>NC_053501.1:25380597-26580597 GCF_905171775.1 Rana temporaria
TTTAAATTAAGCGCATTCCCGCGCCGAACGTACTGCGCATGCGCCGTTTGAAAAAATATCCCAGGGTGCATTGCTCCAAATGACGTCGCAAGGACATCATTGGTTTCGACGTGAAAGTAAATGGCGTCCAGCCCCATTCACAGACGACTTACGCAAACAACGTAAATTTATAAATTTCGACGCGGGAACGACGGCCATACTTAACATTGGTTGCCCCTCATATAGCAGGGGCAACTTTACGGCGGAAAAACCTAACGTAAACGTCGTAATTTCACTGCGTCGGCCGCGCGTACGTTCGGGAATTCGCGTATCTAGCTAATTTGCATACTCGACGGGGAAAACGGAGGCGACACCCAGCGGACAAAAAAATTGCATTTAAGATCCGACGGCGTAAGAGCATCTAATGGATATCTAAGAATCAGTCGCATAGATACGACGGCCCAGATTAGGACTTACGACGGCGTACATGGCGTTGCATCATCGTAAGCCCTTTGAGAATCTGGGCCGATGTGTTTAACTATTTTTCATTGGTTGTCATAGATGCTTCAACCACCTGTTTAGCTGTAAGGGTAGCTTCATAATACCTCCTACAAAAATAAACAGAAAGATGAAGATTGACTTAAAGTGGAGTTCCACCCATTTTTTTATGTTTGTCTGTGCTGCATGCTCTAATCTCATAGTGTTCAGAATGGACAATTTTTATTTAATTTGTTGCTTGTAAATACCTTTATTTTGTAGTCCTTCATTACTTCCTCCTCCTTATTTGCCTAGGCTATTTGCAAGGGTTTCTGGGATAGGCATCATGTTTCCCAGTAGTCCTTGCAAACCTGACTGAAACCTATTACATTGCTTGTGCACTGAGCATGTGCGAGATATGCAAAGCTGAAATCCAGGAAGTCATACAGTCTGGCTTCATGATGCCCACACTTAAGATGGCCACGGTCTATTTCTAGATTATAAACTATCTAAATGCTGTAACAACCTAACAAAGCGGACCTCAGTTTACAGACTAACTTTACTAGAATACATTAAGCTTGTGTATTACAGGGGTATTTATATTTAAAAAGTGAAATTGTGGGTGGAACTCCCCTTTTAAAATAGCAAATGACATTTCTTATATTTTGATTTTTGTTTTGTTTTAACTATAGGGAATTGACCAGTTTGGTCCTCCAATGATTGTCCATTTTCGAGTGCAATATTATGTTGAAAATGGGAGACTGATAAGGTAAGATTTTCATTAGGTTTGTTCTCGTAGTGCCATCCCCAGATTGTTTAAAGCTTAAAGTGAACCTGTGATTTGCTTGTAACCCCCAGTTAATCATTTACTAAGCACGGAGTGTCAGCCCCAGAGACCAGCGCTTTGCTTTTATTTTTCTTTAAAAACCCGGTTTTCGATGTACTCCTCCTCGGTGCCGCCCCCTCAGTAGCAGTCTCTCTAAAAATGCTGCAAACACAGACAAGCATCTGTTGATCCTGCCAGAAACGTCTTGTTTGGACAACACTGCCTCTGCTGCATTAACATTTCAAGCAGTGTTGTCAGCCCAGCCCACTGGATTACAGAACTGTATCCCCATCTTATCTCTGTAACCTATGGAGGTGGTGTTGTATAGTCCAGTAGAGGAGGATTCAGATGGGAAAATCAGTTGATAGATAAAAGGAAAAATCGCCTGGAAAGAGAAAAGACTGGCCTTGCACTGATGTTTTGGGGCCTTTTTTCAGCTAAATTCCTCCATCCATGCTACACAGGGCAGATGGACAAATTCCCCTGTTGGGCAACTGCATTTTAACCGCTGCTGCCAGTGGCTGTCGGAAAAACACCCGAACAGTGGCCACATCTTATTGGATGCAGCTACCGTTCAACTGACAGTTTTCTGCCCCAAAGAATGTGCAGTGGAAGGGGGCCACCAGGGCCATCCATGGAGCAAATTTTGCACAGTGTATGGCCACGTTCATACAACCACCACATCTAAGAACTGAACTGGTACACAGTGATATTTCAAAATGTTGCTGCTGGGTTCTACCACACATTACATTTATAAAAAGACATTCAGGATTTACACTGAAGAGGGTACAACATTCACATGGGGCCAGGATTCATAAGCTACTGCAGCCTTCGTTAAAGGGGTTGTAAAGGTTTTTTTTCTAAATAGGTTCCTTTTTAAACTAGTGCATTGTTGGTTCACTTACCTTTTCCTTCCATTTCCCTTCTAAGGCCCAGATTCACAAAGCACTTACGCCGACATATAACGCGTTACGCCGGCGTAAGTGCAAATGTGCGCCGGCGTATGTGTGCGCCAGACCCACAAACCAACACGCGCCCAAAAACAGGCTACACCCAGCCGGTGTATCTTGCACACGCCGGCGTAGGGTGGGCGCACATATGGGCTGGGCGCATGGTGCCGCTTCCATTGATTAGCCATTCAAACATGCAAATTAGGGAAATACGCCGATTCAAGAACGTGCCTGTGCCCGGCGCATGGTATGCGAGATGCACGTAAGTGGTACGTCCGGCATAAAGTTATTCCCCCATACATGAGGTGCAACCCGGCAACAGACATGCACAGGTCTGCACCAGGGAACACAAGCCGGCGTATTGGGCGTATTGTGCGTTGGACGTGTGTCTGACTGGGCCTACGTTATGTTCACGGCGTACGTGGTGATCCGACGTATATTAGTTGTGCCGGCGTGGTTGTGAGCAGGCGCAGGGAGGTGCTGTGTATGCGTCCATGTCACGGCGCATGCGAAGTTCGTGATACGTACCTGTCTGGCGCTCGGCCCATCATTTGCATGGGGTCACGCCTCATTTGCATGGGTTCACGCCCACTTCCGCCGACGTGCGCCTTCAAAACCCACACCACGCTGGCGCAGCGTTGGGAGCACTGGCTTGCTGAATGCAATGCTTGCCTCTCTGCGCTGCGTTGGCGTAGCCTACAGTGTTTGCTCTACGGCGGCATAATGTGCGTCTTGCTCTCTGTGAATCTGGGCCTAAATGGGTTTTTTTTTCTTTGTCTGAATTTCTCACTTCCTGTTTCTCCTCAGTAAGCTTGCCCCCATCATCCATGGGGGGTTAGTCAGCCAGAACAGCTTACTGAGGAGGAACAGGAAGTGAGAAATGCAGTCAAAGAAAACAAAGAGAAAAAAAAACATTTAGAAGGGAAATCAAAGGAAAAGGTAAGTGACCCAACAATGCACTAGCTTAAAGGAACCTATTTAGAAAATAAAAAACGAACCTTTACAACCCCTTTAAACAGAACTGGCAAGGCCTACGTGGCAATATCTTATACAGTATGTGTGAATTCCACATTTCCACATCTGCTCATGGAAAAAAGAAATGAAGTCTTTCAGATGTGTAATGTATTTATCTAAACATACATCAGTTCTGGGCCCTCTGTGGCCCCCTTAGAACATGACATGGCTCCCCGGGACTGGCCTGCAGATGTGTCCTGGGTGGGGCCCAGCCCTAATCCCCTATTTTGCTATTCATTTCCCAGCCTAAGCAAACATCTGGCTTTCATCGAATAAATAGAATATGCTTGGCTGGGAAAACAGAGTAACAGAACTCCGGGGGAGAGAGATGAAAAGATACCGGGACTTTATTCATCAGAACGGGACACAAAGAAGTTATCGACATGGACCCATAGCAACCAGATGGCAATAAGCACTATGGTGTAGACCAATTTTGGGCAATTTTTTTATTTTATTTTCCCGAGAGGTTAAAAAAACATACATTTGAGACATTGGTACTCCCCTGCTCTCCAGCGCTGCCCCCTGCAGTAATCCCTTTCAACCACACCAGCCTCTTGCAATGAATGATCCCCATCATTTTATTGTATGGAGAATTCTAGTATTATGTGTTTGGGTCCTTGGATCTTGGCACAGAGTTTGCACGTGCACGTTGGTTTCCTTAAGTGTCTACCCACACTCCAAACACATGCTGGTAGGTTAAAGAAGAATTCCAGGTATGGATATTTTGACATTGGCTCAGCTTTGACCAGGGCCGATCCTAGGGTCACAGACGCCTGGGTGCAGAAATATTTCTGGCGCCCCCACATGGGCATGGTCATCTTACCACCGCCCCTTTACAAATGTTTCTATAGCAACGATTCAAACACAGAGATGCTCCCCTAACACGGACAGGGAGAACACTTCAGGCACGGACCACCCCCCAGCGACGCCACTGCACGGCTGGTCTCTCTCCACACAGACAGCCACTGCTTCGCTCTCCTCCTTTGACAGGAGGAGGGAGGGGGGATGGGCTTGGGCAGGAAACAGACAAGGAGAGGAGGAGGGAGGGGAGCACTCTGGCGCTTCAGTGCCCCCACCTATGTGGCGCCTGGGTGCACTGCACCCCACGCACCTGCCTAGGATCAGCCCTGGCTTTGACCAATCTATACCATACCTGGAGGATCTCTTCAGCCCCAGAAGAATTTACCCCCTTCCTGACCAGAGCACTTTTTGCGATTCGGCACTGCGATGTTGCACCCAAACAAAATTGACGTTCTTTTCTTTTTCCCACAAATAGAGCTTTCTTTTGGTGGTATTTGATCACCTCTGCGGTTTTTCTTTTTTGCGCTATAAACCGAAAAAGACCAACAATTTTGATTATAGTAAATATCCCAAGAAAATATATAAAAAAACACAATTTTTTTCCTAAGTTTAGGCCGATGTGTATTCTACATATTTTTGGTAAAAAAAATCTCAAGAGTAAATTGATTGGTTTGCACAAAAGTTATAGCGTTTACAAAATAGGGGATAGATTTATGGCATTTTTTTTCATAATTTTTTTTTTTTTTTTTTTTATTATTAGGCGGCGGCAATTTTTATTGTAACTGCGACACATCGGACACTTTTGGGACCATTGTCATTTATACCGCGATCAGTGCTATGAAAGATGCACTGATTACTGTGTAAATAACGCTGGCAGGGAAGGGGGTAAACGCTAGGGAGCGATCAAGGGTTTAAGTGTGTCCTATGGAGTGATTCTAACTGCAGGGGGATGGGCTACCACTGGCATGACAGCAATCACTGCTCCCGATGACTTCATTTACATCGGGTCAAGACGTATTAACATAAAACACGCCCACAACTTAGTGATTTGAATTACGCGCCCTTACGCCGACACATTTACACTACGCTGCCGTAACTTACGGCGCAAATTCTTTGTGGATACGGGAAATACGCTGTAAGTTACCGCGACGTATTGTATCTGAGATACACTACGCCAGACGTAAAAATGCGCGGTGCTACGTGGATCTGGCCCATTCTGTGCAGATGGTACGAAATTAAATGTTCTTCTATTCCCTCTACAGGTCAAATGTTCATTCATAAGTGTTTTGAGAAAATACCACATTATGATAATTGGATAGAGCGGAAGATCGTAGGAACTGGGCATTTATGTTATTATTTTCTGTCGTTATGCAGCGATAGGACGGCACGGTACTATTACTATTGGCACCTGCGGAAACAAACCCTTCTCTCCCAGAGCACCGCGAGGGAAGAGGCCTACTTCCTACTGGCCTCCTATGCCCTCCAGGCTGACCTGGGCAACTTCAAGAAGAACAAACACCATGGAAAATACTTTGACCCAGAAGCCTATTTTCCTCCTTGGGTAAGATGGAGTTTTTTGATTTTCATTGCTGCTGTTAGTTTATTTAATATTGTAGTTTGTTTTGTTTTGTTTTTTGTTTGTTTTTTTAGAATAACCCCAAGCTTACAATACGTGTTGGCTTATTGATGAACATTGGTATCATTGTAGCACAAATGCTCAGACCATATAGCAGCTTTAATATGCAGTGGCTAACTTGATACAAACTCTGTAGCTAATGACCATCGAGTTTTATTTTTTGCGCTTTTAAACAAAAAAGGAGCGACAATTTTGAAAAAAAAACAATATTTTTTTACTTTTTGCAATAATAAATATCCCCAACGAAATATATTTTTCCTCAGTTTAGGCCGATATGTATTCTTCTACATATATTTGGTTAAAAAAAATTGCAATAAGCTTTTATTGATTGGTTTGCGCAAAAGTTATAGGGGCAGATCCACAAAAGTATTACGCCGGCGTATCTCTTGATACGCCGCGTAATTTTAAATTTTGCGCGTCATATCTTTGTTTTATATCTTCAAAACAAGATACGACGGCATCTCCGCTCGATCCGACAGGCGTACGTCTTAGTACACCATCGATCTAAGATGCAATTTTTCGGCGGCCGCTAGGTGGCGTTTCCGTCGAACTCTGTGTCGAGTATGCAAATTAGCTAGTTACAGCGATCCACGAACGTACGTCCGGCGGCGCATTTTTTTACATCGTTTGTGTTCGGCTTTTTTCAGCGTATAGTTAAAGCTGCTATATGGTGGCGTACTTAATGTTTAAGTATGGCCGTCGTTCCCGCCTCGCATTTTGATTTTTTTTACGTCGTTTGCGTAAGTCGTTCGTGAATAGGGATTTGCGTAGAATGACATCACCGTCGTGAGCATTGGCTTGTTCCGGGTTAATTTCGAGCATGCGCACTGGGATATCCCCACGGACGGCGCATGCGCAGTTAAAAAAAAAAATGTTGTTTACGTCGGGTCACGACATATTTACATAAAACACGCCCCCATCACAGAGATTTGAATGGTGCGCCATTACACCGCCAAAGATACAGTACGCCGCCATAACTTACGGCGCGAATTCTTTGAGGATTCGAAAAAAAATAAGTTACGGCGGCGTAGTGTATCTTAGATACGCTGCGCCTGGCGTATTATTGCGCGAGGGTACGTGGATCTGCCACATAGTGTCTACAAAATAGGGGATAGATTTACGGTGTATGTGTGTGTGTGTGTGTGTGTATGTATATATATATATATATATATATATATATATATATATATATATATATATATATATATATATATATATATATATATATATATATATATATATATATATATATATATATATATATATATATATATATATATATATATATATATATATATATATATATATATATATGTTTTTTGGGGGGGTTTATATATATATATATATATATATATATATATATATATATATATATATATATATATATATATATATATATATATATATATATATATATATATATATATATATATATATATAATATTTTTTTTTTTTTTTTTTTTTTTTTTTTTACTAGTAATGGCGGCGATCTTTTATCGAGACTGTGACATTTTGGCGGACACATCGGACTCTCTTGACACTATTTTTGGACCATTGTCATTTATACAGCAATCAGTGCTATAAATAGCCACTGGTTACTGTACAAATGACACTGACAGGGAAGGGGTTAAACACTAGGGGGTGATCAAGGGTTTAAGTGTGTCCTAGGGAGTGATTCTAACTGCGGGGGGGATGGGCTACCACTGGCATGACAACGATCACTGCTCCCAATGACAGGGAGCAGTAGATTCCTGTCATGTCACTAGGCAGAACAGGGAAATGCCCTGTTTACGTAGGCATCTTCCCGTTCTGCCTCTCCTCACCGCAATCGCGGGCCGCCTGTGAACATCCAGTTCGCGGGCACATTCCCGAGGCGGGCGCCGTCGGCAATTTCAAAGGGACGTACAGGTACGCCCATTTGCCTGCCCATGCCATTCTGCCGACGTATATCGTAACCGTGCTACTCGCAATCCGAGTTTTTGGGGGGGTTTAACACTAACCCTTTCTAACGTGGCATCTCTTTCTCTGTGCGTATCGTATGAGGTCCGGCATAAGCCCGCCTAATTCAAATGTGGATGATGTGGGCGTGTTTTATTTAAATTTAGTGTGACCCCACGTATTTGACGTTTTTTACGAACGCCGCATGCGCCGTTCGTGAAAGAATCCCAGTGCGCATGCTCGAAATTACACCGCAAATCGTCAGTGCTTTAGACGTGAACGTACCTTACGTACAGCCCTATACGCAAACAAGGAAAAAATTTCAAAATTCGATGCGGGAACGACGTCCATACTTAACATTGCGTACGCCTCATATAGCGGGGGTAACTTTACCCCGGAAAAAGCCTAACGTAAACGACTTAAAAAAAATGCGCCGGACATACGTTTCTGAATCGACGTATCTACCCAATTGGCATATTCCTCGCGTAAATCGACGGAAGCGCCACCTGGCGGCCAGGGTAAATATGCAACTAAGATACGACGGATCTTAGCCTAATTTCGGCGTATCTTGCTTTCTGAATACAGAAAGAAGATACGCCGGCGCAGCTTTGAATTTATGCGGCGTATCCATAGATACGCCGGCGTAAATTCTTTCTGAATCTAGCCCATTATGTTTTGCCTTTTTTATAACGGAGTTTTCTGCGCTGATAAAGTAACATTTCCCCTTTAAATCCTGTATGTAAATGTTATTGTGCCCCGCCGGTAATAAACCTCATGAATCTTGCTGGGGGTCGGACAGCCGCGACTGTGACGCAGCGCAGTAAATAAGCACTTGGACAAGATGACAAATTATAATGATGCTGGAGAGCAGCGCATCTGTAAATTCATTATTACAAATGGAAAATTGATCGAGATGCTGATTGCTCGAGTCTCTGCTGGGATGGGAAGGGGAGCGGCATTAATCCAGCTTTATTCCAAGTTTCTGACATATTACGAGGACGCAATGGAAGAATGCAATATACTCGCGGCCATTAACTCCACAAAACTTCATCTTCTACACCGCGGGGAGCCAAGTACTAATCTGCAGATAAGGACGGAACAAAATCAGCTGCATAATGTTCAAAATTATCTGCGCTGCTAGTAAAGAGGACCTGTCATTACGACTGAACTGACAGTATAGGCTGCCCTGGGGACATGTTTTCAAGGAAACCCCTTTGCAATGCCCCTTTCCTTTTGTCTCCAGCTGTGCTTCATAAATTGAAATGTGCTGTTAGAGTTTGCATGTGAATTGCTTGATAAGTGGCTGAGTTTGACGGGCACATCGGCGCTGAGTTTGACGGGCACATCGGCGCTGAGTTTGATGATTTTTTGTTTTTGAAATTGATGGGCCCACTAGCAGCATCTGATGGGGCACAATAGCTGCAATTGATGGGCCCACTGGCAGCATCTGATGGGGCACAATAGCTGCAATTGATGGGGCCCACTGGCAGCATCTGATGGGGCACATTAGCTGCAATTAATGGGGCCCACTGGCAGCATCTGATGGGGCACAATAGCTGCAATTGATGGGGCCCACTGGCAGCATCTGATGGGCTGCAATTGATGGGGTCCACTGGCAGCATCTAATGGGGCACAATAGCTGCAATTGATGGGGCCCACTGGCAGCATCTGATGGGGCACAATAGCTGCAATTGATGGGCTCACTGGCAGCATCTGATGGGCTGCAATTGATGGGGCCCACTGGCAGCATCTGATGGGGCACAATAGCTGCAATTGATGGGGCCCACTGGCAGCATCTGATGGGGCACAATAGCTGCAATTGATTGGCCCACTGGCAGCATCTGATGGGGCACAATAGCTGCAATTGATGGGCCCACTGGCAGCATCTGATGGGCTGCAATTGATGGGGCCCACTGGCAGCATCTAATGGGGCACAATAGCTGCAATTGATGGGCCCACTGGCAGCATCTGATGGGGCACAATAGCTGCAATTGATGGGGCCCACTGGCAGCATCTAAAGGGGGACAGCAGCTGCAATTGATGGGGCCCACTGGCAGCATCTGATGGGGCACAATAGCTGCAATTGATGGGCCCACTGGCAGCATCTGATGGGGCACAATAGCTGCAATTGATGGGGCCCACTGGCAGCATCTGATGGGGCACATTAGCTGCAATTAATGGGGCCCACTGGCAGCATCTGATGGGGCACAATAGCTGCAATTGATGGGGCCCACTGGCAGCATCTGATGGGCTGCAATTGATGGGGTCCACTGGCAGCATCTAATGGGGCACAATAGCTGCAATTGATGGGGCCCACTGGCAGCATCTGATGGGGCACAATAGCTGCAATTGATGGGCTCACTGGCAGCATCTGATGGGCTGCAATTGATGGGGCCCACTGGCAGCATCTGATGGGGCACAATAGCTGCAATTGATGGGGCCCACTGGCAGCATCTGATGGGGCACAATAGCTGCAATTGATTGGCCCACTGGCAGCATCTGATGGGGCACAATAGCTGCAATTGATGGGCCCACTGGCAGCATCTGATGTGCTGCAATTGATGGGGCCCACTGGCAGCATCTAATGGGGCACAATAGCTGCAATTGATGGGGCCCACTGGCAGCATCTGATGGGGCACAATAGCTGCAATTGATGGGCCCACTGGCAGCATCTGATGGGGCACAATAGCTGCAATTGATGGGGCCCACTGGCAGCATCTGATGGGGCACATTAGCTGCAATTAATGGGGCCCACTGGCAGCATCTGATGGGGCACAATAGCTGCAATTGATGGGGCCCACTGGCAGCATCTGATGGGCTGCAATTGATGGGGTCCACTGGCAGCATCTAATGGGGCACAATAGCTGCAATTGATGGGGCCCACTGGCAGCATCTGATGGGGCACAATAGCTGCAATTGATGGGCTCACTGGCAGCATCTGATGGGCTGCAATTGATGGGGCCCACTGGCAGCATCTGATGGGGCACAATAGCTGCAATTGATGGGGCCCACTGGCAGCATCTGATGGGGCACAATAGCTGCAATTGATTGGCCCACTGGCAGCATCTGATGGGGCACAATAGCTGCAATTGATGGGCCCACTGGCAGCATCTGATGTGCTGCAATTGATGGGGCCCACTGGCAGCATCTAATGGGGCACAATAGCTGCAATTGATGGGGCCCACTGGCAGCATCTGATGGGGCACAATAGCTGCAATTGATGGGCCCACTGGCAGCATCTGATGGGGCACAATAGCTGCAATTGATGGGGCCCACTGGCAGCATCTGATGGGGCACATTAGCTGCAATTAATGGGGCCCACTGGCAGCATCTGATGGGGCACAATAGCTGCAATTGATGGGGCCCACTGGCAGCATCTGATGGGCTGCAATTGATGGGGTCCACTGGCAGCATCTAATGGGGCACAATAGCTGCAATTGATGGGGCCCACTGGCAGCATCTGATGGGGCACAATAGCTGCAATTGATGGGCTCACTGGCAGCATCTGATGGGCTGCAATTGATGGGGCCCACTGGCAGCATCTGATGGGGCACAATAGCTGCAATTGATGGGGCCCACTGGCAGCATCTGATGGGGCACAATAGCTGCAATTGATTGGCCCACTGGCAGCATCTGATGGGGCACAATAGCTGCAATTGATGGGCCCACTGGCAGCATCTGATGGGCTGCAATTGATGGGGCCCACTGGCAGCATCTAATGGGGCACAATAGCTGCAATTGATGGGCCCACTGGCAGCATCTGATGGGGCACAATAGCTGCAATTGATGGGGCCCACTGGCAGCATCTAAAGGGGGACAGCAGCTGCAATTGATGGGGCCCACTGGCAGCATCTGATGGGGCACAATAGCTGCAATTGATGGGGCCCACTGGCAGCATCTAAAGGGGGACAGCGGCTGCAATTGATGGGCGTTTTTTTGTTGTTGTTTGTTTGCACCCCCCAAAAATTTTGAGCACCAGCCGCCACTGCAGTATAGAAATAAATTATTTGAGCAGCAGAGAGTCTTGATACACTCCTGTAAACTGGTTTATTTGACTTATTTTTAATGGCCCAGATTCAGTAAGCAATTGCACCTGCGTAACCATAGGTTACGCAGCGCAATTGCTGACTTGCGCCGGCGTAACAAGTTCTCCTGATTCAGAGAACTTGTTACGCCGACTGCAGCCTAAAATCTGCGTGGCATAAGGCTCTTATGCCACGCAGATTTTAGGCTGCATTCTTGCGTTGACCGCTAGGGGGCGCTCCCATTGTGGTCAGCGTATAGTATGCAAATTGCATACTTACGCCGATTCACAATGTTGCACGGGCCCTGCGTACGCAAGGTACAGAGTTTCCATACGGCATCTTTAGCGTAAGGCTGCCCCTTCTAATAGTAGGGGCAGCCAATGCTAAAGTATAGCCGCCGTTCCCGCGACGTGAAATTTGAATTTCACGTCGTTTGCGTAAGTGATTCGTGAATGGCGCTGGACGCCATTCACGTTCACTTTGAAGCAAATGACGTCCTTGCGACGTCATTTGCCGCAATGCACGTCGGGAAACTTTCCCGACGGAGCATGCGCTCTGCGCGGGAGCGCGCCTAATTTAAATGATTCCCGCCCCCGGCGGGATCATTTACATTGCGCGCGCTTACTGCTCCGTGAATCGAGGGCAGCGCAAAATATTTGCGTGGGCGCAGGGCAAAATCGTTGCCCTGCGCCTCCGCAAATATAGCGCAGATCTCTTTTGAATCTGGGCCTATGTATAGTCCACCAGCAACAGAGGAGGATAAAGCTTTTATGAGTCTTGGTAAACCCCTCCATGCTGATATACTTATTGTACTGTATGTACAGTACACCAGTCCAGGCTCAACGAAGAAATAATATATATTCTATCTGAGCAGCAGAGATTCTTGATACACCCCTATAAACATATATACTTGCATAGTATGTACACTTCACCACCGGGCCGCCATCAGGAATTATGGGGCCCCTTACACAGCTTCAGGCATGGGCCGCCTGAAATTGAGAAGCGGGGAGGGCTGCCGCGAACTGAGAAGCGGGAGGGTCCTTTACTAAAAATATAAGAAATAAAGAAAATATATATATATATATATATATATATATATATATATATATATATATATAATACATAAAAAAAAAAAAGGGGGGTTGCCATCTGGGGCCTGCCTGTACCCCCTTGATGGCGGCCCTGCTTAGAGCCTCATTTCCCGGCTGTTGGACATCCAGTATCATCTGGGGGGGGTAAATATAAGCAGATTAAGCTGCAGCCAAATGTTTTTAGTGCCTTCCCTGGAGCTGTATCCTTCTTTCATTGCATTGCTCATTGCATTGTTTTCTTCTACAGATAATTAAGAAGCGAGGGAAAGATTACATCCTCAAGCACATTCCTAATATTCACCGCGACCAATTTGCACTGTCGGTGTCGGAAGCACAACTGATGTATATAAAAGAAGCCGCAAGACTCGACGACCTCTGCGTCCATTACTACAGGTTATACAAGGTGAGAAGGCAGAGGGAGGATATGAAGTGTAAGCTGTTTGCCCCAGCCATGTAAATCCAAATACTAAAATCTTGAAGCTCAAATATATTAGGCCCCATACACACTGACACGCAACATCCAGCATCATGTATGTGTGTTTTTTTGTGCAAGGGTCTCCAAACTTTTTAAACAAAGGGCCAGTTTACTATCCTTCAGACTCTGCAGGGGGCCGGACTGTGCCCAGTGAGTAAAAAATGCCCCAACGTCCATGGGAGTAAACTATGCCTCATCATTGCTTTTAGTGGGAGCAATCATGACCCAATGCTGCGGTCAGGGGGAGGAATAGTGCCCCATCATTGGTGTCAGGGGGAGGAATAGTGCCCGGTCATTGGTGTCAGTGGGAGGAATAGTCCCCCATCATTGGTGTCAGTGGGAGGAATAGTGCCCGGTCATTGGTGTAAGTGGGAGGAATAATGTCTTCATTGGTGTCAGGGGGAGGAATATTCCCCGGTCATTGGTGTCAGGGGGAGGAATATTCCCCGGTCATTGGTGTCAGTGGGAGGAATAGTGCCCGGTCATTGGTGTCAGCGGGAGGAATAATGTCTTCATTGGTGTCAGGGGGAGGAATATTCCCCGGTCATTGGTGTCAGTGGGAGGAATCGTGTCCCATTGTTGGTGTCAGGGGGAGGAATAGTGCCCGGTCATTGGTGTCAGTGGGAGGAATAGTGCCCCATCTTTGGTGTCAGTGGGAGGAATAGTCCCCTATTACTGTTGTTGTTGTTTGCTCTGCCCCCCCCCCCCACTGCCTGAGACCAACCCACTGCTTGCATCAGGAATTGGGACTCTTGAGAGTAATACTGAGGCCTGATGCTGTCATGTTTTAAGGTTGCCATGTGCAGCACCCTGCTGGCCCCTCCCACTATCGGTAATTTGCCTGCATTGCATAGAGAAGCACAGACACCCAGGGATGACATCACTGGATCCTAAATGGGGTATGTAATGAAAATGGAAAGATTTTGTTTAAACACATCATTAGCATGTTGATGAGGGAAGAACCAGGGAAGGCAAAAGGAGATCTATTAACACTGGAATACTCAGAATCTGGTGCAGCTGTGCATGGTAGCCAATCCGCTTCTAACCTCAACGTGTTCAATTAAGCTTTGTCAATAAAGCCTGGAAGCTGATTGGTTTCTATGGGGAGCTGCACCAGATTGTACACTCTCCAGTTTTAGTAAACGCCGCCAAAAAAAATTATAAAATAAAGAGTTTAAGCAGATTCAACTTCAGCACTAATCATTTTATATTTGGTTTGAAATTTTCAGGATAAAAGGGAGGTAGAAGCTTCATTGCTCCTTGGACTAACCCTGCGAGGGATCCAGGTCTTCCAGGTTGGTGTTTTATTAATGAATCGGAGCAATCATGATGAATCGTTATTTAATTATCGTTTATCACAGCCAGACACTGTACTTGTATCATGGCTTGTGGTGTTGGTGCATCCATGGGTCTGCCTAATTGGCTGATTCCTTCGGGGTGTGTAAGCCTATTTTGGATGGGTTCTCAGCATGCATGAATAGTAAATGACTGCCCCATGTGTATACTGTATATCATATATTCTCTATCTATCTATCTATCTATCTATCTATCGGAAAAAAATTATATATATATATATATATATATATATATATATATATATATATATATATATATATATATATATATATATATATATATATATATATATATATTACGTTTTGGGTTTCTTTGTGTAAGAGGTTTCTCCTTTTTTTATACAGAGTTCAGGAGATGAAAAGCAGCTGCTATACGACTTCCCCTGGACCAATGTAGGGAAGCTGGTGTTTGTGGTAAGTGGTTACCATAAAAAAACAGGAAGGGTCTGGGTGGGAGACAGAATTTCTGAATTGTACATTCAATACATTTATGTATGATTTCCTTCTCGAAATGTAATCACTGTGTCCAACAAAAATGGCATTATGCGGAAAACAAACCACAGGCAGGCGCCAAGTATGGCAGGATTATCCCTCTTAAGAACTTAATGAGGAGTTAAATGCTCCAAGATTTAGAAGTGAGAGTGGAATTAGCTACTGGTTTGGACCATGTTAAAGTGCATTGTATCTATGAACATTAATGGTGCATATTTTTTAGTGGAAAAATATTGTTTTAACACTCACTGACCTCTCTAGCTGCATGCACTGTGCAGTAATTCATCCTCTAAAACAGGCATTTTTAACCAGGGTTCCATTAAAGCCTAGTGTTCCTGCAAGGGCTGCTGGGGGTTCCTTGAGCTGAGGTTGAGTGACCACCTATCTGATGGTATGTTTATAGTTCTTCTGCAAATGCCAGTTGGCAGAGCCAGCAGCATGACACCAGTGATCTTTTTAGCTGGGGGGGGGGGGGTTTATCAGGCATTCTTTAAGACCTGAATATTATTTCAAGGGTTCCTGATCTAAAAAGTTTGAGAAAGGCAGCTCTAGGATCACAGCAGAGACTAATTTGCACTAGTGTATGGCTACATTGCGAATGTTTTTTGCGCATTATCCAATTCAAATGTTATGCCGCATACACACGTCAGAATTTCCGATGGAAAAAGTCAGATGGGAGCTTTCCATAGGAAATATGTGTTTGCCCCATCTGACTTTTTCCGTCAATTTCCGACTAACTTTAGATAGAGAGCAGGTTCTCTATTTTTCTGTTGAAAATTCAGACGTAGTTTTGCCCGGTCAGAAGTCTGACGAAACACATTGGGCCGTAACTTCTTGTTTAACTTGCCTTCTGTTACTGAAAATACGTGGCGGCCATCTTTAATGTGGGAGAACAATGGTTTTCTAAGTCAAACGCTGCTTATTATGTAAGTGCATTTCTTTTATATTCCAAGTAAACAATAAACATTATATTTCACTATATGGGATTCCTTTCCTTCTTCCCTACTGTCTGAATATTGAACACCTTTCCTAATTTAAGCCAGGCTAACTATGACAGCCGGGTGCAGTTGAGGGTTATTTTTGAGTATCACAGGTGTATTTCACCCAGCATTTCCGTTATCTTGAAGTTAATATTTTTTTCACGGATAAACTGGTACATAGCACAGGTATTCCATTTTTGATATCTATTTAGACATAACACACAAGTTGATTACTAAAGCAATAGAGGTCAATCACTTAGCAAAGTGAATGTTCACTTTTTTACACATTTAGTAGGTGAACAGTCTTTACTAAATAGATACTAATGAGTCACTTGAGATCATTTATCTGCAGCTTGTTTCTATAATTTCTTCAGGGCAAAAAGTTTGAGATCTTACCAGACGGCTTACCCTCAGCCAGAAAACTGACGTACTATACCGGTTGCTCCATGCGCTCACGGCATCTCCTTCAGCTATTGAGTAACAGTCACCAACTCTACATGAAACTCCAACCAGTACTGCGGCAAGTTCGACTGCTGGAAGAAAACGAAGGTGGGTAATGTTTGACTGTCCCAGAGCAAAATACTTCTGAAAGGTTCATGTTTTTGTATTTTTAAGACCAGAGTTTCTCACCTGGGGTTCAGTGGAATTCTAGGGTTCTGAGGTCTACAGAAGGTGCCACAGGGGTTCCACCGTTGGCCACCATTGCAGTGGATATGCCCTCACACCTACTTTATTAGGTACACCTTGCTAGTACCAGGTTGGAACCTCTTTTTGCCTTCAGAACTGCCTTAATTCTTCATGGCATAGATTCAACAAGGTGTTGGAAACATTCCTCAGATTTTGGTCCATAGTGACATGATAGCATCACACAGTTGCTGCAGATTTGTCTGCTGCACATCCATGATGTGATTTTCCCATTCCACCACATCCCAAAGGTGCTCTATTGGATTGAGATCTGGTGACTGTGGAGGCCATTGGAGTACAGTGACCTCCTTGTCCAGTGGTGAGATGATTGGAGCTCTATGACATGGTGCATTATCCTGCTGGAAGGAACCATCAGAAGATGGGTACATTGTAGTCATCAAGGGATGGACATGGTCAGCAAAAATACTCAGGTAGGCCGTGGGGTTTAAATGATGTTAAATTGGTGCTAAGGGGTCCAAAGTGTGCCAGAAAATATCCCACACACGATTACACCACCACCAATCTCTGGCAGGGTCAATTTTTTTTGTTTTTTTATGTAAATTCTCACCCTACCACCTGAATGTCACAGCTGAAATCAAGACTCAGACCAGGGAAACGCTTTTCCAGTCTTCTATTGTCCAATTTTTGGCGAGCCTGTGTGAATTGTAGATTTGATTTGTTGTGTGTCCAGAGATGGTATTCTGCATACCTTGGATGTAACGAGTGGTTATTTGAGAAACTGTTGCCTTTCTATCATCTCGAACCAGTCTTCCCATTCTCCTCTGACCTCAGTTAGTGTTAAACGTTACTGGATTGTGTTTAATTACTCTTTAACGCTTGTATATTACAGAGAAGAAGTTGTACAGAGAGTCGTATATCAGCGACACTTTGGATCAGGACATGGAGCACCTGGAGAACCGATCCATGAGCAGCGGAGGGAGCACAAAGCTCAGTTGCCTCTGCAGGCGCTCCACGACCAGTCACAGCAGCTCTCTCACCTCAGGGATAGAGGCGGACACAAAAACCAGGGACATTGGAGCAGATGATAGTTTCTCCAGGTCATCACTTCACCACAAACTGAAAACTTGCAGCTCTATGACCAGCCACAGCAGCTCTCGCACGTCTGGGGCTGAGAGTGCAGACAAGGACAGGCTGGATGATGACTCCCAGGATGACGGTAAGTACACTTTGAAAAGTTCAGAGGACTTTCATGCAGTTATTTGTCACACCAAGCAGATGAACTCAAGGAAAATTAAAATTTGCATAATAAAGTGGTGTATGGCAGTGAATTCGTTTTTATTACTATGCCTGATATGCCTGAAAGAGCTCTATGTTAGAGGAGTTGGGATGAGAACACCATGTCTGAAGGAGCAATGGGCTAGGAGACTTGGGGTGAGAACACCATGCCTGAAGATGCAATGGGCTAGGAGACTTGGGGTGAGAACACCATGTCTGAAGGAGCAATGGGCTAGGAGACTTGGGGTGAGAACACCATGTCTGAAGGAGCATTGGGCTAGGAGACTTGGGGTGAGAACACCATATTTGAAGGAGCAATGGGCTAGGAGACTTAGGGTGAGAACACCATGTCTGAAGGAGCAATGGGCTAGGAGACTTAGGGTGAGAACACCATGTCTGAAGGAGCAATGGGTAAGGAGACTTAGGGTGAGAAGACCATGCCTGAAGGAGCTTTAGGTTAGGGGAGCAATGTTGAGCTCACCATACCTAAAGAAGCTTTAGGTTATGATAGGGCGAGCACGCCATGCCTAAAGGAGCTCTAGGTTATTCACACCACTTCTAAAGAAGCTCTAGGATAGGAAAGTTGGGTAGCGCACACCGTGCCTGGAGGAGGTCTAGGTTAGAGGAATTAGGATAAGCACACTATTCCTTGAAGGAACTCAAGGGGGACTTAGAATGAGCACACCATGTCTGAAAGAGCTCTAGGTTAGGATGAGCACACCCTGCCCAAAGAAGCTTCAGGTAAGGGGAGTTAGGTAGAGCTCACATGCCTGAAAAAGCTCTAGGTCAGGATAGTTCAGATGAGTACACTACACCTGAAGACACTTACCCAGGGGCGGACTGACCATAGGGCAGTTCGGGCACGGACCGAGGGCCCGTGACCAGTAGGGGGCCCCATGACAGCTGAGCTTCCCCTTCGATCTACCCGTCAATCACAACTAGCTGACGGGTAGATCGGGTCCTGAATCACTGCGTCCTGCTAAGACTGCAGTGTAAACAGACCTCTTGTGATTCGCTCCTCCGGCCGGCCCCTCCTCCCCTTCCGTCCACCCCAGGTGCTTCTATTTGTCATCACTTGGACGGACGAGAAGAGAGGAGGGGCCGGCGGGGAGGAGCGCATCACGAGAGGTATGTTTACAGCCGCTTCCCGCGCTACTCTGCATCTGAACTGAAGGAAAGCTTGTCCTGACCTGCTGTGTCCCTGTACATGTGCCCAGCATCCTGAACACTGCTTCATACCCTCCTCTCACACTGCTCCATACCCTCCTCTCACACTGCTCCATACCCTCCTCTCACACTGCTCCATACCCTCCTCTCACACTGCCACATACCCTCCTCTCACACTGCCCCATACCTTCCTCTCACACTGCCCCATACCCTGCTCTCACACTGCCCCATACCCTCCTCTCACACTGCCCCATACCCTCCTCTCACACTGCCCCATACCCTCCTCTCACACTGCCCCATACCCTGCTCTCACACTGCCCCATACCCTGCTCTCACACTTCCCCATACCCTGCTTTCACACTGCCCCATACCCTCCTCTCACACTGCTCCATACCCTCCTCTCACACTGCCCCATACCTTCCTCTCACACTGCCCCATTCCCTGCTCTCACACTGCTCCATACCCTCCTCTCACACTGCCACATACCCTCCTCTCACACTGCCCCATACCCTCCTCTCACACTGCCCCATACCCTCCTCTCACACTGCCCCATACCCTGCTCTCACACTGCCCCATACCCTGCTCTCACACTGCCCCATACCCTGCTCTCACACTGCCCCGTACCCTGCTCTCACACTGCTCTGTACCCTCCTCTCACACTGCTCCATACCCTCCTCTCACACTGCCCCATACCTTCCTCTCACACTGCCCCATACCCTGCTCTCACACTGCCCCATACCCTGCTCTCACACTGCCCCATACCCTCCTCTCACACTGCCCCATACCCTGCTCTCACACTGCCCCATACCCTCCTCTCACACTTGCTCCATACCCTCCTCTCACACTGCCCCATACCCTCCTCTCACACTGCCCCATACCCTCCTCTCACACTGCCACATACCCTCCTCTCACACTGCCCCATACCCTCCTCTCACACTGCTCCATACCCTCCTCTCACACTGCCCCATACCCTGCTCTCACACTGCCCCATACCCTGCTCTCACACTGCCCCATACCCTGCTTGCTCTCACACTGCCCCATACCCTGCTTGCTCTCACACTGCCCCATACCCTCCTCTCACACTGCCCCATACCCTCCTCTCACACTGCCCCATACCCTCCTCTTACACTGCCCCATACCCTCCTCTCTCTCTGCCCCATACCCTGCTCTCTCTGCCCCATACCCTGCTCTCTCTTTCTGCCCCATATTCTGCTCTCTCTCTGCCCCATACCCTGCTCTCTCTCTCTCTGCCCCATACCCTGCGCTCTCTCTCCCTCTGCCCCATACCCTGCGCTCTTTCTCCCTCTGCCCCATACCCTGCGCTCTCTCTCTCTCTGCCCCATACCCTGCTCTCTCTCTTTCCCATACCCTGCTATCTGCCCATACCCTGTTCTCTGCCCCATGCCCTGTTATCTGCCAATACTTTGCTCTCTGCCACATGCCCTGATATATGCCCCATGCCCTGATGTCTGCCCATGCCCTGCTCTGTGCCCACATGACCTGCTCTTTGCCTCATATTTTGTGTGCCCCCTTGCCCTGCTATGTGCCCCCTGCCCTGATGTGTGCCCCGTGATATGCCCTACTGTGTGCCCCATGATGTGCTCTACGGTGTGCACCATGATGTGTCCCACTGTGTGCCCAAACCCTACTATATGTCCCACTGTGTGCCCAATTCCCTCCTTTTGGCCCTGTGATGTGTCCTGAGCCCCCATGCCCTGCTGTCTGCTCTGTGCCCCCATGCCCTGCTGTCTACTCCATGCCCCGCTCTGTGACCCCATGCCCTGATGTCTGCCCCATGCCCTTCTCTGTGCCCCCCATGTCCTGATGTCTGCCCCACACCCTGCTCTGTGCCCCAGGCCCAGCTATCTGCTCCCATGTCCCGCTCCATGCCCCTAGGCCCTGCTGTGCCCCCATGATGTGTGTGGGTGTAGCTTGAGTGTGGGCAGGGATACAGGGGGCCCCATGATCTCCTGTTGCCCGGGGGCCCCATGAGTTGTCAGTCCGCCCCTGCACTTACCTGAAGGAGCTATGTTAGAGGAGTAAGGATGAGCACATCATTCCTTGAAAGAGCTCAAAGTTAGGGGAGTTGGGGTGAGCACACCATGTCGCTCTAGGTTAAGAGGAGTTATGATGAGCATACTATACCTGAAGAAGCTCTAGGATTGGAGAGTTAGGATGAGCACGCCATGCCTAAAGGAGCTCTGGCTGGGTTAGAGAAGTTATGATGAGCACACTATATCTGAAGGAGCTCTAGGTTAGGAGAAATGGACTGAGCGCACAGGTACACTTAAATATAAAGTTGCTCCTTCCTTTGCTCCTATAACAGCTTGTACTCTTTTGAGAAAGCATCTAATAGATGTATAAATCTTGTCGGTGAACTTTGTATGCATTCAATCACAGTTTAAGATGAACACTGATGTTGGGCAGTGATGGTTCACAGTTGGCATTCTTCTTTCCCCCTACTGACTTTTGGTTGGGTTGACGCGCGGCGTAATGTTGGTCGTGCTCCCCCATTCCTATCTCGGCAAACTAATTCTGTATGAAGAGAATGATTGGTGCTGAGAATGGAAGAACTTAAATAGATATGACATCTGCAAAATTTGCCTGCCAGGAGTCAAATGAGGAAGCCCTGTGCATGCGATTGCATGCCTCACTCCATGCGGCAGCACTGGGTTCCTGAGCAGTAAGCCATCATGCACCATCCCTGTCACATAGCGATAGCGGAGTGAATCGCATGCTCCTCATATCTCGAAAAACTGGGTATTTCTCTTCACTTTCCTGGCCAAATAGAGCAGCTGGTGAGGAAAAAATGGAAACCTATTCAGATTTGTTGGTTTGCTGTGCATGGGCAATGCTCATATATGCTTTAAAAGGGACCGCAAATTTTATTCTGTAGCAGCGGCGGTGCGTCCACAAAGGGCGCAGGAGCACCGCCCCTCCCCCCTTTCCTGTCACGACTCTAATTACCATAGATAGATTCATGCATTGCATGAATCTATTGTCGCAGCTGATGCCCCCATTCAGGTGCCCAGCCCCTTTTCGAGCGTCGGGCGCCTGAATTACAGCGGCGGGGATGGTTTTTGGAAGCACCTGATTAGAGCAATTGGCTGGCTCTAATAGGCGTCCAAAAATGTGAATAGCGGGTGCAACACTCACTCAGCTGTGTGTTAGCAAAGGGAGAATATTCCGCTTTGCTAACACTGACCCGCCTCTCAGCCAATCAGGTGCACCAGGTCTGTGTTACCTGTGCGTTTGATGGGCACAGTGGCTGCGTTTGATGGGCACAGTGAGGCTGCAATTGGTGGGTTTTATTTTCAGAATTTTTCAGTTTGCGCCCCCCCAAAAAATGAGCACCAGCCACCACTGTTCTGTAGTATTTCTGGACAGGACATCTGCTGTGTATCAGAACATGCTGCCTCCTAGTATATCACCCCAGACTTTTTTAAATGTTGATTGTAAAACAGAAATGGGATCTATAGTTTCAGACATATTTACAGAAACCTAAAATCTGTGATATGTATATATTCTGTTTATTGTTGCCTATTTTCTGCTGGTTTTCACAAAACCTGTCTTACCCATAGAGATTGAGATGCTGGTAGATGATCCAAAGGACATTGACTTGGCCTTGGACGTCGGCCCTGAACTCTGTGTATACATAACGGAAGACATGCTGAGGTCACAACACAGCAACGAATATTCCGGTGAGTGAAGACAAAGCTTTGTTTTATCTGTACAGAAGGAACATGTAATAAAAGTCTCTCTGGTCTACCTGTCACCAAAAGTGATTGTTGCATGATTGATTTTGATCAGATCCAGGTGAAAAGCCGTGCAGAGACCTCAATGCTGAACTTAACCTGGAAGTAGGATTGATTCGGGTTCATTCTCCCTGCTAATTGCTACTGTTGCTGAAGCCAGAGCTTTGGGCATTTCACATAAACATGCATGTTCAGGCCAAACGCTTGATACATGGTCACACTCATTTTATAAATGTAGTTGGATCTAGTGGCTGCCATCTTGTGTTTATGAATGACCTACATTTAGGGGTGCAGAAGATGTAGCTTCCCACGGTCCTCTTCCCTTCAACCACTGCTACAGTTTGGAATACTGACCTGCTTGAAGGTCATGTCTACCCAAAAATTATATTTTAGTTGGAGCCTGATGGACTGTTAGCCCCTGACATCACATGTTTCAGATATTCCCAACAAAACCTTGCTTTAATTTACAGCATTTTCTGCTGGTTCTTAGGAGCCGCCGGTGTCCGAACGACGAAGAGTCATCCCTGCTGTGAGTGGGGATTTCCTGCTGACAACAAAATAAAAACAAAAAAGCCAGCATTAAAAAAACAAAACAAAAAAAACAATGTGACCCCTTGGGTTGGGTATTGATTTTGAAGGGGACACCTCGCCCAAAATTTCATACCAGACCCTTATCCAAGCGTGCAGCCAGGTAGGCCAGGAAAGGGGGCGGCGAGTGGTTCTCCTGAACCATACCGGGCCACATGACTTAAACATGGGGGGGGGGGGCACCCACCTGGCAAAGCACCCTGTCCCCATGTTGAGGAGGACAAGGGCCATACTTCTTCACATGGGTGGGCCAGGATCAGAACTGGGGAAAGAAAGTATACGAGATATTTTGTAGTACAAAAGAAATAAATTAAACAATTTGTTTAGAAGCCAGTCGAAATAACATAATCCTACACTGGCTAGAGTAATCCCGAAAACACAGACAAATATTTGAGGACCATACCATAAGCACTAAAGGGGGACATGCAGCCCCTGGGCTGCAGATTGGGCACCAGGGTTGTAGCATGTAGCAAAAAAGTCAAATAATGGCTTTTAGTGGGAGACCCTTTTAGTCAACTCATGTTATGGTGACATGTATTTTACCCTGCTTAGGTGGGGATGGCTGTCACAAAATATGGTTTCAGCCACGGTCTATCAAACCTGGACATCCAGCTTTACTATATCAGGCCTATAAATTGGATTATTTATTTCTCCTCTAAAGCTGTGTTTTGCTGATTTTTGCCTTACCATGCCCGACGGAGACACAGGAGCTGTCTGAAAACTCGCACTTTTAATCTACTCAGCAAATAAAATGAATTGTTTCTACATTTTCATGGTTCAGTCACTGCAGAAAAAAAAATGTTTTTTAGACTGAGAAAAAAGTACTTTTTCTCGATGGAACATTAATCTTTTTTGCTAGCAAAATATTCTAAGTTTGGAAAGCAATAAGAAATGGCTGAATAAGGACCAAACTAGGACAAATAATTATATGGTCGGAAAATGATGCTTATCGATAGACAATTCTTCCCTGGAAACGTACAAGGGTGGATTATTCTTGAAGGAAGGGGCTCTGGGGCTGGGTTCATTGGTGATTTTGGGTAGTGATGTCATAGCTAATGGTGATGTAAGCCAGGGTCGATATGGAGTGACTGGTTAGATATAGCCAGCACTAAAGGAATAATAGGCCGCTGCACCTGCATCTATAAGAAACCTTTCATCTTTTATATCTGTGCATGAACATTTTTCACCTTAATGCTTTAGTACAGGGCTCAAAATTTCAAATCCTGAGCTACTAGCCAGACCTCAAGGGTTACTCGCCACCAGTTGCCCAACCCCTACCTTGCCCCGCCCCTAAACACACCCTCATAAATTATCTCATGAAAATGACCCTTAAATGTTTTATGCAGAATTAAGTTATAAAAATAAATATTAACAACTTTATCCGTGGCCAAAAATGCAGCCTGCCCATGTCCACTAATGCAGCCATGTGTCCCCAATGCAGCCTTCTTTCCCCAATGCAGCCTTCTGTCCCCAATTGTGTCCCCAATGCAGTCTTGTGTCCCCCAAATGCAGCCTTGTGTAGGTCCCGAATGGAATACCTGTGTACTAGGGAAAGATGGAGCCATCACCGCCGCCGCTGGGTTTATCACCGCGCGGGGAACATACCAGCTTTAATTTCAATAGCTGTGTGTTCCCTGCCGCGCGCCGTCATATACAGCCCCTCCCCCTTGCCTGGGCACTTTGATAGACAGATCACCCGTCCAATCCTGGGACGGGTGATCTGTCTATCAAAGTGCCCGGACGAGGGGGAGGGGCTGTATATGAAGGTGCGCGGCGGGGAACACACAGCTATTGAAATGAAAGCTGGTATGTTCCCTGCGCAGTGATTAATCAGACGGCGGCGGCTCTCCTCTCTCTTCCCCCACGATCGCCCCCCCTCCCCGCTCCTAGGCAGCCCACACTAGCCAGCCCTCAAAATTCATTTGCGAGCAGGCGAGTGCAATTTTTGAGGGCTGCTTTAGTATGTATATAATCTCTTTTGAATGTGTGTTCAATAAGAAAAATTTATTTTTTCCATACCTAAGGAGGTGAATACCATAGTGATATTCCCTAGGTACAGGTAATTTCAGTAGGTGAAGCTCCAGGCTCCCTTTCTCATGTTTACTTGTCTATTCTTAGTTCATCTGTTGGAAAAATCTACTGTTTATAGAGCTCAATAGCTGAATCTCAACTTTACACACCTAGGTGAGATTTATGACTCCTTCCCTTCGCTTCCTGCCTATTCAGACAGATCTATAGGGGGTTTTAGTTATAAAACCTCAATCTACTGCTCTGATCTCTTTAAGAAACCCAAGGTTTGGGAATATTTGACCATTCTTCCAGAAGTGCATTTGTGAGGTCAGGCACTGATGTGGATGAAAAGGCCTGACTCGCATTCTCTGCTTTATTTACTTCCACAGGTGTTCTATCGGGTTGCAGGCCAGTCGAGTTCCTCCACCCCAAACTTGCTCATCCATATCTTTATGGACCTTGCTTTGGGCAAGGCATCCCAATACTTTTGAGAATATAGTGTAATTTTTGATAAGTAAATTTGGCAACCTTTATTTCATAGAGATTACCAATTTCATTGTTACTGAGATTACAGTGGAAACTTGGCTTTGCTTATTGAGCTGCTTGGGTGAAATTTGCTTCTGTGTTTAGAGGGTGTGCTTTTGGAAGGGTAAAAGGGGCGTTTGTAACCCTCAGGAGCCATAAAAAGGTTCTTTCCCCCTTTTTAGATCCAACAAAATACGCCTTAATTTCACCTTCTGGGGGTACAATCCAATGTATTTCACTAGCCTTGCACAGAGATCTCCTGATTTTTGGAAAATGAAAGTACTCCATTTTGCTCATTCCTAGTGAAAAGATGTGATTTGGCGCTTACACAGGGCTGGCGATTCTCTCCAAGCCTTCATGTAACCCGCCTCCTCTTCTACCATGTCATAGCACTGGTGCTTGGTGATTGGCAACTCAATATCGGCACACAAGGATCAAGTCGCATGTTCCCCATACATGGAAGTACAGCCTATTTCTCTATGCTCCCAGTGGTGAATGATAGAGTAGTAGAACAGAAGGAAGGTGAATATGTATTGCTGGTTCGTGGCCCACCGCTAAAGTCAACCTATTCTCTGCATAGCCAACAATAGGCGCCTCTGCCAGTTGGACCATCAATGGGCTTCTTTGTAGAACTCTTTGGAGCTCACCAAAGCTTTTTGTTCTTAAAGCCCCTCCTCACTAGAGGAGTAATTGTACAGATTATAACTCATTAACAGCAGATTGGACTTTTAGCACTGGGTTGTCTAAATGTGTTTGGTCATTTTTGCAATCAAAAGCTGGTTACATATGGTTGAAAGTGCAAATAAATGAAAATCCCTTGTGCTGTATGGCCACCATATGGCATTATATTATAACAGACTGTTGGACCATATGCTGCCCTATAACTGCCTGCTTGTTTTATTTTAGGTTTAATTGTTAAAGAAGTTAATTCATCAACTTCCAGCTCTTCAGAAACAGTAGTTAAGCTACGTGGTCAGAGCACAGACTCCTTGCCGCAGGTAAACCTTGACAGCTAAGTAAACTTTAAGTGTTGCTAAACCCACAACGGTAAAATCAGTCTGTATATGCATGCTTGTTATACTCATGGTGGTAAGGGGTTAATCCTCTGCATTGTGTAAAGCCTGTTTGATTCTATCTACTTTGATCCTCCCCTTCTACTGTCCCCCCAATCCATCTGCTAATAGTTTTTTTTTTTTTTTTTTTTTTTTTTTTTTTTACAGAGAGTGGGGCATTAGTTATCTTGAAATGTTGTGAAAAAGCATTTTTATTAATTTATCCAAAAATGTGGTAAGGTTATAAGTGGCTGTTTTTGATAAAAATATTGCTTAGTGGCATTTTACTTTTTAAAAAGCTATAATTTCAAAATGGTAATACATATGTTAAATACATACGCTCATCAAATGCAGTTATTTTTGAAAACCCCAGATCCTCCAAAGAAAAATGTTTTAATACTTTATTAAGGCATGGTCTAAGTTACTTCAAGGACAACGTTTTTTCCTGACAACTAAGGCTGGAATTACACGTTTCAGCCGCATTAAGCATTTGTGTTCGCACAAGTTAATGTGCGTTGCATTATGGCAGCCCATTCGTTTTATAAGGGTGCTTAACGCACCGAAAAAGGTGCATGGAACACTTTCAACCATTTTTTTTAACATGAGTTGTGCTGCACTGCATATGCATTGAGAAGGTGTGCTGGGTCCATTTTTCTAACGCTTATTGTTCACAATTATTACTGCAGCATGGCAGTGTGAATAGGGCCCAAATGTACATTACTTTATCAGTATACTATTATAGCTTTGTGTTGTTGCGGTCGAGAACTAACAGTGTGTTAAAAATTTTGCAGACGGTGTGCCGAAAACCAAAGACCTCCACTGATCGCCACAGCTTGAGTCTGGATGATATCCGCTTGTACCAGAAAGACTTCTTACAGATCGCCAGCCTGTACCAAGATACTGCCCACAGCTATACTTTTGGTTGTGGTCACAGCGCAGGTGACACAGGACTTTACTGCAATGGCTGTCTTGCTCAACAGTGCGTCAACATTCATGAGCCCCTTGTGGCCAAGAAAGTCAGCAAGTACTTTTCTTTGGACCTTACCCATGATGATGATGTCCCGGAGTTTGTGGTCTAAATTCCGAAGTTGACATATATGGATACATTTTACCGGCTTTCATGCCTGGTAATGCCAAAACGAGCAGACAAACTGCTTATTGCAGAAAGACTTCCTACAGATTGCCAATCTGTACCGGGTGATGGCCCAGGTCTTTACATTTGGATGCAGGACATTATCTAAAGAGTTGACTTGGCCAAAAGCATGACAACATCCACAAGGCAATGGTGGTCAAATGCAGTGAGTCCCTTTGGTTGAATCATACCTACAACGATACCCCAAAGTTTGTGGTGTACGCTCAGTAAGATGGATATGGATGGCTTTTATACGTGGAAAACGTAGGAATTCTACAGATTGCCGGCCTGCATCTACAAATGGCCAAGATCCTTACAGCTAGTGGTGGTCATGATGCAAGTGATGGGGAATTTATCATGACAACTGTCTTGGCCTTACAGTTTATCGGCATCCTTGAGGCCAGGAAAGCCAGCGTAGTCTTGTTTCCTCTTATTCATGGCTGTGCCCTGCAGATTGTGTTGTAATCTTTAACTATTCCTCTATATAGACATATTTCACAGGCCTGGATGCCTGTGTAAGCCAAAGTAAGTGGAATTAATTTGGCTTTTTTCTTGAGCTCTTTGTGGCAAGGGAAAATAAGAAGAACTCTTCAGACTGTACCCAATCCAGTGTCCCAGAGTTAACAGCTTAAAGCTTAACTCCAGATGAACGGCTCAATCAGATAAAATACACACAGTATATGGGAGTTGTATTACCTCTCAAATGATTTGTATTTGGTGTCTATCAAGTTCTATCATTTTACATTCTGTCTAGCAGGGCAGGAGACCTGATTTATTTTTCTTTTCTGCAGTTAAGTAATGCAGATAAAATATAATTTATTGAAAACAGAGCTGCATTGATTTGTGTTATTTAATATCTTCCTGGAGTTCAGCCTTAAGCTCAAGTATGCAATATATGGAAGTATTTCAAAGGCCTGGATGCCTGTGGAACAGAAATAGGAGGAAACCTTCCTTCAGATCACCAGCCCATACCAGGAGGCCGCCAAGATCTGCAACCGCAGTCACTTAAATGTAGAAGCTCTCTTTCCCAGCCACCTATTAGTATCGCCATGGCCAAACAAGATGGCTTTGATTCGCAGGCCTGGATGCCTACACACTCCCAACACCATGTCGTCTTACGAATGGATTTAAAAATGCCATTATACATCACGTCACATTCATAATGTAAAACTGTGTGCACCAAAACTGATGAGTTTCTGGCTATTTACCTGTATTTGAACAAATTAGGTACTTTTTATGTATGGAAAACACATTAATGAGCATTAATTTACCAAAAATGCCAAAGTAGGTGGGTGGGCATTTATGGTTTGGAAATGGTCTGCAAAATAGCTTGTTCTCTACAAAGTGGCATATCTAGAGAATTGGAGGAAGTGGGAGAGAAGACCTGAGGGGTAAAAAAAAAAAAACTGTCTGATCATGAAAGGTGACAAAAATATATGTATTCATATATACATAGGCAACAGTTTGAAGGGCTTAAATATGAAATGATGGCCCTAACTACCACACTATATGACCAACATTTTGTGCATACCTGACCCTCACACCTACCTGTAAGGCCAAAAGTATGTGATTACGTCTCCAAATTGAGTTTGGTTGTTTCCAGTGAAGGGTACCATTAATGCTACAACACACGACAGCATTTTAGACAATTGTGCGCTTCCAACCATGTGACAACCGTTTCTGTTCCAGCATGACTGTACCCCTGCACACAAAGCAAGACATGGGTTGATGGGTTTGGCCCACATAGAGATTTGATCCGAACACTTTCCCACAGTCATGCTTCAAAATATTGTAGACAGCCTTCCAAGAAAAGTGGGGGATATTATAGCTGCAAAGGGATTGACAATTCCATAGTGATTCCCATGGTTTGGAATAGGATGTCCAACAAGCTCGTATAGGTTTACCAGTCAGGTGTTCACAAACTGTTGGCCATATAGGGTACATTCTATAAAAAGTGAAATGGGGGGGGGGGATTGCTGGTCTTGTCCATAACTTATCAGACATTTTTTCCCCAGCCTTTACTGGAAAGCCATCAAATGCAAACTGTTGGGCTGCTAGAGAAACACATTCATTTTCTTAACTTCAGTTTTCCAGAACACCATTGACTTTAAAAGCCAACTCCATATAAAACGACTAGGTCAATACAGCTTGGTTGGGGTAAACTGAATCATGTGGTGGTACGTTGTATGTCTCAGGAAATCCACACCAGAATTTCCACTTCTGCCCAACCACTGCTTATGTTACAAAGAGGATATGGTATTTAGACTCCCCACCAATAGAAACTGATTATTCAGCCTGAGTGAAATTTGGTTATCAAGCTCATAAAATGCCAACTTTCTGTGATGAGGAAAGAGGGCATCTTTTTGCACTAAAATTGTCATTCCAGACATTTGAGAAGGAAAGGTTGACCTCTTACCCAATGTATAAAGAAACTGTTTTATTCAGTTTGGTGGGCCAGATTTATGTAGTATATTTGTATATATCTATAGGTCTTATAGACCTGTATATTTTATTGACCTATTTTACTATAGGCGGCAAATAGAACAAGTAAAATTCCTGTGTTACGAGCCTCTGAACGTAGGAAGCCATTCCCTAACTCAAAATTCACATATTTAGGGGGAATATATATATTAAAAAAAAAAATTGCATAGTTATTCGTCATGCGAAACTGCATGTTCATTTGTTCTGTGCGTATCCGGCAAAATCAAATGTTACTGCTAGACTATTTTTCTCTTAGGTCAGATGTTGTTCTTCCTACAGAATACACTAAATCGGGCAAATTCTACATTATGGCCACTAGATAGAGCTGACAATCATAGCAAATAAGTATATTTAGCGGCATCTAGTGACCATAATATGTTTATTTTTCTGGTTTACTGTAATCTTATGAACAAAGAACATCCAACCTGGAAAGGAAATAGCTTGGTAACATTCATTCAGTTTTGCGCAGAACAACATTTTGCAAGATGAATGGCTCTGCTATATTTATTTATTTTTATACATAAACCCCTGTAGTGTAGACCAGTAAAGCTTAATCTGTGTGGCTATGTGGACATCACTAAAAATAGTTTGGGTGGACAAAGCCAGCTCCATAAAGTCAAGGTTTGACCAGCTTGGTGGGGAGGAACTGACCTCAACTATTCAAAACACCTTTGGGATGAATTGGATTGTGAGACAAATCTTCTCATCTAACATCCGACTTCACAAATGTTCTTTGGGCTGCATGGGCAATTTCATAGACACACTTGAAAATCTTCTGGAAAGCCATCCCAGAAGAATGGACGCTGAGGGGTGGTCAACTCCATATTGATACCGATGGTTTTGGAACAGGGTGCCTATTAAGCTTATATAGGTATCATGATCAGGTGTCCACAAATGTATTGCCCATGTAGTGCATGCGCCGTCCGTGGACATATCCCAGTGTGCATTGCTCCAAAGTACGCCGCAAGGACGTATTGGTTTAGACGTGAACGTAAATGACGTCCAGCCCCATTCACAGACGACTTACCCAAACGACGTAAAATTTTCAAAATTCGACACGGGAAGGACGTCCATACTTAACATTGGTACGCCGCATGTACGCCTCATATAGCAGGGGTAACTTTACGCCGGGAAAAGTAAACGGCGTATCTGTACTGCGTCGGCCGGGCGTACGTTCGTGAATTTGCGTATCTAGCTGATTTACATATTTCTAGGCATAAATCAGCGTACACGCCCCTAGCCGCCAGCGTAAATATGCAGTTAGGATCCGACTGCGTAAGAGACTTACGCTGGTCGGATCTAATACAAATTATGCGTAACTGATTCTATGAATCAGGCGCATTGATACGACGGCTCAGACTCGGAGATACGACGGCGTATCTGGAGATACGCTGTCGTATCTCCTTTGAGAATCTGGGCCTGTGTGTGTGTATATATGTATATATATATATATATGTATGTATATGTATGTATGTATATATATATATATATATATATATGTATATATGTATATATGTATATATGTGTATATATATATGTATGTATATATATATATATGTATGTATATATATATATATATATATATATATATATATATATATATATATATATATATATATATATATATATATATATATATATGCCTTTGGATAATTTCACATGAACTGTCGTGATCGGCTTTTGAAAGCTGTGTCCTGACGATCAGATTAATCGTACGATCGCTTTGAATGCAGTATTTTTGGTCCAATTTTCTGATCGTGTGTACGAAGCTTAGGAGTTCACATGGCCGGTTTTCCAGATAAGAGAATTAAAATAAATAAATTGTCAAAATCTAACCCTACAGGCCGCTGCTACTCCTGTAACCCTTCCCTCACCTTGAAGTTCATAGAGGAGCGATTTTATACCTTGCTCTTCCAAAATCAAAAAAACTATGCAAAGTATCCATCTGTAAATATAAAAAAAAAATGTTTCCTATATGCAACCCCTTTCCAATATGCATTTTAGTTTTTTCTTGCTGGAGCTGCCCTGTGATGGTTCTGGGACAAGCCCGGGGGACACCCGGAGAGGTGGGTGACATTCCGCAGTGCTGGGGTCAGACAGGTGCGCTCATTCCACATACACCCTGAAGCCAATGAGCTTCACAGCTGTCGCCGGGCCCTGTTGTAACTTATTATATATGTGACAGACGTATTTACTGCAACACAATGGGGACCTCTGCAAAGCCTTTGTGATTTTGTCACAGAGCTGTCATTTCTTCCATGACTTGGAGAAAATAACCAAACCGAACGCGTAAAATCTAGTGCGCCGTATCGCTTTGTTCCCTTGTCTTTTGTTCGCCTATAGACATGACTGTTTCAATAATTCATCACTTAGAGCTCACATATACTGTCAATGAATCCCTCAACCTTGCATTATTTACAGAGCTACATTGTGAAAAGCCATTTTACACAAAATACTTATTTTTTACAAACTTTTGTAGGTAAAAATATAACCGTTTTATGAATTTAGAATGTTGTGCATCTAAGGTGGAGCAAAAGGGGAACTGCATTGGGTCTATTTCTAAAACATTTGTTGCGTGAATTTCACAAGCACTCGCCCAGCCATCATGAAGCCTCACTGTATTTTGCTTAAATTGATTGTAAAGTCTTGTTTTTTTATTTTTTTTTCTATTAAAATAACAAACATGTTATACTTGCCTCCTCTGTGCAGTTGGTTTTGCACAGAGCAGCCCAGATCCTCCTCTTCTCTGGGCCCTGGCTGGAGCTCCTAGCTCCTGCTTTCTGTGTGCCCCCATAGCAAGCAGCTTGCTATGGGGCACCTCAGCTGAGCTGTGCTGCAGCTCCATGTGTCCATTCAGGCAGGGAGCCATGGTTGGGTCCCGCCCCTATCTCTCATGATTGGCTAACTGCTGCTGCATCTCAGCCAATCAGGAGGGAGAGTTCCAGACTGACGAGATAGGGCTCAGGCAAGTATTAGGGGGGCTGCTGCACACATAAGGCTTTTTATTTTAATGCATTAAGATAAAAAATCTTCTGACTTTACAACCCCTTTATTGGGTTGATTTCTTATGATCATCATCTCCGGCTAGTAGCCATACTATTTATTTTTTTTTATTTTTTTTTACCTCAATCAGGAAAATATCACATTATGGCCACTAGGTGGAGATGAACATATTAAAGTGGAACTCCTGCCTAACACTTACTATGTTTAATCCCTTAGAGCAGATGCCTGCCGGCTCTTTAAGGGCTTTAGAATTCCGGATGAGGGGCTTATGGTCATGTGACTGCTGTAATTGGCTCACAGTGGTCACATGATCGGAAAGCTCCTGATCGCAAGCAATGAACAGGAGCTTTCAGTTAGCCGCCAGTAACTGTGCCGGTACGCTATCCGCACAGCTTCAGCGCTACTGCACGCAAATATACGGCCGATCAGCTGCCGAGAGGCCGCATATTTGCTTGCGCTCGGCATGAAGAGGTTAAAGATATCCTTCCCCCCTCCTGCTACCCACACTGCCTAACTTGTGTTAAAAAAAAAAACAACATTTTATACTTCCCTATTTTCAGCCTGCTCCCATCTGGTCACATGATCCCCTGTATCAGTGAGCAGTGGCTGCAGGGGAGAGGAGGAGTGCTCAACAATGGCTACTAAAGACTGGATCGGTGATGCCACCTGTAGGCTCCCATGTCCCAGCCATTGTTCACCTCCCTCTCATTGTCTCTACAGCTACCAGGATGAGCCACAGCTGCAGTTCCCATGACTGGACCAGAGTAATGCTGGCTATACACAATGCAAAAAATTGTCCGAACCCATTCTTGAAAAACAAACGTTCGGCTGTGTGCGCAAACGATGGTGCCATCATGTAATGACCAATAAATCGTTGAGTGGACATAAAAAAAAAATTGTGTTGAGTGTTTTTTTTTTTTACATATACCTAGTGCAGACAGTTCGGATGGGAAACGCATTAACCTTTCAATTTATCGTGCGTTTGGCAGAAAATTTCCATACTGTCCTTTGTTTCTTCAGCTCAAACACATCCCAACGATTATCGATTTTGTGCCCAAAAAATCGACCGTAATTCTGTCGTTTAGACAGTTCGTTTGTTTTTCGAACAGGAGCGCAGGAGATGTTGACCAAGGCGAAGGCAGAGAGCAAATGAGCTGGAAGGCTTAAAGGATCACTAAAGGAATTTTTTTTTTTTTTTTTTTTAGCTAAATCGCTTCCTTTACCTTACTGCAGTCCTGGTTTCATGCCCTCAGTAATTCTGCTGTGATCTCCACACTTCCTGCTTGTCTGGCTCCTTATGAAAAATCTCATGGCAGCTTCTCACTGTGGTCCAAGCTGTGTGTCTAAAACTCCTCAGAACCAATCAGATTCATTTTAAAAACAAAACACTGCCCTGGATTTGTTTGTTTTTGTTCTGTGTCTCTCTCTACTTCACAGAAACATAAAACCGAAAGTGAAACTAGAGGCACATTATATGATTGAATTTAATCTATTTTTAATCATTTTTAAAAGGAATCCGTTAACTTTTATGTATCTATACCCTGTAAACAGTCATTTCAGCAAAAACATTTTTTTCCTTTTAATGACCCTTTAAGTTCGAAAAACTAACGAACTGTCTAAACGACAGAATTACGGTCGATTTTTCGTATAGTGTAAGGCCAGCATAAGTTGAAAATAGGTAAATATACCATTTTGATAAAAATAAATAGGAAAAGGTGTGGCGCTAACTCATATAATTTTTAAAACAAATTGATCATTCAACATATGTGAAACATTCAATAACCAACCAATAATGATAAAGTTCATAATAAATGTAGAAAAAAATCTATATGTAATGGTCCAAAACCAAAGCCCTCAATAAATCTTAACATTCACCACGATCCCAAGGAAAGTGCAGAAACAAATGTATCCTTCAGATAGTGCTCCACTACAAACTCCCCAGAACTTTAAAATGAATACGTCTTGCACACTGTTAGGTAGATTCACAAAGAGTTAGGCCGGCTTATCAGATAAGCCGACCTAACTCAGAATCTACGCAGACTTATGTTTAAGTGTATTCTCAATCAGAGATACACTTAAACATATCTAAGATAAGACGGCTTGCGCCGTCCTATCTTAGGTTGCAATATTTCGGATGGCCGCTAGGTGGCGCTTCCATTGCGGTAGGCGTAGAATATGCAAATCAGTAGATACGCCAATTCACGAACGTATGCCCAGCCGCCGCAGTACATTTACGCCGTTTACGTTAGATATAGGCCGCCTAAAGTTAGAGCTAGGCCCTAGATGGAATAGTAATGTTAATTATGGCCGCCGTTCCCGCGTCAATTCAAATTTTTTACGTCGTTTGCGCAAGTCGTCCGTGAATCGGGGTTTACGTCCACGTCAAAATCAATAGGCACGTGCGGCGTACTTAGCCGCAATGCACACTGGGAAATGTAGGCGCCCGGCGCATGCGCAGTTAAAAAAAAAAAACTTAAAAAACGTAAGGTCAAGCCCCATTAACATAAAACAAGCCCCCTTACACACATTTGAATTAGCCCGCCCGCTTTAGGCTACGCCGCTGTAACTTAGCAGGCAAGTACATTGTGAATCATGTACTTGCCTAGCTAACTTACGGCGGCGTAGCCTAAACACGTTAAGCTAAGCTACGCCGCCGTAAGTTTAAGCCAAGCTACCTGAATCTACCTATATGTCTTGGTGAGATGGCGAGCACTTTTACCCAAAGCTGTACATGTTGGTGCTGACTTATAGCACTCCCCAATGTAAGTGTGCATTGTTTTACTTGCCTGTTTTTGCATATCTGCATTCATATCTGTGTGATTTCAAGTCGCAGCGACTTCAAAGTAGTCCCTGCACTACTTTGGTCTGACTTTGATGGGACTTGACGTCCATAGACTTCAAGACGCATTAAAGTTGCGGCAAAATCGTGCGACTCGGGTCACACAAGTGTGAAAAGGCCCTTACACAGATTAGTCGGTATAGGTAGGGTGAGGGGGAGGAACATTTTTAAACATAGTGTTAGGCAGGAACCTTTTTTTCAAGCAAATTATGGTCAGAATTCATGATGGTTGGGCCAATCTTTGTGTCATTGTGTCAATGTTATAAATGGACCCCTATGTGTCCATGTTGACTTTGCGTCTATTAATTCATTGGAAGAACACTAACCATGGTAAAAGCTTTGGCTTATTTTAGCCTAAAATGGCAGCTAACAATAAGAGCACAAGTTCTATAAATGTCATATTTCCTGGGCAGGTATGGGTACTTCTTCATACATCATTATAAATTATTTCAAAAGTGGTGGAACATTAAAAAAATAAAAATTGTTTTAGGGTTCTTTTTGCTGTTTTTGCATTGTTTAACTACTTGCCAACCAGCCGCCGCAGTTATACGGCAGCAGGTCGGCTCCCCTGCGCGAGAGCACGTAGCTCTACATCACCTCGCAAAGCGGCCACTAGGGGTGCGTGCGCTCCCCCCACTCGTCCCTGATACCGATGCGCGTGCCCGGCGGGTGCGATCACCGGCGGGCACCCGCGATCGCTTGTTACAGTGCATTTTTATAGCACTGATCGCTATAAAAATGCCAATGGTCCCAAAAAGGTGTCAAAAGTGTCCAAAGTCTCCGCCATAATGTCGCAGTCCAGAAAAAAAATCGCTGATCGCTGCCATTACTAGTAAAAAAAAATATTAATAAAAATGCCATAAAACTACCCCCTATTTTGTAAACGCTATAACTTTTGCGCAAACCAATCAATAAACGTTTATTGTGATTTTTTTTTTTAACGAAAAATATGTAGAAGAATACGTATTGGCCTAAACTGAGGGAAATTGTTTTTTTATATTTTTTTGGGGGATATTTATTATAGCAAAAAAGTAAAAAATATTCATTTTTTTTCAAAATTGTCGCTCTATTTTTGTTTATAGCGCAAAAACTAAAAACTGCAGAGGTAATCGAATACCACCAAAAGGAAGCTCTATTTGTGGGAAAAAAAGGACGCCAATTCTGTCTGGGAGCCACGTTGCACGACCGCGCAATTGTCAGTTAAAGCGACGCAGTGCCGAATCGCAAAAAGTGCTCTGGTCTTTGATCAGCAATATGGTCCGGGGGTTAAGTGGTTAAGAATGTGAAATGTGAAAAAAACTATTTCTTTGTACAGTGCCAATAATTACCGAATTCTGCCTCTTGTACAGGACCAGCCCCTCCATTCTGCCACCTTAATACCTAAGGTTTGCTCAGGTCATTTCTGCTGGGGGAGGCATTAGAGTTCTAACTAGCTGTCTCCTCTGCCTGAAAATCAGCTTTCCAGGGGAATGAGGTGCTTGAACTGTGTACAGGTTTATTTTATCCAAAATAACTTGCCAAGTCAACCATATCGAATCCAGGGTCTTGTATGGCCATAGTTCACCATGTTTGGGCAAACCTATTAAACCCCAGACTCATTTTTAAGCAAAGGGAATCTGTAATGACACTTTCATTTCTAGTTTATTTTTATTTATTTTGTATATCAAAAATGCTTTTTTTTTTTTTTTTTTAAATATCTGCGTAAAATAAAGACTTTGGAACAGTGCTCCTCCTGATCTACTACGTACATGTTGTGCTTTTGCTCCATAAAACAAAGCAGTTCACATATACTTGTGCAGGCCATACATGGATCAAATTCCAAACTCATTTTCTTTCGCATATCAGAAAGGTAGCGTGTTTTGTGATCCGATGGCGCCACCGTTGATTTCGAAATTGGACCAACCAAGCCTTCAATTTTATATTTCTCGTACGATTCTCCCATCATTGATGAGAAAAATACTTTGTTTTCCCAAAAATTTCCAACATGCGCGACCACTCAAATTAGACGGCCGCACAAAAATCGGCCCTCGCTGCAGCCCACTAAGGCTCCATGCACACTGGACGCTAAAATAATGTTATTAAAACGCCAGTAGCTTTTCAGTGAGTCTTTCAATGTTTTTTAACGTTTATGCAATGGCGTTTATTACTTTTTTTTTTTTTTTTTGTGTTTTTCTGCGTTGGCGTTTTTTTTTTTTTTTTCAATGGATGAAAAACATTAAATGCTGGTCATGTTTTTGAGCATTTATCGACGTTTATCAGAGTTTTTGAGCGTATGGTATTTTTTTGTGGTCAGAAAAACAACTTCTGAATGCGATTTTAGGGCTTCAGAAAACAGCCCATAAACGTCCAAAAACTTCCATGTGTGCATGGACACATCAGATAACAGAGTTTATGGGGCTTTAAACAAAAACAAAAAAAACTGCCCAAACTCCAAAAAATGGCTGTTTATGAGCTTCAGTGTGCATGGAGCCTTAGGCCCCATACACACCATAGAATCCATCCGCAGATAAATCCCAGCAAATGGGTTTCTGCGGATAGATCCTATGGTGTGTACACGCCAGCGGATCTTTATCCGCGGATAAATCTCCCCTGGGATGGATTTCCAGCAGATGAATATTTGCTGACATGCTCAACAAATCCATCTGCTGAAGTCCATCCCAACGGATGGATCCGCTCGTCTGTACAGACTCACCGGATCCATCCGTCCAAAGGGATTCCCCGCACGCGTCGTAATGATTTGACGCATGCGTGGAATTCCTTATATGACAGCGTCGCGCCCGTCGCCGCGTCATAATAGCGGCGACGACACGTCATCGCCAGAGGATTTCCGCGCGGATTTCAATGCGATGGTGAGTACACTCCATCGCATAGAAATCTGCGGAAATCTTTGAGAGGATTTATCCGTAGAAACGGTCCGCTGGACCGTATCCGCGGATAAATTCTCTCGTGTGTATGGGGCCTAAGGCTCCATGCACACTGAAGCTGATAAAAGCTATAAAAAAATGCCAGTAGCTTTGCAGGGAGCTTTTCAAAGTTTTTTAGCGTTTTTGCAATGGCTTTAATCGGCGTTTTTCAGTGTAGCTTTTTTTTTTTCAATGGATTTAAAAACGCGTTTTTCTCCCGCCAAAAAACTGCACTTTCAACGCAAATTTCGGGCGTTCAGAAAAAAGCCAATAAACTCCAAAGCTCATTAACACTAAAAAATGCCCAGGTGTGCATGGGCACATAGGCTAACATAGAGTTCAGTTTATGGGCTTTAAAAAAAAAAAAGCCAAAGCGCCAATAAACTGCAGTTTATGAGCTTCAGTGTGCATGGAGCCCAATGGTGCGAAATTCGAAATAACATTTTTAATTTAGATTTTTTTTTTTTTTTAAAGAAAGTTTTTGGGGAATTTGAAATAAACAGAAAAGTGCAATATTAAACAACTTTTAATATCTCAAAAGGGATTAAGAACACTTACAGAATGGATGATGAAAGGAATGCATCAAATGTATAATGAGGGTGATCCGGCATCATGTGGTCCCAGTTTATATCAAGAATCCCCAGAGAATTCACAATGCAGCAGAATTTGACCCATGTATGGCGGCGTACGTAAAGACGATTGAGCAACCTTTTTGATTTTAGAGGTCAAGGTAATGGCTGATTAAAAATATGACTGAATATAACATATTACATTTTTACAAGATAAATAAAAAAAATGCAATTTTTTTTTTTTTATATTTTCTAAATAATTTTTTTTTTTAGAAATTCACCAGAATTCCTTTAATGTATATTTTTCTGGTTGACGAACAAGTACCTGTTTTGTTTTTGATTTTCTTCTAAAAGTGCATTCAGTGTGATACTTTGTAACATGAATTTGATGCTTTTTGTGTAAAGTGTACAGCCAATTTTGTAAAGCTAAAAATTCCAATACAATTCCTTTCCTTTAAAAAATAAAATAAAAATATTTTTATTGACTGCATAGTATTTTATAACGATTGACCATATTTTGATACTTTCTTGCATTCTTTTTTTTTTGTTAAAAGAAATTATTTTTATAATCTGGTTCTTATTAATAAAAACGACTTCTCAAAATGTGTACGGTATAATCAGTGTTAATGCAGTATGGGGAAAGTGAATCGGGAAAAAAAAAGGTGCGTGTGCATGTGTGTAAATAGATTTATTGTTTAACTTCATATCCGCTGCTTTGTACAAGCTGTTAAACTTGTATTCTTGAATGTAATTTTTTCTTTTTTTTTTGTAAAAGTGTGACTTGATTTGCATAATAAATGACATGTTTTAAAGGGAACACACTTGTCTGGTTTGCGGAATACAGACTTCGTTTTTTTTTTTGTGAAGTAGTTTTATTTTGGTTTGGTTTTATGTTACAACCTAATGGAGTCTACATTTGCAAAGCGATGTCACTTACAAAAATAGCCAGTTTCAAAGAGAATTTTTTTTATTTATTTTTTTAAATAATGCTGCATTTTACACAATATAAAATTAAAAGCAATCCCAGCACCGAAGAATGACATTTTTTTTACCCCATTTATTCCAATTCATTTCTTAGTTAAAACAGTTTTAAAACCAAAAATTCAATACATTGTAACTTACTAGGGCTGTCACTGATTAGAACTTTTGTGTTCGATTAATCGTTTTTTATTTTTTTTAAATCGCTTAATCGACTAATTTAGACTAATTACAGATCCAACTACTTTTAGCTGATCTCCTTGCAGGCTGATTCCCAGTGCAGCTACCAACCACTGGAAAAATGGATAGCAGGATACAAAAAACACACAAAGGCCCTCGATGGGAAGGAAAAAATGTAGTTGCGCTATAAAAATTAAATAACATGTGAAAAAATGACAAAATCCAATGAAGTGAAATAGAAATGGAAGACAATAAAAAATGTTCATTGATAAGGAAGTCCTATTAGGGGTGCAATGAATAATTCCAAAGTGAATCGTATGCTGATAAACCACCACCAATAAAGATCACCGTAAGGGATGCAAGCTTACCAGATGGCAAGCATAACCAGCTTGCGGCTGTAAACCCCAGCCCGGGCCTTGTGATGGAACTGCAACAAACAGCGGTATGTGGGATCCTCCAGGTATGCGTGGGTAGCAGTATGAACCCAGAAAGAAATAATACTCACAATAGTGATGTACCATAAAATAAACATACATTTAATAGAAAAGTTGCACTTGCAACATGGTTTCTTCATAAAAGCATGGGATAAAAAGGTAAAGCCGGCCGGCTCTCACGAATGCCCGTCCAAACAGGACTGTAACGCCACACGTCAATACGTCTCCTTTCCCGACGTACGTTTCGTCATACAATGACGTCGTCTGGGGCATATTATACACCTATTCCGAGACCAAGCCTCGATCTGAGTCAAGATCGTCGTGAATTACACAACTAATCAGTGTCCAAGCCTCGATTTGAGTCAAGATCCCCGGACATTCAAAAACATGGTGGCCCATGATGACCAAAATGGGTCGTGTTCAAGTTAAAATAAAAAAGGAAAAAATGGGGAATCGGAATCCAAGCCTCGATTTGAGTCAAGATCCCCGGTCATTCAAAACACGGTAGCCTATGATGACCAAAATGGGTCGTGTTCAAGTTAGAATAAAAAGCGGGGGTAAAAAAAAGGTAATGCATCGTGGTTAGTTGTCACCAATGCGAATATCAATCTCATATGGCAAAAAATACTAATCGGTGAAAAAAAAACTTTTTCTTTCAAATAAAAAATTATTTAATAATTGTTATTTATTAGGTGTGTGCTTACAGAAGCCATCATCAACAAAGATAATGAGCACACACACAAACTGAAAACAATATTGAAGTTAAAAAATAAAAATTGTGAATGAAGAATTATAGAAATTGGATTACTCCTATTAGGGAGCCCCGAACCTGGCGAACCCCATGTCTGGGGAGCCCCCAAATTGATAACTTGTCTATAACATTATATAAAAAATAAAATAAAATAAAAGATATAAATAAAAATAATTCTGAGTCAGGACAAAAATGATGATTAAAAATTGTGAAATGGTCATTTCCCATATCATGCCAAGATAGTGTCTCTAAATGACGACTAGTTATGAGAAATAAATCTAATGGTGGGCTAATAGTTTAAAACTTGGCATTAAAAAAGTATGATGTTAAAGAGTAGTTGATACTTCATATATGACTGAATGGGAATCGATGGGAATAGCATTATAACTTTTATAGTCTTCAAGTAGGTAACAAAATAAATATTGCACTGGAGATAAAATGGATGTAGCTACATAAACTGTAAAAATGGTGCGAGTAATACCAAACGGTAGCAAAAGCAGTCATAAAAATATGTAGCTAAGTAGGATACTGGTATAAAAATGTGTACAAAAATACCACTGCTGAATCCAGATGAGGAGGGGTTAATATCAGTCCGTCGGCATGTAGATGTCCCATGAAGGGAACTATCACAACTCCCAGTGGATGGCTGTAGAATCCCAGGTTGATAGAGGGAAGTGTAACAGCCCTTGCGTGTGGCAGATAATAAGGTCCCGCCGGCATACAGATATGAAGGCACAGCAAAGGAGCCCTTCAGATGGACACGGCAAGCCCCGCCGGTGTCCGTGACGTCACTGGAACTCTCTGAAGACCCAGAAACCGGCGGAGAGGTGAGTACCAATCAAAATAATTTTGATTGATCAAAAATATTAACGATTAAATCTAAGAATTAATAGTTGATTTCCACAGCCATAATTAAATATGGTGTCTGCATTTGTTTTTATTTCTTTCGTCTCCCCCCCCCCCCCTCTGTTTTCACCTGGTGATCTGGCCAGCAACACACTCTGGATGAAGGCGCACGGGAGGCACATTTGGACAGTAGTATTGTCAGTATGGAGGGAGGGGAGTTTTGGATGTACTAGCAGATTAACCACTTGCCTTCCGGAAGATTTACCCCCCTTCGTGACCAGGCCATTTTTTGCAATTCGGCACGTCATTATTTTAACTGACAATTGGACGATCGTGTGACTTTGTATCCAAATGAAATGTATGTACTCCCCCCCCCCCCCCCCACAAATAGAGATTTCTTTTGGTGTTCTTTTATACATGGGTCAAATTCCAAACTCATTTTCTTTCGAATATCAGAAAGGTAGCGTGTTTTGTGATCCGATGGCGCCACCGCTGATTTCGAAATTGGACCAACCAAGCCTTCAATTTTACCTTGTGTTGCTACACAAAAGTAAGTGCCGCTGATCACCTGTGCGCTAGATCCGTGCATTTTCTGCAGCCATTTTTCTTGCTTGAATTTATTTTCCCATTATGGGTGTGAATGGGACCTCATGTCTAATGCCGAGTACACACGATCATTTTTCGGGTTGTAGAAAATTACGTTTTCAGGCTCTAGAAAAAACATTTTTTTTCAACTTGATCATTAAAACAGTCTTGCCTACACACGATCGTGAAAAAAATGCTCTAGCAAAGCGCTGTGACGTACAACACGTGCGACGGCACTATAAAGGGGAAGTTCCATTCGGATGACGCCACCCTTTGGGCTGCTTTAGCTGATTCCGTGTTAGTAAAAGACGATTTGCGCTTTTCTGTCTGTTACAGCGTGATGAATGTGCTTACTCCATTACGAACGCTAGTTTTACCATAACGAGCGCTCCCGTCTCATAACTTGCTTCTGAGCATGCACAGATTTTTCACGCCGTTAAAGCCCACACACGATTATTTTTTACAACCCGAAAAACGACAACATTAAAAACATCGTTAAAAAATAGAGCATGTTCAAATTTTTTTTTTTTGCCCGTTATTCAGAACCCGAAAAATGCTCTGGAGCCCACACACAATTGTTTTTAATGACATTAAAAAGAAAACGTCATTTTTTACAACCCGGAAAATGATCGTGTGACATTAGAAGTTGTCTTGTCTCTCTGAGTGAGTGAGTGAGTGAGTGAGTGAGTGAGTGAGTGAAAAACGTATATAGCGCTACACATGCGAACTGAATCGCCTCTGGGCGCTTGTTTGAGCACTTCTCCCTTGAGTTCAGAAGAGATGGGTTTTGATCTTTCTCCTAAAGGCCAAGTGATTCTCCTCCAACCGAATGGGGGTTGGCAAAGTGTTCCAAAGTCGAGGGCCTTGGACAGCAAATCTTCTTTCTCCTTTGGACTTGTATCTGGTTTTGGGGATTTGGAGTAAATTTTGGTTGGAGGATCGCAGAGCGCGATTGGGGTTGTAGGCTTTTATTTTGTCGCATAGGTATTGGGGGGCATTTCCCCAAATACACTTATGCGTTAGACATAGTGCTTTGAAAGCGATTCTGTCTTTCACTGGTAAACTGCACCCGCAACATGTAAGCCATTCATTACAAAGAAAAGCAAACAAGACGTGGAACATAAATTTCACTAATAGCTAGCTCTTCAAATCAGCGGTCATCAACCCTGTCCTCAGGGCCCACTAACAGGCCAGGTTTTACGTATTACCTTGGGGGAGATGCAGATTAGAATACTGCAATCACTGAGCAGCAAATGATATCACCTGTGATGTATTTCAGTTATCTTGCAAACCTGGCCTGTTAGTGGGTCCTGAGGACAGGGTTGATGACCACTGCTTCAAATAACAAAAATATTTGAACGTGTACAATGCCTTCAAATACAGCTGAAATGCAGAGCCATCCTGGACATGCACAGGACCCTTTGTGCTGCAAGCAGATCTATGGTAAGATAAAAACTGACCTGGATCCTTAGCTTTTCCACTAAACATAAAATGTGGACCCGCTAGCTGCTCAGTTAAAACATTTTTTTGCTAAATTTGGTTTGCCTTGTGCTGTTAGTTAATTTTGTCTAATTTATATCAAGTTTTATGGTGACATCTAGTGGGAGAAGCATGCTAGTACATCATGTCAATTATTGAACAAAAATGCTTGTTAAAGCGGATGTGCCATGGGAAAATAATATTAAAAGCCAGCAGCTACAAATACTGCAGCTGCTGACTTTTAATATTAGGACACTTACCTGTCCTGGAATCCAGCGCCGATCGCAGCAGAGGATGAGCGATCGCTCGTCTCTCTGCTGCTCCCCCCGCCATCCACGCTGAGGGAACCAGGAAGTGAAGCGCTGCGGCTTCACTGCCCGGTTCCCTACGGCGCATGCGCGAGTCGTGCCGCGCCCGCCGATTGGCTCCCGCTGTGTGCTGGGAGCCGAGTGTTCCCAGCACACAACGGGGGGGCGACGGGATGTGATAGACGTGAAACTAAAATGAAAATTTTATGTTATGATTAGAAATATTAAAGTGTATTTCGGTAATATTTCTTTAGTATATTGCTTATTTTCCTTGATGAAGATTTTGTCATATCAGGAATGAAATGAAGAGATAGGTGTTTTAAAGTTATAAGTACATCTTGGAACTTAAGGTTGACCATACAAAGATATGTTATTAAAAACAGATGTAACCCTCCCTCCTGGATTCCTCAGTTGTAACAGGAAAAGCCTTCCCATCCCCCTCCTTCTCACTCAGACTGCTTGGAAGGAAAATGTGCAGAGCTGAATGAACTTTTTTTCTACACTGGATGATGTGGGCAGCATGCCCAAATATGGACTTTGACTTCCCCTCCTCCACACTCAGAGACGATGAAGGAGATCCTTGATTTGGGATTATTGAAGGAACTTTGAATAGTGTAAAAAGAGACTAAATGGGAGTAATCAGTGGGTGGTATTGGGTGAAATGGGTGTTTCTGTTTAATTGTGAACCAATGAAAATGCATTTTGTGCTTGTATGCTAAAAATAAAGTGAACTGCTCAGACGGCAGCCATTCTCTTGGCCGTTGAAACATTGGAAGGTGAGCATGTGGTCTGTTTTTATTCTGTTCATAGATTACATTTTCTCACTTTAGCTTTTTGAAATCATCCGGTAGTATGGATAACCCTGAGAATTTAAGTAATGAGTCCTCATCAATTGGGCCCAACGTCGGTTCTTTGCTTTATTTGGGAAGTGCAGCGCGTCTGTGCGGGTGGAGACAGGCTGATCACCTACACTTCGGCGCAGGCGTTGCACTTCCTCAAATCAAAGATGAAAATTCTTGGGCAAAGCTTGTAACCCTTTTGTCCCGTCTGCCGGGTTGATATCTGTGTTTTTATGTTTAAGTGTTGTGTTAGTTTGAATGTGACTGTTTGGGGGGTCTATGTCTGTAGGTGGTGGGTGGACAGTATATTTCTTTCAGGGGTCCTGAGCCGGTGACGCATGGTAAGCGTGTCTTGGGGTGGAGATGTTTATGTGTGCATGTCTGTCCCGGGCTCCTTCCTATTATAAGCATCAGTGATTTACTGGTGTTTGGGGAAGTGAGGTAGTATGCACATGTCAATATGTCTGGTCTGAAAGAAGAGGGTTTGGGGGTTCGATAGTCGCTAAGACGAGCGGACTGAGTGGTGGCTTGGGTAGTCGGAAACGGAATAAAGATAGCCACTAAGGAAGTTGGATCTTTATGGATTTGCTATACATATGGCTTGTGCCATATGTATACCAAATCTCTTTAGTCAAAACGGAATAAAGATAGCCACTAAGGAAGTTGGATCTTTATGGGTTTGCTATGCATATGGCTTGTGCCATATGTGTACCAAATCTCTCTAGTCGAAATTAGAAGATTGGGGTTCGTTTTGCCTTCTTTTGGGGGGGCACTGAGGGTTTTCTTTTTACATTTTTGGGGTTAGGGGTTAAACTTTCTAAATTGGGGTTACATTTTTGGGGTTAGGGGTTAATAATTAGGGGCTGAAAGAGTCGTATTCCGTGTATTTTGTATTGTTTTATTGTCATGAACTGCCATGCGTTTTTTATATATGCGGTTTTGTATGCAGCCAGGTAAAACCTGGCTGTGTGGAGATTTGTATCTCCCTCGCTTCACTCTTTCCCCCCCCCCTTTGCAGCGTAAGCTGGCTGTGTGATAACAGCCGAGAGTGTAGCTGACAGTTTTTTTTGTGTTTCTGTTTCTTTGATAGATAATGGTAACTTGCCTTTATTGATTTCAGAAAAACAGAAAAACATAGTGAAATAGTTTTTTTTAAACAAAACACATGGGTCTGGTGTTCTCAGCAGCTGCTGATGTATCTTTTTGATTCACAGACCTTTGAGGTTTTTGGGATAACACAGACTATTTTTATATCCGAATCTATGTGTACAATGGGGCTTATTGTTTATCCGAATCTATGTGTACAATGGGGCTTATTGTTATTTTTGCTGTTTTTTTTATATATACTTCTGGGATGCCTCCCTGATATAATATATACTCCTGCCCCCCTCCCTGGTGGGGGGATAGAACTGGGTGTGTGAGGAATGTGGGAGGTCCGGACCCCCGCATCCTGCCCGCCGTGAGCTCTGCCACATTTGCAAGTTGGAGGATAGCCCCCCTCTTCCCCCCCCCCAGGGACGACAACCTAGGAGACAGTTTTTTTGTAACACAGAGTTTTTTTTTTAACAAAAGGTTGACTTGGGATATTGCAACTGTTTCTGTACAATTAAAATTGGTCTGAATATGCCTGTTACATTGTACGCTGATTTATCAGATAATTCGATTTAACTAGAAATAATGGGATATTTCTCCTGAGGTTTAAAAAATATGGAACAGACATTTGATGCACATAATAAGCAATTGTTAAGTCTTTATTTTACAGTTAAAATCTTCTACAGAGAATTAATTTAGGTGAATTATTTCGTCCCGTTTTTTTTTATCCTTTTAATCGGATAGATTGAATGCGTGTTCTGTGGGGACCTGTCCCATCTGGGTTGCCCACTTACACTTACACTGACGATGCCATGCACTGTATTTTGACTTGATACATAGAGGGCTTTTTGCCAGTTTTGAAATTTATAATGTGATACCCAGGGCCTGTTATTGTCTTTTCGTTTCCCTCATGTTCTGCCCACGATGCCTGCTGGAAGCATGGGCCCCGCCCGACTGCTTGAGGCCGTGCCCCTTCTTTCCCCTCACGTTCTGCCCAACTGTATGCCCCGCTGGAGGAAGCATGGGCCTGCCCGGATGCTCTTCCCTGCTGAAGGCTTTGCCTCGTTCTGAACGCAGATGGTGTCGCCTCCTGCCCGCTGCCCATACTGGATTCTGTGCCCTCCGGCCCACGGGCCTTCTTCTTCATGCCCTCCTTAGTCTGTCCAGGGGGGGGTAACTACAATGCCACTTCGCTGGACAGACACGTAAGGGAGGAGAATGATGTAGATGGGAGTGGCAGACCTACCTGAAGGTAGAATCCGCTCATATGCTGTCCTGTGTGCCCCGACCTCAATGCCTTGACCTCATGGGGTGCCCAAAAGCGGTAGAGAGAGTGTGTAAATCCTGGCGTTCATGACTACAGAAGCTGTGTTCACAAGTCACAAATGAGGGATGAGGAGATTCTGGGTATCACATTGGAACAGTAGAACATTTTACATAGTACATTTAAATGGTTTTATTCCACATGCTGTGCCATGCCATCCTCAGGGTTAAGTGGGTAGGTGGCCCCAAGGGGGGAGCATTCAATACATTATCCCTTTCTGAAATCTTGTTTGAGACAGTCTCTAGATTAGATTGTTATGAGCTATGATTATGTGACCGCTTTTGAAAATAGGTAACTAATATTCGTGTACGAGTTTTTCTCACATTTCTGATGTAGGTACCGATAATTACCAATATCCCCTGGGTGATGATTAAAAGGTTCCTTCGAAAATATTCTCTGGAGATGAGTGATATGATGGACTGTGCCCACAAATCTGAATGAAATTATATATCTTTTTTCAAATACATGGGATTGTGACCACTGGGGTTTGTGGGTTGGAATATCTCAAAGGGGGGTCCTTGTTACATGGGGTAATTAGTTAAATAATGTCAGAGTGTAAAGAAGTTCTCTAATGAGATAATTAAGTTTAATTCTGCCTGTAAATGTTTATGAATATGTTTACCCCAACAACTGAAAATGTATTATGACATGTCAAAACATGCATGGGATTAGAACAAAGGTTTAATGGGAAAATTGTTGATTGAGATTGTGTGAAGAATTGTATACAATTCAGTCTATGGTAAACAACATGGTATTTTATGTTTAACTGAAATCCTACAGATCTGGTTGTAAGAATTAATAAGTAGAGGTTTGAGCAATGTTTACAACAGATTCTAAACTTGGGTTTGGTTTATTATAAGGTTCCCCAGAGAAAAATATTAAAATATGAAAGTTATGTTCAATCTAAAAACTTTATAAAAAATATTATTATAAAAATTGTAAAAATAAAATTAAAAAATAAACAAGTGTTAAAAGTTATTATAAAATGACATTTCTGATAAAATATAGATTGTGAGTAATTATGAGTGACTTTATCAGTAGAAAACAATGGTCGGTTCATGCGCAGGGACTGGTCAGTGGATTTCATGAGATTTGTCCTCTAAGCGATCTTTTGTCGCTATTGGAAGTTAAGGAATGTCATGTTATAATGTGGTGTACATGAGTTTTGGCAGATGTACAAACCAAATATGTTTTAAAATTTTTGAAAAAGAGTTAAAAATGAGAAAAACGATGCAATTCGATTGGATTGTATATGGTCTAAAACTTGTACAATCTGCTCCAAGCATGGGGGGGAACAGATGTTTTCCCTTAGAGGTCATTAACAGCAGATCAGGTTACAGGCTGTGGTGAATTACCCTTCTATCTGGAGTGAGTGCTAGCGTTGAAACCAGACACCTCAGCTGCTGTGATTTAAATGTCTCTTTGCAAGTTTGAAGGGAAAAATAAATAAATATCAGAGTTTATGTTAAGTAGACTATAAAGCATATTATAGGGTAAATCTTTCTTTTATAATAAAAGGTAATTTTACACAATCATTAGAAGATCTGAAAGAAAGCCCTTATTAATAAAATATTCTTTTTCTCTCTTTCTTTTCCTTTATTTCTTTCTCTCTCTCTCTCCTTCTCTCTCTCTTTCTTTCTTTCTTTCTTTCTCTCTCATTCTTTCTTTCTCTCATATGTTACTAAACTGTGGGTTTTTGCACCATTTGGTTTGAAGAATACCTTACTTTGAGGGTGTCATTTTAAAGAGAATGAAATATGGTGTTAATCTGCATAGCTTAAGAAAAGTCAGTTAAAATAGTTTAAAAATAAAATACATGGATAGATTATGCGGTATGATACAGCCATATTTATGGATTAAAGGGTCATCTTCCAGGTTTTGGAGTGACGAAGGTGTTCAGTCAGAGAGGGAAGTTGTGTTTTGTAGAAGGATCCCTATGAGATACAGTGAATCTTTAAGACTGAACCAAAGGCTGCTATGTTTGTTTAAACAGACATGCGACAAGAATATTCATGCTGCATGATCAGTCCTGAAAACTAGTGTAATGTAATAAAGTTTCTTTAGGAAATAAAATATTTAGGACAGAGCCCAATATAAAATTAAAATGCTAATGAAGGGAAATATAGTGATTTGGTGGGAACGGATGCTTTTATGAAATTTAAATTAGTAATGTAAATGTAGATTGGATAAATTCTGGTTGCTATGGTCAATAGAGGTTTGTTAACTATAAACAAGGATGCATTCCCGTATATTACTGAACACCTAGAGGCCACTTCACAAATGACTTTGTATAAAATTATGGCCTTATACAGGATATTAGGTGAACAAGGGGGGGCATTTAGAATGTCACCTGCGGACAATATTTTGGGTGATAACACATTTGTACTCAAATAGGTATAGCAATTTTGTTTGTATTGGTTATGATAATGTTTTGTTATATTGACCATGTCCTCCATTACTGTACTTGTCTGTTAAGAAATAACAAAGAGAATAAACTGATAAAATATTCATTTCAAGGGGGGGCTGTGATAGACGTGAAACTAAAATGAAAATTTTATGTTATGATTAGAAATATTAAAGTGTATTTCGGTAATATTTCTTTAGTATATTGCTTATTTTCCTTGATGAAGATTTTGTCATATCAGGAATGAAATGAAGAGATAGGTGTTTTAAAGTTATAAGTACATCTTGGAACTTAAGGTTGACCATACAAAGATATGTTATTAAAAACAGATGTAACCCTCCCTCCTGGATTCCTCAGTTGTAACAGGAAAAGCCTTCCCATCCCCCTCCTTCTCACTCAGACTGCTTGGAAGGAAAATGTGCAGAGCTGAATGAACTTTTTTTCTACACTGGATGATGTGGGCAGCATGCCCAAATATGGACTTTGACTTCCCCTCCTCCACACTCAGAGACGATGAAGGAGATCCTTGATTTGGGATTATTGAAGGAACTTTGAATAGTGTAAAAAGAGACTAAATGGGAGTAATCAGTGGGTGGTATTGGGTGAAATGGGTGTTTCTGTTTAATTGTGAACCAATGAAAATGCATTTTGTGCTTGTATGCTAAAAATAAAGTGAACTGCTCAGACGGCAGCCATTCTCTTGGCCGTTGAAACATTGGAAGGTGAGCATGTGGTCTGTTTTTATTCTGTTCATAGATTACATTTTCTCACTTTAGCTTTTTGAAATCATCCGGTAGTATGGATAACCCTGAGAATTTAAGTAATGAGTCCTCATCAGGGATGTGACGGAATGCCCGTCTTTTGCCCGTGAATGGATAAACAAGTAAAAAAGTGATAAGCGCTCCAGGTATGTGCAAAAATGCAACCAACGTATATACGTAAATGAATAAACTACAATCAAAAAAGTATAGTGACCAAACTCAAAAAGTGCAGTACGTGCCGAAAAATAATTTTGAGAAAATATAATCAGATGTGATTGTAGTTTATTCATTTACGTATATACGTTGGTTGCATTTTTGCACATACCTGGAGCGCTTATCACTTTTTTACTTGTTTATCCCTTCTTGTGTCATGTGAACACTTTTAGATATAGCCGCCCCGGGTATTCTATATATATATATTCATTTAATATATAATATTCACACTATTTTTACACATTGGTCTACTCACAGTAGCGCATTGGAACTATATATTTATTTTGCCCGTGAATGCCGGGCCGGAAGTGGGTGCAAATACCTGTCTTTAGACAGGTATCTGCACCCCCCTCCCCCTGAAAGGTGTCAAATGTGACACCGGAGGGGGGGAGGGTTCCGATCAGCGGGACTCCACTTTAGGGTGGAGAACCGCTTTAAAGAGACCCTGTTCCCAGATCATTTATAAGCAAACCAATATAGCAGTAGTATTTAATATTTAGTTGCCTACAGTATTTATTGAAATGACCCTTGAAAGGCTTCCTTTGTGCAGGTGTTGCCATCCAGGGTTTCATGCCAGTGGCCCCATCAGACATGTCAGTTCAATGACACTTTATACCGAACACCAACACTCCCGAAAGTGACTTTTCAACATTCCAACTTTATAACAAAATAATAAAAAAAATGATTAAGAGATAAGTGGCCTAAAGTGTTAACATTCAATGTGCTTTGCACTGTGGTACCATTTATTAAGCACTTGTATAGTAGGTGCCACTGTACAGTAGGTTCCACCGCCTTACCTCTTTGGATTGCAGCTGTGCACGCTTTGGGTTTTACCTGGAGTGTCATGACTGCAGCCAATCAGAGCAGTGCCATTTCCCTGATGGCTCACATCCAATCAGAGTAGCACCCTTTTCTTGTATGTCCACAGCCTGTCAGGGCAGCTTCCTACTCTTGCCTAGGCTATTTTAATTTAGTGCAGTTTCTGATTCACTACCCCATCAATGCTTTTACAAGCTAGCTGCCGAGCCCATGGTAAGCCTCCCTGCTATCCAGCCTGTACCTTTCCATTGATTTGTGTGTACTGACTTCTACCTCATTCCTGGTTATCTGTATCCGCTGCTTGCCCTGACCTCCGGTTTGTTCCTGGTTATTCATGTTATCTGCCTGCCCTGACCTCTGGTTTGTTCCTGGTTATCCATGCTATCTGCCTGCCCTGACCTCTGGTTTGTTCCTGGTTATCCATGTTATCTGCCTGCCCTGACCTCTGGTTTGTTCCTGGTTATCCAAGTTATCTGCCTGCCCTGACCTCTGGTTTGTTCCTGGTTATCCAAGTTATCTGCCTGCCCTGACCTCCGGTTTGTTCCTGGTTATCCATATTAGCTGCCTCTCAGAAACCATGAATCAGACTGAGACAGAAGTACAGTTAAATCACACTTGTTTATTATTAATAATAATAATAAAAAGATAAACAGAGTAAGCGTAGTCAAAACATAGCCAGATTTCAGCAACCGGATCGAATAGTTAGCCAAGCCAAAGTCAAAGAGCCAGAGATAAACGTGGAAGAACAGCAAGCAGGGTCTGGAGCCAGAAGGGACATCAGCCAAACAAGTCTTCAACAGGAACGCAGGAGATGTTGACCAAGGCGAAGGCAGAGAGCAAATGAGCTGGAAGGCTTAAGTAGGCAGGACTGACAAGCAGGATCATCAACAGGTGAGTCACTGTGGAGAGATAGGAGCTGGCAATTAGCCGACAGTTGAGCGGCCAGTTTAGAGAAGGAAGGGCTGAGCCCAGCGCTGACACTGCATTCCCTAACCTCTGGTTTGTTCCTGGTTATCCATGTTAGCTGCCTGCCCTGACCTCTGGTTTGTTCCTAATTATCCATGTTAGCTGCATGCTGTGACCTCTGGTTTGTTCCTGATTATCCATGTTAGCTGCCTGCCCTGACCTCTGATTTGTTCCTGATTATCCATGTTAGCTGCATGCTGTGACCTCTGGTTTGTTCCTGATTATCCATGTTAGCTGCCTGCCCTGACCTCTGGTTTGTTCCTGATTATCCATATTAGCTGCCTACCTTGACCTCTGGTTTGTTCCTGATTATTTGTGTCAGTTGTCTTGCCTTACCACTGGATTATTTCTTGATTGCCCTTGTCCACTCTCTGCTATGACCTCTGGCTTGTTTCTGGTTATTTATGGTTTGCTGCCTGCCATGACCTCTGGCTTGTTCTTGGTGTTTATGTGTTTGCTGTCTGCCCTGATCACCTGAACATCTACCTCCACAACCATCTCTGAACTCTGAAATGTTCCTGGTGTCCTCCGATTCATGGTCCATGGTGTATAGCTGGGTGAACCCAGGAGTCATGACCTGGGTCAGCACACAGCTAATTCCAAACCACTGCAGCCAGGAAGCAAAGCCTTGCAACCATGACATGTATTACACCACTGTCTGGCTACTTTACAGTTTAAGGGGAGATAAAAACGCAGCTCAGCCCCAACGTTTACTGCCACCCAACCACAAGTGTAAACAAGCCGTAATAGAGATGTGACTGCCCCTCTCGCCAGCATCAGCACATATAATGCAGCGCATGCCCCGATACTGAGGGCTTGCCCACATTCTGAAGTGGGAGCTGCAAAGACCGGAGAGCCAGCTGCTGCAGTATTGAGGGCTAAAGTGAAACTGAACTCAGAAGTAAATATTTGCTACGTGTTAAGAAACATCTAAAAATGTTATTGTGCCTAAACAGTACCCTAAAAAAAAATTAATCTTTTCTTGGAATTCCTACTGAAAAATGACAGTGCATTTCCTAGCATGTGAGTGTGACTATAGGTGTGTAGCTGTATAACTGCAGTGCAAGATCTAGGGCACTGCTGCCAAAGACTGCTAGACTAGAGACAGTTGGTGATGTCACTATTAGCAGGTTATTGAATCATGCGCTTGGAAGCCTATTGTATGCAGAGAATACTTTACCTTCATGGAGGATATCAAAGCATGTCTTTATCATGTCTTACAGGAAACAGGAGGATACAACTACATAGTGAGGAAAGCAAACACTTACTCTCATTTCATTACCATAGAATACATATTATAACACTGCAGTGCCACCTACTGGTATAGATAGGTATAATGCATATATACAGTATAGTTCACAATATAAAGAGTATAAAAACTACTGTGAAGCTCAGTTTTCCCCTTGCTGGAGGCTCTGACATAGGAAATCAAAGCCCTCCACACAAGGACGCACACAATGCAGAGTAAGGCATGGTAAATCAGTAATGGGGAAAAGGTCAGCTGCAGGAAGAGCACAGTTCAGTTCCTCTAAGGCCCCGTACACACGACCAAACATGTATGCTGAAACTGGTCCGCGGGCCAGTTTCAGCATACATGTTCGGTCGTGTGTAGGCGCGAGCGGGCCGAATTCCAGCAAACATTTGCCCGCCGGGCCTTTTCCCAGCAGACAAATATTCCTGGATGTGTTTAAAAACCGTCCGCTGGAATCCTGCCCGCTCGGACATGTACGGTCGTCAGTACAGACCTACCGTACATGTCCGAGCGCCCGCCGTCCCTCGCATGCGTCAAATGACTTCGACGCATGCGTGGAAGCCTTTAAATGGCAGGCCCGCCCACGTCGCCGCGTCATCGCCGCGTCATCATCGCGGCGACGACGCGGACACGCCCCGCGTAATGTTTACGCGCGGACTTCTGTACGATGGTTAGTACAACCATCGTACAGAAGCCCTCTGGCAGACATGTACGGTAAAAAACGGTCCGACGGACCGGTTTCACCGTACATGTTTGCTCGTGAGTACCCGGCCTTAAAGGTAAGGACTGAAGCTTGTGGGTCAGAACAACAACCGTGCAGTGGGGGGGGGGGGGGGGGGGGTTGTGTTGCCTCCTTTCTGACTATGCCATGTTGTGTGGGTGGGGTCTACTGCGCCTGTGCACATGGAATAACACTCATCATTTCCTGGGACCAGGTCACCAGGAAGAGGCTGAGGTCATGTGAAAACATCTAACATTAAGGAAGTTCCGAACTTAGAGATGAGCCTTCACTATGTGCAGTACAGTAATATAGTACAGAATTCCTCTTTGAAGTGTCTTGCCCCATGTCACTACACACTGTACCTTGCATATTTGCATTAGGAGGGACGTGTTGAGCCTGTGCCCACTCCTTCAGTCCACGTGTTACTTCACTCCCAGTGACAGAATGGGGTCCCGCCAAGCACCTAGCATGGTCCCCAATGCGTTAACTCTGTCCTTCCCGTACCAGGTGACCAGGCCATAGATCTCTGTAATCGCAATAACGATTCTTGACGATTAATCGTGCAGCTCTACTTGAGAGCCTCCCTATCACCTCAGAATTGCTGCTATACATCTGAGGCTCCCTATACATGAGTCCCCCATTACACCAGAGTCGCCTCATACTATTTATACTACTTATTTTTTTTGTCAGGGATAGGAAGTGAGATGAACCAAGGTCACGGATGGCAAAAAAAGTCAATCCCTATATATAAACTTTAAACTGTATTTTGTGAACATTTTAAAACTAGACGCACCCCCTCCCCCTTTATGTCAGAAGTCCCCCTATGCATCAGAGGCCCCCCTATACATGACAGCCTCCCCACCATTTCAGAATCACCCCTATACATCTGATGCTCCCCATATACATGAGTCCCCGCATTACTACAGAGTCCCCCCCATCACAGAGCCCCCCCAATCCCCTCTACACATTAGAACCTTACCTTTTGACTCCAGCAGCAGAGACATGCGTTGCCATGATGTGGGCAAGCTGGCTACCACCACCATAGCTGGGCCCTAGAGTGACACTGGTTCTTTTGGTGCTGGCCACGGCCCGCCTGCACCATGGCAACACATGAGGCTGATCTGGGAGAAACTTGCCAGATGACACCCCAGTCTAGAAACTTTGACCTATACAAAAGCAAGCGTTTTACCCTTGCAGTGCGGGCAGGGTTGCCAACCTCCCACAGCATTTTTTACTGACAAAATATGGAAAATTTACTGGCAACCTGAGAAATTACAGAACTCCTATTGAAAACTAACACAGTGAATATTTGAACAGTATAAACATGATATGCAAACACTGGGCTAGATTCACAAAGATTAGCGGATCTTTAGATCCGCGTAATCTATGTGATTTACGATCCGCCGGTCCAATTTTACGAGGCTAGTGCAGTATTCACAAAGCACTTACCTCGAAACTTGCACCGGCGGATCGTAACTCCCCCGGCGGAATTCAAATTCCGCGGCTAGGGGGAGTGTACAATTTAAATCAGGCGCGTTCCCGCGCCGATTTAACTGCGCATGCGCCGCCGGCGAAATTTCCCAGTGCGCATGCTCCAAATGACGTCGCTAGGGCGTCATTGTTTTCGGCGGCAACGTCAATTGCGACTATCCATATTCCAGACCGACTTACGCAAACAACGTAAAAATTTGAAATTTGGCGCGGGAACGACGGCCATACTTAACATTAGCTACCCCTCATATAGCAGGGGTAATTATCCACCGGAAAAAGCCGAACGCAAACGACGTAAAAAAAAAGCGACGGGCGGGCGTTCGTTTCTGAATCGGCGGTTCTCCTCATTTGCATATCCGACGCGTAAAAGACTGAGGCGACACCTAGCGGCCGGCGGGAGATTGCAGCCTAAGATCCGACAATGTAAGTCACTTACACCAGTCGGATCTAAGAGAGATCTATGCGGAACTGATTCTTATGAATCAGTCGCATAGATCCGACCGTCGGGTCTCAGAGATACGACGGCGGATGAGGAGATCCGCCGTCGTATCTCCTGATGAATCTGGCCCACTGACAATACCTATAACAACATAATGTGCTTGATTTACACTTAAAAAGTCAACACAGCATGAAATTATCAACCCCTAATATTTACTGGCAGTCACAGATTTTTACAAGCTATCAGTAAATTTACTGGTCGGTTGGCAACCCTGAGTGCGGGGGAGCCAGTGCCAGATTTGACATTTTCTTATGCCGCGTACACACCATCACTTTATGTGATGAAAAAAAACGACACTTTCTGTGAAGTAAAAAATGACGTTTTTGAAACTTCAATTTTCAAAGACGAAGTTGCCTACACACCATCGTTTTCTCACAATGATCTTGCAAAGTGAGGTTACGTTCACCACGTTTTATCATTGAAGCTCGCTTCATAAGTAGCTTCTGGGCATGCGTGGATGAAAAAACGTCTTAGAAAATGAAGTTTTTTGCTACACACGGTCAATTTCTGTGAAGTAAAAAGTGCACTTTTGAAAAACGACACATAAAATTGAAGCATGCTTCAATTTTTTTTGGTCGTTTTTTACAAGACATAAAACGACGTTTTCCCCCACACACAGTCAATTAAAGTGACGTTTTTAAAAACGTCATTTTTTTTCATCACATAAAGTGATGGTGTGTACGCGGCATTAGAGTTCAGCTTTAAATGGTGGTTGACTTTGAGCTAAAAATCCAGCAAAGTTTCAGTTTACCACTAGATGGCAGCAGATATTCAGCATCGTTATACATCCATTGATGTAAGGTTGCCCACCAGATGTTATCAGATGTAGCCCCATATTACAGGGGAATCACCTTTCATCTAGCAGCATTTTGACGTATGTAAATAAAAACAACCAATCAAATTCTTCTTTTGAAGAATACCTAAAGGCAAAACGTTTTTCTAGTTTCCTTTCGTACAGATTAACCCCCTTACCCCCCAAGGGTAAAACTTATATAAATAAATGAGCACAATTTTTAAACTTTGACATGTATTAGTAAAACTGTACATATTATCACAACTACTTTTTGCGTCCAGGTGGACTATACCACATTTTTTTCAGGACAAATTGGGTTTTCTGGTGGTAAATGGTAATGGATATCTCCTGATTTATATGTTTTATTATCAAAGGAAAACTGTCCCAAAAGAGTAAAAAAATAATTAAATTTAGCTGTATATCTTTTGTTACAAGCATAACCTTCTGCCAAAGAACAACCCAAGTTAAATTCTCTTGCTCCTAATGATTGCAGTGATACCACATATGTGTATGTTAGTTGTTGTATGTACCCCATATACAGCCCAAAAACAATAGTGCACATTTTGCTTTTTTTTTATCCTACCTAAAACATACTGACACTAACTGACACTGATACTAATAAAAAAAAATGATGTCCAAAAAAAACAAACCGGACCCTGACCTGACCCAAACACTAACCCTAAAGCCTCGTACACACGATCAGTCCATCCGATGAGAACGGTCTGAAGGACCGTTGTCATAGGTTAACCGATGAAGCTGACTGATTGTCCGTTGCGCCCACACACCATCGGTTAAATAACCGATCGTGTCAGAAGGCGGTGATGTAAAACACAACAACGTGCTGAAAAAAATGAAGTTCAATGCTTCCAAGCAGAGGCGGCTCTAGGCTTTGTGAGGCCTTAGGCAAAACTTACACATGAGGCCCCACTAATGCCCATGGTAAAAAAAAAGGGGGGGGGAGAGGGGGGAAAGGGGGAGAGGGAGAAGTGAGAGAGAGAGAGAAGAGAGAAAGGGGGAGAGAAAGAAAGAGGAGGGAGAGAAAGAAAGAGAGAGGGGAGAAATAGGGAGGAGAGGAAAGGGAGGGAGCAGTGGGAAGGGGTGAGTGGGGGTGAGAGAAAGGAGTGTGTGTGAGAGAGAGAGAGAGAGAACTGGGGGTGACACAGAGGAGGGTGGTGAGAAAGAGAGGGGGTGAGGGAGAGAGAGATGGGGGAGAGAAAGAGAGAGGGAGAAGAGAGGAGGTGAGAAAGAGGGGGGTGTGGGAAAAGGGGGTAAGAGAGATCCCTAGCCCTGTCCCTGTCTGCAGCCCCTCCTGTGCCCAATGTCCCAGTCTGTGAGAGCATGGGGGGCAAAGAGCAGGAAGGAGCCGGAGAGCACTGGGAAGGGCAAAGAGCAGGGAGGAGCTGGAGAGCACTGGGGGATGGGGGCAGAGAGCACTGGGGGGGGGTGGGGGCAGAGAGCAGGGAGGAGCTGGAGAGCACTGGGGGTGGGGGCAGAGAGTACTGGATGGATGGGGCAGAGAGCACTGGGGGGCAGAGAGCAGGGAGGAGCTGGAGAGCACTGGGGTGGGGGCAGAGAGCAGGGAGGAGCTGGAGAGCACTGGGGGGATGGGGGCAGAAAGCACTGGGGGGGAAAGAGCAGGGATGAGCTGGAGAGCACTGGGGGGTGGGGGTAGAGAGCACTTGGGGGGGGGGCAAAGAGCAGGGAGGAGCTGGAGAGCACTGGGGGGTGGGGGCAGAGAGCACTGGGGAAGGTGGAGAGCACAGGAGGGGTGTGGGCTAGAGAGCACTGGAGGGATCTTGAGAGAAGGAGGGGGGTCATGAATGGGAGTAGGGAGCAGGGGGTGCTGGAGAGCAGGGGGGTGGAGAGCACAACGAGGGGCCAGAGAGCAGGGGCGGAGCCAGGGAGCACAATGAGGGGCAAGGGAGCAGGGGGTGGAACCAGGGAACACACTGAAGGGCCTGAGAGCAGGGGGCGAAGTTTTTCCATATTCCTCCTGCTAAATGCTCACTTCTGTCTCTCCCTCCTGTAGACATTCAGCGGCTGCAGGAGGAATATCGAACGATCAATTCATCTATATGCAGCCACCCACCGCTCCTCCTATCGAGGCACACAGGGAGGCTGCAAGGGTCGGGCACTCATGTACTCTTTGGTCGGCCAGGCAGCATCCGTAGCTTGGAGGTGGAGCTCCTGCTCCTTCATCTTCAGTCACAGCGGGGCAGCTCAGCTGGAGGCAGGTGCGGGAGGTCGGGTGAGTGGCGCAGGCTGAAGGAGAAACATGGACATGCGGCATGTTTTGGCACATGGAGTCGGGTGCTGTCATCCAGCTGCTACTGCCACCTAGAGGCCTCTACTGTCCCGTACCTGCTGTCACCGGAACGGGACGCTCCGTGATGATGAGGCCGTTCTTTTTCGGTACCCAATTTGTCAGTCAGCATCTTGGCCACAGAGCCCCAGCGAGGATAGGCAGAGCCACATCAGTGATGGAGGCGGAGCACTGTCAAATTAGGCCCCTGTGAGTGTGAGGCCTTAGGCGACCACCTAATTTGCCTAATTAGAGAGCCGCCTCTGCTTCCACGCATGCGTCGACTTGATTCTGAGAATGCGTGGATTTTTAAATTTAAAGCAAGTTTTTTTTAACCGATGGGGCCTACACACGATCGGTTTTGACCGATTAAAACGGTCCATCAGACCGTTGTCCTCTGGTTAACCTATCGTGTGTACGAGGCCTAACATTGACCTAGATGAAACCTTGATCTAGGCATTTTTTGCTTGTTATGATTATTATTATCAATTTTTTTTCTCATCTGTGTGCCATTGGGGAGATTTCCCTTCACTTCCTGTCCATGAACAAAAGTAAGAGGAAATTCCTCCAAAGTGAGGAAATTCCTGATTGTCACCGGAACGAGTGTCCCCATTGGAAGATTTCCCCTCTATTCCTGTTCTGGAGACAAGCCAACATTTGGGGTTTCTTTCTCTTTCAGTGATAACAGTACACAGGACAAAGAGGGTGAATCTCCCTAATGGGGTCACGGACAATAATAAAAAAAACTGACAGGGGTTCTAATCCCTCTCCACTTAGAGGAGAGGCTGGGAGCAACAGAAGATATTTTTTGAGGTAAGAACACATCACATGAATAAAATAAAAATTGAATAAAATTTTTTAATAAAAAAACAAAAAAAAAAAGATTTTAGTGTTACTTTAACTAAAATAAAGCACCTTCTATTTCTTTCAGCCTACTCCAAATCTTTCAAATAATATATATATATATATATATATAGTGAGGGTGGGACTCTGTGCTATGGGAAAGATTGCTGGTTTACGCCATATTTTGGAGAGAAAGACACACTAATTGCACAGCTGTGTGTTCAGCTATTTACTTCTGACCTGACATCGCTCAGGGCCCCACCCACAGACAGGAAGTCTGTTCCAGGGAATCAGGTGGATTCCCAAATCCCTCTGAGAGGACTCAGAGGCTGTATGCATATCTGCAGGAGGCGGATGTCCTTAATGATTGAGCAGCAAGACGCTGATAGAAGTAAGCTAGGTGTGTGCTTAACTCTGGGAAACTGTTTGTTCTGAGGAACAGAACTGGAGCCTAGCCTAAAGGCCTGAAACAGCCGGATAGCAAGTATGACAGCCAGGAGGCTAAACTGTTGATTTGGCAAGATACAGGAATGATGGAACCCCCTGCGAGGGCTGCTATTGTATTTGTGAACTTTTGTGCTTTTAAATAAAAGTGGGCTACCCCACTCTTACAATATATATATTTGTGCTGTTGCTGTGGTTTGACTTCCTGTTAGAGGGTGGCTACCAGGGCTCAAGTCTTGCGGGAGCACGTGGGAACGGAGTTCCTGCACTTTTTTCACAGCAGGAACGCAGTTCCCTTTGCAGGACTAGAGCAGCCGAGCCGCCCGAGCCAATCCTTCACTAAGCGGCGATGCCCAGCTCGAGTCACTGTCAGGGGCAGGTGAACCTTAGTAATCCTTTATGTTACTGGCCGCTTCCTGTATATGGATTCATCGGGTAGTGTGCGGGTATTCCGTCACTTCCTCGATGCCGCAATGTCTCCTGGAAGCTTTTGTCATTGTTAACAGGAGACATTGCGGAGGTCTGCCGCGAGTTATCGGGGGATTTAGAAAGAACTTGCTTAAAGTTCCCGCAATAACACTTGCGGAGGGAGGGGCCTGATGAGAGGACTCGTCGGAACGTGCTGCTGCTAGCTCTGAGGAGCTCCACGGACTCTATGGATCCCGCGGGCGTGCACTAGGCTGTGTCTCCTCCCTCCCCCCGCTGTGCCTCTTCCCCCCGCTCCCCCCACCCTGCTACCTTGATACCGCGCTGTGGAGTGTGGCTGTGGGGTTCTCCTGGAGACGCGGAGTTGTGGAGTCCCGGCTTTTGGCAGGCGTTGGAGGAGCTGAAGGGCTACGGTTCCGTGTGCTGGGCACGCTGTACCGTGCGGTGATGAGGAGCTGTGTGGAAGTGCAGTCCGATTCGTCTGACTCGTCTGTCTCGGTGGCGTGAGTAATCAATGTGTCAGTGTGTCAGTGTGTCAGCATGGCTCAATATGGATCAGCGTGCAGCGTATATCAGTGAGGGAAGCTGCAGCTGACTACCGACAGTGGACTGATAGGAAGATTGTGACTATCAATGATGAAACCTTAACGTAATGTAATGTAATGCTATCTGAATGTTAATCACCAGCTAACTATTTAAAGGCACCTCAGTGAATGTGGCTGTGGCTGTAGCAGATTGCTGATAGAGGAGGATTGATAGAGGACTGTCACCGACCCAATGCTATCTAAATGCTATCTAAACGCTAACCATCAGTCAATCATAAAATTGCATTTCAGCGAGCGATGCTAAGTGATGAAGCGGATTGCTGATTGAAGACTGTCACTAACTAAATGCTAAATAAATATTAACTATTAGCTAATCATAAGCTAATTATATAGCAACTGCATGCAACTATAAGTAACTATAAACTACTATAAATGATTACAAATTTAGGGGATTGAGCTGTGACTAGCGTGTCAGGACACAGCGCACTACAGTGCACTTTAGTGAGCGAGGTTGAAGCAGAAACCGAAGCGGATTGTGGACTGCCACTTTAAGTAATTACAAGGGGTGTGGGGTGTGTGGGGAATAGTGTGACAGATTAGTGCGTGGGGAAGCGTGGCTTTCTTTCCATGCCCCCTTTCACCCTCCAGCGCAAGCTCACCTACCAGCTCACATTGCCCCCCACAGTTCGCTGGTAGTCAATACACTTTAAATATTAAAGGTTGTGAGATGCCGGAGCAGGAGACATGAGATAAAGGAGAAGAAGGGGAAAAAAAAATAATAAGGATATCAGAGGACACCTTCTTACCTTCAGAGGCACACCAACTGAGGGGAAATAACAGCCCCACTACTTATCCGCTTTTTATCTGTTGAGCTGCCTGAGGGGTCAATAGAGGGACAACCATTCTGAATTGAAAGCCCCCATAGTCGATCAAATCGGCCGTGTCAAGAGTATTTGGGGGGTCTCTCGATCATTTATTTTTTATTTTTGTGTGACTAACAGAATATAAGAAATGAGAGGCCGCCCAGTTAGGGGTGCTGTGGCCAACGCCCCCAAAATAAGTGCCAGCCCTGGAACTATAAAAAAATACATGACACAAGACACTTCCAAAGACTGCCCTAGTGAAACATCTGGGGCCAAAAGCAGACTATCAATGGGCCAACAAAAAAATGGACGGAGAAGGTACTCTGAAACAGTGACAACCAGAGAGTCTGAGGTGGATGTTGCGGAACCACACGGTGCCACCCATAAAGATTTACCTCCATCAAAAACAGAGCTATTAGAGATGTTTTCGCGACTAGAATTATCAATCTCACGAATGGAGGTCTCGTTAAAAAATGAGATTACGATTGTACACGAAGACATGAGTCATTTACTGAGAAGAGTGGAAGAAACTGAAGAAAAACTGGATAGTCAAGCTGCTGAGGTGTCAGAGTTAAAAATGCAAATGAAGGAATTACAAATAGAACAAAGGAACTTGAGGTACCGAATGGAAGATCAAGAAAATCGGAACCGAAGGAAAAACTTGAGGATCCGTGGTTTACCTGACCTGGAAGGAGAAGACCTCCAAGTAAAACTCGAAAAACTATTCGGCCACATTTTGGGTAAAATAGAAACGGAAAAAATCAAATTCGAAAGAATTCATCGGATTAGAAAACCGGCGGAATTGGCAGCGGGAATACCCAGAGACGTGATCGCAAGATTTCACAATTTTCAAGATAAAGAACAGATTTGGCAGCGTCTTAAAACCATTAGGCCGGTAACATTTAATGAGACTGAATTACAGATTTTTCCGGACCTTGCCACCGAGACCCTTTCTAGAAGGAGATTATTAAAACCGTTACTCGAACATTTAAAAATACATGGTATCCAATATTCTTGGGGTTATCCAGCGTGTTTAATCGGGAAGAAGGAGGGCAGATCCGCGACCTTAAGGTTCCCCGAAGAGATGACTAAGTTCTGCAAGAGACTGGACATCCCATTAATAGAGATACCTGGTTGGAATGAACCTCAAGAGAAGATATCACCTATACCGGGCCATCAGACATGGAGCCTTATCCCAGGAAAAAATCCATACAAGAAAAAATAACAAAAACGGAGATGATGATGTGGGGGGCTGGGGGGTGGGGGGGGGGTCGGGGGGGGGGGGGGGGGGGGGGCGGGGGGGGACCGGCTGGTGGGAGCCCGGGGAGTTCTGGGGTCCTGGGGCTACTCACCCACCCCCATCCTTTGGATGGGGGGGAGGGCGGTGGCGGTTCGGGACGTAGTCACACTCGCAGAGCTCAACCTCTGGGGCGAGAACCGTGGGCCGGGTGGAGTAGGTGGGCCACGGATCCAGGTGCCTATTTAAGGCCGTAATGCCCCTACTGGTGGGGGAAGGGAGGGAGGGGGGGAGGGTTTGGGTGATGGGAGGGGTCATAGTACAGAGTAAATGGGGGGAGGTGGGGGGGTGTGGGAGAGGGTTTGGGGGGGAGTTTCTACGGTTATCAGTTTCAGAAATAAGCTGCCTGTCGTGGTTTTGCCTTGATGCATATTGGAAATTCTGCCTATGCAAGATGTCGAGTTTTATGACTCAATTTATTGCGACCGAATATAATAATAACAATGTAACGGGAGTGGTCGGGGGGCAAGCGACTATCTAGTAGATATTATGGGAACCTTAAAAATACTCTCATATAATGTAAGGGGATTAAATTCCCCGCTAAAAAGGGGTAATATTTTAAGAGAAATTAGACATCTTAAAGCAGAAATAGTACTCATACAAGAGACACATATCTCGCAGGAGTCAAATCTTAAAATAAGCTCACCGGAATACCCATTATGGTACTACGGAGACTCACCGACTAAATTGGCAAAGGGGGTTGCCATAGGGTTTGCCAAGGAAGTTAGATTTGTTCTGGTAGAGAGAAAAGCAGATCCCGAGGAGCGGTATCTTCTACTTAGAGGAAAAATAAATGAAGTGGATTATTCTATTGCAAATATTTATTGTCCAAATAAGAACTCCATGAGATTTCTTAAGGGGGTCATTGAGATGTTTATGGACTTCAGGACAGGCAGGGTAGTTGTGGCGGGTGATATGAACCTCTGTCTGGATCTGGATCTCGATTGTACGTCCCGTGCACAGCGGACTGGAGATGCACAAAGAAAATTACTTAAAAAAAAATTACATCAACTCCAATTGATAGATGTTTGGAGAATACAGCATCCGAAAATACGTGATTACTCATTCTACTCCGCTGTACACGGGACGTACTCTAGGATCGACTTTTTTTTAGTGGATCATAGCTCATTGGACGTAGTGACAAGTTCGGGAATTGGGATAACTACCCTGTCGGATCATGTGCCAGTTTCAATTAATTTAAAAATTGAGGGAGCTCCCAAAAGTAACACCAAATGGAGACTTAATGAGGATTTAATACAGGATGAAGAGGTTGTAAAAAGGATAAAACAGGAATTAGAATGGTATTTCAAGACAAATTGCTCCGAACACGTGTCGGATTCAATAGTTTGGGAGGCTCACAAGGCCTATATCAGGGGCATACTGATCGCAATAGGATCAGCAAAAAAAAAAGAAACTAAGAAGAAATATGATGAGTTATATAAAACCATCTTGGACCTTGAACAGACCCATAAACTAACAGGAGAGCATGAAGCAGAGCGTACCGTTATCTTAAAAAGAGAGGAATTAAGAGATCTTATTGAATATGAAAATAGAGCGGCATCTTACAGACGTAAGAAAGAGAATTATCAATGGGGTGACTTGTCGGGTAAATACCTAGCAAAAGGGTTTCAAAACAAATTTAAGGGTAATTTTATAGAAAGTATTCAAACAGGCAAAGGGAGCAAAGTACATACATCATCAGAAATTGCAAGAGTATTTCAAGAATACTATGGGAAGCTGTATTCTATATCGCAAGGGGACACCCCCGAAAAAACCAAAAGGAGAAGCGTTAATATAAAAAAAATTTTAAGTAACACATGTCTAAATAAAATATCAGACGACAAAATTCGTTTTTTAGAAAAACCTATAACGGAATTGGAAATTCGCAATAATTTAAAGGAGTCACCAAAGGGGAAAAGTCCAGGCCCCGATGGGTTAACAATTGCATATTACCAAAAGTTCAGTGACATTCTGATCCCCAGGATGTGTTCTTATATAAACGGTATTGGTTTAAATTGGGATATTCGTCAAGAGGCATTAGAGGCTGCAATTACAGTAATCCCTAAGATAGGTAAAGATCCCTCCTTATGTTCTAGTTTTAGACCCATCTCGCTATTAAATGCAGATGTAAAACTGTTCGCCAAAATCTTAGCAGGGAGAATGAAAACAATCATGAAAGATTTAGTACATACTGACCAAGTAGGCTTTGTACCCGGGAGGGAAGGCAGGGACAATAGCATCAGAACACTTCTGTTGACACAGATAATAAAAGATAGTAAATCCCCAGGTCTACTCCTGTCGATAGACGCCGAAAAGGCTTTCGACAGGGTAGACTGGGGATTTCTATTGAACACATTGGAGTTTATCGGGATCGGTCCAAAAATGATGGGGTGGATAAGCGCTTTGTATAAACACCCAACGGCAAGAGTTAAGGTAAACGGGACATTGTCAGGGACATTTGAAATGTTCAATGGGACTAGACAGGGGTGCCCCCTCTCGCCCCTTTTATTTATTTTAACCCTGGAACCATTGCTGGCCGGGATTAGAAATAACCCCGATATCAGGGGGATTCAAACAAATGATGGGGAACATAAACTCGCAGCGTTCGCCGACGATATTTTATTATTCATAACGAATCCAACTATAACACTCCCGAATCTATTAAAAACCCTCAAATTGTATGGAGATGTATCTAATTTTAAAATCAATCCTCTAAAATCAGAAATCCTCAATATAAATGTGAAAGCACAGGACGTACGGAGATATAAGCAAGAGTTTCCATTTATTTGGAAAGATACCGAGATAAAATATTTGGGAGTTAATATTACATCTTCCCCTGACCTAATCTATCTACAGAATTATATACCACTATTAAATGATATTAAAAAAGATTTAAAGAGAATTGCATTGAGACAAAGATCCCTACTAGGGAGAATAAACTGTTTTAAGATGTTTACTCTCCCTAAGATATTATATATAATTCAAATGTTACCAATCGCACTACCCGGTGCTTACTTCAAAATACTAAAACAGTTATTAAATAGGTTTATATGGCGGAACAAAAAAATGCGCATTAGTATGGAGGTGTTAATTAGAGATAAGGAACATGGTGGTTTGGGGGTACCTGATATTTATACATATTATATGGCTATTCACATGGCACGGGTGGTTGATTGGGTCAGAGATAAAAGAGAGAAAAGATGGGTGAGATTAGAAAGCTGTTCAAATAACTCACGGTTAGGAAAAGAGATTTGGATACCGCCACATTTTAGACAAATAAATCCGCACATGCACAAAATCACATTGGCATCCATGTCTATTTGGGATAGGGCACATAAAAAACATAGATGGGGCTATAACTCCCCATTAATCCCTCTATTTGACACAAATTTCTTTGCACCAGGGAAAATGGACCTGTTTGGTAACTGGATTAAAAAATCAGATGCTCAATTAAAAGACATATTAAAAGACGGCAAAATTCTTACCTATCAGGAACTAAGTAAAAAAAAAGAATTGTTTGAGTTGAACAGGTGGCGATACCTTCAGCTGACGCATTTTGTAGATTCCCTCCCCTCCCCCCTGAGGTCAGATAGATACTTGCTCCCTTTGGAGCGTATGTGTTTAGCACCAAAGGGAAGGGGCGCGATCTCCGCAATTTATAAAATATTAATGGGATTGAAAGACCCCGGTTTCCCTCCTTATATTAATAAATGGGAAGAGGAATTGGGAACGGGAAAAACCGAGACAGTGGTCAGGAAAATATTAAAAAAGACGCATTCAACTTCATTTAATTGTGCATTGATCGAAATGAACTTTAAATGTTTAGCACGATGGTATATAACCCCGGCCATAGCACACCGTTACCAAGACGACACCTCCAAAAATTGCTGGAGGGGCTGTCTTGAAGTGGGCACTATGTCACATATATGGTGGACCTGCCCAAAAATTAAAACATACTGGAATGATGTATTATTAATAATTGAGGAGATAACCGGAATTAAAATACCTCCTGATCCATGGGTCTGCTTGTTTCATGGGACAGAAATGTCAACTAAACAGTATATGAGAACCTTACTTCCACACGTACTAGATGCAGCAAAGAGTCTGATCCCCAAACAATGGAAGGACCCTATGAGCCCGACAGTAAAGAGCTGGCTTTGCAGAATTAACGATATATATTATGCTGAACAGCTCAGGTACATGGGAGAGGAAGGAGAAGGCGGATTTAAACGGAAATGGCAGGATTGGGCTAATTTTAAACTTGCACCAAGGTATATAGATAGGATGATATAGTGTAGGAAGGTCAACGGGCAAAGAGTGATTCAATAGGAGACAGAATTCCGGAGATAGGGGAGGGTGGGAGGGCGGGATCAAGGGTTGGGGGTGGCATCGAGGGTGGGATGAGGGTTTGTTCGGCTAGGGGACACTAATGTATCTATTCACGTATTTAAGAATTTTTTTTCCTTTATCTCCTTTTGTATATTTATTGATATATATTCAAAAAAAAAAAAAAAAAAAGCACTTTTGCAATAACAAATAAAGAATAAGAAAAGGAAAAAAAAAAATAAAAAAAAAAGAAATTTCCAACCATGATGCGAACAAAGGAGACTGCAAATTGAACGCAAAAGTGATTGAGTTTCCTGATAGTTCTCTGAGGCGGAAATAAAAAAAAAAAAAAAAAAAAAAAGTTCCCGCAATAACTCGCGGCAGACCTCCGCAATGTCTCCTGGGAACAATGACAAAAGCTCCCAGGAGACATTGCGGCATCGAGGAAGTGACGGAATACCCGCACACTACCCGATGAATCCATATACAGGAAGCGGCCAGTAACAAAGGATTACTAAGGTACAGTGGATCGGAAAAAACAAACAAACATGCGGTTTAGTAATTATGCATATGAGCGTATAAATTTTTTTTTGGTGGATTTTGGGTGGGAGTTCCCACACTTTTTTCCCCAGGACTTGACCCCTGGTGGCTACGTTCATCCTCTATGGTCCCCACTGTATGTAGGAACAAAGCCACCCTCTCTTGCTCGCTCCTGAGATGAACTATGGGATGTGTATGGTACATAGAGCAGTGTACATGACTGCAAAATAATCTGCACTGCTCCTTCCAAACAAAGGGAAGTGAGGGGAAAAAGGAGAGGTTCAATGGCTCACGGACAATGTTACAAGGAGGCACACATGGCGTTTGCAATGCCATTGATTGTTAATGGCACCCCAAACACAGCCCGAAGTGGAAAAATGCATGACAAATGCACCAAAGTGCACAGTGGAAAAAAAAAACACCAAAAAAGCTCAATGGCCAAAGAAAGGTGCAGGACTTTCTTTGGCAAGTAAATGCGGAGTGGTCGGGTTATTGTAGAGGTCAGAGAAATAGTTCTGAAACAGTTGGGTGATACAGTCAGGATGTGTAGTACCCCATTAGTGTCCCGAAGAGCAAAATCAAAAACCATATTTTCAGCCATGCCACAATGAATGGAAGCCATCCACCGGAAGACAGCAAATAGCGTTTTGTCGGTGAGGAAAGCAAGTCCAATGTTCCAGGAAGTGAAGAGAGCCAATGTGGGACACAAGGTAGGGTGTGGTAGCACATTTCAGAAATCCTATTGGCTTCTTTCTCAAACCATTCTTTTGTATTGTTTGTGCAGGACAAAAAATGGGCAGCCCTATGCTTGTTGTGTGAAAATGCACAAAAAAAAGAGCAAAAAAAAAAAAAAATACACAATCAAGAGGGATATAAACAGCCCGGGAAGAGCATTTTCAGAAGGTAGAGGACAGAGGCAGCCTGTATATTTTTCTTATGACCTTTTAGTGAGGTGCTGCAGATACATATACATACAGTACATACCCTAAGAAAATAAATATATATAGTCGCCCCCTTTAGCTCTGCAGAATGTTGGAAGTGTTTCTCTCTCTCAGCGTGATGTTTTCTCTCAGACGTTGTGTTGGATTCCTGGAAACAATGCAGGAAACACACGTAAAATGGCTGCTTTGCTCAGTTGCCAGGGTAACAGCGGGCCGCCTGCTTTCCTGTGTGTCTTGTGAAGAGCAGATTTTACCTCAGAATGACAAAGAGTAGCCAGTTGTCACCACACCACACGATACTGCCGGCTGCGGTGCTGAGGACACAGGACCTGTACCTATAGGTGAACCCCTCACAAATACAATACAGCCTCCTTTTAAATATAAATACTTGTATATGGAAATGTGTATATGAATAAACATTAACCACTTGACCTCAGATTTCCCCCTCCTTCATGACCAGGCATTTTTTTGCGATACAGCACTGCGTTACTTTAACTGACAATTGCACGGTCATGCAACACTGTACACAAAATCTCAAATACAATTTATGTCCCTTTTTTCCCACAAATAGAGCTTTCTTTCAGTGGTATTTGTTCATCACTGCGTTTTTTTATTTTGTGCTATAAACAAAAAAAGTTGGAAAAAATTGGCAATATTTACTTTCTGCTATAAAACATCCAATAAAAAATTTCAAAAATCTTACACTTTTATAAGTTTAGGCCAAGGGGTATTTTGCTACATATTTTTGGTAAATAAAAACCCAATTAGCCGAATTCAGGTAGAGCGGCGCATCTTTGTGCCGGCGTAGTGCATCTCATGTGCGCTACCCCAACGTAACTCTGAGAGGCAAGAGCAGTATTCACAAAGCACTTGCCCCCTACATTGCGCCAGCGTAACGTAAATTGGCCGGCGTAAGCCCGTCTAATTCAAAGTAAGGAGGTAGTGGGCGTGATCTATTAAAATTAAGCGTGACCCCATGTAAATGAAGGGCCGAAATGAACGGCGCATGCGCGCGCATGCTCAGAATCACGTCAAATTTACTCCCTAAGATACGACGGCTCAATGCGTACGACATGAACGTAACCTACGCCCAGCCCCATTCACGTTCGACTTACGTAAACGGCGTAAAATCCGACGGCTGTTCCGACGTCCATACCCTAACATGACTTACACCTGCTTTATGAGTCGTAACATTGGTCGGATCAAGCCAAAATTCAGGCGTATCTTGTATTGAGAATTAGGCGCACAGATACGACGGCGCATCCAAGAACTTACGCGGCGTATCAGAAGATACGTCGGCGTTAGTCGTACGTGAATCTGGGCCAATATGCGTATATTTTGGTTTGCGCAAAAGTTATAGCGTCTACAAACTATGGCATAGAGTATCTGACGAAAGTGAGTACACTCCCTCACATTTTTGTAAATATTTTATTATATTTTTTCATGTGACAACACTGAAGAAATGACCCTTTGCTACAATGTAAAGTAGTGAGTGTACAGCTTGTATAACAGTGTGAATTTGCTGTCCCCTCAAAATAACTTAACACACAGCCATTATAATATTGTCTAAACTGCTGGAAACAAAAGTGAGTACACCCCTAAGTGATAATGTCCATATTGGGCCCAATTAGCCATTTTCCCTCCCCGGTGTCATGTGACTCGTTAGTGTTACAAGGTCTCAGGTGTGAATGGGGAGCAAATGAAGTTATCTACTGCAGACAATGCTTTCCTATGTCCACATTCACACACTGCTGTTTCATTACATGGGGTTTGGTGCGGATAGAAAAAATTGATTTGACCGAGTCCAGGAACGATTTAATGCAGCTATCTGCAGTGTACTATGTCACCTGCAGACAGCAGCGGCAACAAGGAAAGAAAAACAACAGAAAGCAATGGAACAGTAGAACAGAAATGGCAAGAATGTTCCAACGCAGCTAAACTTGGGTAAACGCAGCCGCGCGTAAACGCAGCTAATCGCAATGTACAACTGCAAGTGAACACTGTGCCAGGATTCTCTGAATTTCAAAATAACAAAACATGCTTTCTCTTATCGTCCATGGACGGACACAGCTCCTTAAATGTTGACATTTGGGTTAAGTTCCTGTTCATAGGAGAGGACTAGGCAGAACATGTTAGTTATCTTAAAACATGCAACAGAAACATCCCTGGGTGCGTAAGCCTAACAAGCCTGCTACCGCATGAAGTTTTGCCCTCGCCCGACTCAAGGGTGGGGGGGCGGCTTTGCGAGTTTGCAGCTCGGTTGACCTCCCTGCTCTCCTACCAGTGGTTCTGCGAGGTGGTCACTTCAGAGTACAAGTTTGAGTTTCTTTCTTGCCCCTGGAGGAGAGGTTTCAGGAATTCTATTCAAATCTGTTTGTAGTCCCAAAGAAGGACGGTGTCCGTCCAAAATTGGACCTCAAGGTCCTCAATGCCTTTGTGAGGGTGTGAAAGTTCAGGATGGAATCCATTCGTTCTGTGGTTGCTGCGCTCCATGCGGGGGATTTTCTGTCGTCCCTGGACATCAAGGATGCATACTTGCATGTCCCCATCTGCACAATCCATCAGAGGTTTCTGCGCTTTGCGATCGGCGAAGACCACTATCAATTTGTGGCTCTTCCCTTTGGCCTAGCATCAGGGGCGGACTGACCATTCAGTCAGTCGGGCACTGCCCGAGGCCCCCGTGGTGGGAGGACGGGGTCACGTGACCGGTTGCCCCGCCTCATTAATAAAAGAAATGTCACAGCTTCAGTCTGTGTGTCCGGCAGAGAGAGGAGGCGGGCGATGCTGCTCTCTGGATCCCGGATGATCTTCTCATCGCTAGACCGGAGAGGAGATCACCCGTTGCTGGATACCGACAACGTTGGAGCAGGGAGCCGGGACCGAGTGGATTACCACCGCTGGATTTTTATTTTATTTTTTTTATTAATAAAGGACTTTTTTCTACGGTGTGTGTGTTTTTTACAACTATTTACACTTCCTTCGTGAAATGGTAGGGGTTCCAGATTCTGATAAGCCCCCCGCCCGCAGACCGCCACAACCACTGGCCAGGGTTGTGGGGATGAGGCCCTTGTCCCCATCAACATGGGGACATCCTCCCCATGTTGAGGGCATGTGGCCTGGTACGGTTCAGGAGAGGGGGGGCGCACTCTGTCCCCCCCTCTTTTCTGCGGCCGGCCAGGTTAACGTGCTCGGATAAGGGGTCTGGTGTGGATGTTTGGGGGAACTCCATGCCATTTTTTTTTATTTGGGGTGGAGTTCCCCTTAAAATCCACACCAGACCTGAAGGGTCTGGAATGGATATTTGGGGGGAACCCCACGTCATTTTTTTTTTAATTGACAGCGGGGTTCCCCTTAATATCCATACCAGACCTGAAGGGCCTGGTAATTGAATTTGGGGGGACCCCCACGCTTTTTTTTATGAATGAATTCTCTCTGAATTGCTGGGAGCCGACAATTCATTATAGCTGCGAGTCCGGTTTTAAATTACTTTTTTTCTTTCAAAAATGACACTTTGTGCAGAGACAGTTCTAAGTACGGGAAACATGCGCTTTTTCACATGCTTACTTTACACCCCCCCAGGTACGAAATTTAAAGGAATATTTCACTTTTATTGTTTCACTCTAAGCATTATTAAATTCACTGCTCCCAAAAAAACAGCAGTTTTTAAAACTTTTTTTGCATTAATACATGTCCCATGGGGCAGGACCCGGGTCCCCAAACACTTTTTAGGACAATAACTTGCATATTAGCCTTTAAAATTAGCACTTTAGATTTCTCCCATAGACTTTAACAGGGTGTTCCGCGGCTTTTCGAATTTGCCGCAAACACCCCTAATTGTTCGTTGTTCGCCAAACATGCAAACAGGCAATGTTTGAGTCGAACATGAGTTCGACTCGAACTCGAAGCTCATCCCTAACCACCGCTTACTCTGTGGGATTTGAATCTGGTGCTCTCGGCTCCTTAGGAGCTCCCTTTTGAGAACATCAGAGATATTCCTCTCTTGACGCTCTCTCAGAAGGTGGCCTTTCTAGTGGCCATTACATCTGTCAGACGTGTTTCTAAATTGCCGGCCTTGTCTTGCAAGTCTCCTTACTTGGTCCTCCACAAGGATAAAGTAGTGCTACGCCCGCAGCCTTCCTTTCTTCCGAAGGTAGCTTCAGCTTTTCACCTGAACGAGGACATTGTACTTCCGTCCTTGTGTCCTCGACTGTCGCATCCCAAAGAGGCTGTGCTACGTACCTTGGATGTGGTACATGCTCTGCTGGTGTACCTGTCTGCCACGGCTTCCTTCCAGAGGTCGGACTGTTGCGGTGTCTGGTCCGTAGAAGGGCCTGGCGGTCTCACCGGCCACTATTTCTCGGTGGATCAGGCAGACCGTCATCCAGGCCTACACTCTTAAGGGGCGGGCGCCTCCTTTTCCTGTCACGGCACATTCGACCAGGGCAATTGGTGCTTCCTGGGCTTTCTGACATCAAGCGTCTGTTTCACAGGTGTGTAAAGTGGCGACTTGGTCGTCCTTTCACACTTTTTCCAAATTTTACAAGGTTGATGTGAGTGCATCTTCAGATGCTTCCTTCAGCCGCAAGGTTTTGCAGGCAGCTGTTTGAGTTTGGAGCTCTGCTTGTTTGGGGTGAAGTTGGTTTTTGATTGCTGTTCCCATCCCTCGTTTTTCTGACACTGCTTGGGGACGCCCCAAACGTCAAGATTTAAGAAGTTGTGTCTGTCCATGGACAATAAGAGAAAATAGGATTTTTTGTACTCCCCGTAAAATCCTTTTCTCTGTCATCAATGGACGGACACAGCACCCACCCCTCCTTTTCAAGTTTGTACTGCTTTTTGATGAACTGAGCTGCATGCTGCAGGGTGAGGGGTTATGACCAGAGGGACTGCCCCCTGGGCGGGGCTGTTCAACTCTGTTAAAGTTACATGTGTAGCGCCCCCTTACTTTCAGTATGGGCACTACGCTAAAGTTAGTGGGGAATGGGAGAGTTACTTTGCTCCCATTCACAATTTATCTAAATTGGGACTTCTGTCATTCCAGAAATGTCTACTGGGTCAGTCTGTACTCCAGGGATGTGATACCATCCCTGGCCTGCAGTTGGCCCCAGAGGGGTTCTGGCAGAGCAAGTTTTCCCCAGCAGCCAATTAGAGGAGTTTTTCCCTTGCAGGGCATGCTGGGGGAGAGTATATCTGTGACAGGTGTCATGTGTTCTAAAATCTTCGTGGGGTCCCAGTTCCAGGTGTGGCATCCACCTTCAGGGTGAGCGCATCCATGGACCCCGCCGGCGTGGCCCACCTGGCCAAAGTTGCAGGCTACACAGAACCTCATCCGGAGGTAAAAGGGGACCCCGTTCTATTGAGAGGATCCCAGGCTGGGTGCCGTGCGATTGGGGAGTCGGCTTGAGGAGAACCCGGAGGCAGGTTATCCAACAGGACTTGGACGAACCAATCGGGGATCTGGTGACTGGAATGCTGACAGGTACGCTTTGCTGTGACATATGTTAAATTTCACTGTGAGGATTCGCCTCGTCCATCTACTTAGCTTACTTAAAGTAATTGGCCTGTGACAGAGGCCTGTTCCTCCCAGCAAATCCTAAGTGACGCTTCGGCTGCTAGGCTTGTGAGACGGGTCTGTCCGGGGGCACTTCACCCACTCTGGCCAGAGTGGCGGACGAGTTACAAATTGGTACTACATAGAGCAGGACTGCTCCAATAATATCCAGGCCTGAAACTGCAAGGTTTTCTCTCTCTCTTTTCATCAACCTTGTTCTTCCCAATTGATGTTGATGTTGGCCGTGTTGGCCTAGAAAATAAAGCCCTGGAAAACCCTTTTATTCACGGTCTGGACCTTCGCTCATTACTTTGTGTTCTATTTGCACCCTCAGTCCATATCAAGGTAACTTAATATGCCGATCCCATCATTAAACCAGCGGCTCCTTTGGGGGTAGCGCTACACATGTTTTAAGATAACTAACATGTTCTGCCTAGTCCTCTCGTATGAACAGGAACATAACCCAAATGTCAAGATTTAAGGAGCTGTGTCTGTCCATGGACGACAGAGAAAAGGATTTTACGGTAAGTACAAAAAATCCTATTTTTAACTGCGGCAGAACAGCCGTCCGTGTAAAAAAAAAAGGCCTTAAACTTCAGCTTTTAATAAGAGTTTTGGGTGGAGCTGCCCTTTAAGAGAACTAAAGGACCTTGAAATAATACATTGCTAAATCATTTCCCTTTTTTTTTTTATTATAGGCATAGAAAGCGGTAATTCTAGGCCTGCTAATAATCATTTGCTTTCTTTTAGTAATTATAGAGGAACCCAGGCTCTCTCTGCTGATCATGTTATGGATGAATTCTCTCTGCACGACCCTGTAGCGCGTCTATTTCCTAGAAGTTGTCTTTTTTCTTTTCACAGAGCAAAGTGCGGAATACCCAAACAGAGCCGGGTCCTGGTACTGGCTTCTCCTGACACTGAACAGATGGAGCTGCAGTCAGCTTTGTGTGTATGACTCCACAAATATCTGTGAGCTTTTTCTCTGAGCTCTGCACGGGATGAGGAACATCTCCCATAGGGCCAGAAATATCATTTATAATCGCAATGTAATCAAGTGATGTGAAGTTCATGCCGTACGGCAGCTCAGCATAAAGCTGAAGTTTAATCTGATTATAGTCTGACTTGCCTGGTTCCTCCTTTCCCTCCTCATTAACATGCTAATAGCATTTTTAAATAAAACCTTTCTTTCTTCATTACATATCTGATTTTAAACCCAGTGACATCATCGCTGGGTCCCTGTGCTTCTCTAGGCACTGCATGCAGATGGGAGGGGCTGGAAATCAGAGGTGTTCTGTCACATTAGCAACCATGTAAGGTCAGAAGATTTGCTGCTGCTTTTAAAATTTTACATCTAAAACAGTCAGTCGGATTTCCAAATACTATATTTAACCACTTCCGGACCGCCGCATGTACATTTACGTCAGCAGTATGGCACGGACAGGCACATCAACGTACCTGTACGTGCCTGCCTAGACGTGGGTCAGATCGGGACCCCCCCCCCTTGTACATGCGGCGGTTCCCGTGGCTTCAGGAGCGATCCGGGACGAGGGCGCGGCCGTTTCTAGCCGCCCCCTTGCGATCGCTCCCCGGAGCTAAAGAACGGGGAGAGCCGTATGTAAACACGGCTTCCCCGTGCTTCACTGTGGCGGCGCATCGATCGAGTGATCCCTTTTATAGGGAGACTCGATCAATGACGTCAGACCTACAGCCACACCCCCCCTACAGTTGTAAACACACACTAAGTGAACCCTAACTCCTACAGCGCCCCCTGTGGTTAACTCCCAAACTGCAACTGTCATTTTCACAATAAACAATGCAATTTAAATGCATTTTTTGCTGTGAAAATGACAATGGTCCCAAAAATGTGTCAAAATTGTCCGAAGTGTCCGTCACGAAAAAAATCGCTGATCGCCGCCATTAGTAGTAAAAAAAATAAAATAATAAAACTATCCCCTATTTTGTAAACAATTTTGTAAATTTTGCGCAAACCAATCGATAAACGCTTATTGCGATTTTTTTTAACAAAAATAGGTAGAAGAATACGTATCGGCCTAAACTGAGAAAAAAAAATGTATATATGTTTTTGGGGGATATTTATTATAGCAAAAAGTAAAAAATATTGTTTTTTTTTAAATTGTCGCTCTATTTTTGTTTATAGCGCAAAAAATAAAAACCGCAAAGGTGATCAAATACCACCAAAAGAAAGCTCTATTTGTGGGGAAAAAAGGACGCCAATTTTGTTTGGGAGCCACGTCGCACAACCGCGCAATTGTCTGTTAAAGCGACGCAGTGCCGAATTGTAAAAACCCCTTGGGTCATTTAGCAGCATATTGGTCCGGTCCTTAAGTGGTTAAGCACATAAGCTCAGTTTTGTGTTGAAAATAACTGTGAAATCTAAAACTCTGGTGGGTGTAACAAGATGTCCGCTTGCCCCCTTCTCACTCTATCATTACTGTACAGGAGTGTGGGGTGTAGCAAGATGGCGGCGACGGAACATCACTTCCGGAGCAATCTGTGATGGGGAGCCGAATGTGACGAGACACCTGCACCCTATGAGCGCATTGGCATGTACACTATATTGCCAAAAGTATGGGGACGCCTAGCTTTACACACACATGAACTTTAATGGCATCCAAGTCTTGGTCCGTAGTAGGGTTGCCATCTATCTGGGATTCACCCAGGTTTTGAATCATGTGTCCGGGTTTCAGTCCCCCTAAAACCCAGACACATTTTTCAGACATGAATGTAGCTCGGAACAGGGCCTGACAGGAGCATGAGGGGGCACTATGCCCACAGAAGGTATCTCAGATCAGTTATAGTGTATATACTATATACACACACAAACACACTATAATATATATATACACACAACATATTATAATGTATAAAAAAAGATTTGCTGTGAGCGGTTCACATTACAGTGTCTTGGGATCCGACTTGTCAGACCTCAAGTTGCCCCAAATTGCTGGACATAAGACATTCCATTGGAGTGAATGGGAGCCGTCTTAATTCACACTTCTGAAGTCGTTCCGACTTCAGAAAAGGTTCCTGTACTACTTCAAGGCGACTTCTAGCCAGGGCTGGAATGGGACAAAAATTTGGCCCTGGACTTCATCCAGACTGGCCCACTTTGATTGGTCTCTCCTATGCCACCCAAGCCCCCTCTCCCCCTTCACTAGCCACTAGCTGTTCTACTTTATTAGTAAAACGGCTGGTACTGGTACTCTTATAGGCAGTACCAGTGGGGAAGCTAGACATTATTTCACCCGGGCAAAGAATCAGTTCGGTGCCCCCCCCCCCCCCCCCCCATGGGACAAGATTAGGCAGAAGTGAGAAACTCCCAGGCCATAGCTGTTGAGTCAGCTGTCTGTCCCCTCCCCCGTGCTCCTTCTGGTCCCCCCATGCTCCTCTGTCATCCCCCCTGCTCCTCTGGTCCTCCCCCTGCTTCTCTGATCCCCCCCCCCAGGTGAGCACTGAGGGGAGGGAGAGGAGGTAAGCGCTGCAGGGAGGGAGAGACAGAGGAGCGGAGGGGGGCGGCGGTCCGCTGTCACTGAAGCCGGCCCACTAAGCCATCGGCCCACCGGGAAACTCCCTGTAGTCCCAATGGCCAGTCCATCCCTGCTTCTAGCTGGCTTGTACCCATAGATTTCAATGGAAGTTGCCTCCAAGTCGGATCCTTATCTTTATATTGATGTGATTTGGATCCGACATTACAGGAAGATTACCCAGGAATTCTCAAAGTTGTGCCGACTTTCATGTTGCGGCAGTGTGAACCGCCTCTAAAGCGTTGGGTTTGGCTTGAAGAAAAAATGGCAACCCTAGTCCATAGGGTTCAATATTGAGTTGGCCCACCCTTTGCAGCTATAGCAGCTTTAACTCTTCTGGGAAGGCCGTCCACAAGGTGAGAAGAAGGCCAGACTTGTAACAGAAGTTCATCCATACTTTTGCATACAGCTTGTGCCATGAAATACTGCTGCTTCACTGCTCCCGTCGCTTTAGTTATTCCAGAGTTCCAGATTTGTGAACACCTGCTCCTCCTGCAGCATGTGGTGGTTCTTCCCACTGACAACTTTGTCACTCCTGGAGGGGGGTTGCATTCGTCCGTTGAGTTCAATATTGAGTTGGCCCATCTTTTGCAGCTATAACAGCTTCAACTTCCTCAACCCCAAACTAACTCATCCATGTCTTTATGGACCTTGATTTGTGCAGCACTGGTGCTCAGTCATGTTGGAACAGAAAGGGGCCATCCCCAAACTGTTCCCACAAAGTTGGGAACAATACATTTCAAAAATGTCTTGGCATGCTGACGCCTTTAGAATTCTCTTCACTGGAACTAAGGGGCTAAGCCCACCCCAACAAAACAACCCTCCACCAAATTATTTGGACCCGTGCACAAAGCAAGGCCCAAAAAAACATGTATGAGTGAGTTTGGGGTAGAGGAACTTGACTGGCCTGCGTCCTGATCTCAACCCAATAGAATACCTTTGAGATGAAATAGAATGGAGACTACAAGCAAGGCCTTGTTGTCAAACATCAGTGCCTAACCTTACAAATGTGCTTCTGGAAGAATGGTCGAACATTCCCATAGACACACTCCTAAACCTTGTGGACGGCCTTCCCAGAAGAGTTGAAGCTGTTGCAAAGGGTAGGCCAACTCAATATTGAACCCTATGGACTAAGACTGGGATACCATTAAAAATCATGTGCGTGTAAAGGCAGATGTCCCAATACTTTTGAAAATATAGCGTATATATGTGCATGTACATGGGAATAGGGGACCAGATTCAGGTACGCTGCGGTGGCGTAACGTATCCCATTTACGTTACACCGCCGCAGGTTTACAGCGTAAGTGCCTGATTCACAAAGCTCTTACCTGTAAACTTGCGGTGGTGTAACGTAAATCTGCTCGGCGCAAGCCCGCCTAATTCAAATGGGGCGGGGAACCATTTAAATTAGGCGCGTTCCCGCGCCGAACGCTCTGCGCATGCTCCGTGTGAAAATTTCCCGACGTGCTTTGTGCGAAATTACGGCGCCCCAACGTTTTTTTTGAACGGCGACGTGCGTTACGTTGTTTCGTATTCCCGGACGTCTTACGCAAAAAAAAAAAAATTTGAAATTCGACGCGGGAACGACGGCCATACTTTAACATGGCTGTTCTAAATATAAGCCATGAAAAAGCAGGCCTAAGTTTGCGACGGGAAAAACCGACTAGTGACGACGTAAGAGATTGCGACGAACGCACGTATCTTCGTGGATCGCCGTAATCAGCTAATTTGCATACCGTACGTCTGTCGGATCTTAACCAAAAGCCGTTGTATCTTTTTTGTGAATTACAAACTAAAGATACGACGTGGCAAATTTGAAAATACGCCGGAGTATCAGTAGATACTCCGGCGTATTTCCTCTGTGAATCTGGCCCAGGGAGCCTTGTTTGTATTTTTATTTATTTATTTTATTAAACTTAAATTTTTTTAAAACATTTTATTTTTTTACTGACCTTTATTGCTGTCACTGGGCTGATTTGATACTGTATATAGTGTTAGGTTCTCTTTAAAGAAACATCAGGAGTCCAAAAGATCCCTAAGCCCCTCTGCTTTCAGCTTTTTCCCCAGCCAGGGAGGTCAGAAAAAAAACATTACTGAAACGAGAGGTGCTCAGAGCTGAGATCTTCCAGCATCATTCTTCATAAGGGAGATCAGTGAATGGGTTTTCACTCATCTCCCTGTGCTCTCCCTGCTGACACCCACTATGATGGTCCTGGCACAGGTGAGCGAGAGGGTGAGATTTTAATTAATGGGTCGACTTTAATTGTGTTACGCCATTTTATGCATTTTTGTGGCAACCAAATTATCAACCAAATTAGTCGTAAATAGTCTCCTTTAGCAGCGGGGGGTGCGGTGTTACCCCCCCGTAGGAGAAGTTGGTTTGATTGGGTCCTCTATTTCTTGCCTAGAATGCCTCAGGAACTTCAGCCCCTCTGAAACACTAGGTTGAATACACAAGCATGCAATATCACAAAAAGTCACTGGGGTAGATTCAGGTACCGCTGCGCACTTCTTACGGAGGCGCAGCGTACCGTTTCTACCCTGCGCCTACGCAAATTATCTGCGCTACGCTTCATTCATGAAGCAGTAGCTACGTAATTTGCGCGGGCGCTCCTTAAAACTGCCCGGCGTAAGGGCGCGTAATTTAAATGATCCCGTAGGGGGGCGTGGATCATTTAAATTAGGCGCGTTTCCGCGCCGAACGTAGTGCGCATGCTCCGTCGGGAAACTTTCCCGACGTGCATTGCGGCAAATGACGTCGCAAGGACGTCATTTGCTTCAAATTGAACGTAAATGGCGTCCAGCGCCATTCACGATTCACTTACGCAAACGACGTTAAATTTTAAATTTGCGACGCGGGAACGACGGGTATACGTAGCATTGGCTGCCCCTGCTAATAGCAGGAGCAGCCTTACGTGGAACCCGACGAACGGAAACGACGTAAACTGCGTATGCAGGGCTCGCGTAGGGTTGTGAATCGGCGTTAGTATGCAATTTGCATACTATACGCTGACCACTACGGGAACGCCCCCTAGCGGCCATCGTAAGAATGCAGCCTACGATACGACGGCATAAGAGCCTTATGCCAGTCATATCTTAGGCTGCAGTCGGCGTAACAAGCTTTCTGAATACAGAAAAGTCGTTACGCCGGCGCAACTAAGCAATTGCGCTGCGTAACTATGGTTACGCAGACGCAATTGCTACCTGAATCTACCCCACTGATTGCAATTCCTAATACCCAGTAGCAATACCAAATCAAGAAACAGGCACAAAAAAAGTTACCAAAGGCAAGTCATAACATACTATTACACAATATAGATAGTGATGAAAGAAAGCATCAAAATGGATTGCCAATCATAATGACACAATTTGACATAAAAGGAAGTTAGTAGCAAGCACTAGGCATAAGTTAACACTTTGCACAAAATCAGCGTAAACAGTAACAAAGTCACCGAAGAGCAGCAATGGACAGTAATGTAGCTTAATTAACTTTGTTCAGGAGACTATACTGCCAAGGTGCCTGACTTGTTACTATCCTAGGCCTGGGATCACTGGACAGTTGTACTCAGGGTCGGGACAAGGGGTGGGCAGGAGGGTCGGCTGCCCCTGGCGAAGTGGTTCATTGCAGGGATGGGATGGGCACCCTAACCCTAAGGGAAAGGGAAGCGCAGTTTGGCATCTTTGCCCTGGGCACTGGATGACCTTGTCCCGGCACTGGTTGTACCCATCAAATGAATAATGAGTAGGGATGGTCCCAATGTTCGTATCGAATGTAAGTTCGACTCGATCATCAGGTGTTTGTTTGTTCATAGACAAACAAACATATGGGGCGTTCGTGGCAAATTTGAGCACTGGGGAGCGGTGATTGGCCAAATCATGCTTTTATTGGCCAAAGCATGCACCTGACCTGCATGCTTTGGCCAATCACAGGGTGATCTGCTGTGAGACCCATGATTGGCCAAAGGCAGTCCTGTTTCTGAATTGACACACAGAGCTGCAGCTCAGCTTGGGTGCCCCCACCGTAATCTGCTAGCTGTGGGAGCACTCAACAGGGAGGGGCCAGGAGCACAGAAGAGGGACCTAAGAAGAGGAGGGTTGGGGCTGGTCTGTGCAAATTCACTGCAACAGAGCAGGTGAGTATAGAGTGCCTTGAAAAAGTATTCATACCCCTTGAAATTTTGTCATGCATAGGATGCATTAAGGTAAAAAAACTTTTACCTTTACAACCCCTTTAAGCAAAACTTAGACACAGGGGTCCCACTCGTGCCCATAATGGGTAAAAAACTTCAAGCAAATAAAAATGGCTGCAGAAAGTTACATGGATCTAGCACACAGTGATTGAGCAGAGGCAAATTAGGTTGCCGTGAGGCCCCTGCGAGTGTGAGGCCTTTGGCGAACGCCTAATTAAAAAGCAGCCTCTGCTACTGTGGCTTGTTGTCAAAATTAATATAATACCTGGGCTTGTTTTCGGGAAAACACGGTATGTAAGATTGGGAGCTTAGGCCCAGATTCACAGCCGAGATACGACGGAGTATCTCAGATACTCCGTCGTATCTCTCAGAGTATCTATGCGACTATTCATAGAATCAGTTACGCATAGATAGCCAGAAGATCCCACAGGTGTAATTGAATTACACTGTCGGATCTTAGGATGCAATACCTCGGCCGCCGATGGGGGGAGTTTGCGTCGTAAACCAGCGTCGGGTATGCAAATTAGTAGTTACGGCGATCCACAACGGTTTTTCGCTTTCGCTACATCGCTGCTAGTCTAGTTTCCCGTCGCAAAGTTAGTCGTCGTTTTTGGTGCCCTAACTTTACACAGCACACGTATGTGCTGTATAAAGTATGGCCGTCGTTCCCGCGTCGAAATTTGAAAATTTCTGCTTCTTGTGTAAGACGTCCGGGAATACGGAAGTACGCTACGCACGTCGCCGTTCGAAAAAATGACGTCACTTCGCGCAAAGCACGGCGGGAAATTCAGAAGGGAGCATGCGCAGTAGGTCCGGCGCGGGAGCGCGCCTAATTTAAATGGCACACGCCCCTTTGAATTACGCGGGCTTACGCCGGAGGCCGCCGGCGGAAGTTTTCTCGCAAGTGCTTTGTGAATCAGGCACTTGCGATGAAAACTTGCGGCGGTGTAACGTATCTACGATACGTTACGCCGCCGCACTTCTACGTGAATCTGGGCCTTAGATTGTAAGGTCCTTGGGGGAAGGAACTGATGTATGTAAATTGTCTGCACTATGTATATACCTCTAATAATAAGTAAAGCAATAGTCAGGCTTCGAAAACAGATCCCACATTAATCCCCCATGTACTATATCTAAATTATAAGTCAAAAGCGCTCCTGCAGCTCCAGATAACAGCTTTCGACTATTCATATATTTTTCGCCCGGGCACAAAGCGGGCATTTGTCATCGAAGGTGTTAATCGCAGTGCATTAAGCCAACTAATCACCTTTGTTGGCTGAAATGAAAGAAGCTTTTTCTTCTTGCCCACAGAACAATAGACTGCCCTGTGCCAGAGCTTCATTGTACCGCCAGTGCATGCTTTACTAATCTACAGGCTGCAAAAAAAAAAAAAAACTAATTTCCAAGCAGATGAGACAGCCAGTGTGTGCTCCTTTTAATCATGCATGTGTTCAAACCAGGGAACACCCATCTGAGGACACGACAGATGGCACTTAGAGGGGGGAAAGGCAAAGAGGAGGCAGAATAGAGCATGCAGCTGGGGAGAAGAAGTGCCACAGCAGGACTGGCCTGAGGAGGTGAGTGATTGATTGACAGTTGCTGCTGCTGCTGCCCACAACCCCAAAACCTCAGTTGTGCAGGAAATGAGCTCAACCTAAACTGACATGCAGCAAGAAACACAAGAGGCAGGCAACTGCAAGAAGCCAGTAGCCCCCTTTTGATTTTCAGGCTAGAGGAAGTGGGTGATCTTTAATTTCCTGATGGGTGGAGATAGCTCCACTAGGGCTTTTTTTTTTCTGCTTTCCAGAGAGCCTTGTGTATTATTGCTTCCTACAGAGCTGCATAGAGGGGGACTCTGCTAGACCTGCACAAGCCAAGGTACAGATCCTCCTTCATTTCCTCTTTTTCTGTTGACATTACAACCTAAAATATTTACTCTTTGAAACATTGTATTTCTTCCTCCACTGTTGCTTTTTTTTTTATTCCTTTGCAACATTTATTTATTATTTTACTATTATTTTACTATATCCACTGGCACCTGGAAAATTCTTCATTTCACTTCTATACCATCCAGATAATTGTTTTTATTTTGCATTTTTTTTTATCTTTTTTTGTTGTTTTGCACAAAACAACCGAAAGGATAAAAATAGGTTATTTGCTAATAGATGTCTTGTGACAATTTGTATAGCAAATATTTGCTTAGATTCTGCTTGGGTGTAATTATATTTATTTTATAAGGCCGTGGTTAATTATTGTTTATTGAGCCTTAAGGCTTCATTAAGATGACAGTCCACCCCTATGTATATTTAAACAGTCATGTGGGCTTTGATTGTGTTTGGAGTATAGTGTGTACCATTGTGCTGGCTTTGGGAGGGGGGGAAGGGTGTTAAATGGTGAAGCTAAAAATCTGTTCTCCATAAATGTATATTTATTTATTTTTTTAAAGCCATTCGTTAATACAATAAACCCACTGTATTTCTGTTACATTTTTGTAATAGCTGTTTTTAAACAGATAAGATGCATGCATTTTTATTTTAGCACATGATAGAGTGCAATGTGTGTGTATGTGTATATGTATATGTATATGTATGTGTGTATATATATATATATATATATATATATATATATATATATATATATATATATATATATATATATATATATATATTGTGTGTGTGTGTGTGTGTGTATATATAAAATATAATTAGTTGAATTGTATTCTTCATTTTCAAAAAGGCAATCAAAATCAGCAAATACAATATAATAATAATAAAGCTACAAATAAAATAACAATATATAAAATAACAAAGTAATAGAACAATAATTAATAAATAAAGCTACAAATAAAAAAAATATATATACAATATCAAAGCAATAGAACAATAATGAATAAATGAATTAATAAAATAACAAAATAATAAATATATTTAATAAAAATAATGAAGTGACAACATAATAAAAAAGAAAAATCAGCAACTGAACTGTGTGCTTTAAACCTCTCTTATCTTTGTACAGTACCCTGTACAGCATCATCTTTAAGCTATTTCAGTAGCGTTGTCATGGTAACTGTGAGCGGTGTCGCTGCATTTTAATTTATTACGGCAACAAGATGCATCCCCCTCCCTAACAGAAAAAAAAAAAAATCACAAGTATATTTATTATATTCGGTGATAGGCGCAGGGGAATATTATAGATATTTTAAATGAATCTGTAAAATTATCCACAGAAAATGAAGGGCTTTGTTAAGGGCTGCTTATTTTGCAATGCAAATGGTTGTAATTCATAGCAAGCAGATTTGAGTTTACCAAGGCCTAGTGAGTGAGAGGGTAAGGCTAAAGCTGGCCATTCACTATACAATCTGATTGCACAATCTCCTTTTAGATTTACCAAAACTATGTAATGCAAAGACAAACCTCACCAGCCCATTCAGTTCGTATCCAATCAGACAGGCCCTTGCACAACATAGGTGTTGGTAGATCTAAAGGAGAATTTACAATCAGATTTGTATAGAGTAAGATCACATCAGCGGCTGCGTTAGAATGATGTGCGGTAGGATCGAAGCAGTGCCGATTACTTTTTCCCTTTTTAAAAAAATAAAAACTTTATTTAAATGTCGCACAGTGACATTTCAACATTTTATTAAGTTCTATTGGGTGCAGCGTGGTGGTGGATTGCGTCGCACTGTGCTGAGAAAAAGTAGCGCATGCAGTGCTTTTTTTTTTTGGGGGCTGGAATAGCCTCCCAACGCAGTCCAACCACACCTGGTGTTAAAGAGGAAGTAAACTCTGATGGGTGTTACTTCCTATTTGTTTCCCTGCAAAGGTAAAGCATAATGGGCTACTATGCATCGCATAGTAGCCCATTATGTGACACTTACTAGGAGAAGCCCGCGATAGCCCCGTCTTCCTTGCTAGTAGTGAGCAGAGGCTTTCTGAGGCCTTAGGCAAAACTTGACATGGAGCCCCACTCATGCCCATGATGGGGAAAAATAATTCAAGGGCAAGAGCCTCTTCCCCACAACCCTGGCTGGTGGTTGTGGGGGTCTTCGGGCAGGGGGCTTATTTGGAATCTAAAACCCCCTTTTAACAAGGTGGCCTCCAGATCCTGCTCTTTAATAGCTAAGGGGCGTGGGGCCATCAGGTGATGTCAACTGGTGAACCCGCCCCTTGTGACGTCATTGACTGAGGGCATGCTGGGTCATTGACATCACAAGGGGTGGGGTCACCGATATTCACTGGTTGTTAGGGATGCTGGCGTCTCCGCTCCTGAGTCCAGGCTCTTAACGCTGCCTGAGCACAGCAGCGTTAAGGTCCCCTGTCCCTCAAAACTGGGGTAATGCATTGGGGAAGTTAGTCGGCCGTGAGGCCCCTGTGAGTGCGAGGCCTTAGGCGACCGCCTAATTAAAGAGCCGCCTCTGGTAGCCAGTGTATATTCTTCACCCCTCTTCCTTCCAAGGCCACGAATTCTGGCTCTGTGACTGGCCGGAGTTGCGTGATGTCACGTGACGTCACTCCCGCGCATGCGCAGGGGAGCCGCCTTTAACGGCATGACCCGAGATAGAAACGATACAGCGTGCCCTTTTTAACTCCGGTGCCAATGCACAGAAGAAATCGCAGTATGGTGATTTTCAAATGTCTCCTAGGAGATATTACAAGCACCTACAATCTAGGCTTACAATCTAGGCCTTAATCTAGGCTTACCTGTAGGTAAAAGTGGTTGTAAAGGGTTTACAACCACTTTAACAGGCCCTAAAAACGTGCACTTGACATGTTTTGTCTTAGTAAATAAGTCCTATTTTTAAGGCGTGTTCAGCAAATTAATTTTGTCCCTTTGCCATGTTCCCAGATATCTTGTTGATTTTATTTTCTTTAATTAATTTTCATAAATTTGCATTTTAACATGATTGGATAGAATCATGTGTGGGCATGTATTATTTAATATACATAATTTAACCACTTCCAGACCGCCGCATGTATATGTACGTTGGCAGAATGGCACGTACAGGCACATATCGGCGTACCTGTACGTCTCTGCCTAGACGTGGGTCGGGGGTCCGATCGGAACCCCCCCGCTACATGTGGCGGTCAGATTCCCGTGGGGAGCGATCCGGGACGAGGGCGCGGCTATTCGTTTCTAGCCGCCCCCTCGCGATCGCTCCCCGGAGCTGAAGAACGGGGAGAGCCGTATGTAAACACGGCTTCCCCGTTCTTCACTGTGGCGCTGCATCGATCGAGTGATCCCTTTTATAGGGAGACTTGATCAATGACATCAGTCCTACAGCCACACCCCCCTACAGTTGTAAACACACACTAGGTGAACCCTAACTCCTACAGCGCCCCCTGTGGTTAACTCCCAAACTGCAACTGTCATTTTCACAATAACCAATGCCATTTAAATGCATTTTTTGCTGTGAAAATGACAATGGTCCCAAAAATGTGTCAAAATTGTCCGAAGTGTCCGCCATAATGTCGCAGTCACGAAAAAAATCACTGATCGCCGCCATTAGTAGTAAAAAAAATAAAATAATAATAAAACTATCCCCTATTTTGTAAACGCTATAAATTTTGCGCAAACCAATAGATAAACGCTTATTGCGATTTTTTTATTTATTTTTTTTATTTTTTTTTTACCAAAAATAGGTAGAAGAATACGTATCGGCCTAAACTGAGGAAAAGTTATTTTTTTATATATGTTTTTGAGGGATATTTATTATAGCAAAAATTAAAAAATATTTCATTTTTTTTCAAAATTGTCGCTCTATTTTTGTTTATAGCGCAAAAAATAAAAACCGCAGAGGTGATCAAATACCACCAAAAGAAAGCTCTATTTGTGGGGAAAAAAAAAACGCCAATTTTGTTTGGGAGCCACGTCGCACGACCGCGCAATTGTCTGTTAAAGCGACGCAGTGCCGAATTGTAAAAACCCCTTGGGTCATTTAAGCAGCATATTGGTCCGGTCCTTAAGTGGTTAATAGTGATAATGATATTTTTTTTTTTTTATTTCTGGTCAAGGCAGAGCAATTCTTTCCACAAATAATAATAATAAAAATAATTTATTATTATTATACAGGATTTATATAGCGCCAACAGTTTGCGTAGCACTTTACAACGTGAGGGCAGACATTAGAGTTGCAATACAATTTAATACAGGAGGAATCAGAGAGCCCTGATCATTAGAGCTTACAATCTAAAAGGGAGGGTCATGTATCGAAAGATGCAATATATCCTCATTCATAAAACGTAGCGTGTAAATAACCTCGGTGGACAAAGGCAGCGGCGGAAGCTGCTGAATCCACATACAGCGCCCCTGTAAAACACTTAACTGTCGCCACGCTAAAACCGCCTTGCGTAGGATTTTCTCATAAATTTGGCCGATTGGCCGGATCATTTTAAAATGTGGTTTGAAAAAAAAAAATATTAATCCTCTTAGTAACCATCTGGTCCTTGTTTGGAATTAAATCATTCAATTAGAAATTTGGTAGAGAAAACAGCTGTGTCAGCTTCTAGAGCACACCAATGAATTAAAACATCTCTCATCTCCCCTAGACTATACGCTTAAAGGGGCTTTGTCATGATGCAAAATACTTGTGTGATTAGGCTCTGGTAGAAGCTGTTTGCACTGCCATGTAGCAAAAAAAAAAAATGTAAATGACGTTGTGTTTACCGGGATTACAAATATAACCAAGGTCACAAAAGGAATGAAGGTGGACGCTTCAGTAAATGTACAAGTCTACATGAATACATTTTATTATGGCATGCTGTATCATTTATTTCAGAAAAGTAACAACTTGAGGCTCGGTTCACACCTATGCGTTTTGCAGAAACGCACTACAGTCCATTTAACCACTTAAGGACCTGACCAATATGCTGCTACATGACCCAAGGGGTTTTTACAATTCGGCACTGCGTCGCTTTAACAGACAATTGCGCGCTCGTGCGACGTGGCTCCCAAACAAAATTGGCGTCCTTTTTTCCCCACAAATAGAGCTTTCTTTTGGTGGTATTTGATCACCTCTGCGGTTTTTGTTTTTTGCGCTATAAACAAAAATAGAGCGACAATTTTGAAAAAAATGCAATATTTTTTACTTTTTGCTGTAATAAATATCCCCCAAAAACATATATAAAAATATATTTTTTTCTCAGTTTAGGCCGATACGTATTCTTCTACCTATTTTTGGTAAAAAAAAATCGCAATAAGCGTTTATCGATTGGTTTGCGCAAAATTTATAGCGTTTACAAAATAGGGGATAGTTTTATTGCATTTTTTTTTTTTTTTTTTTTTTTTTTTTTTTTTTACTACTAATGTCGGCGATCAGCGATTTTTTTTCGTGGCTGCAACATTATGGCGGACACTTCGGACAATTTTGACACATTTTTGGGACCATTGTCATTTTCACAGCAAAAAATGCATTTAAATTGCATTGTTTATTGTGAAAATGACAGTTGCAGTTTGGGAGTTAACCACAGGGGGGGCGCTGTAGGATTTAGTGTTCACCTAGTGTGTGTTTACAACTGTAGGGGGGTGTGGCTGTAGGACTGACGTCATCGATCGAGTCTCCCTATAAAAGGGATGACTCGATCGATGCAGCGCCATAGTGAAGCACGGCGAAGCCGTGTTTACATACGGCTCTCCCCGTTCTTCAGCTCCGGGGAGCGATCGCGACGGAGCGGCTAGAAACGAATAGCCGCGCCGTCGTCCCGGATCGCTTCCCGAGGGAATCCGACCGCCGCGTGTAGGGGGGGGGGGTCCCGATCGGACCCACGTCTAGGCAGGGACGTACAGGTACGCCAATGTGCCTGTACGTGCCATTCTGCCGACGTATATCTACATGCGGCGGTCGGGAAGCGGTTAACATGGTTTTCTATGGGACATGTTCACATCTGTGCTTTTTTTTTTTCAGCTGCTGCGTTTTTGGAAAGGGTCAGGGACTTTTGGTTCAATAGACTTCAATGGAGAAGCTGCAGAAAAGCACGTAAAGCATTTTTGCTGAAATTTGCATTTTGTATTTTTTTTAATCCACCCAACAAATTGGCCAAAAAAAAGCATAAAAACAAAAACACAAATGCATCAAAAACGCTTGTGCTAAAACATACCACAAAAAGCACTGCAGAAACAGATCAATAGAAAACAGCATAGGTGTGAACCAAGCCTTAAGGTTCCTTTCACACTTATACGACTTGTTTCATGATTTGGGACTGCAAAAATCGCATTAAACAAGTCATTCTCCATGATTTTCATATTAGTACAATTTTAAGTCATGCAAACTTCAAAATAGTCCCTGCACTACTTTTTTTCTGAAGTCGGATCAAAGTCTGATCCCCGTATTAATGGATCCGACTTTGGCATGCTACTTATGCTCTGATGAACGCCACGCCAATTTATTTTATTTTTTTTAAACCGGCATGGGTTCCCCCTCCAAGAGCATACCAGGCCCTTCGGTCTGATATGGATTTTAAGGGGAACCCCCACGCCGAAAAAACGGCGTGGAGGTTCCCCCATAATATATACTAGACCCTTATCCGAGCACGCAGCCCAGCAGGACAAAGAAGGGAGTGGGGATGAGCATGTACCAGGCCGCATGCCCTTAACATTGGGGGGGGGGGGGGTGAATAAGCACCAAGATTTGGTATGGAAACACGTCAGCTTTTACCCCGCTTGCTGTGGCATGCATTTTGTGTGTTTTTTTTTATCTTACAATAAAAGCAATTTATTTTTGGAGTGCAGCAGTCCAGAACGTTTTCCCTTCATTTTGCATCATTCTATGCATTGCCACCACCCGTGGCTTTGGATCTGGTGAGGAAACCCTTGATTGTATCCTGGAGCAGTGATTAATTCTTTTCATGGGGGGGGGGGGGGGAGGGTGCTCCCATGTTGATGAGGACAAGGGCCTCTTCCCAACAACCCTGGTCCTTGGTTGTCAGGGTCTGCAGGTAGGGGGCTTATCGGAATCTGGTAGCCCCCTTTAATAAGGGGGCCCCAGGTTCCTGGTTCCCTCACCCTATGTGAATGAGTATGGGGTACATTGTACCCCTACCCATTCACCTGGGAAAAAAAGTGCCAACAATAAAACACACTACACAAGTTTTTAAAGTAATTTAAATAGCGCCGCTTTACTGCCGATGGCGCAACGTCCCAGTGTGAAAGTAGCCTAAGTGATGTGCCAGGCACATGACCAAACAGATGCAAGCAGCCAATCAAATATAGTACTTGCTCAATATGGATTAAATAAATTAGAATTATGCATAGCCATAGATATAAATAAAGTGATTTGTGCAACAGCAGGTACTACTTGCACAAATCACTTTATTTAGGATATCTATGGCTATGCAGAATTATCATTTATTTAATCCATGTTGAGCAAGTACTATACATTTTGGCTGCTTGACACTGTCTGGCAGTTGGAAGTGGAACCTGGCACACATCATGATGCAATGCAACAACAATATACACATGATACACGGTAGGTACCTGGCCTCACCTGCTGCTGCAGTGTGTGCTGCTGCCTGAGCCTGGCTTTGGGGTTCCCGGTTACCTTAATTGCAACTTAGTCTCCTCTCTGTCCAGGCTGTCCTTCCACAGAAACCACACGCCTGACGTGATGGGTGACGTCACGTCACTCACCGACCCGCTCGGGGAAGAGATGAAGGCGCGCAGAGGAGGGTAGGTGGAGCTTTAGGCTCCGCCTATGCTAGCTGGTTAGCCGAATGAAGTCATTCTGGCCGGTCACACTTTTAACCAAGCATGGGGGCGCCTGTCACACTTGGCTCCTTTATGCTGCCAGACACAGAGACAGCTGAGCTCATTATTTTAGAATGTGAAGATGTGCCGTGCCGCCGCCGGGGCTTGCGGGAGGCGGCCACAGCCGTAGGAGGATGGGTGGGAATCGTTTTAAGCCCCTATAGGGCCGATGGCACTTCCCATGGCTGAATGCCATGTAGATATTATACACTGACACACTTTGTCTACGGCGGCGGCGGTCAAAAAAAAAAAGACTCAGTCAGTTTTGCGCCCTGTACTCAGGGCCGGCGCTGGCGCTGTAAGGCAAGTGCCCATGTTGCCTTGCGCTAGCGCCGGCCCTGCTGACTGCAACGAGAACTAGGAGGATGTAAGCGCCACACTGGCCGTGTACTGTAAAAAAAATAAAACAGTATCCAGTACAAATCTACTAATCTAATAATAACAGAGTCTGCCTATGGTGGGAATGTATTTTTTTAAACTACTAATTCTACTGCTGTAATAAACATGACAGTGTTTTATCTGCTACTGTTCATATTATATTTATTACTGTTTAAGAGAAAGCTATGGCGTTAAGTTTATGAGTAATGCAGAGGTTAAGAACCAGTTAGACTATTCATTTTTCGGGTGTAATAAATGTAATTTTCAAGTGTAATAGGAAACACATGGGATAAAAGCTATTGGTGCCAAAAATGTGTGTACTAGAATTTCTGGCGCCAAAAAAGTACTGGTTTGGAACACAGACTCAATTCGGCTCCCAACCGCTTCATCCCTGCTTTTTTTGCTAATGTGGTGTTTTGTTGGCGGGGAAAGGCCTTATGGTGACCATACAGGCTTTGATAATTGATTAATTTCTTTTCATAGTTGGTAAGTTTGAGTAAAGACTTCAGTCTTTGTGGGTGGACGAGTGTGTATGTATTTATGTCTCTAGAGCAGGGATATGCAATTAGCGGACCTCCAGATGTTGCAAAACTACAAATCCCATCATGCCTCTGCCTCTGGGTGTCATGCTCGTGGCTGTCAGAGCCTTGCTATGCCTCATGGGAATTGTAGTTCTGCAACAGCTGGAGGTCCGCTAATTGCATATCCCCGCTCTAGAGCATGTGTGTGCTCCTTCTCCATCAGAGCTGCCGATTCCAGCATTCTGGCATTATCCTTGTCTGTCCACCTGCAAGGCAGTTGATTGTGGCCAGACTCTAGGTGGATACCAAACCTGATATAAGCCAGCCAAGCCTGCAGTGTCTTGCTTGTGATATTGCATTTGTAACCCTTTTTCCAAGCTACCTGTTTGTCTGCTCTGCTTATTGGATTTCCCTGTGTATGACCTCGGACCGGATGTCGACTATTCTCTGAACTCTGCCTGCCTTTTACCTGGACTATAATTGAACCACTCAGCCTGTCTACCACCTGCAAGTACCTGTTTTGCGTTGTTCAGTTTGAGCATGCCCCAGGCGTGATGGCCAGGCACTATAGCATTGTGTATAAGTCCTGGGGGCAACCAAGTACCGGTTGGCCTGCTTGCCTTATGGGAAAGGGGGCTGCTATAGGTGAAGAACACAGAAGCCATCTATAGTGTCTGACCCCCTTTGTTAGGGGTAAGCGTGACACTACCATTTCTCATATGCCTGTATATGGAGTTCGCTTAGAACTATCAATACTCCCTGCTGACACCACCAACTGTGGAAGGGAGTTCCACATCCTTACTAACAGTAAAGAACCCCCTACTTTGTTTAAGATTTAACCGATTCTAGTCCAACTTCATTGAGTGGCCTTGTGTCTTATTAGGTGCCCTAAAACTGAATCGTTTTCTCCCTACGGTAGAGTCACAGTTTAGATATTTGTATATTGCAATCCTCCCTTCTGTCCAATTGATCTCTCCCAATAGGAATAATCGACAACATAACCAATCAATATGCCACGCATGGAAAAGTGGAATTCTATCAACAGTTGGAAAATGTGATCGTATGTTACCCATTGTATTTCTGTTTCTACCATGCAGCCTTATAATCCCATCGCTCAAAATTCAGTTGAATTTAGGAGCAAGGCTGGCCATAGATGGAGCAAATTTTGCTTGATTCCCCCATCAACACAGTGTTAATGGGGGAATCCTTCCCATGGAGCCATTGGGTTCTCCTGGCCGGGTGGGGCAGGGAAAGCCATCCCCGCTGGGAAAATACAGAGATTATTGCTAGGGGCTGTAGCCCCTAGCAATAATCGCATGAAAATCTGGCAAGCTGGTTGAACCCAAGTTGATCAATCGATCTACTTGGGTACATTGAGCCTTGCCCATACATGGTTCGAATCTTTGCTGGTTCCTGCTATACCGGCCAACATTCGAACTGTCTATTGCCAGTTTTAATCATCTCAGTTCTGCCGATTGATGCAAAACAATAATTTTCATTTCTAGGCTCAGTTTGAACAAAATAGAACCTAAACGGAGTCTAAATCAAACAGAAGAGAAATTATGGCTAATTAATCAGTTTCTGATTCGATCATTTTGATAATAAAATTGGGGGTGTCACCTAGGACAAGGTCATACAGTGCCCAGGGCAAGGATGCAGAATTTTGCCCCCCCCTCTATTAATACATGCCATAGAATGGGTGTATTACCCTGCATCCACTTTTTGCCCCCTGTGCTTTACTGCGCCCAGAGCAACTTTCCCTCCTACCCACCCCTTGTCCTGGCCCTGCTGCCACCATTATAATTATGTAATTCTGATATGAAGACGTCTCATTACTCTGCTTTCTTGGAAGTAGATTTGCCATTCTATGAGTTTGGCTACATCTGTATGCCTGAGCTTTTCATGCAGTGTGTGACTCTTCCATGCATTATTACCATTCGTCCCTATGGAAGATGTGCTTTTCTGGCATTATTATCTTTCTGTATAGGATTTATATATAGCGACAACATATTGTGCAGTGTTTTACAAAATTAGGGAAGACCGTACAATACTATTCAATACAGGAGGGTTTACAGGGCCCTGCTCACGAGAGCTTACAATCTAATTTTGCACCAAAGCTGCTACAAGCAAGTTTTTTTTTTTGTTTTGTTAATACATGGTAGCAAAATTTAATTGACGTGAGATCAGTTGAGTCAGTGTATACTGTTTTATACAATCCAATTCAAACACTTTCGAGGGAAGGGCTTCACCAAATCAACTCTTGCCCTAAGATTTATTCAAGGGAGACTGTGTAACGGTCACCACCGTTTATGACCTTCCACCCCATCCACGACAGCTCATCGACACTCCAACCAACAGGACCCGATCCATATAAATTCCCCAGAACCAAGACGAGACAAACAGCTCTGTACTCGGTCCAAATGTAAAGATACTTTAATGGTTTCTTCTCAGCTTTTTATACAGTACAAGGCATTAAAGCAACAATGAGATCTCCACCCCGCTAATCACACACTAAGGCTAATTACTAAACATTCCTTAATTAACAGCATAACAAACAAAACCCCATCACACACTGAGTTCCCTAGGCAGACGTTCCGTCTCCGCATACAGCTTGACACCTATTCACACCTCTGAGCATCAATAGGCTGTAGACAGTGTTATCACACATAAACAGTATTTAGCATGCATAGTTAGAGTTCTGGGAGCAGATCTGGGTTAACACCTTTACACAAGGACAATGGAATGTCTTCCAGGCCCTGACTCAATTAGCATGTCACTAGTCAGGGCTAATCATAGAATGAGTCACTATTGACTGGTTGGGCCAACATCTTGCAGTATCTCAAAATCCTGCAATACGAACTATCAGTGATGTCCTATCTCATGTAATACATGAATTATGATTCACTTGCCACCCCATGCCCAAAAGGCACAGGGTGGACTCAGACCCAAGAGTTATCAGTGACGTAGTATCCCCTATCCTCACAAAGTCTCTGGGTGTCCCGGGTCATTCCGTTACAGACTGTACCTGTAAACAATGAAGAATTTTAATCGATCCAGAAATTTCAGGGAGTGTTCATGTGTTTTAAGTGATGGTACCCAGAGCAGACCCTTTCCTTCCTTCCCCCCTACCAGCAACACAGTCATTAATGGACCGAATTTCGGCTGGTTCAGCAGGGTCCAGCCGAGATTTGATCCATCTATGGGAAGGCTGATTGTATCCATTAATCAACTTGGGTACAACCAGCATGTTGGATTTTTTTAAGCATGCAATTATTGCCAGCGGATATAGCAGCTAGCAGTAATCACTGTATTCTCTCAGCAGGGATGGCTACCTGCGCCCCTTCACCAGGAGACAATGGCTCTGCTTTGATTCCCCCATCAATGCTGACTGTGGTTGCAGGAAAGAAAATCGCATAATCTATGACCTGCTTAAAAATGATGAAAAGTAAACCTTCAGTACCCAACCAGTGAGGAACCATTATACTCTCCTTTCTGCCAGCCCATGTCTCCTACCTTGCCTCCATTCCACTGCTGCAGTCACCATAAGTGTTTGCTCACTGTGGGCCTTTCCTTCAACCCCTTTGTCCATACAGGACCCAGCAGTGACGTAGCCAGAGCCGCTGATAGGGGGGGACCACCAGCCCTCCTGTAGGGGGCCCTGGCACACAGAGGGACCCAGACAGCAGGAGGGTTGGTGGAGAACAATGCCCTCTGTGTCTCTCACCCAGGTTTCTCCCCCTCTGCCGGCTTTTAGCTGCTGGGTGGGAGACATGGAAGGATATTGAACCAGGCCAGTCGCCACTGAGCTGCTTCCCCCTGCCTGCGAGGGGGTTGTGTTTGGAGGAGGGATTTGTGGGAATGTGTCCTAGGAGAGGGATTGAAGAAAGAAGATTTGTGCTGGGAGGGGAGATGCGGTGATTGTGTACCAGGAGCCGATGAGGGAATTCGGAGCTAATATGAGGGATTGGGGGAATTGTGCAGGCAGAGGAGATTTGTACTAGGAGGGGGAATCAGGGTGGCATTTTTGTCCATTAATAATGTATTTTTTTTGTGAAAATATTGTATAGAATACCATCAGGGGTGTGTGTGTGTGTGTGTGTGTGTGTGGGGCGAGGGGGGCCATTAGGTAGGCTGTACAGGGCCTCATTATTCCTAACAGCGGCCCTGGACGTAGCGACCCAGTGATGTAATCACAGCATGCAGCTAGGAGCAAAGCTCTGACACTCCAGGAAGTGTCAAACACAGGTTCTGAGGATAATTTCATGCAGATGAGGCTGGGTTTACACTACTTTCATCCTACTTTGCTCTGCTACATTGGTCCTACATCGGTCCTACATCCATCCTACTTTCATTAACAGGATACTACTTTGGTCCGACTTCAATGATATTCAATGGGTTGAAGTAGGATCAATGTAGGACCAAAAGTAGTACAGGGAGCATTTTCAAAGTCGGACCGACTTGTGTAGGACCAGTTAAGACAGCTCTCATAGGGAAACATTGATTTTCACACGTCATGCTACATGAGCTCCCAATGTAGGACCATTTGTCGGACAAGTGTGAACCCAGCCTAAGGCTGGGTTCACACTACTACACTACTTTCATCCTACTTTGCTCTGTGTTCAATGTTTCCCTATGAGAGCGTCTTGTAGCGTCCTACACAAGTCGGTCCGACTTTGAAAATGTTCCCTGTACTTCTTTTGGTCCTACATTGATCCTACTTCAGGCCCATTGAATATCATTGAAGTCGGACCAAAGTAGTATCCTGTTCATGAAAGTAGGATGGATGTAGGACCAATTTAGGATAAATGTAGGACCAATGTAGCAGAGCAAAGTAGGATGAAAGTAGTGTAGTAGTGTGAACCCAGCCTAAGGCACCAAGTGGGTTTAATTAGCGCCTTAATCAGCCACAGAACCTGTGTAATTAATATGTGTCCGGTTTTAAAGGGATGAGATGGCAACCCTAGTTTCCGTGTCCAATTACATGCAGCCATTGAGATTCATCCATCCGTGCCGTATATAGCATGGATGAAGGAATCTGTTAGTTTACGGCCAACTTACTTCCTACGTGTTCTATAATTACGGTCAAACACTTGACTTTCCTTTCGAAAAAAAAATGTATTTTTATTTTTTAATAAATGGCCCAACAGTCAGCGGAAGGAACTGCTCCTCTATCCATATCGGCCAATGGGAACACAAAAGCAGCTCCAAGCTGGTTGACGGAGGTTGATCGCAGTTCAGCCTCCCAAACTGAAACCAACCTTAGCCAGAAGAGTTCAGAGAACAAGGCTGCTTATTAAAAATTACTAGCAGAGTCTCTAGGTGAGAAACTTTGCAACGGATTCACAAGTGCCAAATATCATAGTAAAAATGGATTTTCCAAATGAAACCTGCACTTTGGGAAATGCAAAGGCTGACCTCACAAATGCGCTTCTGGAAGAACGATCAAACATTCCCATAGACACACTCCTAAACCTTGTGGACGGCCTTCCCAGAAGAGGTGAAGCTGGTATAGCTGCAAAGGGTGGTCCAACTCAATATTGAACCCTACGGACTAAGAATGGGATGCCATTAACGTCCATGTGCGTGTAAAGGCAGGTGTCTCAATACTTTTGGTAATATAGTGTATTTAAAGGGTAACTCGTGGGTGGAAAAAATAGCGAATAAAGAAATGTTTTTATAGCGTATACAATTGCGACACAAGTCTTAGGCCCCTTTCACATTGAGGCGTTTTTCATGCGGTACAGCGCTGCTATACCGCATGAAAAAACCTGCCCTGTAACCCTTTTTCGGCCACTAGTGGGGGTTAAAACCTCACCGCTAGCGCCTGAATATCGCGGTAAATACGACAGTATAGCGGCGCTACAAATGGCGCGGCTATACCGTCACCGCGGCTCCACGCCTCAATGTGAAAGCAGCCTTAGGCCCCTTTCACATTGAGGCGTTTTTCATGCGGTACAGCGCTAAAAATAGCGCTGCTATACCGCATGAAAAAACATGCCCTGTAGTGTTCAATGTGAAAGCCCGAAGGCTTTCACATTGAAGCGGTGCGCTAGCAGGAGCGCTCCAAAAGTCCTGCTGGCCGCATCTTTACCGCGGTATAGGAGCGATGTGTTCACCGCTCCTATACCGCGCCTTCCCTCAACAAAAGTGGAGTTACGCTTTAAAATTCATTGAAACATTGAGATCAGCTTCAAATTCTTCTAGTGTACGGCCAGCTTCATCCTTGAACTGTATACAGGAGAGTTCTACTTTGTTGCAGGTAAACTGATGTCCTGGGAACACCAATTGCTGAGCAATGTGAATGCGAAGGGTCATCTGGCAGAATCATGTGTCTAGAGAGGCTGAAGAAGATTCATAGAACCAGGCTGTAATGGATTATATGGAGGGAGTGGACCTGCGGTGTTTACTGGCTGATATTTCTTCTACAATGTGGCTAGCGGGTTGACAAAGACTGGAAATGCCTAATTTACCAATGCCACCAGGAGAGCGGGTAACATCTCTCCCTTATGTGCCCATATTATCAAATGAAACATATTCTTCCTGCACTGCTATTCCTGTATTCAAGCAGCTGTTGCTGTGCTGGAAGAGACACGCTATGAGTCATCAGCAGACTCAGCTTGCTTGGCCCTAGCTCTTGCCTATATAATGATATTACATCCCAATAAAGACATCTTAGACTGATGAATAAAGATGGGATATTTAAAGGGACATCATGACGGCCCGTACATATTTTGAAATATTATAGTAACTTGGGTTTGAAACTTAAAGGGGTTCTAAAGGTTTGATTTTGATTTTCTAAATCGGTTCCTTTAAGCTAGTGCATTGTTGGGTCACTTACCTTTCCCTTCGATTTCCCTTCTAAGGGTCAGATCCACATAGATCGGCACCGGCGCAGCGTATCTAAGATACGCTACGCCGCCGTAACTTACTTGGCTTTGTTTCAAATCCACAACGAATTTGCGCCGTAAGTTACGGCAGCATAGTGTATCTCTGGCGGCAGAATTCAAATCGGCGATTAGGGGGCGTGATTCATTTAAATGAAGCACGTCCCCGCGCCAAATGAACTGCGCATGCTCCGTTTCTAAATTTCCCGCCGTGCATTGCGCGAAATGACGTCGCAAGGACGTCATTTTTTAAACTTAGGCTTGACTTGCGTCCATCCCGATTCACGGACGACTTGCGCAAAAAAATGAAAAAATTCTAATTTCGACGCGGGAACGACGGCCATACTTAACATGGCAAATCTAACTATACGCTGCAAAAAAGAAGCTTTAACTATACGCCGGAAAAAGCCGACTAGAGACGACGTAAGAGAATGCGACGGCCGCGCGTACGTTCGTGGATCGTCGGAAATAGCTAATTTGCATACCCGACGCGGAAAACGATGTGAACTCCACCCAGCGGACGCCGAAGTATTGCATCTACGATCCAAAGGCGTACGCCTGTCGGATCAAACCCAGATGCCGTCGTATCTTGGTTTGAGGATTCAAACTAAAGATACGACGCAGGAAATTTGAAAGTACGCCGGCGTATCAGTAGATACGCCGGCGTACTCTCACTGTGGATCTGGCCCTAAATGTTTTTTTTCTTTGTCTGAATTTATCACTTCCTGTTTCTCCTCAGTAAGCTTGCCCCCATCATCCATGGGGGTTAGTCAGCCAGAACAGCTTACTGAGGAGGAACAGTAAGTGAGAAATTCAGACAAAGAAAACAAAACATTTAGAAGGGAAAATCATGTAGAATGCATATCGGCCTAAACTGATAAAAAAAAAATAATAATAATAATTCAATTGGGATATTTATTATAGCAAAAAGTAAAAGATAATGTTTTTTTTTTAAATTGTCGCTCTTCTTTTGTTTATATCGCAAAAAATAAAAACCACAGAGGTGATTAAAAGAAAGCTCTATTTGTGGGGGGGGCGTACATTTTGTGTGAGTTCAACGACGCACGACCGCGCAATTTTCAGTTAAAGTGACGCAGTGGCCTTTGGAAAATTTGGCTCGGTCATTGAGCAGCCAAATCTTCCGGGGCTGAAGTGGTTAAAGGGACAGTGTAAAAAAAAAAAGGAAAATAAATAAAAATTTAATGCGTCCGGTCCCTCCGTGCTCGTGCGCAGAAGCGATCGCATACATAAGTCGTGCCAGCATATGTAAAAGGTGTTAAAACTACACATGTGAGGTATCGCCATGATTGGTATTCTTCTATTTTATGAAAACATTTTGCTGATGATCTCACGTTGGATAAGATACAAAGGGGTTTCTTTACTAAGAGCCGTTCACACTGGGGCGACTCGTCAGGCGACTGACAAGTCGCGTCCCATTGTAGTCAATAGAACCGTTCTAATAGGAGCGACGCAAGTCGCTCCGACTTTGAAAAAGGTTCTTGTACGACATCGGGGGCAACTTGCATTGACTTCTATACAGAAGTCATTTTGCAAGTCGCCTCTGAAGTCGTCTTCAGGTCGCCTTGCCGAGTCGCCCCCGAAGTCGTGCCGCCCCAGTGTGAACCGGCTCTTAACCACTAGAGGCCCGCGCTATAGCCGAATGACGGCTACAGCGCGGACCTGAAAATCCAACTGGACGTCAATTGACGTCCGCCCCTTTTGGCGTTTCCCGAGCGTGCAGCGGGGAAACTCTGTGTTGGCCGTGTCCTTTGGACACAGCCAATCACAGATCGCGGCGAACGGCCAATCAGAGAGGCCGTTTGCTATGCGATCTGTGTGGCCAATAAGAGATGATCTCAAATGTAAATATTTGAGATCATTTCTCATTGCCGGCTCACACAGAGACAGCGTCATGTCTCTGGAGAGGAGACCGATCTGTGTCCCTTGTACATAGGGACACAGATCGGTCACCTCCCCCAGTCAGTCCCCTTCCCCCACAGTTAGAACACTATACAGGGAACATATTTAACCCCTTCCTCACCCCCTAGTTTTAACCCCTTCAATGCCACTCACATTTATACAGTAATTAGTGCATATTTTTATAGCACTGATCGCAGTGTAAATGTGAATGGCGCCAAAAATGTGTCCGCCATAATGTCGCCGTCCCAATAAAATTCGCAGATCGCCGCCATTTCTAGTAAAAAAAAAAATAATAAAAAAAAAACAATTCTGTCCCCTATTTTGTAGGCGCTATAACTTTTGCGCAAACCAGTCGCTTATTTCGATTTTTTTTTTTTTACCAAAAATATGTAGAATACGTATCGGCCTAAACTGAGAATTTTTTTTTTTTTTTAAATTGGGATATTTATTATAGCAACAAGTAAAAAATATTGTATTTTTTTCAAAATTGTCGCTCTTTTTTGTTTATAGCGCAAGAAATAAAAACCGCACAGGCGATCAAATACCACCAAAAGAAAGCTCTACTTGTGGGGGAAAAAAGGACGTCAATTTTGTTTGGGAGCCACGTCGCACGACCGCGCAATTGTCAGTTAAAGCGACGCAGTGCCGGAAGCTGAAATTTCACCTGGGCAGGAGGGGGGTATATGTGCCCAGTAAGCAAATGGTTAAGCTAGAGAGTGCAAAATCAGCCTCAAGTCTGCAGAAAAACCAATCGGCTTCCAGGTTTTATTGCCTAAGCTTAATTGAACAAGCTGATTGGCTCCCATGCACAGCTGCATCAGATTCTGAGTGCACCTGTTTTATAGTAAATCTCCCCCGCTGTGTAGATGGTCCAGGAAGAAGACTGAGCTGGAGAAAGTGCCCTCTGGGAGCTCTACTAATCCCTCTCCTCATTAAGATTAAACAGTCCTCCTCTGCAGATTGAGGCCTTGTCTCCCGATAAACGGCATCCAGGGACTTTGCTGTCATGTCTGCTTTGGACAGACAAGTTCACCTCAGATTTGGATGGCAGCTTTGCTCCAGCAAATTTCTGGGAGGACTAGAGACTGGAAAACAAGCAGAGCCGGAGGAGGCAAACTATGTGTGCTTCCAGCATTTAATTAGGGACGCATTTTCCCTTCTCTGTACGTTCTGCCTCTGTATGCATTACAAATGTGGCGAGAAGATTTGAACAGGGTGACAGACAGTTGTGACATCTGTCTTGTGTCACCAACCACATGTGAGAGTTTAGTGGCTCTGAGGAGGATGTTCTCTCTCGTTTGTAAAGCACCAAGACAGGCCACTCGTATGTGATAGACTTCTTATGTCTACAGTAGGGTGACCAGACATCCCCAGTTTCAGGGGACAGTCCCCTGATTGAGGACACTGTCCCCGGACACAGTCTGTCCCTGGTTTTGTCCCCAGATTGGATTTAATAGGGGGCAAGGGCAATTTCAATGACAGTCAGTGCAGAATTAAAATAAAAAAATTAGAATTACACACCCCCGCTCCGCCGTGCCTACTAGTTTAGTCGGTTGTATTTTTCCCATTATCTGTGCCCCTTTCTGATGATCGTGTGCTGGTCGGGGGGGAGGGATTATTTCTTCAGTTTCGGGCGCATGCCCATTCAGCTTCGCTCGCATGTTATTCTGCCTTGGCTCAAATCCTGGCCAGCCACCTGCCTATCTCCTTGCCTTCCCTGGCGGAGTGATCTTCCTCCGCTCCCCATCTAGTAGTAGCCGGGGCCGGGAGAGTAAGACTTGAGAGGCTGTGCGGCGGGCGGCGACGGGCAGAGAGTCGCTGATTGTTGCCATTACCAGTAAAGAAAAAATATGTCCCCGGATTTCATTTTAAAAATCTGGTCACCTTAGTCTACAGTGTGATCTCTTTGTCTTCTTTCCCAGTTCTCTACGTGTTCAACTGGGAGTTGTGGGTGTGCGTATCCACCTTTTGTGTGCGCCTTATTCTCCATAATATAAAAAAAATACAAATCTATTGGGGAAGGTGGAAGGCCCTTATAATGGCCATAGTAAGTGTGCAGACCAGGGAACGCAACACAAAGATATTGTTCTGTCTGTCTGTCTGTCTTTCTCTCTCGCTTTGTCAGATTCTGTGTGCTCCGGTTTTGGTAAATCGCCCCTATTGATTATTTTCTTTTCTTTAGCATTTGATATAGGTTTGGTATACATTTTCAGTTATTATTTAGACCCATTGAGGCCACATAGGTAGGTTTCGCCCTCTTTTTGTAAAAGTCAACATGTAGACTCTCATCTATAACCATTCCCCTGGGTGCAAGTGTGTATATATGCAGAGACACATCAGCACCCAGGAAAGTGGATACAGGTATATTCAAAGAAAGGGGTGTGATTAACGTATTGGATTCACCTTTTTTATGCTGTGTTTTATGCCAATTCACCCTGCTGCCTGGGCCCCCCTGCTGGCCCAGGCCATGTACAGGAGGACTGGTGGTACCCCCTTATCTATGACCCTGGTGGTGATGGTTGGCTGGCTTCAGCTGGTGCGCTTCTCTCTAAGGCCGGAATCACACTAGTGCGAATTTCAGCTCTCTTATCTCTGCAGAGAGATAAGAGAAGTGTTCAGCAGATTAGCAATGTTTTAGATGTGAATTTGGAGACCTGGGAGAAGTTACGGGTGAGAGGAGAGTGGGGGAGAAGTGTATTGAGCTGAATGAGAGAAATTCCTGAAGAGAACTGAACACATCTGCGAATCAGCTGCGTACCCATAGAAGATAATGGGCTTTTAATTTCGCACCTGAGCCGCACCGCAATGCCTAAAAGACGCACGCGGTTTTACTGCAATCGCACATATGTGAACCAGCCTCATTGAAAACAATGTATTTAGAAATGTTCTGCGTATTGGATGCAGTTTAAGCCGCACTCAATTCGCATAGGTGTGAACCTGGCCTAAAGGTGTTTCCATTTACTGTGCATTTACTGAATATGCATGAAAAGAAGTGTGCCTACTGAAGCCCCCCATCCATCACCAATGCTGATGTAGGGTGAGTGCGTTTGATGCCCAAAACATGTTGGCTGTATTCAGCTATGAATCCATTTTTTCATTAAATTACCTTGGACTCTTGGACGTTCTTATGGGATTGTATGTGTGTGTTTCTCAACCTTTCCTGTAGTTGTGTTGTGTGCTGCACCGAAGTCGGTGTTCTCAGTGACAATTTCAGTGACCCTTAGAAAATCTGAATTCATCACCCCATTTGTTCTTGTGTTTGAACTTTATGCCCGCGGGAGCAGGACGGATTGCCCGATTACATGACCACCGTGACTGGTTTTCACAGTGGTCACATGATCCAGAGCTCCTCTCGGCATCTCCTGATCGTTCACAGCTTGGTCACTGTGCTGGAAGTGTGGGATGAGTGCGTTCTCAGCACAAAAGCCTCGGCTGTCCATGTTCGCATCGTGTGGGCATGTGCAGCGTGTGGGCAAGTCTAGCCTCTTTGCTGCCGCAAGCATATGTGTATGTGGGTGGCAAGAGGTTAAAGTCCTGTGTACATAGGTTTTTGTTCATATCAGAACTGCTTTTCTCCACATACAAGTCAGCTTAACCACTTAAGGACCGGACCAATATGCTGCTAAATGACCCAAGGGGTTTTTACAATTCGGCACTGCATCGCTTTAACAGACAATTGCGCGGTCGTGCGACGTGGCTCCCAAACAAAACTAGCGTCCTTTTTTCCCCACAAATAGAGATTTCTTTTGGTGGTATTTGATCACCTCTGCGGTTTTTATTTGTTGCGCTATAAACAAAAACAGAGCGACAATTTTGAAAAAAAAACAATATTTTTTACTTTTTGCTATAATAAATATCCCCCAAAAACATATATAAAATTTTTGTTTTTCCTCAGTTTAGGCCGATACGTATTCTTCTACCTATTTTTGGTAAAAAAAAATCGCAATAAGCATTTATCGATTGGTTTGCGCAAAATTTATAGCGTTTATAAAATAGGGGATAGTTTTATTATTTATTTTTTTTACTACTAATGGCAGCGATCAGCGATTTTTTTTCGTGACTGCGACATTATGGCGGACACTTCGGACAATTTTGACACATTTTTGGGACCAAAAAATGCAAAAAATGCATTTAAATTGCATTGTTTATTGTGAAAATGACAGTTGCAGTTTGGGAGTTAACCACAGGGGGCGCTGTAGGAGTAAGAGTTCACCTAGTGTGTGTTTACAACTGTAGGGGGGTGTGGCTGTAGGACTGACGTCATCGATCGAGTCTCCCTATAAAAGGGATCACTTGATCGATGCAGCCGCCACAGTGAAGCACGGGGAAGCCGTGTTTACATACGGCTCTCCCCGTTCTTCAGCTCCGGGGAGCTGAAGAGGGCGGCTAGAAACGAATAGCCGCGCCCTCGTCCCGGATCGCTCCTGAAGCCACGGGAACCGCCGCATGTACCGGGGGGGGGGGGGGGTGGGGTCCCGATCTCAGGTAAGTCATTCATAATGAGCTCATTATGCCTTTGTCTTGCAGGGGCTTTTTAAAAAAAAAAAAAAACATTTTAAAGAGGGTTTACTTCCTCTTTAATGGTTCCTTGCATTGAGGTAAAAAACGTTTAAGCATTGATTTTGGTCCCTCGCCCCCTTTTTATTCTTACCTGAACCCTCATTCGATCCAGCGCTGTGCACGTCTATGGCTCTTCTCTTCCCTCACGTCTGGGTCTCACTGGCTTTGCTGGGGGAACCAGGAGCCATTGGTTCTCCATTCTGTCAATCAAAGCCAGTGATGAGGGAGCAGAGAGCGGGGCCAAGTTCTGCCGTCTGTGTCATTGGACACAGCAGCGGGGCTCAGGAGTTCCCCCATGGGAAGCCGCTTACTGTGGGGGCACTGGACAGAGGAGGAGGTTTGGGGCCACTGTACAATTCCATTGCACAGAGCAGGCAAGTATAGAGAAGTTTATTTAACTACTTCAGACCCGGGCCATAGTAAAAAGATGGCCTCAAGGTGGCTCTATAAATCTGGGAGGCTGTCTTTTTACGGTCTCGGGTCCTCCGGCCACTGGGTGGCGCGTCACCGCGATGCCGATGCGCGTGCCTGGCGGCCGCGATGTCCGGCAAGTACCCGCGATCGGCAGTTTTAGAGCAGGGACGTGGAGCTCTGTGTGTAAACACAGAGCTCCGCGTCCTGTCAGGGAGAGGAGACTGATGCTGTGTCCCTTGTACATAGGGACACAGGATCGGTCACCTCCCCCCACAGTAAGAATCACTCCCAGGATCCACATTTAACTCCTTCCTCGCCCCCTAGTGTTAACCCCTTCCCTGCCAGTCACATTTATACAGTAATCGGTGAGTTTTTATAGCGCTGTTCGCTGTATTAATGTGAATGGTCCCAGAAATGTGTCAAAAGTGTCCGATGTGTCCGCCATAATATCGCAGTCCTGACAAAATTTGCAGATCGCCGTATTACTAGTAAAAAAAAAAAAAAAATTCTGAATTCTATCCTCTATTTTGTAGCCACTATAACTTTTGCGCAAACCAATCACTATACGCTTATTGCGATTTTGTTTTATTTATTTTTTAACCAAAAATATGTATTATACATCTCGGCCTAAACTGAAAAAAAAAAATAGTTTTTTTTTTTTTTTTTTTTTAAATGTGATATTTATAATAGCAAAAAGTAAAACAATTGTGTTTTTTTTTTCCCGCTCTTTTTTTGTTTATAGCACAAAAAATAAAAACCGCAGAGGTGATCAAATACCACCAAAAGAAAGCTCTATTTTTGGGAAAAAAAGGACGTCAATTTTGTTTGGGAGGCACGTTGCACGACCGCGCAATTTTAATTTAAAGCGATACAGTGCTGAAAGCTGAAATTTCGCCTGGCCAGGAAAGGGGTATATGTGCCCAGTAAGCAAGTGGTTAAAAAAAAAAATTATAATAATCATTCTTTACACCCATAAGCCAATAATGGACTGTGAATGATCTCAGAATTGGCTCAAGCTGTTCTCAAATTCAAGTGGAATACACCTTAAAACAAGCTGCATTTGCCCAATAACCCAAGCTCAAAAACTATCAGCAGGGATAAAACATAAATAAGAATTCTAAGGTATGATTAATGTGTCGGAGACCAGAGATCGCATTTCCAGGGATAAAAGTTGTACACCTGGGACAGTTCCTGGTAAGGCTGGGTTCACACTACGGTTTTCCCGTCCGTCAGCCGCATACGATTTATATGAAAAAACGTATGCGGCTGAAACGGACGGGAACGTATGGAACCGCACACATGTGCGTTTTCCATTGACATTAATGTTAAAGGAAAACGTATGCGGTTGCCATACTGTTTTAAAAACGACCGCAAAACCGTGGTTGAACACGGTTTTGGGTACGTTTAAAAAACGTTTTGCCAGCAAATCGTACGCACCCGGATGCATCCGAGTGCATACGATTTGCAATGCATTCTCTATCTATACGTTTTCCCGTCCGGGCCCGTACGTTTTCAATACTGAAATCGTATGCGGCTGACGGACGGGAAAATCGTAGTGTGAACCCAGCCTTACTGGGACAGCTGGCTTATTCTTGTATCGGCAGAGCACACTCAGACACTGAAATAAAGTTATTGCAGAGATCCCCATAGACTGCCCATCTTTAATTGAATTAGTGTAAGTTTGGTTTCCTCTGAATACCTCTAAAGGACCCAGAAACTCAACCTTGGGCGGAGAAATCTAATTGGCTACTGGAAACAAAAAGATCATTGATATTTTAAGACTTGACACTTATAGGTAGATTCAGGTAGAGAAGCCTACACTTACGGCGGCGTAGCTTAGCGTGTTTAGGCTACGCCGCCGTAAGTTAGCTAGGCAAGTACATGATTCACAATGTACTTGCCTGCTAAGTTACGGCGGCGTAGCCTAAAGCGGGCGTAAGGGGGGCGTGTTTTATGTTAATAAGGCTTGACCTTACCTTTCTGACGCTTTCTTTTACTGCGCATGCGCCGGGCGCCTACATTTCCCAGTGTACATTGCGGCTAAGTTCGCCGCACGGGCCTATTGATTTGACGTGGACGTTAACGATGTAAATCGCTATTCGCGGACGACTTGCGCAAACAACGTAAAATTTTCGAATCTCGAAGCGGGAACGGCGGCCATACTTTAACATTACTATTCCATCTAAAAGATGGAATAACTTTAGGCCTGATAATGCCTTACGGAAACGGCGTAAATGTACTGCGGCTGCCGGGCGTACGTTCGTGAATCGTCGGATCTACTGATTTGCATATTCTACGCCGACCGCAATGGAAGCGCCACCTAGCGGCCATCCGAAATATTGCAACCTAAGATAGGACAGCGCATATGTATCTCTGATTGAGCATACACTTAAACATAAGTCGGCGTAGATTCTGAGTTAGGTCGGCTTATCTACTGATAAGCCGGCCTAACTCTTTCTGAATCTACCTATTAAAGTAGACCATTCTATTTCTTAAAGCTCATCTCTGGGGAAAGCTAACAACCTACCAATACCCATTCACATATATTTAAAGCGGAGTTCCACCCAAAAATGGAACTTCTGCTTTTCAAACCCCCCCTCCCGTGTCACATTTGGTACCTTTCAGGGGGGAGCAGATACCTGTGTAAAACAGGTATTTTGCTCCCACGTCCGGGCATAGATATCTGAGCCACCAACGGATATCTACGCCACTTACGGCGCATTCTCTGTCCCCCCTGCTGTCTTCTGGGAGACACATAGATCCCAGAAGACAGCAGGGACCAGTGGCACAGCGCGAGTTGCGCATGCGCAGTAGGGAACCAGGAAGTGAACTCACAAGGCTTCCTGATTCCCCTACCGAAGATTGTGGCGCTTCTAACCAAGAGCCGAGTGATGGATCAGCTTCGGGTGCCGACACCGCAGGCACCATGGACAGGTAAGTGTCCTTATTTTAAAAATCAGCAGCTGCAGTATTTGTAGCTGCTGACATTTCTTATGCCGCATACACACGGTCGTAATTGCCGACAACAAATGTTCGATGTGAGCGGACGGATATTCTGACCGTGTGCAGGCTCCATTGGACATTTGCTGTCGGAATTTCCGACAACAAATGTTTGAGAGCTGGTTCTCAATTTTTCCGACAACAAAAGTTCTTGTCAGAAATTCCGATAGTCCTGTATGCAATTCTGACACACAAAAATCCTACGCATGCTCGGAATAAATTTGACACATGCTTGGAATCATTGAACTTTTCTTGGCTCGTCGTAGTGTTGTACGTCACCGCGTTCTTGACGTTCGAAATTTCCGACAACATTTGTGTGACCGTGTGTAGGAAACACAAGTTTGAGTCAACGATTCGTCTGAAAAAAATCCACGGTTTTGTTTTCTGGAATGTCCGATCGTGTGTGTACGCGGCATAAAGGTGTTTTTGACATGAATTTTTCACCACATGTCGGTAACAACCTATGCAATCAATACATACAAAGAAACCAAAACAAATAAGTTCACAAATGAAGTTATGTGTAATAAAATGAAGTGACACAGTCAAAAACTATTGAACAAATGAAAAAATGGAGTCGCAAAAAGACATGGCAAGCCAAGACACCAGCTAAAATCTATCAATAATTAGAAAGCAATCCTGCCTCTTGTCAGTGCAAATTAATTTCAGCTGATTCAGTCTCAACTGATGGCCTATAAAAAGGTGTTTCATTACCAAAGTGTCACACAAGAAATAGCTCATGATTGATAAAAGCAAAGAGCTCTCTGAAGACCTTTGCAACCTTATTGTTGCAAAACATACTGATGGCATTGGTTATAGAAGGATTTCTAAACTTCTGTTCCAGTGAGCACCATTGGAGCCATAATCCAGAAGTGGAAAGAACATAATTTCACCATTAACCGGCCACGACCAGGTGCTCCTCGCAAAGATTTCTGTGAAAATAATTATCAAAAGAGTTGACCAAGAGCCAAAGAACACTTTTGGAGAGCTTCAGAAAGACGTGGAATTCGCTGGTACAATTGTTTCATAGAAAACAATAAGTAATGCACCCAACCGCCATGGCCTGTATGCACGCTCACCACGCAAGACTCCATTGCTGAGGAAAAAGCATTTGGAAGCTGGATTAAAGTTTGCTGCACAACATTTAGACAAGCCTGTGAAATATTGGGAGAATATAGTCTGGTCAGATGAGACCAACATTGAACTCTTTGGATGCCATAATACACATCATGTTTGGAGGTCAAATGACATCACCCCAAAAACACCCCCATACCAACAGTGAAGTTTGGAGGTGGGAACACCATGGTGTGGGGCTGTTTTTCAGCACACGGTACTGGCAAACTTCACTGAAGGAAGGAAGGATGAATGAAAAAAATGTACCAAGACATTCTTGATAAAAATCTGCTGCCCTCTACCAGGATGATGAAGATAAAAACGAGGGAGGACATTTCAGCAAGACAATCATCCCAAACACAAAGCCAAGGAAATTCCCAATTGGTTTGAAAGAAAGAGAAAATAAAGCTGCTGGAATGGCACAGCCAATCACCTGACTTGAATCCAATAGAAAATCTATGGAAAGAACTAAAGATCAGAGTTCATAGAAGAGGCCCACGGAACCTTCAAGACTTTTAATGTGGAAGAATTGGCCAAAATCACACCTGAGCAACGCATGTGACTAGTTTCTCTATACAGGAGGCATCTTGAAGATGTCATTACCAACAAAGGATTTTGTACCAAGTATTAAATACATTTTAGTTAGCGTGTTCAACACTTTTTTTTTCTGTGTCATTTCATTTTATTACACGTTTCTGAACTTATTTGTTTTGGTCTTTTTTCTATGTATGGATTGCACACTGCACAGAGCAGATAAGTAAGTATAACAGTTTTTATTTTTTTATTTTAAAGGAAGCTTCAATGGCTATTTAATCTTCCTGTTGCGTTTGTATAAAATGACTGATTTGCCACCGGTGAATGTTTGGTAAAAGTCACATTTACTGCTTTATAAATAAGTCTCTAAGAGCTACTGAGAAGTTCTGTCTGTCCAGAAGAGTTCTTAAAAACCTAAATTTGGGGGCTGAGGAATTTCTGGAGTTTATCTAAGGCATTGTAACGTACCATCTGGAGGCGTTCTAGCTGTAAACACCATCTATATGGCCTGCGGTTGTGAAAAGTCTTTATTATGATGAATGAGCCCACGGCTTGTATTTATGTTACAGAAGCGCGGTTTTTGCCTTTTACGGATCCTCTTTTCTAAACAGCCGTTTTTATTATAAAACATCTGCTGGCCGTTCGGGAGGGGAGTCCTTTTCACTGAAAGACCCACTCCGGGAAACGTGAAAATTCCACACTGCAGGAGATAAATTGTTCAGTTAGGTCTAGAGGACTTGTTAACGTAGATTTATAGCTGGATTCATATAGAGTTACGCCGGCGTATCAGTAGATACGCCGACGTAACTCAGAATCTGCGACGTCGTAAGTTTAAGTGTATGCTCAAACTGAGATACACTTAAACCTAGCTAAGATACGACAGCCTGCGCCGTCGTATCTTAGGGTGCAATTTTTCCGCTGGCCGCTAGGTGGCGCTTCCGTTGAGTTTGACGTAGAATATGTAAATGCCTAGATATGCCGATTCACAAACGTACGTGCGCCCGTCGCAGTAAAGATACGCCGTTTACGTAAGAGGTACGCCGCGTAAAGATAAAGCTGCCCCCTAGCTGGCCTAGTCAATGTTAAGTATGGCCGTCGTTCCCGCGTCAAAATTTGAAAATTTGACATTGTTTGCGTAAGTCGTCTGTGAATGGGGCTGGACGTAATTTACGTTCACGTTGAAACTAATACGTCCTTGCGGCGTACTTTGGAGCAATGATCACTGGGATATGTACACGGATGTTCGTAAAAAAACGTCAATCACGTCGGGTCACCAAACATTTACATAAAACACGCCCCCCCATCCTCATTTGAATTAGGCGAGCTTACGCCGGCCCCATTTACGCTACGCCGCCATACAGGGCTGGTGCAAGGATTTTTGACACCCTAGGCGAAACCTAATTTTGCCGCCCCCACTTTGGCTCTGCCCCTGACTCCACCCCCTTTGCCCTTGTAACACATGTGACTTGACACATACACTGACCTACCTAAAAAGGGCCAGTGCTAGCCAATTTTGTGCCCTAGGCACGACCAGCTAATTGGGGAGGAGGGGAGAGGGGGGATAAGAGAGAGGGGGACTGAGAGGGCGGCTGTAAGAGAGGGAGGCTTTGAGAGAAGAGGGGTTGAGAGAGTGGGGGCTGAGAGAGGGAGGGCTGGCTAAGAATGAAGGGAAGGCTAAGAGAGGAGGGAGAGCTAAGAGAGGGGGCTGAGAGAGATGGGGGCATGAGAGAGGTAGGTAGGAGGGAGGGCTAAGAGAGGAGGGAGGGCTGAGAGAGAGAGGTAGGTAGGGGGAGGTAGGAGGGAGGGCTGAGAGAGAGAGGTAGGAGGGAGGGCTGAGAGAGAGGTAGGTAGGAGAGAGGGCTGAGAGGTAGGAGGGAGAGGGGGGCTGAGATAGAGGGAGAGGGGAGCTGAGGGAGAGGGGGGCTGAGAGAGAGGAAGAGGGGGCTGAGAGAGAGGGAGAGGGGGTGTTAGGAGAGTGGGGGCTGAGAGAGGGAGTGCTAAGAATGGAGGGAGGGCTAAGAGAGGGGGGCTGATAGAGATGGGTGGGTTGATAGACAGGTGGGCTAATGGGGGGCTGAGAGAATAGGGAGGGCTAGGAGAAAAGGGAGAGGCTTAGAGAGAGAGAGAGAGAGAGAGAGAATATAGGGAGGGCTGAGAGAGGGGGATGGCTGAAAGACAGGGGGCTGAGAGAGAAAGGAGGGGGGGTGGCTGAGAGTATAGGGATGGCTGAGGGTATAGGGAGGGCTGAGAGTATAGGGATGGCTGAGGGTATAGGGAGGCTGAGAGTATAGGGATGGCTGAGGGTATAGGGAGGCTGAGAGTATAGGGATGGCTGAGGGTATAGGGAGGGCTGAGAGTATAGGGATGGCTGAGGGTATAGGGAGGGCTGAGAGTATAGGGAGGGCTGAGGGTATAGGGAGGGCTGAGGGTATAGGGAGGGCTGAGGGTAAAGGGAGGGCTGAGAGTATAGGGATGGCTGAGGGTATAGGGAGGCTGAGAGTATAGGGATGGCTGAGGGTATAGGGAGGCTGAGAGTATAGGGATGGCTGAGGGTATAGGGAGGCTGAGGGTATAGGGAGGCTGAGAGTATAGGGAGGGCTGAGGGTATAGGGAGGGCTGAGGGTATAGGGAGGGCTGAGGGTATAGGGAGGGCTGAGGGTATAGGGAGGGCTGAGGGTATAGGGATGGCTGAGGTTATAGGGATGGCTGAGGTTATAGGGATGGCTGAGGGTATAGGGAGGGCTGAGGGTATAGGGAGGGCTGAGGGTATAGGGAGGGCTGAGGGTATAGGGAGGGCTGAGGGTATAGGGAGGGCTGAGGGTATAGGGATGGCTGAGGGTATAGGGATGGCTGAGGGTATAGGGAGGGCTGAGGGTATAGGGAGGGCTGAGGGTATAGGGAGGGCTGAGGGTATAGGGAGGGCTGAGGGTATAGGGATGGCTGAGGGTATAGGGATGGCTGAGGGTATAGGGAGGGCTGAGGGTATAGGGAGGGCTGAGGGTATAGGGAGGGCTGAGGGTATAGGGAGGGCTGAGGGTATAGGGAGGCTGAGGGTATAGGGAGGGCTGAGGGTATAGGGAGGGCTGAGGGTATAGGGAGGGCTGAGGGTATAGGGAGGGCTGAGGGTATAGGGAGGGCTGAGGGTATAGGGATGGCTGAGGGTATAGGGAGGCTGAGGGTATAGGGAGGGCTGAGGGTATAGGGAGGGCTGAGGGTATAGGGAGGGCTGAGGGTATAGGGAGGGCTGAGGGTATAGGGAGGGCTGAGGGTATAGGGAGGGCTGAGGGTATAGGGATGGCTGAGGGTATAGGGATGGCTGAGGGTATAGGGAGGCTGAGAGTATAGGGAGGGCTGAGGGTATAGGGAGGGCTGAGGGTATAGGGAGGGCTGAGGGTATAGGGAGGGCTGAGAGTATAGGGAGGGCTGAGGGTATAGGGAGGGCTGAGGGTATAGGGAGGGCTGAGAGTATAGGGAGGGCTGAGGGTATAGGGAGGGGGCTGATCGAGAGGGGAGGACTGAGAGGGGGGCTTAGAAAGAGGGGAGGGGGCTTGAGACACCTCTGTCCCAGTCTCTGTCTGCAGGTGTGTTTGACGACAGACAGTACCTTCCATGCAATGATGTCAGTCTCCTGCACGATCCGTCCAATTCAGCAGCCTGAGTCCTGCCCGTCCTCTGTGCCCCCAGTGAGCGGCGGGCCTGTCAGCTCCAGTCCTCACATCAGAGCATGTAGAGGAACTTGGAGCAGTCCATGCTCTGGAAGGCAGCATGGGGTACGCTGTGCCCGCTTGTCTCCTGGGGAGGCGGGGTCAGAGGACGAGGTCAAGGAGGAGGCGATGCCACGGTGGCGCTCTTCTCCCGAATCCCGGGCTTATCTGCGCTCGAGTCGGCTGGCCCCTCGCTGTTCACTGCCATTATAGCGATGGATGCCCAGCCGCCCACGCCTCCCCAAGGGTGCTGCTGATTGCCGCGCAGCCACACACATAGTGCTTGACAGCCGGGTAGAGAATGAGGCACATTGACATGCTCCAGGCAACCTCTCCTCCCAGTAGAGTGTAGTTAAGCCAGCGGCCGTGGCTGCGCTCTAGGCGGCAGTGCGCTCTAGGCGACTGCCTAATCTGCCTAGTGGTAGCGCCGGCCCTGCCGCCATAAGTTAGGAGGCAAGTGCTTTGTGAATACAGTACTTGCCTCTCTGACTTAAGGCGGTGTAGCAAAAATACGATACGCTACGCCGCCTTAAAGATGCGGCGCCCTACATGAATCTAGCTATTACTTACCCGATCCTTTGGGCTGTTGGACCAGTCTCTGCAGCATCTTCTCCCCTGTGCTACAGCAGTTTATGGTCCTAACCTCCTGAAGACCAGTAAAGGATCCATAGCCCTGCTATGGACTTGATGACGCCAAAGGGCAGTCTACCATCGGAGCGCAGGGGAGTGCTATCTGCTAGGATCAGGTGCATAACTGCCTGTAATTGTCTTTAAATTTGTCGTAGCCATAGCAACAGATTCTAAAAATGGTGAAAATAAAACTGTCAAAGGGCTTTCCTGAATTGGATGCAGACCATTTTACCGGGGCCAAAAAACTGTCACTAGTGCTTTGTTGAATTCTCTGCATAGTGCAGGACAGGTTTGCATACCTCCCAATTTTTTGACATTGGAACATCTACTAGCAAAAGTATGTAGGCATAGGAGTGTTTAACACTCAGGCACTCTTCTTCTTCTTCTTTTTTTCTTTTTTTTACCACTATTATTCCTTTTTATATTGGTTTTTGACATTTACAAATGCAACCATTTAGAAATTGGAAGAAATATTTAGCACTGGGAAACACTTTTATTTAGATAAATAGTGAATTTTATATACAGAACTATAAAGATCAGAACAAAATGAGGGACAAATGAGCATAAAAGAGGGACTTTGTTCCAAACCGGGGACAGTCCCTCGAAATCAGGGACAGTTATGTGCTATGGGTGTGGACAGAGCCTACTTGGCCTGCATGTGGGGGTAAAATGGGGGATCGAGAAAAGATATTGGACACCATTCACTTTTGTATTTTCAAAGTTTTATTGTAGAACGATTAAGGAGGTGAGGGGTCCCAGATACCATACCAGATCACTTACAGACTCTCCAGATCAATGTCCAGCTTGACAGTGTCAGGACTTTTACGTCTACCCGGCAACATTGTAAGCGTGTTCTCAAATTTCAGTCCTTCAAGTGAGTCACCAGGCCCTTCTGAGAGACCAGCCTTCATCCTAACTCTCTCCAGCAAGGGGGCTGCCCTGGGTCTTCTTCTTGGCACAGCTTCTTCCAGACCAGGCAAGACAGCTTCAGGAACACTTCAACACGGGCTCAAAAATGGCTATTGAGCCTAACGGCAAGTTTCCATCCATCAGCACTTCCCTACGCCTCATCCCAGTAGAAGAGAGAGAGCACATGGCCTGTCCCAATTATGTATATCCTCCCCCCGCATTCACCAGTGGCCTAAACCTCCTACAGGATTGGCTGAACAAAACATAAATATTCATAATTAGTTTTGCTTGTGAAAGAGTAGCTATGAATTTTTAATATTTGAACAACAACCTGTCCAGGGTTTCTGTCGGCACCACAGCCAATTTTCTGTCGGGTGCTGCCGCCATTCCTGTTAAGGGAAACCAGCAGTGGAGCCTTTGGGCTTCATAGCCGGTTCCCCACTGCACATGCACGACGCACGCTGCACTTTCTAATTGGCCCAGTTGAGGAGGAAGGAGGAGAAGGGACGAACTTCCGAGGGGGACCTGTCTAACAAAGGTACCGATTCCCCCTCCCCCTTGAAAGGCGGCAAATGTGGCACCAGAGGACAAGGGGGGTACAACAGCATAGAGGGGGAGTTGTTCTGTAGTCTACAAAGATTGCTGGGAATATAGGGCCAGATTCACAGAAGAGATACGACGGCGTATCTCCTGATACGCCGTCGTATCTGTCATCCGCCCGTCCTAACTATGCGGCTGATTCATAGAATCAGTTACGCATAGATAGCCAAAAGATCCGACAGGTGTAATTGACTTACACTGTCGGATCTTAAGGATGCAATTCTAGGCCGGCCGCTAGGTGGTGAGGCCATTGCGGTCGGCGTAGAATATGCAAATGACTAGTTACGGCGATTCCCGAACGTCGGCGCTGCCCGTCGATCTAACTTTACGTTGTTTCCGTCAAGTAAAATTAGGGCTGAGCCTTAGGTGTTCTAAGCCATGTTAAGTATGGCCGTCGTTCCCGCGTCGAAATAAAAAAAAATCACGTCGTTTGCGCAAGTCGTCCGTGATTGGCGCTGGACACCATTTACGTTAACGTCTAAACAAATGACGTCCATGCGACGTCATTTAGCGCAATGCACGTCGGGTAATTTTCCCGACAGAGCATGCGCAGTACGTTCGGCGCGGGAACGCGCCTAATTTAAATGCACTGCCGCAAGTTTACAGGTAAGAGTTTTGAGAATCAGGCACTTGCGCTGTAAACCTGCGGCGGTGTAACGTAAATGGGATACGTTACGCCGCCGTGGAGTAACGTAATTTTATGTGAATCTGGCCCATAGTAACTGACATCAGTGCAGCACAGGCAGATAGCAAAGGAAGTTATCAGCTGACTTGATTTCTGACAGAATTAACGGATAAGTTTTATTGTTAGTTGTTTATTTAAAAAATTGTGTATTCAGCCTGTTCCCAGCACTTTATCCAATTCCATCTTGTCCTCTTACTTGGACCTGACGGAGCCACTTCTACTCCAAATATTCGCAAGATATTAGAGTAGACAGACTACGTTCTTGGAAAACAAATTTACACTAAAATATGTCTCTCTTGTATCCTGTAGCCTACAGAAACAAATCACAGCAACATTTTGTTGCCTATCCTAATTAAGCTGTGATTATTATTTTATATGAAAGACACAAGTAAGCCGCCATCTGTCGTACAAAAACACGTCATTTTTAAAAGATCGGTAGAAATTGGATTCATGAATTATAAAAAAGAGGAAATAAATTCCATAAAACTATGCAATAAGATGGTACATCCTCTGCCAATCTGTCACTTCCTATGACGCCAATCATTGCTCTGTTCTTCGTTCTCTATGGTAAGAGTATGTCCACATTTTTTAAATTGTGTGTGTGTGTGTGTGATCTCTCTATACCAGACATATGACCCTGGAGCGCAACATTAAACAGAGACTTCTGCAATGCTTTCCGGACCTTAGGGCTGATTTTAATCTTTCCAATTGGATTTTATTTTTCGCTATTTACAATTATGCCTACATACCATAATTCGTTCCCAGTCTCTATCAAGCTAGAATCTGAAACGGTAAAGCAATTATTGACCATTATCTTCCCTCTACCTCCAACTGCCTTTGGCGTATGCTATGAAGGTCACCAAAAACTGTCAAAAATGTCAGGCTGATCTCCCTGACTTGACAAATGAGGACTGTTTGAGTTTCCTATGTTATCACACTGATGTCGGCTAAAACTTTTACATGGGGCCTATTATCAGAGGCGTCCCTAGGGGGGGACCAGAGGGGGCCCTGACCCCCCCAACATCATGCTGTGCCCCACCATGTGCCCCCCCCCAAAAAAAAAAAAAAATTTTTATTTTTTTTTGCAATTTTTGTATTTTTCTCCCCGAGAGGGAGAGCGTCCCCAGTCAGCTCTGCGGGGGATTCCTCCCCCTCCCTGTGCTCGCCGACACTGCATAATGCGAGAGCGCTCACACAACCAGATATTCTAGCCTTTGCCGTGTTTAAGTGTGTGCACTGCAGACTGCAGTACACTGTAATCACTGAACTACATTATCTCCATCCCTTCTCTCCCCCCATCTGTCTCCCTCCCCTCTCCTGTTCTTTCAAAACATTCACAATTTACTTTCACTTTCAGTTAGGCAGATAATATACGGTGCAAATTTCTTTCCTGCATCCACAGATTGCAGGAAAGAAACTTGCATGATTCCCCCATCAACAGACAGTGGTGACAGGGGAATATCCCTCCTGCCCAGCAATTATATTCTCCCGACAAACAGTGATTATCACTAGTGACTATACAGCAACCACTAGTGATAATCATAAGAGAATCTGCTCATTAATGGTTCAAATCTCAGCCAGTTTCTGCTGAACCAGCTGAGATTTAAACTGTCTATGGCTGGTCTTAGCTCTTAGGCAGCCCATACATTGATTAGCACTGTGGAGTGTCGGCTTCCTGGCGTGATCGGGCATGTGGGATTTCAAACACACCCGAGCCCATCTCTATTGGTTGTAGACAGTTGAGCTCCCTGCAGGTTGCTTAGCAGCAGTGGACCTTCTCTGACATGCTGATCGGGATGCAATCCAGGTGATGCTCCCAGTCAAATCCTAGTCATAAATATCAGTGATTTTATTGATCAAAGCCCACACTTTACAGGCATAGAGCCCACATGGCTGCTGATCATACGGTTGATTATATTTATGTGGTTGTACTCTTGATGCTAATAAATACTGTGTTTATTAGATCTGACTGGGAGCATGACCTGGATCACATGCCGATCAGCATGTCAACAGAGAAGGTTATACAGCATTACTGCTGCTAGGTGACCAGCTGGGGGCTCGGCTCTCTATAACCAATAGTGCCAGCCTTCCCCTGCATGCACCCATAATGTCACCAGCACTAGGTCCTAATAGACTTCCATCACTGCCAAGGAGACAGATGCCAGACCAGCGCTGTAAATAGCAGGGACAGGACAGCTGGGGATCCCCACTGTGGCAGAACACCAGGGCCCGGTGGTAAGACAACCTTTGCAACCCTGATAGTTCTCCCACTGCTTTGGACCCTTATATTTTCTTGGTGTGCTGGTGACATATATCTCTTGTTTTCTGCCACCCTGGGGGGCCCCAGTATAGTAGGAAGGGAGCTCACTGCAGAACATGTGCAGTTCCAAGCCAAACCGATCTCGGCTATTTTTACTGGCACATTCCCGCAACCACATACATTTACGAATGGGGGGAAAAGTGCCCGTTTTTACGAACTGTCCGTTAAAATACGGAAGGTTGATCCATAGTGGGATCGTAGTAAAGGGCCCCAGGATATATATATATATATATATATATATATATATATATATATATATATATATATATATATATATATATATATATATTATATAATTGCATTTTATAGTTGGCCCCCCTACTTTTGTCCCTGTCCCCCCATGTGCCCCCCCTAAATATGAAAGCTGGAGACGCCACTGCCTATTATACCCCACAGCAATTGGCAGTTATATCCCTCTGCATCCTCCTCTTGCTCCAGATGTGGTAGGCATTTTTTTTTTAACATATGGTGTTGTCCTTCTCTGTCTTGGCTGATCTTCATCAGGTATGTGCTTTAAACCTCGAGTTGGATCCAAAGAGGCTTTTGCTGAATATTTTTGATGATTTTACTTGGGGACGCTATAGTAAATTGTTTTAGAAAACTAGAAAAATTTATTATAGATATAGAAATATCATAGAAACCGTTATAAATAAAAAATCACAAAGTGAAGTTCAATTGACAACTGGTTTACCACACACGGTTCACATACATTGTATAGTTCTAACATAAAAAGCTTAAAATAAAAAGCATAATTATAAAAAACGTTATATCACAAGTGACCAGATGGTTGTCCAGAGGACTAGGAGGATTTGCTCGACATGTTGCGCGCTTATGGAATTAGCGCTTCCTCAGGAGCATAGATATTTCATTAAGGGGTATCCCGCGTTGGTGGTAATCAACGAACGGTCTTTTATTGGCCTATCACTGATTGTAATTCACAAGGAAATTGTTTCAACCAGATAGGAGAGTATAATCATAAAGAAAAAGCAGAACTAAATTGCATGCGGTGGTATGGCAGTTGATTGCTGGTAAGCAACGAACAATGAATCTGATCCAGGTATATGTTCACACACCCAGCTAGTGCATACAGTGTATTAATCGGACATAGAAAAACAGATGGGTAAATCTGTCTGAATAATCGCCTACCCAACTGACCTTAGTCCATGGGTATGGAAAGGATAATAGGCAAAGGCGTTAAAGTCCTTAGTGTTGCAGTACAGTGTATAGCTGAGTGTGTCCCTGGTAACAGAGTAGCGCCAGTACTGGCGCTACTCTGTTACCAGGGACACACTCAGCTATACACTGTACTGCAACACTAAGGACTTTAACGCCTTTGCCTATTATCCTTTCCATACCCATGGACTAAGGTCAGTTGGGTAGGCGATTATTCAGACAGATTTACCCATCTGTTTTTCTATGTCCGATTAATACACTGTATGCACTAGCTGGGTGTGTGAACATATACCTGGATCAGATTCATTGTTCGTTGCTTACCAGCAATCAACTGCCATACCACCGCATGCAATTTAGTTCTGCTTTTTCTTTATGATTATACTCTCCTATCTGGTTGAAACAATTTCCTTGTGAATTACAATCAGTGATAGGCCAATAAAAGACCGTTCGTTGATTACCACCAACGCGGGATACCCCTTAATGAAATATCTATGCTCCTGAGGAAGCGCTAATTCCATAAGCGCGCAACATGTCGAGCAAATCCTCCTAGTCCTCTGGACAACCATCTGGTCACTTGTGATATAACGTTTTTTATAATTATGCTTTTTATTTTAAGCTTTTTATGTTAGAACTATACAATGTATGTGAACCGTGTGTGGTAAACCAGTTGTCAATTGAACTTCACTTTGTGATTTTTTATTTATAACGGTTTCTATGATATTTCTATATCTATAATACATTTTTCTAGTTTTCTACAATTTTTGTATCGTGTGCCTTCAAAGCCCAACTCACTAGTCCTTAGTTCAATTCTACAATATCGGGGCGGTGGCACATTTAATACCGGTGCATCCGTATCATCACCTTACGCTTGATGCACACCAAATTAGGTTTTTTTCTTCATAGTAAATTGTTTGTCTGTTATGCCACCTTTTATGTGCGTAGGGAGATACTGCTCCGTTAGAAGTCTGCTGCCCTTCCAACAGCTGCTGCCTCGTGCGAAACCCTTAGTTCTTTTTTTTACCGCTATATAAGCTTGCCTTTCTCAACGGAAACTGTCCAAGAAACTTTGATAAAATATTGTCCGCTTAGATTGATTCTTGGGGCTCCAGTGATGCTGTGGCATTTCCTCCCAGAATAGAGGAGATGCCATGTACTCCCTTTTTTCTTCCCCCCCTCATCCTTACCTTGCCCTGTTCCTTTGGTCCCTTTTCTCTATCCTTATTCTCCCGCTCTCTCCCCCGCCTTCCCAATCCCGCCCTATTTTTTCTGCTCTCCTCCCCCCCCTTGTTAGCCTTCTTGTCTCTCCTTCCTTCTGCCCCCCCCCCCCCATCTTTCCATTTCACTCCTCAATGCCTACCTTCTTCTACCCATATTGAATATTTCCTTACTCCTCAATGATTGGTATGACAGTTTGCTAATAGTTGGGAGCTGCTCTATTACCCTGGGTTTAGGATTGCTTGTTATCTGCTCTATATTTAGTCCTGAGTCAATATACACTCACCGGACACTTTATTAGGTACATCTTGCTAGTACCAGGTTGGACCCCCTTTTTTGCCTTCAGAACTGCCTTCATTCTTCGTGGCATAGATTCAACAAAATGTTGGAAACATTCCTCAGATTTTTCCTCAGATTTTTCTCCATCGTGACATGATAGCATCGCACAGTTGCTGCAGATTTGTCGGCTGCACATCCATGATGTGAATATTCCATTCCATCCTAAAGGTGCTCTATTGTATGAAGATCTGGTGACTGTGGAGGCCATTGGAGTACAGTGAACTCATTGTCATGTTCAAAAAAACAGTTTGCGATGATTTGATCTTTGTGACATGGTGCATTATCCTGCTGAAAGGAGCCATCAGAAGATGGTACACTGTAGTTGTAACGGTCACCACCGTTTACGATATCCCATTCCATCGCCCCACGACAGCTTATCCGACAATCCAGCCGACAGGCACGACCCATTCCATTTCCCAGAATAACCGAGACACAAGCTCTGGTTCCAAAATGAATGAATGCTCTAATGGTTAGCTCTCAGGTTTTTATACAGTTACAAACATGCTACAGTAGTCACAGGGACAATGAAACTCTCCAATCCACATCCGGACAGACATCCTGGCACCGCATTTAGAGGAGGTAATTACTACAGTTAACAAGTCACATTCCACATCTTCTCATCAATAGACTTTTCACACAAAACAGTGTCATTAGCATCACACAATGAAAGGTCTGTAGAAGCAGACCTAATTAGCACAATGGACACAGAATGCAATCACAGCAAGACACTTAAAACATCCCATAATTGGCAGCCAGGCTGGCTCCCAAGCTTCAATCCACATCACCACAGTAGCAGACTTAATTAGCATCTCAACAGTCTAGGTTAAGCATTGAAGGAGACACTCTTTATTGACCTGTTGGGGGTCAGAATGAAATCACCTGTAATATGTCCAGATCTCCTGCAATACATGAATTATCATTTCTCAGTCATCCTTTGCCCAAAAGGGGCATAGGATGACCCTAGACCCAAGAGTCATTAGTGAAGCTGGCACAGGAGTACCCCCCATCCTTCAAAAGTCTCTGGGTGTCACGGGCCATTCGGTTACAGTAGTCATAAAGGGATGTACATGGTCAGCAACAATAGGTAGGCTGTGGCGTTTATACGATGCTCAATTGGTACTAATGTACCCTCCCGGCATCTATAACATGGGTCATGCGCAGTGCAATGTACCCTCCCGGCATCTATAACATGGGGCATGCGCAGTGCAATGTACCCTCCCGGCATCTATAACATGTGTCATGCGCAGTGCAATGTACCCTTCAGGCATCTATAACATAGGTCGTGTGCAATGTACCCTCCGGGCATCTATAACATGGGTCATGCGCAGTGAAATGTACCCTTCAGGCATCTAACATCGGTCATGTGCAATGTACCCTCCGGGCATCTATAACATGGGTCATGCGCAGTGAAATGTACCCTCCGGGCATCTATAACATGGGTCATGCGCAGTGCAATGTACCCTCCGGGCATCTATAACATGGGTCATGCACAGTGCAATGTACCCTCCGGGCATCTATAACATGGGTCATGCGCAGTGCAATGTACCCTCCGGGCATCTATAACATGGGACATGGGCAGTGCAATGTACCCTCCCGGCATCTATAACATGGGTCATGCGCAGTGCAATGTACCCTCCGGGCATCTATAACATGGGACATGCGCAGTGCAATGTACCCTCCCGGCATCTATAACATGGGTCATGCGCAGTGCAATGTACCCTTCGACGACAGAGGGCAGATCAGGTTGAGTGTTATGTTGGTATGAGGCAATCCATATAAATGGTACATCCAGCCCCTCATCTGCTGCTGGAATGACTAATGTGTTGGCGTTCTTTGTAAAGGCAAATTCTGAACAACACAACTCTGCCCGTCATTCCCCTCGCTCTGTGTTCTACGGATCCTCAGTGCCAGGCCTGGAGAAAAACAACATTTGGTGTTCCAGTTCCACATCTACAGCCAACATCCAGATCAAACACAAGGATGGATTTAGTTGTTAAAGCCGAACTCCTGGCAAAGCTGCTCAACTGATAGATGTATAAGGGAACAGTATTACCTGCCCAAAATGTGTTATTCTGCTCAGGCAGTTTTGTGATTTATGGCACCCCTGCCAGAGAGAACAGCCAGAACCTGCACCTTTTCAGACACGTAAAAACGTAAAAAAACATAAAAAGAAAATCCCAGCTCAATTACCAACCAGCCTGCAACAGCCTGTTTATAAAGACATGGATGAGCGAGTTTGGGGTAGAGGAACTTGACTGGTTGACGTCAGGACTCTGTGCAGGCCAGTCAAGCTCTTTATAGTTACCAGCAGTTAAAGGAAGCTCCCAATTTCTACTTGCGATTGGGAGCTTTCTTATCCTGTGAGCCAATCACGGCGGTCACATGATCGGAAACCCCACCTCCCAACATCAGAAACCTCTTAAAGGGCCAGTAGGTGTCGGCGTTAAGAGGTCAAAAATGTTATTGGCATGTAATGAGGAGAGAAAAGGTGGAGCCAGGGAAGGGAAATATAATCAGATTAAACTTCACCTTTAAGCTGAGCCACTGCACTGTATGGACTTCACATCACCTGATTTTATTGTGATAATCATATTTCTGGCCCTATGGGAGAACCACAGAGACCCAGTGATGAGATCTCTGGGTCTAAAATAAGGCTTGAAATAGCAGAAATCTTTTATTTTAATTTTTTAATTTGTTTATTGATGGGGAAGGGGATGGGGGGAGGAGCCAAAGAAGACTAAAATATTATTTAAAACATTTTACTTTTTTTTTTTTATAGTTTATTATATATAGTTTATATGATACGTTTTAGCTTTAAGATTATTTGCATCAAGCTTACAGGTAAAACTAAAATAAATAAACACAAATGTAATATTCTATACGTTCTCTATCTAAGATGTCAGTGGATGGATTGGGTCGTTGGCATTCACTCATATCTCAGTATTGGTTTTGGGTGGGTTGCCCCTTTTTAATAGCCGATCTATGAAAGCGATTCTTATTTTTAGTGTGTTTCAGCACAGATGGCCATTGTATCAGACGACAGACATTCATACACAAGTCAATCGGAGTGCTTGGTTTCAGGAAATTGCTGGAATATATATATATATATATATATATATATATATATATATATATATATATATATATATATATATATAGGCGGGCATAGCGTATCTCCTATACGCTACGCCGTCGTAACTTTGAGAGGCGAGTATGGTATTCTCAAAGATTTTGTCGCCAAAGTTACGGCGGCGTAGCGTATTAGGGCCAGCGTTAACCCGCCTAATTCAAATGTTGAAGCTGTGGGCGTGTTTTATGTATATTAAGTGTGACCCCACGTAAATGACGTTTCGATCGAACAGCGCATGCGCCGTCCGTGGACGTATCCCAATGCGCATGCTCCAAATGACGTTGGCAAATCGTCAATGCTTTCGACGTGAACGTAAATTACGGCCAGCCGGATTCACAGACGAGTTACGCAAACGACGTAAAATTTGAAAAATTTGACGCGGTTCCCGACGTCCATACTTAACATTGGCTGCGCCATCTTTTTGGTGGTTTATCTTTACGCCTGAAAACCCCTTACGTAAACGGCGTATCTTTACTGCGACGGCCGGGGGTACGTTCGTGAATAGGCGTATCTAGCTGATTTACATATTCTAGGCGTAAATCAGCGTACACGCCCCTAGCGGCCAGCGTAAATATGCAGTTAAGATACCACGGCGTAGGAGACTTACGCCGGCCGTATCTTATCAACATTTAAGCGTATCTCAGTTTAAGCATACGCTTAAAGTTGCGACGGCAAAGATTCGGACTTACGACGGCGTATCTACTGATACGCCTGTCGTAAGTCTACTTGAATCTGTCCCATTGTATGTATTATTATTGCATTTTTTGGTTTCGATTTTTTTATCTTTTTGCGACACTAAAAAATTATCCAACAACATGAATAAAACTGAAAAAGGTTTACCTATTAGGCTGGGTTCATGTTATGTTCGGCCGCGGCTCACAGAAGAGTCCTGAATTGTTGCTTGAATTTGGACCCGAAACTGAGCAAAAGACTCACAGGACTCTTCTGCCGTGTGCTCCATGGCCACCCCGGAGATGTGTGAACCCTTTTGTGCAAATTGGATGTGGAGAAACAACCATTGTGTAACTCTGCAAAGAGAGCAGATATGGTTGCCTCCACGTACAAATAGTATAACCTATTTTGACACAACATTTTTATAATAGCTTACTGCTGTAGTATTTTTTTTTTTTTTTTTTTATATGAAGTTAGGTTCTTACTTCCCCCTTCAGAATGTGAGGCCGCACACCACTTCCTCAAACTGCACAACTGGCCTTCCGGAAGTTTTCATGGGAACTAGGGTTGTCACAACAAGCGGTCAAAATTACGTGAAGCCAGTTACCCGGATGTTCCACTTTAACTCAATGTGACGTTTAAAGTGTAACTCTAGACCAGGGGTCTCCAAACTTTTTAAGTACAAGGGCCACACTGTACATTTTTATAATTATTCTTCTGCTGAAAAAAAAAATATGAAATGAATGCGTTCTGCTTTGAGTTTGTTTTGATACGATATGATTTTAAACTGCAGAGAAGAAACTTCAGTGAGCCCTGGTTCACATCGGAGCGATTTGGCATGCGATTTGACATGTCAAATCACATGCCAAATCGGCGGCAATTGCTGGCATTGGCACCGTCCAAAACATTTGCCACAGAGAGCAATAAAAACTGAAAAATGGTTTGAAGAATAAGTTCACCTTTCTAAAGCATTGCAACCACAATCAGCAGATCATGGGTGCAATCCTGCAGACTATCTTTGTAGCTGTCTCTCCGTACCTCATACGGACAGGAAGTTGGTAAATGACAGGAAGCATCAATGACCGACCGACCCGACCCATCAGCCGCCACTGGATGCTATTAAAATTCATCTGTGTGTAAAGGCAGGCATCCCAATACTTTTGGTAATATAGTGTATAATAAGCAAATATGGCTGCCACCATGTACTGTACATATATAAGTTCAAAATGTAAATGAGTTTTTAAAACGCACATTGAATACAATTACGAGGGGTGTCTCAAACGTTTTTTGGCCTGACGTAGAAGAAAGTGTCTGATGTCAGTGAAGTAATATTTTCCTACATACTCTCCTCCAATGTCCACACACGTAGCCCAATAGTGATCCAGCACTCGGATCCCTTTTGAAGACCAAACGAACACCAGACAGTACTTTTTCAATTTTGGGAATGGGTGATAGTCCGATGGTGTGACATCTGATGAGTACAAGCCACAAGAATGGATGGCAGCCACCAGCACAGCAGATTGTTGAGGTGCATTGTCCTGATGGAACAAGATTCCCTTCCCAGAGCATACCGTGCCTTTTCACCTTAATGGAATCCCAGATTGTCGCCATCACTTTGCGAGCTGGTGGAACACTCCGACCCTTCTTTCGGGTAGCGGAGGAGGCGTGCATCCGCTGTTCCGATTGAGATTTGTTCGGAGTTTGGAAGTGGGTTTCACCCACAGTCACAAATCTAGAAGAAAAAGTTTCATTGGGTCTCTCCTAAATGGCTGTATGTCAGGCATCATGTGCGTTTTTGATCAGACGTCAGCAATTGTGGGACCTACTGGGCAGAAACCTTGTGCATATTAGGGTTTTGGGTAAAGATGCGCTGAACAGTGTTTTTTGTATATGCCTGTTATCTTAGCAATTGTCTGGATGTCAACTCCGGGATCTGCCATTGCCTCATCATGGACGTGGTAATTGTTTTCTGTTGTGGTCACATGTGCAGGTCTTCCAGAATGGGGGTCATCTTCAGGGCTGTCTCGCTCAGGGCCGATCCTAGGGTCACAGGCGCCTGGGTGCAGAAATATTTCTGGTGCCCCCACATGGGCATTGTGATTTTACTAACTCCTCCCCTTAACATCTCATTATACATCACATCTGTAGATGGACTAGGCGCAGGAATTGGCAGGGGCTGTGTATCCTATGCAATCTATCATACCATAAAACATCTAGAGCAGGGGCAGCCCAGAGCACGTGATGTAATGCTGGGAATGCCATCCCCCTACACACAGCACACTGAACACTGTGTGACTCACCTAGATTCTCTCTGTGCAGCCTGAGATAGAGATGGGAGTGGGAGGCATTCCAACTGGAGTTGGTGGAGACAGTGCGGGATCCAAGACTCCCAGTGTTAGGAGTTCATTCCTGCACATCAGCACTCAGCAGCCACTGAAAACTAGAACTCTCATGTCAGGAAGAGGAGCGGCCCCTCCCCCGAGCACTGCCAGGCTGGACAGGCTGCCCTATGCTCACACATCAGTTTTGGACGGACACACACCTATGCTCAGAACACTTCTGGATGGACACAAACAAGGAGAGAAGGAGGGAGGGGAGAACTCTGGCACTTCGGCGCCCCCACCTCTGCAGACGCCTGGGTGCAATGCACCCTGTGCACCCTGCCTAGGATCGGCCCTGGTCTCGCTTTAATTCTGCTGCCCACTTCTTAACAATGCTGTAGGATGGGTCATCCTTCCCCAGAATTGCAAGCATATCCTCACAGATGCCTGCAGGAGTCAGGCCCTTCCAAAAGAAATATTCAACCACACGTCTTCACTTTTGTAATTTTTAACTCGACCACAGGGATTGCCAACTGTTTGCAATGAGTGCACGAAAACCGTATAGTGCGCATGCGCCATTTTCAGCAACGAACATCTGGAAGCGTGGCTTAGTGCGGTGATAAAGTACCGTGTCTGTGTGGTCACTCCTTCCACGTCGGGTCATGAACTTTTTGGACGCTCATTGTATTAACTTCAAGCTAATTGCTGCAACAAAAATGGAAGACATGACAGATCCCCTTTAAAAGTATTGCATATATACAAATTCTCAAGTCTTTTTTTTTATTTTTTTATATATGATCGGTCTTATCAGTAGAGGAACAACAATAATTGAGAGTTGATTGCTGTAACTCATTAACTGGCAGAACAGATGTTATTTTGTGTTTCCTTTTTGCCACATTTGCATTTCTGAATAATCAGAGCTAAATATATGATATCATTTAGCATTGCATATATTTTACTATTTAACAGTATGTAAATAGACATCTGCAGGGTGGGGAACGAGGATTCGTGGCATTAAGAAAACATGCAGATGTCAAACAAGGCTGGCCACAGTCCAGTCATTGTGGGTAATGGTCAAGGCCATTCAATACCATTATAAATATTGTATCTCTTTGCATAGCAGCTAATCAAATTTCATCTTTTTACTCCTTTAACGGTGGCAATGGCAAACTGAAATATACTACTAATTATTATAAGTGCCTCTAGTTTAGGGCAGCGTGTAGAGGGGGCTTAGTGCTCATTGCTGTGTAAACAGAGACAGACGCTTCCTTAGTACTAAAGGAATTGGTAGGGATTTTTTGGGGTACAGTGCAGCTGTAGAGAACTCAAGGTTTGTGTGTGTCCTCCCAATGCTGTATCCTGGCCTAGGCCAACAAGGCCCAGGCCAGCACTTTGCAGGGGGGCAGCACAGACCACGTCCCCGTCGGCTTGCACTACACTGTTAGGCAAATTAGTTTAGCGCCCCCATAAATCGCCCACACTGCTTCCAGTATGTGGGCGGTTGGCATTCTGCAACTGTGGGGGGGGGGGGCGTCGCTTCTAATTTTTTACCATCCCTGCCCCATTGCAGAGATTTCCCTTCACTTCCTGGCCCATAACCAAACATGAAGTGAGAGGAATTCTTTGCAAATTAAGGGAATCCATTGCCCCCCCCCCCAGGCCATCAGAACTAGTGTCCCCACTTGAAAATTTCAGGGTGGGTCTTAAACCGCAAGGGGTGTGGCCTTGACAGGAAGAGGTGGGTCATATTTAAATTAGGGGGTGCACGAGTTTAGTCAGGCCTAGGGCAGCACAAAACCTAAATACACCCCTGTGTCCTCCCCTTTAGGAGAAGACGCGTAGATCAGAGTTAATGGCTCCAACCCTGGAATGGGAAAATAGAAAGGAAGCTACAGAACTTGTATTTATAATCATGAGTACTGCAATGCCCCCCTCCTTCCACCTTACTGGACAGTTTTAACAAACGCTTTTGTATGGGACTGTTTGCAAAATCTATGAAATGTTTGGAGCAGTCATTCGCTACAAGGGTTCCATGAAACCCTAGGGTTCCTTCAGAGGTTGCTAGAAACTTCCTTGAGCTATGGCTGATTAACCTTCCATTTTAATGGTGCCTGCCTAGTTCCAGGTCCAACCGTTCAATGCCACTTGGCAGAGTAAATTTCATGACACCAAATATATTTTTTGAGGCTGAGAGAACCCTATTGGGTCTCTTGCTGTTCTATGCCAGGAAGTCCATCGTCCTGTGCTGGAAACGTAGGGCCCCTCCCTCATTGGGTCTATGGAAAACACTGGTTAATAATGTGATCCCGTTATACAGAGATACCTATGCGCACACAGAGGTTGTGCGAAAAAACATGACAGTCTGGTCTAAATGGTTGGCTGAGCCCTCCACTGCGGCAGCAGATTAGGTGACTCCTATGCTTTCTGGTAGCGATGCTTGAGGCCTTGCTGAGCCGTCCCCTGTTGGCATAACGACTGAGGTGAGCCTGTCCACTAGCATCCTGCCCCTGGAGCATGAGCTGGACCGCCTTATTGATGTTGGGTTTATTGTGGTGGTCACTCATTCGCTAACATGCCTTGGATCTGTACTGCTACCTTTTGACCCCTGCGCGGGTCCTTGCTGGGTTCTACGCCTGCTGTTGGCGGTGCTGTTGTACGTTTTGTATGTCTATGTGCTGTTGCATATAAAATAAAAAAGATTTTCCAAAAAAAATATATATATATTTTGCTGTCTGTTAATGCCCATGCACACGATCAGATCTTCTGACAACGGTCTGATGGACGTGTTTTATCGGACAATCCGACCGTCTGTATGCTCCATCGGACAATTGTTGTCGGAATATCCATGGACAAATGTTCGCTGTGCATGCTCTCAAACTTTCCGGCAACAAATGTGTTACATCGGATCATCCGATCGTGTGCACACAAGTCCATCAGACTAAAATCCAAAGTACAAAACGCTCATGCTCAGAACCAATGCTAAACATCAGCCAACAATAGCAGAAGTTGCCCAAAGGGTCGCGGTAAAGAGCTGAGAAACCACGTGATTTGGTGAATGTTGGCTGAAAATGTTCTGCCGTGTGTATGCATACCAAGTTCACGGCCAACGCCCCTTCGGACAAAAATCCACGAAAAAGTCTGATGGAAGTCCGATCGTGTGTATGAGGCATAAAAATGGCATTTTGACCACCACTGTAAGTGAGGCATTCTTACCAGGAGCATTTTTCCCACAGACCGCCAATGAATTGTTTTTAGCAGGGGTTCCCCAAGACCTTATTGCAAGGGTTCCTCTGGGGCAAAAACTATGAGGCTGGTTTAGAGGCTTCCACAAACCATGTTTTTAAACTGTTTGATATTCCCATAGCTGTGGACTAATTTTATACTTCAAGTAAAGACGTTATCAGCAAAACTTGGCCTCTGTGTAGTGAGATTTGGCAAGTGAGAAGTCTTGGGCAAGTGGAACAAAGGGTGATTGGTACAGGGCTGTAACCAGCAGGGTAAAAGTGGGTAAGAAGTAATGTGCAGGACCAAAGGTGTAGTAATGCAAAGGCGATACCAAGGAAAGTGTGTCCATATGAGATTATTGCAAACCTGATTGGTCTAGGAGCTGGTGGTGGCTAATTGGAATGAAGCTCACCCTCTTGGTGGTAGTTTAGAAACTCCTGAAGTAGTGTCACACACCAGGTGGCCTGCGCCGCCAAGTCACATGGGCCTCAGGATGATCCTCAGAGCCTTACCTTGATCATGTAATATGCAGAGCTCTGCAAGACAGTGTGCTCCAGGTGTCCGGAGGTGTTTTCCAAGAATACAGGTCAGGAGGATGCAAGGAATGAGGTCCCAGACCCACCGTTCTTGTAAGTGTGGCAAACATGGAGGTCTGTGTTGGGCACCTATGCCAGGAACCGGCTAAGCAACCCAGCCCCTGGGTGACTAGTGTCATACCTCCCAACCGTCCCGGATCCCGTGAGCAGTGCTATTGTCCCGCGATTTCACGGCACCCCCCCGCGCGATTACCCCGATGCGCGGCAAATCCTGCGGTCCCGCGAATGGCAACAAACCCCCCCGCTCAACAACACTGATCGACGGAATCACCCCCCCGCTCAACAACTTTGATCTGCCGCCCCCCCCGCTCAACAACTTCGTTTGGGGGGTATGCTCATTTGTCCCTCATTCTGAAGTTCAAAAGTTGGGAGGTATGTAGTGTTACTGTAGGCCACTAACTGGAGGTTGGGCCATGTTTTGCAAAAAAAAAAAATCCTTTTACTTCTCTTTTAAGAGTCATCTCTTTGTTGATGTTCAATTATAGAATGAAGAGGCGGGGCAGTGGCACCAGATCTGCAGACTTCAGAAAAGGTGTTGCTTTGCAGCCATACAGCAAAGAGATTAATCAATAATCTACTGTATTTGAATTACTTTACAAACCTGATGATACCCCCCTTATATGTACCTGGACCTGATCTTGATCAAGAGATGTGAATGAGAGCGCCAGCTCTGTCTCTCCTAACTGGGCAGATTGATAGCAGCTGGAGCCATTGGCTCCCTCTCCTGTCAATCAATCCTATGACAGAATTCTGCCATGTGCCTCACAGCAGCCTGCCCAATACATGTGCATTACTTCTACTGGGACTGGAGGCCTCCAATCTCAGTTTACGCCTTCTGAGGGTGAAACGCGCCGGACAGGAGCTAGCGGTGTGACGTTGAAGTGCACGGACCGTACTGCAGGTGACTAGGCTGATACAACATTCGCTTGCTGATATCCAAGTGATACTCTGTAAGTGAAAGGTTTCCATTAAACACATTGGCCCAGATTCAGCTAGAATTGCGCATTATTTCCGGAGGCGCAGGGCAACGTTTTTGCCCTGCGCCCCCGCAAATTTGCTCCGCTGCCCTTGATTCACGGAGCAGAAGCTCAATTTAAATGATCCCGTAGGGGGCAGGAATCATTTAAATTAGGCGCGTTCCCGCGCCGATCGTAGAGCGCATGCACCGTCGGGAAACTTTCCCGACGTGCATTGCGGCAAATGACGTCGCAAGGACGTCATTTGCTTCAAAGTGAACGTGAATGGCGTCCAGCGCAATTCACGAATCACTTACGCAAAGTATGTAAAATTCTAATTTCGCGACGCGGGAACGACGGGTATACGTAACATTGGCTGCCCCTGCTAATAGCAGGGGCAGCCTTACGCAAAAACCGCCGTACGGAAACGACGTAAATTGCGTACGCAGGGCTCGCGCAACGTTGTGAATCGGTGTTAGTATGCAATTTGCATACTATACGCTGAGCACAACGGGAACGCCACCTAGCGGCCATCGCAAGAGTGCAGCCTAAGATATGCGGGCATAAGAGCCTTATGCCGCACAGATCTTAGGCTGCAGTCGGCGTAACAAGGTTCCTGAATCAGGAGCACTCATTACGCCGGGGGAAGTAAGCAATTGCGCTGTGTAACCTATGGTTACACAGGCGCAATTGGTTCTTGAATCCACCCCATTGGTTTTTAAAGGTAATGCACTATGAGTTTTGTCTACCATTATAACTCCAACCACCCATGAATCAAGAGCCTCTGTTCATCTCATGTCCCAGTGAGTGATCCATGAAGAGCAGATTCCTTCCTGCCAGGAATCTTAAATGTGCATTAAGATCCCTTGAGGATCTATGGGTCTTGTAAGCGGCCATCTATTATACTCATGACACGGCAGTGATGCATCGGCACTTTCAATTGATTTTGCATGAAGACGCTGTAGTTTAAAGGAGATGGATGGACACTCTTAGTGGGCACAACAATTTATTTATTCATTTTCATTGATGAACGTTTCATTTATGGATTTTCTCTGATACTATATTGGATCCATTGATAGTGGATTGAATGTACTAGTCACTTTATTTTTGATTTGTTATATAAATGCTAAGAATTTACATTGTACACTTGATTTCATCTTTTATATGATTTAAATGGTGTATATACAGTATTATAATGTATTGAGACAATCACAATCGCAGGACTCACCACCACTTTTTTAACAAATTTCGGCAAATTTGTTCATTCGGAAACGTCTGAATTAACGAAAACCCTGAAATTCGAAAATCTGAATCAACTAACTATTCAATTATAGGTATTGGGATTTCCTTTCAAATTTGGCTGTTGGTGAACGCAACGAGTATGAATATATCCGAAGTTACGAATTATCTGAAATGATGAATGCCGTATCTAAATGAATGGAACGTAACAAATTAATAATAATAAATAACAATGATAATAAAAATGTGTTATTCTTATTAATTTGATCCATTTCATTTGTTTAGATGCAGCATTCGTTATTTCGGATAATTTGTTATTTTGGATAAATTTGTATTTGTTACATTCACCAACAGCTACATTTGAATGGAAATTCCAATACCTATAATTTAATAGTTAGTTATTTTTAGTTATTATTTAGAATTTTCTAACTAACTAATAATAACTAACTATTAAATTATAGGTATTGGAATTTCCATTCAAATTTGGCTGTTAGTGAACGTAAGGAATACGAATTTATCCGAAGTTACGAATTATCCGAAATAATGAATGCCGCATCTAAAAATGAAAAGGAATCAAATTAATAAAAAATAATAATAATAAAACATTTTTATTGTTATTTATTAATATTAATTTGTTACGTTCCATTCGTTTAGAATTTATTTCTTTCAGATAATTCCTAACTTCGGATAAATTTGTATTCGTTACGTTCACTAACAGCCAATTTTGAATAGAAAATCCAATACCTATAAATAATTTAATCGTTGGTTATTATTAGTTAGAAAATCCAAAAATTCTAAATAATAACTTTCTTATTTTCATATTTTTTTAAATTTTTGAAGTTTCGAATTTTTGAATTGCAATCATAATGAATGACCTGAAAAAGAATGAAATGAAAACGAACAGATTTTTCGGCAGTGCACTACTCACCGCGGTTTATTTTGTTTATCCAACAGCGGTAGATACGTTTTGACACTTGATTCAAGACCGCACACTTTTTACCCTTTTAATATGTGCATTACTGGCCTATAGAGCAGGGTGCACATTGAGCTGTAGGCATTCCACAGCCTTGACTTGAAGCTGAAGTCGCTATTTGCATATTGAACACGGCCCACGCCCCCGCTTAAGGACTCAACAGATGAACTGACGTGAACCTGTGCTTTGACCACACAGAGCAATACAACAGATTACCTTTAATTTGGTCTACCCCAACAGTAGACACTTACCTTCTATTTGCTCCACCACCAATCCAATAAACCAGCCGAAGTGAAGGAAAGTCCTGTTGGCTGAGTCATAACTTATATGAATTTCCTGTTTGACTAATGGGACCAGCACTGTCACGTGGAGTGAACCACATGGAGCATGGACTTGCTCCTCCATATTTGAAGGAACTGGGTATCTCTTCTGGCTCTTGGGGCTGGACATGGCAGCATAAGGGCAAAAGAATGGTTGAAAAGCTTGTCTATAAAAAATTATATGTTAGTGCAAAAAAAAAAAGTATCGTGGACAGTATTCCATTTTCACTCAAAGTGAATGGAAATACCACCCCTGAAGATGTCACCTGAACAGGTACTCCAGATAGATTTCCCCTCTTCTTCTTTCTATTGCACTGACGGCTATAAAAATGTTGGGTTTCCTCTCGCTCTATGTCAATGGTCACCAGGACAAAATCTCCCCAGTGGGCAGATGGCAATAAAAACCTGACAGAGTATCAAACAATTTTCCTGCTTTATCCACAAATAACAAATAAGGGCCCAAATTCTCAAAGGGCTTACGACGGCGCAATGTCATGTACGCCGTCGTAAGTCCTAATCTGGGCCGTCGTATCTATGCGACTGATTCTTAGAATCCGTTACGCATAACCATTAGATCCGACAGGCGTAAGGCTCTTACGCCATCGGATCTTAAATGCAATTTTTTTTGTCCGCTAGGTGTCGCCTCCGTCGTTTTCCCCGTCGAGTATGCAAATTAGCTAGATACGCGAATTCCCGAACGTACGTGCAGCCGACGCAGTGAATTTACGACGTTTACGTTAGGTTTTTCCGGCGTAAAGTTGCCCCTGCTATATGAGGGGCAACCAATGTTAAGTATGGCCGTCGTTTCCGCGTCAAAATTTATAAATTTACGTTGTTTGCGTAAGTCGTCCGTGAATGGGGCTGGACGCCATTTACGTTCACGTTGAAACCAATGACGTCCTTGCGACGTCATTTGGAGCAATGCACCCTGGGATATTTTTCGGACGGCGCATGCGCAGTACGTTCGGCGCGTGAACGCGCTTAATTTAAATACTACACGCCCCCTACCCGCCTAATTTGAATTAGGCGGGCTTGCGCCGGGTGATTTACGCTACGCCGCCGCAACTTTACACGCAAGTGCTTTGTGAATAAAGCACTTGCCTGTAAAACTTGCAGCGGCGTAACGTAAGTGAGATCCGTTACGCCCGCCGACATTTACGCCGATCTACGAGAATCTGGGCCAAGGTCTTTAGATAGAACTTATGGTATAGAATTGGTCCGGATGAGGTCATGGGAGTTCTCCAGCAGAAACCGTAATGGAGAAAGGACACTGCAGAAAGAATGTCATGGTGCTAGATGTACATAGCAAAGGTATATCTTTCTTCAAACCAGCACAATTGTAGTGCAATCCGGTAGGTATTGACGTTTCCCAGAGGTTATTCCCCAGTGCTCGGGATGCTGATCCAACAACTTATAGTTGTGCCGTATATCTGCATAGCAGTATCTTCCTCCAACACTGCTGACTCCTCTGGTAGACAGAAGCTGTGACCTTGGCTTCTATACCGTAGACGGCTCCTTTATGGTTTTATACCATTATAGCAAAGGTAGAGTGTGTTTTTTGGTTTTTTTTTTTAATGCACAATGCTTTAAAAGTGGATAAACCAGTAAGTGGATGTTGCCCATTAGCAACCATTACAATGATAATTTTCTGAATTACACCAAATGACAGGTGGAATCTGACTGCTCTTCCCTTATTATACAACACAGCTTAGATCCACACTGCAGTAAACCTTACTGGCAAGTTTCGCCTTTTATTTCCGCACCAAATGCAGCTCTTTGGGCACAAAGTAGTGACCTTCCCTCTCCTGGTTTCCGCTCTACAAAGAATTCCAAGGATCTATTATAACCACTTGACCTCTGGAAGATTTACCCCCTTCCTGACCAGGCAATTTTTTGGGACACTGCACAGCGTTACTTTAATTGACAATTGTGCGGTCGTGCAACGCTGTACATAATTTCAATTGATGTCCTTTTTCTCCCACAAATATAGCTTTCTTTTGGCGGAATTTAAACACCTCTGCGTTTTTTTGGTTTTTTTTTTGCACTGTAAACAAAAAAACTGAGCGACAATTTAAAAAAAAAAATAATAATTATATATATATATATATATATATATATATATATATATATATATATATATATATATATATATATATATATATATATATATAATTATTATTTTTTTTTTTTAAATTGTCGCTCAGTTTTTTTGTTTACAGTGCAAAAAAAACAAAACAAAACAAAAAAAAAATATATATATATATATTAATATAATATAATTTGCTATAAAACGCATTCAATAAAAAATGTTAGAAATCAAATTTCTTCATCAATTTAGGCCAATATGTATTCTGCTACATATTTTTGGTAAAAAAAATCAATAAGTGCATATTGTTTGGTTTGTGCAAAAGCTATAGGGGCAGAATCACATACATTTAGACAGGCGCAGCGTATCAGAGATACGCTACGCCGCCGTATCTTACCTGGCTTTAAGTCGAATCCAGGAAGATTTCGCGCCGTAAGTTACGGCGGCGTAGTGTATCTCTCAGCGCGTAATTCAAATCGGCGAGTAGGGGGTGTGATTCATTTAAATGAAGTGCATCCCCGCGCTGGTTGAACTGCGCATGCTCCGTTTCGAAAATTTCCCACCGTACTTTGCGCAAAATGACGTCGCAACGAGGTCATTTTTTAACTTAGACGTGACTTGCGTCCATCCCTATTCACGGACGACTAGCGCAAAAAAACAAAAAATTCAAATTTCGACGCGGGAACGACGGCCATACTTAACATGGCAAGTCTATCTATACGCCTCAAAATAGCAGCTTTAACCATACGCTGGAAAAAGCCGACTAGAGACGACGTAAGAGAATGCGACGGCCGCGCGTATGTTCGTGAATTGTCGGAAAAAGCTAATTTGCATACCCGACGCGGAAAACGAAGCAAACTCCACCCAGCGGACGCCGAAGTATTGCATCTACGATCCGAAGGCGTACGAAGCCTTACGCCTGTCGGATCGAACCCAGTTCATGGTAGATGTCTACTATCGCATCTTACCATATAACTTTCCACAATGTTCCAATCTGATCATTGGGGGTGTAAAGACTGAGGGAATGCTTCCTCCTGCCTGCAGCAGACTGATGGCATCTTAGCTTAAGCAAAATAACTTCACCAGAGCTTTTAAACTCCTTTACAACAGCGTAATGCATGCGTGCAGCGACAGGGTGGGGTAGGTCTTTGGGCACAATCACCACGCGTGTACATGAGGCATCGAATTTGAGTTGTTAAAGTGCACTCACTGCATGCTCCCAATGCATTGACTGAGCTGTTGCTGAAAGCTCCCATTATCTGTGATAAGGAGTCAGTGTGATGGGCTCCCAATCACGTCATGCTGTGACAGCCAATCACAGGAACCAGCTTTTATACTAAACAGTCTACTTTTAAAAATGTAAAGTATTTGTTCATTTTTTTTTTCTTTAAATAACCAAACATGTCATAATTACCTGCTCTGTGCAGTACCTCATCTTCTGTAGTCCACCCTAGGCGCTCCTGGTTTCTCTCTCCTGCTGAGTGCCCCCATAGCAAGCTGCTTGCTATGGGGGCACTCATGCAAGTGTAGCGGCCTGCTACTTTCATAGCCGGCGCTGCCTTAAATTTAGAGAGTGGTCAGAGACTTAATTACCTCTGGCTGTATTGTTTTACCAAATTTGGGCCTCTGTTCCAGCCATGGCTGTACTGTGAGTGATCATTTCGCTATATGGGCTGTATATGTTGGTCCGGGGTTGGCCGGTTTAAATTTGGGGCTCCTACGACCTATGGTTCCGGAGATACGGGTCTCCTTGTGCAGCCTGTCAGAGGCTACATACAGAGCGGCCAGTTTAAATACTAGCTGGCACACTCTGTTTGCAGCAGACTGAGAGGATGAGCTCACAGTGCATCTCCTCACTACTTGTCAGTGGCACTGAGATCAATGGACAGCTTACAGTCTTGGACCAATGGTAAAGTACCATTGGCCCAAGCTGTCCAATAAAAATGCTGCAGTGAAGGCATACTTCTCACTGCAGTGTCATAAAAAGGGGTATGTGTCTAAAAGACAAATGTTCCTTTCCAACCCAGCCAACACCCTAGGGAATAAAATGGTGATCGTTGTTTTTGATCATTGAACCTTTTATGTCACACAGTATTTGCGCAGAAATTTTTCAAACACATTTTTTTGGGAAAGAAACTGCTCATAAATAATAATAAAAAAAGACTAAAGTTAGCCCGATTATTAAAAAAAAAAAAAAAAAAAAAAATGTGAAAAATGATGTTACGCCAAGTAAATAGATACCTAACATATCACGCTTTAAAATTGCGCACACTCATGGAATGGCGCCAAGCTTCAGTACATAAAACCTCCATAGGCTACCCTTTTCAATTTTTTAAATTGAACTGCTAGAACTATTGTTCCTGCTTAACATTTGTGGCATATGTAACCTGTGTGTATCTGGCTCTGATACTGGCCAGTGCTTCACAGCCACTGACCTCACCGCATGTCCCTGGTAGAGAGAGCACCTCCAGGCTCGGTTAAGTATTTAAGGGGGGGGGGGGCTGCACCTAATAGTTTTTTTTACCATCATGCAAAGAATGTATGAAGGTAAAAAAGAAAAAAAAAAAAACTTGCCCTTGTAACCACTTTAACATTTTTTCTGTGCTATGTGTAAATGAAAAAAAATGGCTAAAAAGTTTTGTTTATTTGCCACTACAGCCAATCAGATTCCAGCTGCTCTTTTCCTGGTATGGGATAAAAGATGAGAAAATGCCCTTTTATTAATGTACCGTATTTATCGGCGTATACCGCGCACTTTTTTGTCCTTAAAATCAGGGCAAAATCGTGGGTGCGCGATATACGCCAATACTCGCTTCCCGCACTGTTTGAACACGGCCGCCGACATATACCGAGCGCAGTACACTCGGCCATGCTCGGCTCCCCTCGCGGTTATGCGAGAGAAGCCGAGAGGAGCCGAGCGTGGCCGGGCGTGCCCGAGTGTACTGCGCTCGGTATATGTCGGCGGCGTTCAAACCGCGGGAAGCGGCGATCGGCTCAGAGACCAGCGCGGGAGAAGCGGGGAGGACACCACGAAGGGCGCAGACGGACACCGGACAAGGCCGCCGATGGACACCGGGCAAGACACCAAAACGGTAAGTAATAAAAAAAAATCAGGAATTTCAAGTCCACATTAGGTGTGCGCGCTATACGCCGGAGCGCGCAATAGGCCGATAAATACGGTAACCATGCAGTACTACGATGAATAGGTCGTAGAGATTATTTTTTTTATATAGCGGATGGTGAATTTAATATACCAGTTTTTTTAAAATGAATTGGTCTGACGCTCCCAGAGGATTAGAGAAGAGAAAATGGAATATGTGAATGCCCCGGAGAAGGTCCCGTGGCCTCTTATAGTCACCTTAGATAATCAGTGGGGCATAAATACTCCCACAGGAAAATCTTTCGATACACTTAATTGGATAATGAGGCAATATCCTAGAAAAGGACCCATCTGCCATAGCAGATTCCCTGGCAATTAAAACATATACTAAAAGGGCTTGTTTCACACTTGGCTTGTCTAACTTTGACGTCCTCCGATAGTACAATATGACAATCTGGTGTTACAGACTCGCTGGAAAATAAAAACTCTTATTTGTAAAGGACAAATTACAGTGTATTATTGGCCACACTTTCTGTAGTCGATGGTAAAATAGACAGTGGAAATAATTTAATTGTGTTTTATTTATTTTTTAATAGATTTAAATGTGGAAAAAGGCGTCTCCTTTAAAATAAGATGAGAAATAAAGAGGCAAAGTACAGTACAGCCTTCTTAAAACAGAACATATCTGTGGGTTGTATTTATATTGTATCCATCAAAACTGAGTGTAAATTTATTTCAAGCAAATGGGGCAAAACTGAATATTCTTAGGCTATATTCTCTGCAATTCGAATGTGTGAGTTCAGAAAATTACAAATTGTGGCCTCTAGATGGCACCAAAGATCATATATTTTTTTTATTCAGTGATGGTCATCTCTATCAAGTGGCTGCAATGCCATATGGCCACTAGATGGAGCTATCATTGTAAGAAAAAGTACGCTACTTGCATAGGCATCCGCTGAAATTTTTTCAGGGGGGGGGGGGGCGCTTCAGCAGCGGCGATACACAGTCGCATTCAACCCTTTCTTCAAATGCTAGTGGGGGTTAAAAGCACCCGCTAGCGGCCGAATAGCGCAGCTAAAACGATGGTTAAGCGCCACTTTTTAGCAGTGTTTTACCGATAACGTGGCCAGCTGGCAGTGTGAAATAGCTCTTCAGATAATTCAGCTTCACTTCATGCCCATATAACTATAGCCTAGAGAATGTAATGACCCCCCCTCAGCACAGATGGACCCCCCCCCCATTCAGCACAGACCCCCCCATTCAGCACAGACCCCCCCATTCAGCACAGACCCCCCCATTCCGCACAGACCCCCTTTAAGCACAGACCCCCCCCTTCAGCACAGATGGACCCCCCCTTCAGCACAGATGGACCCCCCCCTTCAGCACATACCCCCCTACAGTACAGACCCCCTCTTCAGCACAGATGGACCCCCCATTCCGCACAAACCCCCACTTGAGCACAGACAGACCCCCCTCCCCCCCATCCCATTCAGTACCTCAGATCAGCCATCAGCGCGGCACAGGCACAGCAGGTGGGGGAGGTGGCTTCACTCTGCTTGCTGTGCCTGTGTGATATCCGGCCTGGGATCCGGCCCTTCTTGATTTTTCCAGGGGGGGTCAATTGCCCCCCCTTGCCCTATGGAGCGGACGCCCATGGCTACTTGGTGCCATCTACTGGCCTCAGCTTATTTTCTGCACTCATACATTCAAATTGCAGAGAATATATCCTAAGAACATTCACTTTTGCCCTGTTCACATAGAACCAGCTTACATGCAGTTTTGATGAATGAAGAGCTATGCACATTTTTTGTCTCCCTTCTATCACAAATCCCAAAAACAAGGGGTTTATTCCCCATTTTAGGATAGTGGACAGAGCCATGCAAATAACCTTGTGCCCCTGGGCAACTGTACATTCATTATGTACAGTGGATATAAAAAGTCTACACACCCCTGTTAAAATGTCAGGTTTATGTGATGTAAAAAAATTAGACATAGATAAATCATTTCAGAGCTTTTTTCACCTTTAATGTGACCTATAAACTGTACAACTCGGTTGAAAAACAAAACTGAAATCTTTTAGGGGGGGGTGGGGGAGTTGCATAAGTGTGCACACCCTTTTATAACTGGGGATGTAGCTGTTTTTAGAATTAACCACTTAAGACCCGGACCAAAATGCAGGTAAAGGACCCGGCCAGTTTTTGCGATTCGGCATTGCGTCGCTTTAACTGACAATTGCGCGGTCGTGCGACGTGGCTCCCAAACAAAATTGGTGTCCTTTTTTTCCCACAAATAGAGCTTTCTTTTGGTGGTATTTAATCACCTCTGCGGTTTTTATTTTTTGCGCTATGAACAAAAATAGAGCGACAATTTTGAAAAAAATGCAATATTTTTTCCTTTTTGCTATAATAAATATCCCCCAAAAATATATAAAAAAAATAGTTTTTTTCCCTCCCGTTTAGGCCGATACGTATTCTTCTACCGATTTTTGGTAAAAAAATATCGCAATAAGCGTTTATCGATTGGTTTTGCGCAAAATTTATAGTGTTTACAAAATAGGGGATAGTTTTATTGAATTTTTATTAAAAAAAAATGTTTTACTACTAATGGCGGCGATGTCCCAGAAGACAGCAGGGACCAGTCGGGATGTGCAGCGTGACCCGTGCATGCGCAGTAGGGAACCAGGCTGTTAAGCTGGTGAATAAGCCCTTATTTTGCTAAAGCACAGTGTGTTTTCCCTTTTTTTTTTTTTTTTTTTTTTTGTGTATCAAAATATTTTCTAGTTTGTTGTTTTTTATCTCTGTTGCATCTCAGTGCTGCTGATCACCTACTGTCTTTTTTTTCTTCTTTCCAGCCCATAGTAATGACTGTAAACAGGAATACAGGGAGCTTGTGTAAACATGCACACAAGCAGTGCGGCTAGTGTTTTTTTGGGGGGGGGCCACAAATAACCACCCCCCCTGTTATTCGGTCGGCGGCACCACCTCCCCCTACCCTGAAACCTACCCTATTGGTTGCAGGTGGGCTCCTATGGGTGGCGGGCAGAGGCCGGGTTGAGGGCTCCTACTGGTTGGGGGATTGCGGGCTCCTATGGGCAGCATGCAGTGGCTCCCTGTGTCCCCTCTGCATCACAGCGGCTTCCGCCGTGCGGCTCCTCCCTCCTCCTCCTAGGCATCCAATAGGATCGCCTGTCCTTTCAGCCAATCGCATAGAAACCAATCAGCTTCCGGTTTTACTGTCAAAGCTTAACTGAACAAGCTGAAGTTAGAAGCTGATTGGCTGCACTGCACAGCTACAGCAGATTCTGAGTGTTTCTTTTAGTAAATCTCCCCCCACTGTATAGCTGTGTACAGCCATTCAATACTATGATGGCTGTACGCTGCAGCTGTCTCTCTGGGGTGCAGAAATACACCCACAATTTACATTTGCCTGAATGCATCTGTGTGCACGAGGCATGAGAGAAAACTGCCACATTCTCGTTGCTATAGTAATCAGGGTTGTTGGCATTAGGATGCATACTTTATTTATATATATATATATATATATATATATATAAATATATATTTAGGGCTGTTACTGATGAAAATGTTTCTGTTATAATAATCGTTTTTTTTTTTTTAAATCGATTAATCGACTAATTTCGATTAATTATAACGCTCATACAGATCCAACTACTTTTAGCTGATCTCCTTGCATATCAGTGGCGGTTCGTCCATAAAGGGCGCTGGAGCGCCGCCCCCTCTGGCTCTCACCGCCACTGAGTGAAATAACATAGATTCATGCATTGCACGAATCTGTTATTTTCGCCGCTGCCGCTGTTATTCAGATGGTCAGCGCTCAATGTCCGGCCATCTGAATAACGCCAGCTGGTTGGCTGTAGGGAAATGTCTATCAAAGCCAACGGCTCTGATAGGCTTTCCCAATACAGCCCTCGGGTCCCGGAAGCTTATTCTCGGAGCGCACAGACTGTACGCCCCTTGAATAAGATGACAGGCGTCTCAGCCAATCACGTTGGCCGGTTCTGGCTACCTGTAACCTGATTGGCTGAGACGCCTGTCAGTCATCGAGGGCGGGAGAAGACATCGTGCGACGTGGATGCCTGACTCCAGTAAAGGTAAGTGCCGGGCGGGGGGGGGGGGGGGGAAGAACGCAATTTTACAGGGCACAGTGGGGACAATTGGCACAGCGGCGACCATTAAAGGGCACAGTGGCTGCGTTTAATGGCATGGCACAGTGGTGACAATGGATGGCACAGTGGCTGCGTTTAATGGCATGGCACAGTGGTGACAATGGATGGCACAGTGGTGACAATGGATGGCACAGTGGTGACAATGGATGGCACAGTGGCTGTGTTTAATGGCATGGCACAGTGGTGACAATGTATGGCACAGGGGCTGCGTTTAATGGCATGGCACAGTGGTGACAATGTATGGCACAGGGGCTGCGTTTAATGGCATGGCACAGTGGTGACAATGTATGGCACAGTGGCTGCGTTTAATGGCATGGCACAGTGGTGACAATGTATGGCACAGTGGCTGCATTTAATGGCATGGCACAGTGGTGACAATGGATGGCACAGTGGCTGCGTTTAATGGCATGGCACAGTGGTGATAATGTATGGCACAGTGGTGACAATGTATGGCACAGTGGCTGCGTTTAATGGCATGGCACAGTGGTGACAATGGATGGCACAGTGACTGCGTTTAATGGCATGGCACAGTGGTGCGAATTGATGGCACAGTGGTGTGAATTGATGGCACAGTGACTGCATTTGATGGCATGGCACAGTGACTGCGTTTAATGGCATGGCACAGTGGTGCGAATTGATGGCACAGTGGCTGCATTTGATGGCATGTAACAGTGGCTGCGTTTGGGCACAGTGAGACTGCAATTTTTTTTTTCCTTTGCGCCCCCCCAAAAATTTTGAGCACCAGCCGCCACTGTTGCATATATACATTTTTTGTGTAACACCACCAAACCCCACGGCTAAAAACATTTGTTGTTTATATTTCCTCTGCCTATATATGTGTCGGCACAGCTCATGTACACAGCATTGTTTCAGGAAACTGCATTTTAATGGCCTCCTATTTTGCTCGCAGAGCCCATGGCGCTGTCCTTTGTACGGTATCTGTAGCTAAGCAATATTTGTCCGGCGCTGGTTTGCATAGGTCATTGTCCATGGGAGCGTGACTGATCTATAACACACACATTAATGTGGATGGATACACAGCAGACAGGTGTTATTGAGCGACATCTTACCTTAATGTATTTAACTGTGCCATACGGTCTCTTGGGCAATCGCAAATAATCGCTATCTACGGCACAATTACTACTAGAGTTGGACGTAAGCACATTTTGAGCGCCTGTGATTTCCCATTAATAGGTGAGCCGGACTGCTTAAACAATCATTGCATGGGGTTTTAACGTCAGAAAAATTGTTTGCTTATTGAAAGGGAACTCGTGCCATGCAAAAAAAAAATAAAGTAAAAAAATCTGATGTCGCTTAAAAATTTTAGCTTTGCTGTTTTGGAAGCATCCTTATCTAAGCAGGGGCTGCTTTCCGTGTTATTTCACTGGTACACAGACACCCAGTGACAATACGTTCATCTACTCTCTCTCTCCCTAGAAGGACAGCGTCATCTTTGTTCAGGCATCATTCATAGTCCTCATCATCTCCCATGTTCTGGACTGAGATGCCAATGCAGAGATGGAAAAATTCTGTAAACCCTGGTGCCTGTGCAGTTCTCGGCTGTGTTCACAAATGTCTGACCAAGATCAGCTTTTTAGCCTCTCGTCTTGTGACTCGATGTTGCAAAATAATCACTTTTTCCTGAAGCAGACTCGCGACATCATCTTAGCCTAGGCCAGTGTTTCTCAACTCCAGTCCTTAAGGTGCCCCATGTATAAAAAAACTGTAATCCAAAATCCTTTGATGGGACACCCCAGAGTGACACCACAAGAGCAGAGTGCCCGGTAGACAGAGGGCCAGATTCAGAGAGATCGGCGTATCTCTGTACGGGCGTAGCGCATCTCATATGCGCTACGCCGATGTAACATAGAGAGGCAAGTAAAGTATTCACAAAGAACTTGCTCCCTAAGTTACGGCGGCGTAGCGTAAATGGGCCGGCGTAAGCCCGCGTATTTCAAAGTAGGCTGGTAGTGGGCGTGTTGTATTGAAATGAATCGTGACCCCATGTAAATGAAGCGCCGAACGAACGGCGCATGCTCAGAATCACGTCGAATTTACTCCCTAAGATACGCCGGGTCCATTCATGCGACGTGAACGTAACTTAAGCCCAGCCCCATTCACGTACGACTTACGTGAACGACGTAAAATACGACGGCTGTTCCGACGTTTCCGACGTCCATACCTTTTGCATTACTCACGCCTCATATAGCAGGGGTAACTTTATGCCGGACGTAAGCGACGTAGCTAAATGCGACAGGCGCAAGTACGTTTGTGAATCGGCGTATCTAGGTCATTTGCATATTCGACGCGTAAATCTATGGAAGCGCCCCTTGCGGCCAGCGTAAATATGCACCCAAGATACGGCGGGGAAGGAGACTTACGTCGGTCGTATCTTGGCAAAATTCAGGCGTATTTGGTTTCCAGAATACGCGTATAGATACGACGGCGCACATTTGGACTTACGACGGCGTATCTGGAGATACGCCGCCGTAAGTCCTTTCTGAATCCGGCCCAGAGTACTTAATTAAGCACTTCTAATAGTGGGAAACATGTCAACTCTGCTCTTATGGTGTCACTCTGGGGTGTCCCATCAAAGGATTTTGGATTACAATCGTGTTGTGCAGTCTATTCTTTTTATACATGGGGCACCTTGAGGACTGGAGTTGAGAAACACTGGCCTAGGTTGAGATGATGTCACAAGTCTTGATTGCCGAGGCGGGCACCCACCAGTTCCATCAGGCTTCCTCATCTCACATGGAGTGGCAAGCCTTTCTTGTCTAAAAACCTCAAGGAGTTCCAACAGGTCATGTTTTCAGGCTTCCCATTATTTTGCACAGGTGATTTGATCAGTTTCACTGCCTTAGTAATTGCCACAGCCGTTTCATCTAAGGGCTCTTTCACACGGAGCGGACCGTTTCTGGGTCCGCTCCGTGTGTCCGCCAAAGCTCAGCGGGGATCCCCGCTGAGCTGTCGGCGGATAGGGCGGTCCCCGCACACAGTGCAGAGACCGCCCTGTCTCTGCTCCGCTCTCCCCTATGGGGGATCGGATGCAGACGGACCGTCTGTCCGTCTGCATCCGATCCGTTCCGCCGAACGGAAGAAAAATAGGGTTTCTTCCGTTCGGAAAAGCGGATCCCGACTGACGCGGACGCTAGCGAATGCTCCATCCGCTAACGGACACGATCCCATAGGGATTCATTACAAGTCCGTTAACGGACTTGTAATGAGCGGACGAACGGTCCGCTAGTGTGAAAGGACCCTAAGGGAAATTCTGAAAACATGACCTGTTGGGGCATCTTGAGAACTGGAGTTGAGAAACACTGGCCTAGACACAGTGACTGGTATGCAGTGCCAGGACAAGGCCATCTAGTGTTGGGGTCAGGGTGCCCATCCTGCCCACCCCTTGTCCCGGCCCTGCTGGTTTGCAACTTAAAGCAGTATAAAGCACTCTATTTTCCTGAACTTCCAGTCTTCTGGTTCACAGTGGACAGTGCAATCTTCAGCCAGTAGACATGTGCACTGCCTAAAAATGTGTTCGTTTCCGTTTAATTCGTTTTGTTTTGTTTTTCGTTTCCGGGTCATTCGTTATGATTGCAATTCGTAAATTCATAAACTTGAAAAAATTCCCAAAAATTTGTAAATTCGTCAATTTTGAAATTCCAAAATCTGAAAACCACAAAATTTGAAATAATAACTAACTAATAACAACAACTTAACCATTACTAACTATTATAGGTATTGGAATTTCCTTTGAATTTCAAAATTGGCTTGGTGAACGTAACAAATACTAATTTATCCAAAGTTAGGAATTATCCGAAATAACGAATGCCGCATCTAAACAAATGGAATGGAACAAATTAATAAAGAACAATAATAATAATAAAATCGTTATTATTTTCGTTATTTTCGTTATTTCGGATAATTCGTAACTTCTGATAAATTTGTATTTGTCACGTTCACTAACAGCCAAATTTGAAAGGAAATTCCAATGCCTATAATAGTTAATAATAGTTAGGTTATTGTTAGTTAATATTTCAGATTTTCAAATTTTCGGGTTTCTGAGTTTTCAAATTTACTATTTTTTTCTAATATATTTAAATTTGCAAAAAGTTTGTTAAACTTTGGATATTTCCGAATTAACAAATTTAGTCTAAATTTGTTAAATAAACTAATTTGGAGCAAAACTAATTGCACATGCCCTGTTATCTTGGAGAATAGATGAGGAGGAAGGAAGGGGAGGGAGGCACAACTTAAGTCTCTGCGGGAAAGAGTAGCTCCATAGGACAATGCAACAGAAAGGAGCCACCCTGAAACGGGAAACATGGGGTGGCAGTCATGTAGAGGCCTATCTAGTTAAAATGGCGCCTACGGCAAGCACTGAAACTGCGCCCCTGTCAAAACATTTGAAACCTTTCAGATAACCAGGGATAGGGAGGGACGCAGTGCGACGAGGACAGAGAGGGACACTGGGGACCACTGGCATCTGGTGCTTACATTTTTTTGGGAGGCGCAAACAAACTGGAAGAAAAATCAATTACAGCCACTGTGCCATCAATGGCCAGTCATCGGCCTGTCACTCCCCTCCGTAGGCCAAGCTGCAATATTAGCAATTGCTGTGCTGGCTTCAGCAGACTGGCTGCAACACGGGGGAGCTACATTAGTGCAGGAGACGGCCGCAGGAGGACGGGTGAGGGTTTTTTCGCGCGGGGGGTAGCTTTTTGCCGCCCCCTCCCCATGGCACTTGCCATGGCTGCCATACCCTAGATACGCCACTGCAGTCATGGCACCAAGCTTTACCTGGAACATAGGCAAGGAATAAAAGATAAAGAAATTGCATACAAAGGAATTGATTTAAATGAGCCACTGAAGGTATTTAAAGTGAGGGTTTAATATCACCTGAAGGAGCTTTTAAAGCGGAGCTACCCAATTTAATAATGTTGGCCCCCCAGGAGATTTTGCCATAATGTGCAAGTATGCTGTGCAAGGATATAGCACTTAATTAGACAATGTAACTCCAATCCTTCTCAGCACTTTTGATTTCTGCTATAAAAAGGTTAATTTTTTTTCTCCAGCTGGTCAGCAAATTGAGGTTCAAGGAAGCATGTTCTATAAAAAAGGATCTCAAGGATTTCTGGGATTAGCAATCATTGAGGCTGGGTTCGCATATATGCAAAATGGATCCAATTTACATGACAGGAGAGTGTGCCCGGCTCTCAGTAGAGCCAGTTTAAACATCTCCGGGATGGCCACGTTCCGCATTTCGAAAGGGTCCTGTGCGCCTTTGATTCCAATTCAGGTGCCAATTCAGGCAAAAATTCGGACCTGAATCTGTGAACAGGGACGCACTGGACCCCCTGCTGTGAGCCACGGACGCAGCATATGTGAACCCAGCCTGAGAAGAGAAGGCATTGATTAAGTAAACAGTTGCCGACCGCCCTATAGTGGCTCCTCGTGGCACCCACTGATTGGTAAGGAGACACACTGGACGGAGCTCTGTATATGTAAACAATGCAGAGCTCCAACCTTTCAGCAGGGATGTGCTGGATTTAGTTTTTAGAAAGCAGCACACAGTACACACAAAAATACAGGTTAGGCACACATTTAACCCTTTGATTTCCCTATATTTTAACCCCTTCCCAGCCAGTGTCATTAGTACAGTGACGGTGCATATTTTTAGCACTGATCACTGTATTAGTGTCACTGGTTCTCACAAAGTCTCAAAAGTGTCAGTAAATGTCTGATTGTCCACTGCAATATTGCAGTCCTGCTATAAATCACTGCCGGAGCTGACAAATAATCAGCATATAGTATTAAATGCAAAGAGAATAGTGAGTCCAAATATAAATATATATATACTCAAATAGTGAATAGTGAGTCCAAAATATATAATACTCATAAGGCGAATGTGCAAAAATATATAAAGAATATTGTGCAAAAAAACCGGAATGGAAGTTCAATCCCAATAGTAAACACAAATCAGCTGTCAGGGCAGATATTCTGAATGCACTGGATGAAGGTGAGCACCAGCTCTATGGTGTGAGTGCACGGCCGTGCGATAGAAGATAAACCAGATCCCTGGCTGAGCTCCCGGGACTCTTACCTCTCAGCCCTCCTAAATGGGCATTGGTGTACAGGTCACTCGCAGCCTTCTATGGGTGGTCCCTGATGTTTCCTCTCTTGATCTGATGGATCCTTCCTTAATTGGGACAGATGCTCCTCGAAACCAGATGGATGATGTGGGTTATAAGAGAGAGAGAGAGGGGACTCCCATAGTGAGGTAACGTTTGGTGCAGGTAAAATATGTTTATTAAGGAAAAACCTGCACTTACATTAAAAGAAAAATAAAAGTGCAACGAGGAAACAAACAAGCGGCGTTTGAATCGCCAGCTTACGTCACTCCGGGTGTACGTCCTCCAATTCCTACGCGTTACGACACCACGTGTCTTCGTCTGGGGAAAGACGAAGACACGTGGTGTCGTAACGCGTAGGAATTGGAGGACGTACACCCGGAGTGACGTAAGCTGGCGATTCAAACGCCGCTTGTTTGTTTCCTCGTTGCACTTTTATTTTTCTTTTAATGTAAGTGCAGGTTTTTCCTTAATAAACATATTTTACCTGCACCAAACGTTACCTCACTATGGGAGTCCCCTCTCTCTCTCTCTTATAACCCACATCATCCATCTGGTTTCGAGGAGCATCTGTCCCAATTAAGGAAGGATCCATCAGATCAAGAGAGGAAACATCAGGGACCACCCATAGAAGGCTGCGAGTGACCTGTACACCAATGCCCATTTAGGAGGGCTGAGAGGTAAGAGTCCCGGGAGCTCAGCCAGGGATCTGGTTTATCTTCTATCGCACGGCCGTGCACTCACACCATAGAGCTGGTGCTCACCTTCATCCAGTGCATTCAGAATATCTGCCCTGACAGCTGATTTGTGTTTACTATTGGGATTGAACTTCCATTCCGGTTTTTTTGCACAATATTCTTTATATATTTTTGCACATTCGCCTTATGAGTATTATATATTTTGGACTCACTATTCACTATTTGAGTATATATATATTTATATTTGGACTCACTATTCTCTTTGCATTTAATACTATATGCTGATTATTTGTCAGCTCTTACATTTATCTTGTTTATGTGATATCACTATTCCATTAGTGTGATATGTTGCGCAGAATCACCATTTATTTATATTCCTGTTTTATGTCATGTAAACATAATTAGGTTTTGCTGCACTATATATTTTTGGTGGATTCACTCATTTAGGATCCATTTTAGCGCAAAAGCACTTTTCACTTTATAAATCACTGCCATTTCTAGTATTAAAAATAATGCATAAATAAAAATTCCAGTATATATTCCATAGTTTGTAGATGCTATAACATTTGCACAAACCAATCAATATACGCTTATTGGGATTTTTTTTTTACAAAAAAATATGTAGCAGAATACAAATTGGCCTAGACTATGAATGATAACACAAAAACGTTTCTGATCAAAAGTTTACATACCCCAGTTCTTAATCCCGTATATTGTCTCCTTTAACATAAATGACAGCTTGCAGTCTTTTGTGGTATTTGTGGATGAGGCTCTTTATCTTCTCAGATGGTAAAGCTGCCCATACCTCTTGGCAAAAAGCCTCCAGTTCCTGTAAATTCTTGGGCTGTCTTCTATGAACTGCACCTTGAGATCTCCCCAGAGTGGCTCAATGATATTGAGGTCAGGAGACTGAGGCCCCGTACACACGGTCGGACAAAACCAATGAGAATGGTCCGACGGACCGTTTTCATCGGTTCATGGCTGAAGTGGCCTGATGGTCTGATGTGTGTACACACCATCAGTTCAAAATCCGATCGGGTCAGAACGTGGTGACGTAAAACACACGACGTGCTGAAAAAAACGAAGTTCAATGCTTCCAAGCATGCGTCGACTTGATTCTGAGCATGCGCAGGTTTTGAACCGATGCTTTTCTGTACTAACCATCGGTTTGGTCCGATGGGGCAACGGTCCATCGGTTCGGTTTTGAAGCATGTTTTAAAATTTTGGACCGAAGGAAAACCGACCGATGGCCTATACACACGGTCGGTTTGGTCCGATGAAAATGAACTTCGGTTCATTCTCATCGGACCAAACCGACCGTGTGTACGGGGGCCTCAGATGGCCACTCCAGAACCTTCACTTTATTCTACTGTAGCCAATGACAGGTCAACTTGGCCTTGTGTTTTGGATCATTGTCATGTTGGAATGTCCAAGTACGTCCCATGCGCAGCTTTATGGCTGATGAATGCAAATGTTCCTCCAGTATTTTTTGATGACATACTGCATTCATCTTGCCATTCATTTTGACCAAATAGGCTTTGTTGACTCTCCAAATGTAGCGTTAATGGTTGTGGCCAAAAAGCTAAATTTTGGTCTTATCACTACAAATGACTTTGTGCCAGAAGGTTTTAGGTTTGTCTCTGTGCTGTTTGGCCTATTGTAAGCATGATAGGGGGGCGGTGCCCCTGCGCCCCGTATGGACGGGCTGCCACTGCTTACTTAATCTTTTTTACTGGAGAGAAGATTAATTTTCAGGTCTCGGGGAAACCTGAATAAAAACAGTTCATCAAAGTCAATTGGAAAAATTCCACCTACATTGGTTTTTAGTTCGATTAATGCCACCCTTAAGCCAGGTATACAAGGGCCGAATGTTTGGAGAAAAATGTCTGACATTCGGTCCGTGTGTAAGCCGATCTGTCCGACAGAAGCTGGCTTCTGCCGGACGATCGTGCCGGAAAACCAGCATATGACCCTCTTCCGATCAGTGCTCTCAGCCAATGGCAGAGAGAGCTGATCAGAGTGTTCTGCCGAGAGCGGAGGGGGGTGCGTCCGTCCCCCTGTCAGAACACAACAGCTCAGTGGGGGAGATTACTGTACTAACCTTGCATGGTACAGCAGCTCTGACTGGTGTTGAAATTTTTTTTTTCGCTCAACCAAAAAAACAAATAGTGTGTACCCAGCTTTACAGACAACTAAATGCTGGCTTTGCTAAGTGGCTTTGGCCATGGAAATATCCAGACACCATCAGATGGGAGATCAATCGGTCACAACTCAAGGAACCCCTAGCAACCTCTGAAGGAACCCAAGGGCTCCACTGAACCGTGATTGAGAATAGCTTGCTTAAGGTATTTAAAGAGGTAGTAAATTCCGCTGTAATTTCTCTATTTTGGGACCCCCAGGTGGGATATGCCATAATATATTAGCATGCACAGCATATTAGCACATTATGGCAGACTTGCCTGTCAAACTGAGCTCTCCAGCACTGCGCTGTAAACGAGCCAGTGGTTCCCAGGCGCTTCCATCTTCACCTGTGCTTCCTTCTGGGTTCTGTGTCTTTGGCCGCTTGATTGGCTGGCCTGCTATGTCACTCCCGTGTACAGGAGTCACGTTGCAGCGGCACAGATCAGGAGCCGTAAATGTTCACTGAGCTGCTCATGCGCGGCTCAGTGTTCATGACAGCCTACAGGCAGGAGGAAGCATTTATGACAACAGAGACCATGACAGCCTACAGGCAGGAGGAAGCATTTGTGACAACAGAGACCAATCAGCAATTTAAAAAAAACAAAGTTTACTACCACTTTAAGTCAGCCATTTGCACATCAACAATGAAATTATCGCCTTATTCGTTTCCATTAAATAGATATCTGAAACAAACCTTTGTTTCCAGACAAATGCAAAATTTGCTTGCATGAATCATGTCAAATAGTTATTTGGGGGGATTAATGCAAATTGAAGGTGACCGTTCCAGAATAGATCGTTGTGTTCCTTGCGCCACACAACTGAAAACAATTGAAATTTTCCAACTTATCCAATTACTTCAATTGTTCTTCGAACCTGCAAAATTTATTAAAAACAATCAAACTGGTGGTGACAAAAAATCATTTGGGAAACTGCAGATCATTTCCATCAAATATATGAATCGTATCATTGTACATCTCCCATCTAGTTCCTGACCTTTAATGTTTTCTCCTCTCATTCTATCCATAGAAAGAAGAATAAAGAGAAGAAAAGATTGTTAGTGAGTGACTGGAAGAGGAGCACCGATAACCATTTTGGTAAAAACTACAGCTGTATTTATTTGTTATTATCTTGGTTGTGGTTATCATCTTGTCTTTGTGTATAATGATCTTAAAGCGGTATTCAACCCAAAATGTTATATATTGCAGTTTAACAATCATTTAGATGTTGTGGCTTTAGCAATAAAGTTAAGTGAAATAAAATTGATAAAAAAATAATTAAAATAAAATAAGAAATAAGAATTAAATTAATAAAATAAAGTATTAAAAAGTAAAGAAAAATAATATAAAAAATAAGAAAATTATACAAAAAAAAAAGCAAAACGACAAGCAAAAAAAAAAAAAAAAAAAAAAAGTGATAAAAAAGTAAAAAAAAAAAAACACATTTGATCTAACTGTGCCGCCCCTGCCATCCGGTTGCCATTCTCCGTTGATTTGGGTGGGTGGTTCGGTTGGTGAGGAGGGGGTGCATTGCGGAACCTGGCCTTGGGGCGGCAGGGAGAGCAAATTCGGCCCTGGCTGCATGAGATCCCCCATAGCAAACATCTTGCTATGATGAGCACTTGGTGGAGGGTGGAAGGGTCAATATCGCCGGCGGAAGACCCCAGAGGAGGTGGATTCTGGAATGCAGTTAAGTTTTTAGGACGACGAGTCTCTGTAAGCCAGCCCAACACAGATTCCACCTCCCCATATCTCAACCATATTGTACGGTAGGTACCAATGCAAAAATACAGGAGAATGAAAACTATGGCAGCAAGATTCTATGGGCGTTTCTAAAAAATAAAGCCATCCATTATATGTAGTCTTTAGCTCTAAAAAAAAGTTTTATTTTTTTTATTTTTATCCATTTGCTTTTGTTACTGACTTAAATAGTGTGCTGCTTTCGAAGAGTACTATGCTATTAAATATAATTCCGTGCTTAGAAAAGAAGACACGAGAATTTATTTTTTTCTTTTAACATAAAAACAAATGATTATGAATTCTGCAGGCAGTGAATAATGCCAACTACACCTCCACTTCTTCTGTGCCAGTCTTGCTAATGGATCTCCTAATTATAGTCGTGTCTTTCAGATAATGTGTGCTTTATGATAATTGTGCAGCCTGGGAACTAATTAACTTGTCTCGTTCTCTTTTTCTGGTGTTTCAGCGCACCTTGAAAGTCAAGTCGGCAGCCTAAATGGCCAGCAATAACACAGCCAATATCGCGCAAGCCAGGAAGCTTGTAGAACAGTTGAAGATGGAAGCCAATATTGACAGGATAAAGGTATGACTCATGGCTGTAATTTGATTGGATTGTCCTTATTGAAGTACCCACCCCTGCCCATCTGCAAAAGCCATCATATGAAAGTCATGGTCTTCTTTTGGATTCAGGGTTGTATATTCAGGTCAGAAAGCAGTAAGGTTTAAAAAGTCTGGAGTGGGAATACTTTACAATCCTTTAAAAACTAAAAAATCTATTTCCTTGGAACTTACTGAGTTCCAAGGAACTGAGAGACTACCATAACCAGGGCTGGATTGACTGTTAACCAACTAAGGGCTTGGACCATCAAGGAAAGGGCAATACATAGGTTTTCCCCAGCTACCCTGCCCTTTAACCACTTGCTTACTGGGCACATAAACCCCCTTCGTGCCCAGGTGAAATTACAGCTTCCGGCTTTGCGTCGCTTTAACTGACATTTGCGCGGTCGTGCGATGTTGCTCCCAAACAAAATTGACGTCCTTTTTTCCCCACAAATAGAGCTTTATTTTGGTGGTATTTGATCACCTCTGCGGTTTTTATTTTTTGCGCTATCAACAATAAAAGTGCGACAATTTTGAAAAAAATACAATATTTTTTACTTGTTGCTATAATAAATATCCCAATTTAAAAAAAAAAACACTTTTTTTCTCAGTTTAGGCCGATACGTATTCTTCTACATATTTTTTTGGTCAAAAAAAAAAAAACGCAATAAGCGACTGGTTTGCGCAGAAGTTATAGCGCCTACAAAATAGGGGACAGAATTATTATTTTTTTACTAGAAATGGCGGCGATCTGCGATTTTTTTTATTTATTTTTTTTTTTTTATTGGGACTGCGACGTTATGGCGGACACATCGGACACTTTTGACACATTTTTGGCGCCATTCACATTTATACTGCGATCAGTGCTATAAATATGCACTAATTACTGTATAAATGTGACTGGCATTGAAGGGGTTAACACTAGGGGGTGAGGAAAGTGGTTAAATGTGTACCCTGCATTGTGTTCTAACTGTAGGTGTAGGGGGGGGTGACTGGGGGAGGTGACCGATCTGTGTCCCTATGTACAAGGGACACAGATCGGTCTCCTCTTCAGAGACAGGACGCTGTCTCTGTGTAAAACGGCAATGACAGATGATCTCATATGTTTACATATGAGATCATCTCTCATTGGCCGCACAGATCGCATCGCAAACGGCCACTCTGATTGGCCGTTCACAGCGATCTGTAATTGGCTGTGTCCAAGGGACACGGCCAACACAGAGTTTCCCCGTTGCGCGCTCTGGAGCGCGCACGGGGAACACGCAAAGGGGCGGATGTCAATTGACGTCCAGTTGGATTTTCAGGTCCGCGCTGTAGCCGTCATTCGGCTATAGCGCGGGTCTGAAGCGGTTAAAAAGTCTGGCGTGGAAATACTTTACAATCCTTTAAAAACTAAAAAATCTATTTCCTTGGAACTTACTGAGTTCCAAGGAACTGAGAGACCACCATAACCAGGGCTGGATTGACTGTTAACCAACTAAGCATGTGTTTGGGGCATCAAGGAAAGGGCACTACATAGGTTTTCCCCAGCTACCCTGCCCTTTAAAGAATAAGCGCACCTCTCTTTTTTTTTGCCCGTTTTGCCCCATACAAACGATTGGAAATTCCGACAGCAAAAGTCCGATGTGAGCTTTTGAATGGAAATTCCGGCCGTGTGTAGGCTCCATTGGACGTTTGCTGTCGGAATTTCCGCCAACAAAAGATTGAGAGCTGGTTCTCAAACTTTCCGACGGAAAAAAATCCTATGTTTGTAGCAATTCCGACGTGCAAAATACGACACATGCTTGGAAACAATTCGATGCATGCTCGGAGCATTGAACTTCAGTTTCTCGGCTCGGCGTAGTGTTGTACGTCCCCACGTTCTTGACGGCCGAAAGTTCCGAGAACTTTTGTGTGACTGTGTGTATGCAAGTCAAGCTTGACCGGAATTCCGTCCGAAAAAACATCCAAGATTTTTCCAACGGAAAATCCGATCGTGTGTACGCGGCATTTGCCTTTTAAATAAACCAATTCTACCTTCTCTCTCCACATATGTATACTTACCATCAGGGCCGGCCCTACCATGGGACCCGATGGGACCATGGTGCCAGGTGGCATTTAAGAGGGGCGGCATCCTGGACCAGTAAGCAGGAGTAGAGCAGAGCCGATGCTGGTCGGCATTGGGCTGTCTCCTGCACTGGTTGCTAGAATAGCTTGCCGCCCGGCGCCTAGCAACCAGTGATGTCAGAGGCCGTGGCCGCCCCAGCATTCATAGCGCTCTGCCTCGGCGCCAATCAATTGCTCCGCCCACCTCTTCTATCGCCAGCGTGAGGGAAGGAAGGGTCTGAAAAGAGCTGCCTATGACAGAGTAAGCTGAGCCAGGGGCGGATCCAGGGGGAGGTGACAACTGGTCGATGGCCTCCCCCAGAAAACGTGCTAATGATATTTTGTAGATCAAATTATGGTCTGTATGTGGATCCGTATGTGATATAATAAAAAAAAAAGTGTCTCCAAAAACTCTCAAACATCATCCTATCTTCAGTTCAAATTTTCCAGATTTTGACAGGTTTACTTTAAAGCCTGGGCACACCCTAATCACCCCACACAGTGCTGATTCCTGGTGACCCCGGTCTCCTCCCTGCAGGGCTGCCAGCTTCCCTACTCATCTGTCCCGCCAGCTGCTGCAGGAGATGCTTCTGGATGGAGATTGGGGGGAAGAGGCTGGTAAATATTTAATTCACCCCTTCCTTTTCTGGATGAACACAGGAGCGATCTGTACCAATCGCTCCTGTGTTCATTTATAACTGAAGCATAGTAAACTGTTTTTATTGGTGAGACACCAGGGGTCTAGACATCAAGGGTTTAGACCCTTGATATTTCACCAAAGCCCCCAATGGAGCTTCTAAAAAATAATTAAAATTGTAAACAATTCTTACAAAACTAAAATTGTAAAAAATAATAAAATAACAAAAAAAATTGAAAAAATAATTACAAAAATAAAATTGTAAAAAAAATAATAAAAATAAATAACGTCTGACACCGTCCACTGCCGTACTGGCACCAATCTCTGCTCTACTGACACCTTTGTTTATGTCCTGGGGTGCACACCCTAATGCAATAGGCTGCGCACACTGTTTAAAGCTGAAGTTTAATCTGCTTATATTTTGCCTTCCCTACTAATGATCTTTTCAAATGAAACCTTTCCATTTTAATTTCATACCCGGTGATGTATGTATGTATGTATGTGCTTCGATGGTGGGAGGGGCTGGCAGGGCGCTGTACATAGTCTTCTGCCTCTGTACTTCTCTCAAGAGCCCTTGGCACTGATGCAAGTAGTGTGCTGGCTCTTGGAAGGACCATGACATGATGTTAGCTCTGACTTGCTACAGCATCTAATGCACACACTGAGAAACTTACAGTGTCCCTTAATAAGACATTTCAGTACTGGGGAGGAGTTTGTACAACTGTGCAAGACTGTAGGTAAGGCTGGAGTTTAGCGTTAAAATTTGGTTTTCCTTAAAGGGGAGTTCCACCCACAATTTCACTTTTTAAATATAAATACCCCTGTAATACACAAGCTTAATGTAGTCTAGTAAAGTTAGTCTGTAAACTAAGGTCCGTTTTGTTAGGTTGTTAGAGCATTTAGTTAGTTTATAATCTAGAAATAGACCGTGGCCATCTTAAGTGTGGGCATCATGAAGCCAGACTGTATGACTTCCTGGATTTCAGCCTTGCAGATCTCGCACATGCTCAGTGCTGCACAAGCGATGTAATAGGTTTCAGTCAGGTTTATTTGCAAGGACTACTGGGATACATGATGCCTATCCCAGAAACCCTTGCGAATAGCCTTGTGACTTAATAGCCTAGGCTAATAAGGAGGAGAAAGTAATGAAGGACTACAAAATAAAGGTATTTACAAGCAACAAAATAAATAAAAATTGTCCATTCTGAACACTAGGGGCCAGATTCACAAACGAGATACGACGGCGTATCTACTGATACGCCGTCGTATCTCTGTTTCTAACTATGCGACTGATTCATAGAATCAGTTACGCATAGCTAGCCCTAAGATCCGACAGGTGTAATTGAATTACACTGTCGGATCTTAAGGATGCAATTCTAGGCCGGCCGCTAGGTGGCGAGGCCATTGCGGCCGGCGTAGAATATGCAAATAAATACTTACGGCGATCCCCGAACGTCCGCGCTGCCCGTCGATCTAACTCTACGTCGTTTCCGTCGAGTTACGCGGCGTAAAACTAGGGCTGAGCCCTAGTTGTCTTAAGTCATGTTAAGTATGGCCGTTGTTCCCGCGTCGAAATTTAAACATCAACGTCGTTTGCGTAAGACGTCCGTGAATGGCGCTGGACGCCATTTACGTTGACGTCTAAGCAAATGACGTCGGTGCGACGTCAGTTAGCGCAATGCACGTCGGGTAATTTACCCGACGGAGCATGCGCAGTACGTCCGGCGCGGGAGCGCGCCTAATTTAAATGGGACTCGCCCCATTCGATTTGGCCCGCCTTGCGCCGGACGGATTTAAGTTACACCGCCGCAAATTTCCAGGTAAGTGCTTTGTGGATCGGGCACTAACTTGGAAAAATTGCGGCGGTGTAACTTAAATCGGAAAAGTTAAGTTGCGCCCGGGCTATGAATCTGGCCCTATGAGATTAGGGCATGCAGCACAGACAAACATAAAAAAATGGGTGGAACTCCACTTTAAATAACCCTTTTTTTTTTTTTATCAGATAACCCACCTTCTAAAATTAGCCATTTTGCCTTAAGCCGCCATATTGAATTGCATATCCACTCCTATGAGACCAAATTCTGTCTGTTCTCCAAACCTTCTCCAGCCCTCCCAGCAGCCCGGAGATTAATTTGGTCTTGTTCTGTTTAATACATGCATTAAATAACATTTTCCTTTGTCGCGCAATTTGTTAAAAAATTAATGCATCGGAAATCAAGCCCCAGCTGAACTTCCCTTCATCAGCGGATTTGAATGCACCATGTGAACTCCAGAATGGAGTGACTTGTATTCCACCCATGGAGCTATGAATAATGGAGCTGAATGCTTCAAACGGAGCGCGATGGCGGGGAGAGGCAGATGTATTTGGATAATTTAGAGCATTGAGCTACTTGTGTCATTATCCCAGCTGCATTTTTCATAAAGCTGAACCCACCCACTGTTCTGCTGTTTACATCTTTTAATGTTGTTAGGTTTGTGATGCTGGTGGAGACATTGGGGACATTTACGAAAAATAACATCTGCATTCTATTTAAGTTTTCCAAACCTTGTGTGTTTGAGTTTTTTTTTCCCCAGTGTCTGTGGTTTAGAATACACAACTGTTTTAATAATTTTCAGTAATTGCTCAGTATGTCCAATTGTAAGCTTTTTGTGGTTTAACCACTTCAGGTCTCACACCTGTACACCCATAATGGACCAGAGAAACGTTTTCAATTCCCCCTATAGATTTGGCAATGACCTTATCATTTTAATTTGTTGTCTATATCGTTTTTTTCGGGGCAAACAAGGCTTTCCTTGGATGATATTGTCTTGCACAAATGATTTTGTTTTCTGTGAAATCTATAGATAAGACATACCAAAATAAATAAAAGAATAGGGCCCGGATTCACGTAGAAGCGCACATCTTTGTGCGGGCGTAACGTATCATATTTGCGTTACGCCTCCGCAACTTTGACAGGCAAGTGCCGTATTCTGAAACCAAGATACGACGGCTCGGACTCAGTTACGACGACGTATCTGGAGATACGCCGGCGTAACTCGTACGAGAATCCGGGCCTCGGTTTTTATTTTGACCACTGTTAATTTTAAGATTAGTTTCTGCTATTTGTCCCATTCATAATGACACTAAAATTAAAAAAAAGGTTATGAAACGATTTTTTTCATTTTGCATTTTTGAATGTGACAAATTTAAAGAAATAAACAATATTGATGAAAAGAAAATGTAAATTAATTAAAAATCAGCAGGAAAATATAAGGGGAAGAAGGAGATAATTAGGATTTAAAGCGGTGGTTCCCCCTAAAACAAATTTCTAACAATAGATTCGTAAGACCCGTTACACTGCGGGTAGGCTGGCTTTTTTTTTTTTTTTTTCGTACATACCGAGATCTCGCCGTCTCGTCCCTTGGCGGTGGGCGTTCCTAGTTGATTGACGTTCCTCGGACAGGCGCATACGTGACGTCACGACTTTCCGACAGAAGCCGAACGTCATTGCGCAGGCGCCGTATAGAGTCGGCTCTATACGGCGCCTGCGCAGCGACGTTCGGCTTCTTTCGGAAAGTCGTGACGTCACGTATGCGCCCGTCCGAGGAACGTCAATCAACTAGGAACGCCCACCGACAAGGGACGAAACGCCGAGATCGAGGTATGTACTAAAAAAAAAAAAAAAAAAAGCCAGCCTACCCGCAGTGTAAGGGGTCTTACGAATCTATTGTTAGAAATGTGTTTTAGGGGGAACCACCCCTTTAAGGTTTCAATTTATCTTGTTTTTGTTTTTTATTAACTTAAATACGGATCCACATACAGACCATCACTTGATCTACATATGAATTAAATAGAAACATTTTATTACAATGTATTTATCAATGAAGCTACAGAACACTGTTTAGAAGCTTTATTTCAATCAGTAGCAGCTGCAACCACTGTAATACAGAGCAAAATCAGCAATGGCGATTGGGCTCCGTCGTAACTCTGAGTTCGAGCCGTCGTATCTTGGCGCCTGATTCAAAGAATCAGATACGCCAAAATTTCACTAAGATACGACCAGCAGCAGAAAAGATAAACGGGATACCCACAAAGCACCTGGACGTTTTTTAGGGCATGCTCCCAAGATCCTCAATTGGCCAATTAAAAGTTCCAAAGTTCCCGTAAAATGAACTGATTTGTAGATTTCTCTTAAAGAGGAAGCAAACTTCCCTCGAATGTTTGTACCTATAGGTAAGCCTATAATAAGAAATACCTATAGGTACTGTAAATATCTCCTAAACTTGCATAGTGTATACTGCGCCACTGATGTAATCGGCGCATGCCCTCTGAAGGAACTGCCTCCCATGCCATCTCTTCGGAGTCGTGTGCCCTGACCCGAGGTGATGCCATGCGGCTCCGGCCAGGCACACAGCTGGAGCACGTGGACCCGGAAGGAAGACGGGCGAACATGAATACAAAAGTTCAACCAAAAAGATTCATCAGAAAACGTTTTTTCAGATGATCGCGGAGAAAGCATTGCTTCCCAAGATACATTTTAATAAAGCAAAATATATATTTTTTAATTATTATATGTTTGTATTTAGGGGTGCCCTTTCTGGCACGAAGTCCATGACAATGGCCTCTTTTGTCCCCTATAAATCTGACATTTACTAAAGCAACCAATGGGATGCTTCCTTACATCGTATAACCTACAGAAAACCCCAAACCTCTCAATTTTCCTGCCTTTATCCAGGTCAATTCTGTAAAAATTTCTGAGAGAAATGTACTGCTTAATTTTGATATAAGCTGTAATCACAGAGGAGTCATGAGACATGTTTTCCTGATCCTGCATAGAACACTGAAGCCACAAGAAGACGACGGGATGTTTTATTCAATCGCTGAAAATGGTGTACATCAAAACGCGCCCTTTCTGTGTCTTCGCTGTCCCACTGTCAAAGGCTGTGAGCGTCCATGATGTGCTGAATAATAGATACTGTAGCCTGCTGTACAGGCTTCCAGAACTGTCTAATATGGCCGGACCATAGAACAAGAAATTCTCTTTATTATAGAGTGATAAAGTTGAAATCTCATGTACTGACGTATTAAAACTGGTGCTGAGGGAAATATGAGGCACCTGCCCACCGCAATCAGTCAAAGGTTGGCTAATATTTTCCAACTTGTGTTGAGACAATAAAACCTTTGATGGGTGGCCGGGGTGGAGATACTAAACGTCCAACCTGGATTCCTTTGTAGGTGGATTGTCTTTTGTTCGTAAGGCCTCCTTTGGGTTCTCCACCTTTAAAGAGATCTAGAAATGTTATTCTATAAAAAAATTGCTGTGTGTCATTAAAATTTTCAGGTTTGACTTGAAGAAAAAGTGGCAACCCTAGTTCCAAGACAAATGCCCTTACTCGGGCCTACATTTCAGTTAACTATATTTCTGGCCTTTAACCCCCTTAGCGGTATCCCCAAGCGTGACTCCGGGTTGTTTTTCTATGCTAAGATGGGTATCCCCGCGTCATGCTCGGGGTAGATGTGCAGAGCGTGCAGCGGCGCGGCTTACCTTTCGCAGCATCCACAGACAAGTTACTCACCTTGTCCTTGGATCCTGCGATGCATCCCCGCTGTGTGAGCGAGCGGGTCCTCGCTCGATTCACAGTGTCCCCGTGTGCCGATCTCCTTTCCTTGGGACGTTACGACGCACGGGGGCGGAGAACGGCGCCAAATTCAAAAAAGTAAACAAACACTTTACATACAGTATACTGTAATCTTATAGATTACAGTACTGTATGTAAAAAATACACACCCCCCTTTGTCCCTAGTGGTCTGCCCAGTGCCCTACATGTTCTTTTATATAATAAAAACTGTTCTTTCTGCCTGCAAACTGTAGATTGTCCATAGCAACCAAAAGTGTCCCTTTATGTCAAAAGTGGTTTTAGAGCAGCTAGAAAACAGCGATAATAAATTAGAATCACTTGCAGAATTGTGTGATAGCGATTTGTGGGGAAATTCGTCATAAAAAAATAAAAGTAATGACAGCGACAATTCTGCAACTGAGCAAATTTCAGTGATTTTGAGTTGATTACATTATTGAATAATTTTTATTATAATTATATTATTATTTGTTATAATTATTTATTATATTATAATTTATAATTTTGTTTTAAAAAAAAAAATCATACCCGGAATGCCTACTAGACTCTTGTTTGGTCAGATTTAAATGAGTTCCTAAGAATTGCAGGCCTACAGTATAAAACGTCAAATTTCCTTGCAAAATAAATGTACCGCTTTTGGTACGTAATTCCAGACAGAATCATACCGCCGGGGAGGTTAAAGTGATTGGGAGTTGTAAAGGGAAAAATATTTTTTTTAATAACAAACATGTTATACTTACCTGCTCTGTGCAGCCCAGAACCACTTTAAAGTAATGAAGAAAAGATGATCCACACTCCGGTCGTTGCTCTTTAACCACTTAACCCCCGGACCATATTGCTGCCCAAAGACCAGAGCACTTTTTGCGATTCGGGACTGCGCCGCTTTAACTGACAATTGTGCGGTCGTGCGACGTGGCACCCAAACAAAATTGGCGTCCTTTTTTTCCCCACAAATAGAGCTTTCTTTTGGTGGTATTTGATCACCTCTGCGGTTTTTATTTTTTGCGCTATAAACAAAAATAGAGCGACAATTTTGAAAAAAATGAATATTTTTTACTTTTTGCTATAATAAATATCCCCCAAAAATATATAAAAAAAACTATTTTTTTCCTCAGTTTAGGCCGATACGTATTCTTCTACATATTTTTCGTAAAAAAAAATCCCAATAAGCGTTTATTGATTGGTTTGCGCAAAAGTTATAGCGTTTACAAAATAGGGGGTGTTTTTATGGCATTTTTATTAATATATTTTTTTACTAGTAATGGCAGGGATCAGCGATTTTTTTTCGGTACTGCGACATTATGGCGGACACTTCAGACACTTTTGACACATTTTTGGGACCATTGGCATTTTTATAGCGATCAGTGCTATAAAAATGCATTGGATTACTATAAAAATGCCACTGGCAGTGAAGGGGTTAACACTAGGGGGCGGGGAAGGGGTTAAGTATGTCCCTCTGTGTTATCTTACTGTGGGGGGGGGGGTGACCTCGCTAGGGGAAACACTGATCCTCTGTTCATACATTGTATGAACAAAAGATCAGCATTTCCCCCGCTGACAGGACCGAGAGCTGTGTGTTTACACACACAGCTCCCGGGCCCCGCTCTGTAACGAGCGATCGCGTGTGCCCGGCAGCGATCGAGCCCGCCGGGCACACGCATGGGAGTCGGGGGCGAGCGGGGGGCACGCGCGCCTCCGGCGGCGCGCACGCGCCGTATAGCTACAGGCTCTCGCCCAGGAGAGCCGACCTGCCGCCGTATAATGACGGTGCGCGGTCGGCTAGTGGTTAAAAAATCGTTGTTTTTATTAACAAGCCACAGTGAACCAACGCAAATGAGAACAGTTGACGCGTTTCAGCCTATAAGGCCTTAGTCATAACCACTTTAAAGTAAGCCTGTGCCAAGAATAATAATAAAGCGGTGCGCAAACTGTTGGTGCTATATAAATCTTGTATAATAATACTAATGATAAAATGCTATTGGAATTGTATAGCGAGCGCCAGGATGTGTCTGTAGGCTCTTTGATGCACTTTTATGGGCTTTCCAGGTGCTGCAATCCAGGAATGTGCTAATACGTATGTAAATAATAGTTAGAAACTAAACCCGTCCTACTTCCTGCTTCTTGGCATTGGTACATGGGAACAATAGTGAGATGGTGGAGGTGGGAAGCAAAAGGGAAACTATTCTCAATCACCGGAACACACAACACAAGGCCGACCTGCAGGCGGCCTTTTATAGTGTGGGGCGTGTACTAAACCCCCTGAGCCATAATTGGCCAAAGCCACCCTGGCTTTGGCCAATTACGGCTCTCTGTACTGACGGAGCTGTGATTGGCCAAGCATGCGGATCATAGTGCATGCTTGGCCAATCATCAGCGCGCAGTGCCGCAGTGAATTATGGGCCGTGGCGCGTCACTCGAATTTGGCGAGAACGACCCGTTTTGTTCGTATTTCAATGAACGATCGAACATACGTTTGACTCGAACACGAAGCTCATCCCTATATAGAATGTTCTACAGTTATGTGATCACCCAAATATATTGTGAACTGTAGGTAAAATTATTTTTAGTAGGGGTTCCTCTAGACCTGCAAAATATTTTAAGGAATCTTCTGGGGCAAAATAGTTGGGAAAGGCTGCTTTACATCAACTAAAAAGTAGAGGTTTGGCTTCAGTTGAGTTTCCAGCCATTGGAAGTAGAGAAGGTTTGTCCAAGGTTTTTTATTTATTGCAAAAGTTGGTTTAGTTTTATTCGGTATTAAAGTGGATGTAAACCCCTCTCATCCTTTCTAAACTCCTGCCATAGTGCTGATCTATAAGGATATAGATGTCTCCTGAATGTATCCTTACCTGTCAAATGTCTCCCCTCTGTCTGTTATAAGAACTGAAAAACAGCAGATTCTGTGGGTGGGTCTGTTGTCTGGAGCTCTGTGGGTGGAGTCATGATGTCAGTAGACTACCCACCCACCTCTACATTCCCCTTGTCAACATGCATTTTGTCCTATGTATTACTTACACTGACTTCTGCTATGATCACTAACATCCAGTCAAAATCCAGAAAAGTAACCACCTGACTTCAGAAAAGGAGAGGGGGTGGAAATAAAAAAATAATGCCTGTCCTCCAGGCTAGTGAATGAGATATGTAAATAACCTGTCACTCACAGCAAGGGGGCGGAACGGAGCAAGGTTTTTCTCTGTTAGTCCGTTTTATCTCACTGAACAATAAAAGAGGATTGCTCAGAGCTGGATTAACTATTTGTGGCAAGACTGGGCACAGATGATAGGAAATCTTTTACTCTACATTGTGACGGCAAAAAAAAAAATTCGACCTCCCCCCCTCTCTCTCACTTTTTTTCTGTCCTCCTTTTCTTTGATTTTCAATTACTATAGATGTTACTAAGTATAAAGGTTACCGTGATGCTACTATGGTAAGGTCCTACACCACCTGACTCCTTTGAGATATTTCTGTAATTGGTGGAAGGACCAGCAGTAAAGAGTGAGGGTGTCTGTCCCTCCCCTTTCCTATGCTAGGCTAACCCTGGACAGGCACGAGCAGGCCCGGCCTTGGGGCGGCAGGGTGCCAAGGGGCGGCAGTGGCATGGATTCCCCCGATGCCCGTAACATACAGTTAAGGGCGGTAAGTTATGGGGGAATCCGCTCGCTCCTTAACAAGTGATTGCGGCGATGTCGCCGAAATCACTTGTAAAATGTGTGCTCCCGTCCGTCCTCCCCTCCCCCCCACCCCACATACCTCTCACTGCTGGCTCTGTCTTCGGGACTCCGTCCTCCCCCCGGCCACCGAGTCTGTCTCCTGTTCCTGCTGCCGATGTACACAGTGAGAGGGGAGAGCTGTGCTCTTCCCATCTCAGCTGTGACAGGAGTTCTAGCACAGTGCTAGGACTCCTGTTTTGGAGGTGACAGGGTCAATAAAGAGAACCTGTCACCTCCAATTGCTATCACACAGGGAATTGTTTTATCCTGTATGATAGCAAAAAGGTTAAGTGAAAAAAAAAAATTGATAAAAAATAAATAAATAATAAGAAATAATAATTAATAAAATAAAGAAAAATAATAAGAAAATTATACAAAAATAAAAAAAAGTAAGCGACAAGCTACAAATAAATAAAAATAAAAAAGTGATAAAAAAGTAAAAAAAAAAGAAAAAATATTTGAACTAACCGTGCCGCCCCTGCCATCCGATTGCCATTCTCTGTTGATTTGGGGGGGGGGGGGTAGTTCGGTTGGCGGAGAGGGGGTGCATTGCGGAACCTGGCATTGGGGCAGCAGGGAGAGCAAATCCGGCCCTGGGCACGAGCACTTAATGTTGTAATCTTGTGCCCTTTTGTTGCGTTTGTATTGCTACTATGTTTTGTATTGAACCTTTACAAAATAAAAAATTGTTATTTGATAAAATAAAAAAAAGTTGGAATGCACGTTCTTCCACTTTAAGAATATTCCTAAAATGTTTTGTCTTCAAGGTATCGAAGGCGGCAGCAGACTTGATGGCCTACTGTGAAGCCCACTCCAAGGAAGACCCATTACTGACCCCAGTGCCTGCTTCAGAAAACCCTTTTAGAGAGAAGAAGTTTTTCTGTGCCATCCTGTGAAGTGGGAGTGACGCCTTGCACCACCAGGCTTTCCAAATGCCGATTTTTAGAATTTTTAACACCAAGAACTCCTTATACAGTCTGCAGAAAAACAGCAACCGCATAACAACAAATAATACGTAATAGCTGGAAACGTGGATGCTCGTGTTGCAAATACACGGCACCCATTTGGAACAAGACAAAGTTCTTGCGACAAAAACTTGCTGTCTTTTCCAGGTCGTAGAAAGAAAAAAAATTGTAAAGTATAAAGCTTTGTGACACTTAAGTTAAGATCCTGTTTCTTTAGGTTTGTTTTTATTATTATTATAATTATTTTTTATCATACGGTTTTGTTCCTGATATTCTGTTAATTTAAAAATGTTGAGGTTTAAATTGTCATTACTAGCAGCAGGAAAAAAAAACACATTTTACAACGGTGTTTATATGTCATATTTTGATATTGTGCATTGTTAGAGTAGCACAACAATGGTTTTCACGGTTGGGATGGTTTACTTTACACAAATAAATGTTCACAGCACGTACCGTACTTAGGGACTTTGCAGGATGCCATCTTTCACTATAATGATATTGCTATTTTGTGTTCATAAAGTAGACGGGAATCTGACCACAATTTTTAATATTTTTTGATGTAGTTTTTGAATCTGCAAAAAAAAAACAAACAAAAAAAAATTGTCTAGTGCCATCATTTTTTTTAATATCAATTTCTAGAAACTGTACAAGGCATTCTACATGGAAGCAAAATTATACACTTTCCACATAACGTAATAAGCCGCAAGTAGCTGTTACTCTGCCATTGTGATTTTGTAATAGATATGAATGGTGCAAAGGAAGATGTAATTAAATAATGAACGCTATGTTAGATTTTTGAGTATTTTTAAGACTTTCTAAAACCAGCATCACCCCAGACATGGCATCCATTTTCATATGAATGCACCATGGCAGTTCTAGGACAGTGCTGTCCAATTTAGACCTCCAAGGCAGGTGTCCCAATACTTTTGGTAATTTAGTGTAGCTATGGGAGGCAGTAGCACAGTTTTGATTTTTTTTTTTTCTAAAAAAAGCTTGGCTCCAGGCCTATGTTTAAATAATGTTATATGAAATACATATTTGAGAGCTGTTTTACCTCCCAAATGATTTGAAATGTTACCCATCTATGTCTGAGATACACTATGGTCCAGATTCTCAAAGGGCTTACGACGGCGCAACGCCATGTACGCCGTCGTAAGTCCTAATCTGGCCCGTCGTGTATATGCGACTGATTCTGATTCTTAGAATCAGTTACACATAGATATCCATTAGATCCGACAGGCGTAAGGCTCTTAAGCCGTCGGATCTTAACTGCAATTTTTTTTTGTTGCCCGCTAGGTGGCGCTTCCGTCGTTTTCCCCGTCGAGTATGCAAATTAGCTAGATACGCAAATTCCCGAACGTACGCGCGGCCGACGCAGTAAAGTTACGACGTTTACGTTAGGTTTTTCCGGCGTAAAGTTGCCCCTGCTTTATGAGGGGCAACCAATGTTAAGTATGGTCATCGTTCCCACGTCAAAATTTATAAATTTACGTAGTTTGCGTAAGTCATCCGTGAATGGGGCTGGACGCCATTTACGTTCACGTCGAAACCAATGACGTCCTTGCGACGTCATTTGGACCAATGCACCCTGGGATATTTTACAGACGGCGCATGCGCAGTACGTTCGGCGCGGGAACGCGCTTAATTTAAATGCTACACGCCCCCTACCCGCCTATTTTGAATTAGGCGGGCTTGCGCCGGGTGATTTACGCTACGCCGCCGCAGCTTTACAGGCAAGTTCCTTGTGAATAAAGCACTTGCCTGAAAAACTTGTGGCGGCGTAACGTAAATGAGATACGTTACGCCCGCCCTAAGTTACGCCATTCTACGAGAATCTGGGCCTATATGGACAAGCACTTGTGTAGACCCTTAAAATCGGACCTACTATATAACCAAATGTTTGTAGACCCCACTCCAAACACAGTTTAGCTATGTAGTGTGGACCCTTTATGGGCCCCGCAGATTTGTCCCAGGTTCTCTTCCCGCGTAGGTTTTAAGGCAGCCAGACACAAAGCGGCATAAACAGTCTCACAACTCAAGGACCAGGCAGGGAATGTCTTTTTAGGATTTAATGCACAATAAACTTTTTGATAGGATGCAAGGTGAGCTTTGGGATACTCCAGAATTAGTGCACTAAGTAAGCGGAGGACACTCTTGGTTTTGTCTTCACTCTTCAGAACAATACTCCTCTTGGCAGATCATAGGAGAACAAGCAACCCTGGGACTCTAAGCAAAGAAATGGCTCCAAATCCCCAACACTGGAGCAAATGGTTAAAGCAGCAACATTCACTAAGATCTCACACATTGGCATATACTCATAATGTCCCTGTGTACTTGGATGCCTCCGTTCAATACTGGCCAGACACTTCTCCTGGGAACCTCCAGGCCAAATCCACAGTCAAAGAGGAAGTAAACCCAGTTTAAAAAAAAATGCATGCGCCATAGACATCGGCGTCCATGATTTTAGTAAATCTCTCCTAAACTGTGGAGGTTTAGGAAATATTTCAAGCACCTACAGTTAAGCCTTAATCTAGGCTTACCTGTAGGTTAAAGTGGTTGTAAAAGGTTTACAACCACTTTAACCCCCTTTGAATTGGCTCTAGCTCCTTTCACAAAATTGGCCCTTCAGCTCACACTTGAGCCGGGACCTCGAACCTCTGCAAGCTTTAGCTACTCTGCCAAGAAGGGTGGCGTCTTTCAGACTCAGATCTTCTCCTGGACAAGAACCCTGCTTCTCCAGGCCCCAGACTATTTATGAAATCATCAGCCCCCTACTGGGCATCCTCTCCACCAGGCTGAGACCACATGGGTATTGAGGCCCAGGATCTGCCTCTTCCAACCCGCTACATTCTAGAATCTATTATGCCGCGTACAGACGGTCGTTTTTTGTGATGAAAAGGTCTTTTCCTCCAACATCAGTAATCATCAAGCCGACACCCTACATACTTGCTCTTGAAACTCAGGACACTGTTACCCCCCCCCCCCCCCCCATGGTGCACATTTCCTCCACACACCTTTATGGTGGGAGCACCCAAATCATTTGTCAAGGCAATTGTGTGCAGCACACCTAATCAGTTCCCGGTGTTGGTTCTCTCTCTGTCTGAGCTCTCCTGTACAGGCAACTGCAAGAGGCTGATACCAAGCTGTTATAGCTGCAAAGAGTGGGCCAACTCAATATTGAACCCTACAGACTGTGGGCCTGATCTACAGAAGGGATTCGCCGGCGTATCTACTAATACGCCGTCGTATCCCTGTTTCTATCTATGGAACTGATCCACAGAATCAGTTTCTCATAGATAGGCAGAAGATCCGACATGTGTAAGGGACTTACACTGTCGGATCTTAGGATGCAGTACCGCAGCCGCCGCTGGGGGCATTTCTCGTCGAAATCCAGCGTCGGGTATGCAAATTAGCACTTACGGAGATCCACGAAGCTTTTACGCTTCGTTTTTTCTCCGTAAGTATTAGTTTGCCGTCGCAAAATTAGGGCTGCTTTTACAAAGTGTAAAGTTAGTACACCATGTAAAAGTAGACCCTTCTTTCCCGCGACGCTGTCAAATTTTTTTTTAAATTTTTTTTTTCCCGCCGCATCTCTTTTTTTCCCGACGCAACTTTTTTTACCCGGTGCAATTCACAAAACTCGGCGTAACGTAATTTCCCGCAATGCACGTCGGGAAAATTGCATCGGGAGCATGCGCAGTACTAATTTAAATGGGACTTGCCCCATTAGATTGGGCACGCCTTGCGCCGGCCGGATTTAAGTTACACCGCTCAAAATTTCTAGGTAAGTGCTTTGTGGATCGGGCACTTAGGTAGAAATTTTCCGGTGGTGTAACTTAAATCCGAATATTTAAGTTACACCCGCTGGCTGTGGATCTGGCCCTGTGTGTGTGTAAAGGCAGGTGTCCTAATACTTTTGGTTATATAGTGTATTTGTGGCCACTTGCATGTAATCTCTCATGCAGTGATTACATGCGAGTGATCAGCCTTGGACACAGGTAGTCTGCCTCCAGGGTCAATCACTCGCATGAGCGATTATATGCTGCAAGAGCCAGCAGCTTCCTATTACTTTCAATGGGTCTGCTCTCAGCTAATCGCAGGAACCCACTTGAGGTTCTCACATTTAATGGAAGTGCCAGTACATTTGTAGGTGTGAATGCACCCTAAAGGGTAACTCCACTTTCATGGAAATAAAACCTGGAAAATACACACAAAAAATAGCATAGTATATACGGTACAATTGCTACGCAAGCCATGTTGTAATTGAATGTTATTAAAAATTACCTTTCCTTTTCAATCTGCAGCCGCTCTAATTTCCTGTATTCGGCACACAATTGGTTTACAGAACACTTCCAAAAAAAACGATGTGATTGGCTCGTTGATTTTCCTCGAAGTCTGCACTATGATACAAGTCCGATTTTAGGCCCCATGTGATAGAAAAAAATAGCAAAAAATTATATATATAGGCCCAGATTCTCGTAGAATGGCGTAACTTCGGGCGGGCGTAACGTATCTCATTTACGTTATGCCGCCGCAAGTTTTTCAGGCAAGTGCTTTATTTACAAAGAACTTGCCTGTAAAGTTGCGGCGGCGTAGCGTAAATCACTCGGCGTAAGCCCACCTAATTCAAATTAGGCGTGTAGCATTTAAATTAAGCGCGTTTCCGCGCCAAATGTACTGCGCATGTGCCGTCCGTAAAATATCCCAGGGTGCATTGCTCCAAATGACGTCGCAAGGACGTCATTGGTTTTGACGTGAACGTAAATGGCATCCAGCCCCATTCACGGACGACTTACGCAAACAACGTAAATTTATACATTTCGAAGCGGGAACGACGGCCATACTTAACATTGGTTGCGCCTCATATAGCAGGGGCAACTTTACGCTGGGACATGCCTAACGTAAACGTCGTAACTTCACTGCGCCGGCCACGCGTATGTTCGGGAATTTGCGTATCTAGCTAATTTGCATACTCGACGGGGAGAACGACGGAGGCGACACCTAGCGGACAAAAAAAAATTGCATTTAAGATCCGACTGCGTAAGAGACTTACGCCTGTCGGATCTAATGGATATCTATGCGTAACTGATTCTAAGAATCAGTCGCATAGATACGACGGCCCAGATTAGGACTTACGACGGCGTACATGGCGTTGCGCCGTCGTAAGCCCTTTGAGAATCTGGGCCATAGCGTATACTAGTCGTATTGTAATTGAATGTTTTTAAAAAAAAATCTGCTTGTGTGATTGGCTCACTGATTTCCCCAGAAATCTGCACTAAGATACAAGTCAGCTTTCAGGCATCCCCTGCAACAAAAACATCATTTTTGGTAAGATACTCCCAATAGGAAATCACATCTAAAGGGATGCAGACCCTGCAATTTTCCTCATTAGTGCCCTGCAGGTGCACAGCTTGTTGATAATTATAAAACCACTCCCATTATTTTTAGCACCTGGACACCGACAAACACACAGGGATGTGTTCAGAATAACAAAAGGTAGGAATCTGCAACAAAGTTTCTTCAAATCCTTGCAATGTACAGAGATCGCCCAGAGGGAAATGTGTTGTTTTTTTTTTTCAACAAAATTGGAGTTACTCTGGGCCAGATTCACAGAAGAAATACGCCGGAGTATCTACTGATTTTCAAATTTGCCGCGTCGTATCTTAATTTGTGATTCACAAACAAGATATAACGGCATTTGGCTAAGATTCGACAGGCTTACGGCTTCGTACGCCTTCGGATCTTAGGCTGCAATACTTCGGCCACCGCTGGGTGGAGTTCGCGTCATTTTCCAGCGTCGGGTATGCAAATTAGCTTTTACGGCGATCCACGAAGGTACTCGCGTGCGTTACGTCGTCGCAAGTCGTTTTTTCCCGGCGCAAAGTTAAGCCTGCTTTTTCATGGCTTAACTTTAGAGCAGCCATGTTAAAGTATGGCCGTCGTTCCCGCGTCGAATTAAAATTTTTTTTTTGCATAAGTACGTTACGCACGTCGCCATTCACAAACACGTCGGGGCGCCGTAATTTTGCGCAAAGCACGGCGGGAAATTTCCAAACGGAGCATGCGCAGAACGTTCGTCGCGGGAACGTGCCTAATTTAAATGGTACACGCCCCATTTGAATTAGGCGGGCTTGCGCCGGACAGCTTTACGCTACGCCGCCGAAAGTTTACACGCAAGTGCTTGGTGAATCAGGCACTTGCGCTGAAAACTTGCGGCGGTGTAACGTAAAGACGATACGTTACGCCGCCTGATTTATACCTGAATCTGGCCCTCTAAGTTTTGGGGAGATACACCCCAAAGGTTTGCCACTTCTAAAGGGATGAAGACACTGTAATGCCCCGTACACACAATCGAAAATTCCGACATCAAAAGTCCGATGTGAGCTTTTGAATGGAAATTCTGACCGTGTGTATGCGCCATCAGACTTTTGCTGTCGGAATTTCCGCCAACAAAAGAAGGAGAGCTGGTTCTCAAATTTTCAGACGGAAAAAAGTTCCTATCGGAAAATCCGATCATCAGTAGCAATTCCGACGCACAAAATCCTTGTAAAACTAGCATTCGGAATGGAAATATCACATTCGTCACACTGCAAATTATTGCATCGTTCAATGCAGCGCATGAAAAGCGCAAATCGTCTCTCACCAAACTTTTACTAACACGAGGATCAGCAAAAGCAGCCCAAAGGGTGGCGCAGTTTGAATGGAACTTCCCCTTTATAGTGCCATCGTACGTCATCGCGCTTTGGACTGGCGGTATTTGACCTGAACGTGTGTATGCAAGGCAGGTTTGGGAGGAATCCCGTCGGGAAAAACGTTTTTTTTTTCCTGTAGAGAAAAATGGTCATGTGTACGAGACGTCAGGCCTGATTCACACCTATGAATTTTGCAGATTTGCACTTCAGAACGTGTTCCATTGGAAATCATGTAAAAGCAGCAGTAAACCGTAAAAAAAACCTGCAAGACAATATCATAATGTGCTAGTATGCATGTCAGGGGCATCATGCATGGTGAATATCTCCTAAACGGCACACATTTAGGAGATATTCATTTTACCTATCGGTAAGCTTTATTAACCACTTCCCGCCCGGTCAATAGACAATTGACGTCCGGGAAGTGGTTGTGAAATCCTGACTGGACGTCTATTGACGTCCTGCAGGATTACATGCCGGCGCGCTCTCCGTGGGGGCGCGCAGCGCAGCGATCGGTGATGCGGGTTGTCAGTCTGACACCCTGCATCTCCGATCTCGGTAAAGAGCCTCCGGCAGAGGCTCTTTACCACGCGATCAGCCGTGTCCAATCACGGCTGATCACGATGTAAACAGGATGAGCCGTCGATAGCGATCGGCGGCTCTCCTGACGGGGGGTTCGCGCTGATTATTTATGAGCGCAGCCCCCCCCCTCAGATGCCCACACTGGACCACCAGGGAAGGGCAGTAAAAAAAAAGAGAGAATAGATGCCAATCAGTGCCCACAAATGGGCACTGACTGGCAACATGGGTACTGGCATAAACAAGTGATGCCCAGCAATGCCATCAGTGCCACCCCTCAGTGTCCATCAGTGCCACCCCTCAGTGTCCATCAGTGCCACCCCTGAGTGCCCATCCATGCCCAGTGCTCACCTATCAGTGCCCATCTGTGCCACCCATAAGTACCTATCAGTGCCACTCATAAGTGCCGCCCATGAGTGTCCATCAGTGTCGCCTATGAGTGCCCATCAGTGCCACCTATGAGTGCCCATCAGTGCCACCTATAAGTGCCCATCAGTGCCGCATACCAGTGCCGCCTATCAGTCAGCGCCGCCAACAGTGCCGCCTCACCGGTGCCGATCAGGGCCGCCTTACCGGTGCCCATCAGTGCCACTTCATCGGTGCCTGTAATCGAAGTAGAAAACTTACTTATTTACCAAAAAAAATTACTAATTACCAAAAAAATTAACAGAAAAAAAATAAAAACTTAATTTTTTTCAAAATTTTCGGTCTTTTTTTAGTTGTTGCGCAAAAAAATCAAATCGCAGAGGTGATCAAATACCACCAAAAAAAGCTCTATTTGTTGGACCAAAATGATAAAAAAATTGTTTGGGTACAGTGTAGCATGACCGTGCAATTGTCATTCAAAGTGCGACAGCGCTGAAAGCTGGCTTGGGCAGGAAGGTGCGTAAGTGCCTGGTATGGAAGTGGTTAAAGGCATACCTGTAGGTAAAAATCACCTAGCCGGCAATACAACCACTTTAAATGGACTGTAGTGCAAATCTGCAAAATGCCAAAAGCATTAAAAATGCATTAGGTGTGAATCAGACCTAAAGGCCTAGGAATTCAGTCATGTGATACCGGCTGGAAAAGAGTTCAGTCTGGGTGAATTTGTACTTTAGAGGATACCATGTGACTAGGCGATCTACTGTAGGTGTCAATGATAGATTAACGACACCCGGAAACATTTATTTATTAATAAATGAATATTTAATGTATAACTTAACAAAAGCCATATGAATAAAAATATATATAAAACTTTTTTTTTGGAATTAGATGCAGTTTAATCAAAAGTTTTGAGAGCATGAGGTTTACACATTTTTTTTTTTTTTGCAGCATTTTTCATACGAAACTGATGTACACTTTCTTTGTCGAGATCTTCAAACTTTCTCTTTTTAGATTTTTCTAAATTTTTTTTGTCATTTTACTGCCACCTACAGGTTTTAGACATGTACTGCAATTATCTCCTAATGGGAAAAAATGTCATATGCTGTTAGAGTGGTTGATTTACTAAAACTGCAAAATCGGGTGCAGCTGTGCATAGAAACCAATCAGCTTCCAGTTTGTTTTTGATTGTTTTTTTATATCAAAGCTTAAAGGGACACTAAAGGTTCCCGTTTAAAAAAACAAAAACAAACATGTCATACTTACCTCCATTGTTCAGCTCGTTTTGCACACAGTGGCCCCTATCCTGGTCTTCTGGGGTCCCTCTGCGGCTGTCTCGGCTCCCCCCTGCAAGAAGTAGCCCCCTTCATAAGAGCTCTCTCCCATGGGGGTTAGTTCTTGTGGGCACGCTCCCATGATACAGCCAGCGGCTATAGCCCCAGACTGTATCACTCGGCCCCGGCGCACTGCGTCATTGGATGTGATTGACAGCAGCGTGAGCCAATGGCTGCTGCTGTCAATCCATCCAATCTAGCCAATCAATGGCCAGACCTGAGTGGAGAAGAGGACGTCAGGGGCAAGCGCAGCAGGTGAACGGGCTCAGGTTAATAAAACGGGGGGGGGGGGGGTGTCATTGCCAGGTTTTTGTTCACCTTAACTGCTTGCCGACCAGCCGCCGCAGTTATACGGCGGCAGGTCGGCTCTGCTGGGCGAGAGCACGCAGCTATACGTCACTTCGCCCAGCAGCGAATAGGGGGGCGCGCGCACCCCCACCTCCCGTACGCGTGCCCGGCGGGCGCGATTGCGGCCAGGCACACGCGATCACTCGTTACAGAGCGAGGACTGGGAGCTGTGTGTGTAAACACACAGCTCCCGGTCCTGTCAGGGAGAGAAATACAATGTATGAACAGAAGATCAGTCATTTCCCCATGTCAGTCCACCCCCCCTACAGTTAGAACACACCCAGGGAACATACTTAACCCCTTCCCCGCCCCCTAGCGTTAACCCCTTCACTGCCAGTGGAATTTTTATAGTAATCCAATGCATTTTTATAGCACTGATTGCTATAAAAATGCCAATGGTCCCAAAAAGGTGTCAAAAGTGTCCGAAGTGTCCGCCATAATGTCGCAGTACCAAAAAAAAAAAAAATCGCTGATCGCCGCCATTACTAGTAAAAAAAAAAAATATTAATAAAAATGCCATAAAAATACCCCCTATTTTGTAAACGCTATAACTTTTGCGCAAACCAATCAATATACGCTTATTGCGATTTTTTTTATACGAAAAATATGTAGAAGAATACGTATCGGCCTAAACTGAGGAAAAAAAACATTTTTGATATATTTTTTGGGGGTATTTATTATAGCAAAAAGTGAAAAATATATATTTTTTTCAAAATTGGCGCTATTATTGTTTATAGCGCAAAAACTAAAAACCGCAGAGGTGATCAAATACCACCAAAAGAAAGCTCTATTTGTGGGGGAAAAAGGACGCCAATTTTGTTTGGGAGCCACGTCGCACGACCGCGCAATTGTCAGTTAAAGCGACGCAGTGCCGAATCGCAAAAAGTGCTCTGGTCTTTGACCAGCAATATGGTCCGGGGGTTAAGTGCCTTAAGCCTTGTACACACGCTTAGATTTTCAGATGACCGAATGTCCATTTTTTGGGGCATGCTTGTCTCATGTGCACAAAGCAAGGTCCATAAAGACATGGATGAGCGAGTTTGGGGTGGCGAACTTGACTGGCCTGCACAGAGTCCTGACCTCAACCCGATAGAAAACCTTTGGGATGAATTAGAATGGAGACTGCGAGCCAGGCCTTCTCGTCCACATGAATGCCTGACCTCCTGTTTAGTGTGGTCAGTGTTTAATAGGAAAGCAATGGGACTAGCAGGAACAACAGGAATTTCATATAAAGGAAGCAATACAAAAAGAAAAGGATACAGTCACATACAAGTACATGGTACAGCAGGCACATATCAGGAATATGAAATGCTGGGGTAACAAATGTTTTATCTTGATCATGCAGTGCAGTCTCTGGTTTTCCAAACACATTGGGGATGATTTACTAAAACTGGAGCTCTTTGGGCATGGCTGAGCAGCGGATGTAACCAGACGTGTGCACTGCTCTCTACACCGAAGATCCTGCATATTATCCTTGGGGTGACCTGCTATAGCACCCAATTGGCCTAAAAAACATACCCGTAGACTGGCACAGCACTGCGGCATCTTCTGGGCAGCTTGCACCGATCTCTCCCATGGCTAAAAAGCTGAAAGAAGCTTGTTCTTTCCCTGACCTGGCGATCCAAGATGGCGACCGGACACATCGCTCATCAAAAGACAAGAACAAGGAGGCCGCGCAGAAATAATTACCAGACCCTTATCCGAGCACACAGCCCGGCAGGTCAGGAAAGGGGGTGGGGACGAGCGAGCACCCCCCCTTCTAAACCGTACCAGGCCACATGCCTTCAACATGGGGGGGGGGTACTTGTGCAATAGAAAACTCTTAGAGGGACAGTGCACCACCCACAGAAGGGCCCCACCAAAAGCCAGCCAGTGTTAACTGACGCCAGGTACTTTCAGCCACCTTCAGGGGTACCCCATACACTAAAACGCACACTGTCACCCGCTGCCGATGTTATCTGCATAGCGTGCATCTATAGACCCTTTTTACATTCTGAGTAAGTTGATCCTGTTATAGAGACTCTAGTTGCACCTATTATAGTTCAGTTTGATATAGTTTTTTGAGGGCCAGTTACATACCTCCCAACTTTTTGAGATGGGAACGAGGGACACCTATTAGCAAAAGATGTAGGCATAGGACCACGCCCCTTAAAGGAGATATATCCAAAAAACAATATTGATTAAAACCACAAGTGCTTTTTTCACCACTACTATTCCTATATATTGGCTTTTAAAACTTGCAGTTGCGGCGCTTTAGAAATTGGATGAAAGGTTTAGCACTGGGAAACACTTTTGTAAAGCTAAATATTGCATTTCATATATAACTATACAGATCAGACCAAAATGAATGGACAAATGAGGAGAAAAGAGAGACAGAGGGACTTTGTTCCAAGTCAGGGACAGTCCCTCGTAATCAGGGACAGTTGGGAGCTATGGGGTTAGTGGGTCATTGACTGTTCATCTATTAGAGCGCCCTTAGGTCTGTGTAATTATCTGTTTATTGATTCGTGCCTTGTTTAATTGCATTTGTCAAAATACATATTAATGAATTTACCAGTAATCAGCTTCTGGCTTAATTCCTGTGTATTATTATGGAGCGGTAGCTTACTAACTCCTAAATCACACAGGTGTAAATGGCTTTTAACCCTGTGACAGAAGAGAGCACCCCCAGACAGAACAGAGCACCACCAGACAGAACAGAGCACCCCCAGACAGAACAGAGCACCCGCAGACAGAACAGAGCACCCCCAGACAGAACAGAGCACCCACAGACAGAACAGAGCACCCACAGACAGAACAGAGCACCCCCAGACAGAAAAGAGAACCCCCAGACAGAACAGAGCACCCCCAGACAGAATAGAGCACCCCAGACAGAACAGAGCACCCCAGACAGAACAGAGCACCACCAGACAGAACAGAGCACCACCAGACAGAATAGAGCACCCCCAGACAGAACAGAGCACCACCAGACAGAACAGAGCACCCACAGACAGAAAAGAGCACCCACAGACAGAACAGAGCACCACCAGCCAGAACAGAGCACCCCCAGACAGAACAGAGCACCCCCAGACAGAACAGAGCACCACCAGCCAGAACAAAGCACCCACAGACAGAACAGAGCACCCACAGACAGAACAGAGCACCCCCAGACAGAAAAGAGAACCCCCAGACAGAACAGAGCACCCCCAGACAGAATAGAACACCCCAGACAGAACAGAGCACCCCCGACAGAACAGAGCACCACCAGACAGAACAGAGCACCCCCAGACAGAACAGAGCACCCCCCGACAGAACAGAGCACCCCCAGACAGAACAGAGCACCCCCAGACAGAACAGAGCACCACCATACAGAACAGAGCACCACCAGACAGAACAGAGCACCCACAGACAGAGCACCCCCAGACAGAACAGAGCACCCCCAGACAGAGCACCCACAGACAGAACAGAGCACCACCAGACAGAACAGAGCACCCACAGACAGAACCGAGCACCACCAGACAGAACAGAGCACCCACCATCACCAGCAGCTCCTGCAGGGGTAAGCGCTACAATAATAAATGCACATTTTTTTCCATAAAGCGTTGCACCCACAAATAAGTGGATTGTGAGTACAATGCCAGGCTCCTGCAGACACCCAGTTTAGCAGTCTGCTCATACCTCCCATATGGGCAGGCAGATACTGAAGAGCAGGAAGAATTAATGAACTATGAGAATGCTCATCAGCGCCCTCGTAGTTCATTGCGAACTACATGCCATCTGTCGTGGTGGCAGACAGGACTTGTAGTGCATTCATTCACAGACCGCTGTGAATGAGACGGCTATGTAGGCAGCTTTGCTATTTTTGGAATTGTGACAGAGGGTGTAGGGAGAGGAACCCCTGTCCACTGTCACAATTTCAAAAATAGCACTCTGGGTACTCTGTTCTGTCTGTGGGTGTGTAGGGAGAGGAATCCCCGTCTGCTGTCACAGTGGGGGATCAGGGTGGTGCTGGGACTGGAGCAGTAACTTGTTACTTGTTGCACCCTTTATACAAGTGTAATATGTTACAAATGGTAAACCTATCCTTTATCTACAGTGGGCAGTCGTAAAGAAGTTATACTGCTGTAGAGAGGCCCCTCTGCGCCAGATCATGTACCTACTCCGTGATCTGACACTTGGCAATTGCTTCCTGGAAGCGGTGAATGCCCTTCTCTAAAATGGCGATTTCAGCTACGCCCCCGTCACGTGACCGGCGTCAGACGTCGCTTCTTTGTTGAAAATCTTGCGGGATTGGAGGGACAGCGTTCGCGATGTATCTTCAGAAGCACGAAAATGTCTCCCAGTACACACTGAGGCGAGCACCTATAACGCACTGCAGTGCCGGGGAGACGCCTACTCCCGCGGGAGGGGAAACAGGAAGCCCTAAATAATAAGGTATTTATATGTCAGATTAAAATTTCATGGGTCATTTGTCTATGCTAGTTGTGCAAGGAAGCAGACAAAATAGACTTGTAATTTGGGGGAACCTCCGCTTTAAAGTGGTTGTATACCGCACTTTGTGATTTTTTTCCTTCCTACTTCCCAGCCAGTGTCAGTGTCGGAATTGTCCGCCACAATATCGCAGTCCCGCTATAAGTCGCTGATCGCCACCATTACCAGTAAAAAAAAATCCCCTATTTTGTAGAAGTGATAACTTTTGCGCAAACCAATCAATATACGCTTATTGGGATTTTGTTACCAAAAATATGCAGCAGAATATATATTGGTCTAAATTGATAGAGACATTTTTTGTTTTTTTTTATGTGTTTTATAGCAGAAAGTAAAAAATATTGTTTTTTTTTTATTATAGTTTTTGTTTATAGTGCAAAAAATAAAAACAGCAGAGGTGATCAAATACCACTAAAAAAATAAAGCTTTATTTGTGGGGGGAAAATTACATTAATTTTGTTTGGGTACAACGTTGCATGACCACACAATTTGGCTGTATCGGCAAAAAAAATACCTGGTCATAAAGGGGGATAAGTCTTCCAGAGCTGAAGTGGATAATCAATGGCAGAGAATTTTCCCAAAATAAAGATGGCAGACAAACATCTTAGCATGGCAATAGAATGATAACAATGGAAACGAAACCGCTTGTCGGCCATCTTTATTATGGGCTCACGGCGCAGCTCCGGAAGCCCACATTAAATATGTCTGGCAAGCGTCTCAACATGGCAACGGCAACGTGGTAATTGGGGCGGGGCATTCCAAAACCAAAGCCGCTTCGTAAGTGGCCGTCTTTCTCATTCCATCTCCAATCACCTCCCAACAGCTCCACATCCAACCAGCGCGACGAGAAACAAAGGAGCGTCGAGGCTTTGCTACATCTGCCTTTCCTCATTGGTCAGCCAGTCATGCGGGATACAATTGGATGAACTTTGCATGGTCTTGAATGGCTGAGTCTCTCGAGGTTCCTTATTGGTTAAACGGAGGTTTCTCTATACCCGTGATTGGTGGAGCTCGTAGCCGCGCTCTATGATTGGCCTGGCTGGGCGGTTGCGCACTGACGGCCTTTGGAGAGCTGTCTTCCAGCCGGAGAGCCGCAGGTAGCCGGGCACCATGTTCCGCAGGAAGCTGCAGGCTCTGGATTATCACAACCCATCCGGCTTCAACTGTAAAGGTGAGATGTGAGGGAGGCCTGAGCCCGGCGGGGTTACCCAGAGTCCTCAGCGCGGCCACATGGAGGGTCGGGGGGACTCATTCATTGGGAAGTATGGAGGACCTTCCATTGTGTTCTCCTTCCTAAAGGACATAACATAGAACGTACTGTCCCGGCATGTGGGGGACCGTACCAGGACTACTTACCTGTAATAAAAACCAGACACCCCTCCTATATGGTGATCACATAAATAACACCCTCCCCCCCACATGGTGTCACACAGATAACCCCCTCCCCCCACATGGTGTCACACAGATAACACCCCTCCCCCCACATGGTGTCACACAGATAACCCCCTCCCCCCACATGGTGTCACACAGATAACACCCCTCCCCCCACATGGTGTCACACAGACAACCCCCCCCCCACATGGTGTCACACAGATAACCCCCCCTCCCCCCACATGGTGTCACACAGACACCCCCCCCCCCCCACATGGTGTCACACAGACAACCCCCCCCCCACATGGTGTCACACAGATAACCCCCTCCCCCCACATGGTGTCACACAGATAACCCCCCTCCCCCCACTTGGTGTCACACAGATTACACCCCTCCCCCCACATGGTGTCACACAGACAAACCCCCCCCCCACATGGTGTCACACAGATAACACCCCTCCCCCCACATGGGTGTCACACAGACAACCCCCCCCCCCACATGGTGTCACACAGACAACCCCCCCCCCCCACATGGTGTCACACAGATAACCCTCCCCCCCACATGGTGTCACACAGATAACCCCCCCCACATGGTGTCACACAGATAACAACCCCTCCCCCCCACATGGTGTCACACAGACAACCCCCCCCCCCACATGGTGTCACACAGATAACCCCCTCCCCCCCACATGGTGTCACACAGACACCCCCCCCCCCCCACATGGTGTCACACAGATAACACCCCTCCCCCCCACATGGTGTCACACAGACAACCCCCCCCCCCACATGGTGTCACACAGATAACCCTCCCCCCACATGGTGTCACACAGATAACCCTCCCCCCACATGGTGTCACACAGATAACCCTCCCCCCACATGGTGTCACACAGATAACCCCTCCCCCCACATGGTGTCACACAGACAACCCCCCCCCCCCACATGGTGTCACACAGATAACACCCCTCCCCCCACATGGTGTCACACAGACAACCCCCCCCCCCCACATGGTGTCACACAGATAACCCTCCCCCCACATGGTGTCACACAGATAACCCTCCCCCCACATGGTGTCACACAGATAACCCTCCCCCACATGGTGTCACACAGATAACACCCCCTCCCCCCACATGGTGTCACACAGATAACCCCCCCCCCCACATGGTGTCGCACAGATACCCCCCCCCCCCCCACATGGTGTCACACAGATAACCCTCCCCCCACATGGTGTCACACAGATAACCCTCCCCCACATGGTGTCACACAGATAACCCCCCTCCCCCCACAAGGTGTCACAAATACCCCCCCTCCCCCCACAAGGTGTCACAAAGATAACCCCCCTCCCCCCACATGGTGTCACACAGATAACCCCCCTCCCCCACATGGTGTCACAAATAACCCCCCTCCCCCCACATGGTGTCACACAGATAACCCCCTCCCCCCACATGGTGTCACACAGATAACCCCCCTCCCCCCCACATGGTGTCACACAGATAACCCCCCTCCCCCCACATGGTGTCACACAGATAACCCCCCTCCCCCCACATGGTGTCACACAGATAACCCCCCTCCCCCCACATGGTGTCACACAGAACCCCCCCTCCCCCCACATGGTGTCACACAGATAACACCCCTCCCCCATATGATGTCACACAGATACCCCCCCCCCCCCCACATGGTGTCACACAGATAACACCCCTCCCCCATATGATGTCACACAGATAACCCCCTCCCCCACATGGTGTCACACAGATACCCCCCCCCCCCCACATGGTGTCACACAGATAACACCCCTCCCCCATATGATGTCACACAGATAACCCCCCCCCCCCCACATGGTGTCACACAGATAACACCCCTCCCCCATATGATGTCACACAGATAACCGCCTCCCCCACATGGTGTCACACAGATAACCCCCCCTCCCCCCATATGATGTCACACAGATAACCCCCTCCCCCCACATGGTGTCACACAGATAACCCCCTCCCCCCACATGGTGTCACACAGATAACCCCCTCCCCCACATGGTGTCACACAGATAACACCCCTCCCCCCACATGGTGTCACACAGATAACACCCCTCCCCCCACATGGTGTCACACAGATAACCCCCTCCCCCACATGGTGTCACACAGATAACCCCCCTCCCCCTATGTGGTGTCACACAGATAACCCCCTCCCCCCACATGGTGTCACGCAGCCAACCCCCCTCCCCCCACATGGGGTCACACAGATCCTCCCCCACATGGTGTCACACAAATAACCCCCCCATGGTGTCACAAAGATAACCCCCCCCCCCCACATGGTGTTCACACAGCCAACCACTCCCCCCCATTTGGTGTCACATAAGGATGAGCTCTGGCGCGTTCGCATAGAACACGTGCAGAGCCCGCCAGGAAGTGTGCACGGCGCTGCGCTAATCACAGCCAGTGAGACATTTCCCGATGCTCGGCTGCAGAGATCGGGAAATGTCTCCCTGGCTGTGATTAGCGCAGCGCCGTGCACAGTTCCTGGCGGGCTCTGCACGTGTTCTATGCGAACACGCCGGAGCTCATCCGTAGTGTCACACAGATAACCCCCCCCCCCATATGGTGTTTACACAGCCGACCCCTCCCCCCACATAATGTCACACAGCTAACCCCTCCCCCCATGTGGTGTCACACAGGTAGCCACTCCCCCCATGTGGTGTCACACAGGCAACCCCTCCCCCACATGGTGTCACACACAGATAACAACCCCTCCCCTATGTATGGTGTCACAGATCCCCCCCCCACACATGGTGTAACAGATAACCCCTCTCTTGCCCTTCCCGCACTTGGTGTCACACAGATAATATATCACCCCCTATATGGTGTCACACGGGGACCAGGGACCTGTTTTTTTTTTAACACTGTTATTGCTTCTAGCAGCGATTATCACCATTATAAGAAATCATTTTGGGTGTTGTGAATGGCTTTCATTCATAACAGATTGATGATGATGATTGGCTACAGCTAATCACATGGTACAGGGTGCTGTGATTGGCCCAGGTACTATGTGAGAGCTATGGGCCAATTGCAGCATCACAATACTAAGCCATCCATGACTGTTTTGTTGACATTCTAATCAGGTGATCACTGACCAATCGCATGATACCGGGCTGCTCACAGCGACTGATCAAACAGTGGTCCAGGCCAGGGGCTGTACTAACTGCGACATAACGGTACTTAGCGGTGTCTGCAGCTGCCGGAACATTTGCTCTGCGCGGGTCAATTAAATGTTTCTACACCCCCCCTCCCCCCCCATACCTCCGCTAGTCAGTGTCCTCCTCTAAAGTCCCAATCTTCCTTTTCTTATGTAACTGATGCACATTTTTATGTCCCAACCCCACCCCCCAATATTTTCACCTGTCAAAACTGGGAACCTGCCCCCCCCCCCCCCCCCCCCCCAAAAAAAAAAAAAAAATGACATGCCAAATGTGGCATAGATGGGGGGTAAGGAGTCCACTTTGGGGTGGAACTTCGCTTTAAGGACGTGGCAGCCCCATTCCTTAATATGCTTCAGAAATCTCCCTCCACTGAGTCTGGCTGCAGCCATTTTAACTGTGGGCAGCTGAAGCTGCTGTCTGATCACTTCCTGGATTTACACAGAAGCACGCCTCCAGCTCTGCAGCTCTCATTGGCCCTCTTATGACTCATACCCCTCCCTTCCTGACAAACTCTCACAGTAGTTAGAGAGAGAGCTGTGCATGATGTCATAAGCCTAGGCTAATCACCAGACAAGAAACAGGAAGTGGGCTGTAGAAGGGATTTACTGGCAGAAAAAAAAAAAGTTTTACTATCCAAAGTTAAAACAACAACAACAACAACAAGGGCAGAAGATTTAATAGATGGAAAGTTGAAAAAAATGACTGAAGGTCGGCTAACAATTATTATTTGCCAGCTTTTTTTTTTTTTTTTTTTTACACTTGAGCTGTCAGTGGGAGAATCCTGCTGACAGCTGAAAGAACAGAGCCTGGAAGTATCGGCTTCAGGTATTGGAGCGTTTGTATAAGTATCGATACTGGTGCAAATGCTTAGTACGGCCCCCCCCCCCCCCCATACCGTTCCCAGTATCGGTGCATCCCTAGTACTCTTTCCTTTCCGAGCATGCATGGTCTTGGTCACTCAGATTATTATTTTCTCAGTACTGTACTGAATTACCACTTGGCGCCCGCCCACATTGTACTGCAGACGAGCGGCTGCTATAGGCAGAGCAATGTACTGGTACATCACTGCCTACTTCAGGGTTTGGGGCACACATGTACGCCCCCCCCCCCCCCCCAGGCTGGCTCCCGCTGTGATTGTACACAGTGGGAGCCTGTTGGCAAGCCCTGGCCAATGATTCATGGCTGATCGGCCCAGAGCTCTGTGTTGACATTCAATACATACAGGGCTCTGTACACAGGGAGAGAAATCTCTGTGTTTCTCATCCCTGTGAAGCAAGGTTGAGAAACTTGGAGATCAAGTAGTAAAAGCAGCACACTTTACGCTAGAGATCGACCGATATATCGGCTGATTTTTTTTAATTAATTATTATCTGCTGATTGTGCTGGAAAAAAAGACCAATTTAAAACTTCAGCGCGACTTGCAAATGACTTCTGTAATAGAAGTCAAAGTCTCCTGGAGCAACTTGTCTCTCCTATCTGGGCAGCCTGCCAAGTCTGAGAAAAGAAGCAGAGATACAATGTTTCTACCTATCAAAGGACTGAACTGGTGACTAGGAGATCTCTTTAGGCTGCATTCAAGGAAAAAAATGAATCGGCCAAAAAAAATCGGCATCATATATCGGCCGCCGCGATTTCTAAATATCGGCATCGACCAGAGAAAAACCCTCTTCATTTCCCCTCTACTTTACACACATTACACAGTTAGGCACATATTTAACCCCTGTAGATGTTAACCCCTTCCCAGCCACAGTGCCATTAGTACAGTGACAGTGTATAGTATTACCCTGTATTATTGTCACTGGTGACATCAGTGGCAGTCCGTTCTTACCAGATCGCCTGCCGCACTGTTGCAATCCCATTAGAAGTTGTTGATCGCCGCCATTAGTATTATTTTTGGGAGGTATGTTTCTAGCAGAAAGTAGAACCTTTTATTTTTTCAACATTTTCTGTCTATTTTTTTTTTTTTTTTGTTTATCGCAATAAAAATTAAAAATACACTGGTGATCAAATGCCACCAAAAGAAATCTCTATTTGTGGGAAAACAAATGATGTAAATTTAGTGTGTATGGTGCCGCATAGCCGTGCTATTGCCAGGTAAAGTAGTGCAGTGCTGAATAGCAAAACAGTGGCCTGCTAATGAAGGGGATCAAATCTTTCGGGAACTGAAGTGGTTAAACTAAAATTGCTCGTTCTGTTATCGTATATGAGAAAGTTTCCATGCTTGTCCTTTTGGATGAACTGTCATGATCGGCTCCCGAAAACTGTGTCACGAATGATGAGATTATAGGACGATCGCTTCAAAAGCGCTAATTTTCCTCCGATTTTTCGCATTGTTTGTGCTAGGCATTCGTGTTCTTAAAAAATGATTTCTTCCACTTTATTTATTTATTTATTTATTTATAAAAATGCTTATTGGGAGCGCAGTCATTACCCAAAAGGCCTCGATGCGCTCATAGAACCGACATATACAAATACAAACAGTCTCTTATTACTGTACGATAATTATATAAAAACACATACTAACCATTTAAAAACTGAAGTACTAATATCTTACCCTAATTCGGACCATACACTTGAGAAAATAAAAAAGTTTTTAAAAACTTCCTAAATTTTAATAAATCCGTCTCACATCTTATGTATAGAGGTAGAGAATTCCAGAATATAGATCCCTGCACATCCAGTGTCCTCCCTCCACATGTAGTCTTTCTAAACCTGGGGACAGTTAAATTGACCTGATTAGCAGATCTCAACGCTCTGTTGGGAACATAACAGGTACATTTTTCTTGAAGGTACCCTGGGCCTATCTTGTGGATAGCTTTGTGGACGATACAACCCACTTTGAACAAAACCCGATCAGCAACCGGTAACCAATGCAGGGCTTTCAGAGACGGTGTAATATGCTCCCGACGACCCACACCAGTTAGTAACCTAGCTGCAGCGTTTTGGATCAGCTGAAGCTTATGCAGAAGGATTTTTGGACACCCCATGTATAGCGCATTACAGTAGTCAAGCCGGCTACCAATAAAAGCATTAATCACGTGCACTTTGTCCACCTCGTCAATAAAATGCAGTGTAGAACGCAGAAGTTTCAGTTGGTTTCAGTTTGATACACACTTCATGACCGGGCATTGATGTGTCCTTGGTGGAAGTTTGGAAGTGATTGTGTGGGGTGTGTTTTTTTTTTTTTTTTCAATAAACGGTTAAATAACAAAACTTGCTCTGCGGAGTAACACCAGATCACAATTGTTTTGCACAAAGCAGGCCCCAACCTTCTCTTCTGGGGTCCCTCACCTTTGCTCCTGGCATATCCCGTTTTCTGTGTTCACAATCTGGGCTGTGTGAGTCTATTGACACACACACACAGAGCGGCCTATCCCAGCCCCCTCACAGGATTTGAGTGGCAGCTCCCAGTGCTGCCTCCTGTGCTGTGAGGCTCTCGGGCACAGCACTGGATCGAGTTTGGGCACAGGTAAATATTAAGGGAAGGGGAGCTGACCATGGAAGTTTTTTTTACCTTAAAGCGGAGCTCCACCCTAAAGTGGAACTCCCGCTGATCGGAACCCTCCGGTGTCACATTTGACACCTTTCAGGGGGAGGGGGGTGCAGATACCTGTCTAAAGACAGGTATTTGCACCTACTTCCGGCCACACAGTTTGGGCAGACTGCGGGCAGGACGTCGCCTCCCATCACAACCCCCCGTTGTGCTCTGGGAACATTTGGCTCCCAGAGCACAGCGGTAGCCAATTAGCAGGCGCAGCGCAACTCGCGCATGCGCCATAGAAAAACCGGGTAGTGAAGCAGGAGCGCTTCACTTCCTGGTTCCCTCACCGGGGGGGGGGGGCAGCAGAGTGACGAGCGGTCGCTCGTCCTCTGCTGCGGACGGCGCTGGACTCCAGGACAGGTAAGTGTCCTAATATTAAAAGTCAGCAGCTGCAGTATTTGTAGCTGCTGGCTTTTAATTTTATTTTTTATTTTTTTTTTCAGCGGACATCCGCTTTAATGCGGAGAATGTAATAATGTAAAGAAAATAAAAACCTTCAGCCTTTAGAACTACTTTAAGATTACAGAGTGCCCCATTTGATACCGACTAATACTTTGTCATTGTAACATTGTATTACTTTTGCTCCACAAACTTCCACAAGGGGGCAATGTGTGCATATTTTTTCCACAGCTGAATCTGATAAAGCTGTTATGTTGTCCGCTTAGTGATTTTTAGCTACAGGTAAGTCTATAATAAGTCTTACCTGTTGGTAAAATGAATATCTCCTGCGCATGTCTTCTGAAGGGTCTGGCTTACCGCCCCACAACTAAAAACAATCGCACACCTTTTACAGAAATGTATAATGTTTTTTATATTCTATAAAAGGTGTTTGTTTTCTTATTGTTGTTTTATGTTTACAGTTGTGTTCAACATAATATCAGTCCAACATCACTAACCAGATCAATCACTGTTTTTGGTATAAATTATATTGCTACGTGGCAAATAATTTTTATATATATTAGTTAGACAAAACCTGGGGCGCAATTGCGACTACATTTAGCGACCTGGGGCGGCACAGCTGGGGTATCCGTGTCTCCGTGTGCCCCCGCTGCGAGATCGCGCCGGCCGGTAATTGAGGCCGCGGCCTTCTGCAGACCTATGGTTCCTTCTGTGATCTGGCACCATCTTGTGGTGGCCGCTGGTATGACAAGACAACCAGCAATGCTAATGGAGCTTCCCCTGTCTGTTTTCACTGCAATCTCCTTCCCTCTAGTTAGAATCCCCAAACATAATTTTTTTTTTTTATTCTAACACCCTAAAGAATAAAATGGTGGTCGTTGCAAAACTTTCTGTGACACCGTATTACACGCATAAGGCGCGTCACCAGTTTCTGAAAGAAGCCGAACGTTCGGCTTCTTTCAAAACTTGTGACGCGCATTATGCGCCGGGAGGAAGTTTTTGTCATCACGTCAATCACTTAGCCTCTGCATAGGAACGCCCACTCCCGCGGGAGCCACTACCCGGTAGCCAGTGGGGGGGGGGGGGGGGGACTAGCTATAGGACGGTATTTACAGAAAAAAAAATCAGCATACTGTCAATGTTGGAAGTGAGCACAATGTAATGTTTGAAAAATGTTTTTAGGGTGAACCTCCGCTTTAAGTGCCAAAGTTTAGCGCCATTCCATGAGTGTGCACAATTTTAAAGTGTGACATGTTGGGTATCTATTTACTCGGCATAACATAACAAAAAAATTAGGTTAACTTTAGTGTTTTGCTGCTTCTTTTTTTTTTACTCTTAAAACTGTTTTTTTTTTTTTTTCCTATAAAAAATCTGTTTGAAAAATTGCGCAAATACAGTGTGACATAAAGTTGCAACAACTGCCATTTTATTCCATAGGGTCTCTGCTAAAAATAAAAAATAAAACATATATAATTGTTTGGGGGTTCTGAGTAGTTTTCTAACAAAAAAATTATGATTTTTTTTTTTTTTTTTTTTAGGAGTGGAGTGACAGAATTGGCCCGGTATGGAAGTGGTTAAACACACTGCTATTATTTTGAACACAACTGTATATTCTTAGTTTAGTTTGTCATTGTATGTTTATATTATTCTGACTATTTAAGCCACTTGGCCAACACTTGTCCTTGGTGAGGTGGAAGCTTTGCTGACGTTTCTCCCCTGACTAATGTGTCCTGTTTATTCTATCCCCTCTCACAGACGAAACAGAGTTTCGAAACTTTGTTGTTTGGTTAGAAGATCAGAAAATCAGACACTACAAAATAGAAGATCGGGGGAATCTAAGAAATATCCACAGCAGTGAATGGGCCAACCAGTATGACAAGGTATACATATATGCTTCTCAGCACAGCGTTCATTGTGTAATAGAACAGGAAATGCATGGAACTCATGGTTGGTGTTCAGAGGGAGAGGCAGACTAGTGCGATTTTTATTTTTTATTCCCCCCCCCCACAAGAGACTCCACTATTCATCTCCCCGTCTCTTCCATTGAAAGATTTCACGGGAACTCATGGCATCACTTCCATTTATTGAAATAAAGTGGCCAAGGCTAAAAACACTTGGATTTTATGTGTTTTTAGCCTTTGCTACTTTGTTTCAATAAATGGAATAGATGTTGAGTCCCCTTGAGTATACAATGTTCAAAAGGAGACTGTGCATGGTTCTGCACTTAGGCAGTGCACAGAATTCCGGGTTTCTGGGGGCAGTATGAAAGTTGTACTAACTACCCGGGCGGGTACCCGGGTGTTCACGAAGGTCCTAGCTCCAGTTCTAGCCAATCTAAGGATCCAGGGGGTCACGATCCTAGTATACCTGGACGACCTCTTAATCATAGATCACTCGCCTCCTGGCTTGGAGCGAGCAGTGGCCCTCACGGTTCAGTAACTCGAGAGGTTCGGCTGGGTCCTAAACCGAGAAAAGTCAGCATTTCAACCCACAAAGCAGTTGGAATATCTCGGCATGAGGTTAGACACGGAACGACAAAAGGTGTTCCTGCCCCTGGTAAAGGTCGAGGCTATCAAGCAATTGATTCATTTGGTTCTAAACAAAAGAGAACCAACTATTCGCCTATGTATGCGATTACTAGGCAAGCTAGTGGCCTCGTTCGAGGCGGTACCATACGCACAGAGCCACACTCGCATCCTACAGGCAGCCATTCTGGCGGTTTGGAGCAAGAGAGCTCAGGCCTTGGATTTTCCTTTGCCACTATCTTCAAGAGTCCAGCAAAGTCTGTGCTGGTGGTTAAACCCTCAGAATCTTCTGAAGGGAAAGTCTTTCAGTCCCGTAGCCTGGAAGGTAGTGACCACAGACACCAGCCTGAAAGGCTGGGGAGCGGTCTTGGATGGTTACACTTGCCAAGGAACTTGGGCAGAGAGGCAGCTGCCCATCAATGTCTTGGAGATCAGAGCTGCTCGGCTAGCCCTCCTGGCATGGACATCCAAATTGCAGGGGTCCCCGGTGAGAATACAATCAGAAAATGCCACAGCTGTGGCATATATAAACCACCAAGGGGGAACCAAGAGTCAAGCCGCTCAGAGAGAGGTGAGCTTGATTTTTCTATGGGCGGAGGCCCATGTACCCTGAATATCGGCGATATTCATTCCCGAAGTGGACAACCTGCAGGCGGACTTCCTAAGTCGCCAAACTCTGTCGCCAGGGGAATGGTCTTTACATCCCCAGGTCTTTCAGACAATCTGCAAGAGGTGGGGAGTGCCATACGTGGATGTCATGGCATCGAGATTCAACAAGAAGCTAGACAGGTTCATGTCCCGGACAAGGGACCCTATGGCCTGCGGAACCGATCCGTTGGTTTGCCCTTGGCATCAGTTCAAACTTCTATATGCCTTTCCCCCGCTATAGTTACTACCCCGCCTGTTGCGCAGGATCAGCGTGGAGCACAGGCCAGTCATCCTGGTAGCTCCAGCTTGGCCCCGGAGGGCATGGTACTCACTAGTCATAAAGATGGCAGTGGGAGACCCTTGGACTCTTCCTCTAAGAACAGACCTACTCTCGCAAGGCCCGATCCTCCACCCTGCATTACGGCGTCTAAATTTGATTCTCAGGGGTAGAGGTCTGTCTAGGCAGGTAATCTCTACCCTGATTAAGGCTAGAAAGCCGGTCTCCAGAGTAATTTATTACAGGGTTTGGAGGGCCTACATAGGCTGGTGTGAGTCCAAAAGTTGGTATTCCCGCAAGTATACCATTGATAGTGTTAAGTTTTCTCCAGCTAGGAGTGGATAAAGGCCTGGCATTAAGCACAATCAAAGGACAGATTTCAGCTTTGTCAGTGTGGTTTCAAAGGCCGCTGGCCACCCACTCGCTGGTTAAGACCTTCATACAGGGGGTCTTACGTATTAATCCTCCGGTCAAGTCACCACTTTGTCCGTGGGACTTAAATCTTGTTCTGTCAACTCTACAGAAACAACTTTTTGAGCCGTTGGCTGAAATTCCTTTGGTTTTACTGACAAGGAAGTTGGTATTTCTGGTCGCCATAGTTTCTGCCAGAAGAGTGTCAGAGTTGGCAGCCTTATCTTGTAAGGAACCATATCTCATTCTGCATAAGGACAGGGCGGTTCTCCGTCCTCATCCTTCCTTCCTTCCTACCAAGGGTTATATCCAGTTTTCACTTGAACCAGGATTTGGTATTACCATCCTTCTTTCCGAAACCCACTTCTAGAAAGGAAGGGTTGCTGCATACCTTGGATATTGTCAGGGCCATGAAGGCCTATCTTAAAGCTACAGAGAAGATTCGGAAAACAGATGTGTTGTTCATTTTACCGGATGGGCCCAAGAAGGGGCAGGCAGCTGCAAAGTCCACCATCTCGAGGTGGATTAAACAGTTAATCACTCAGGCCTACGGCTTGAAAGGGTTGCCTCCTCCGTTATCATTAAAGGCTCATTCTACTAGGGCCATGGGCGCCTCCTGGGCAGCACACCATCAGATCTCTATGGCTCAAGTATGCAAGGCGGCAACCTGGTATTCTGTCCACACGTTTACTAAATTTTACCAGTTGGACGTAAGAAGGAATACAGATACAGCCTTTGGGCAGGCAGTGCTGCAGGCTGCGATTTGAGACCCTCGGAATCGGGGGCACCCTTGATTTAAATTTAAATAAATTTTCTTGACGAAGTTGGATTTATTATTTTTTGAGTGTACCTCTAAATTAAATCCTTTTGTCTTGGAAGATGTTCTCCCTCCCCTCATTAAAGCATTGCTTTCGGACTTCCCGTATAGTAATGAATATGCCGCTCTGTGTCCCGTGATGTACGAGAGAGAAAAAGGGATTTTTAATACAGCTTACCTGTAAGCCTTTTCTTGGAGTACATCACGGGACACAGAGCTCCCACCCCTCTTATGGGGAACATTTTGGGAGGCATACTGCTTGCTACAAAACTGAGGTACTCCCTCTATGGGAGGGGGTTATATAGGGAGGGGACTTCCTGTTTGAGATTGCCAGTGTCCATCACCTGAAGGTACTCCATATAACCCATATAGTAATGAATATGCCGCTCTGTGTCCCGTGATGTACTCCAAGAAAAGGATTTTACAGGTAAGCTGTATTAAAAATCCCTATAGATAGATAGATATAGATATATAAAATATATCTCTATTAACTTAAAGTACAGCTGCCGCAGTTATACTGTGGCAGGTTGGCTCTCCTGAGCGAATCGGCGTCATGGTACGTCGGCCACCTTTTAAGACCGCTAGGGGGGGGGGGGGGGCAGGCGCGCAATGCTGGAAGCGATGCCCGTGGTTGGTGGCCGCAATGTCCACCGGCCATCCGCAATCGCTCCTGAGAGAGACAGAACGGGGATTTGTCAATATAAATGGAGACAATTTCCCCTACTAGTCTCCAAAGTCAGGGCGATGGAAGATGAATTTGAGCTTAGCTTGTTCACTTATGGAATAGTTGAGCTGCTGTTTGCTTATTGCAGCACTGAGACTGATCCGTTGATGATGATGATGGCATAATTTTCACACTTGGCAGTCAGACTCGCAACAATTGCAGGTTTATATGTGTTTTAAAAAAAATGTTGTCCTCTGTTCTTAATGGATGTGTCCCTTTTTAAAATAATTTGATATTCCCTCCCCAGTATTTGAAAGACGTCTCGTGCCCCTTCAAGTCTCAAGAACGTCAGGAAGGAATAGACTGGCTTCTGGGTCTTGCAGTACGCCTCGAGTATGGCGATAATGGTAAGTAAAATTCACTGGTTTATACATAAAGTTTTTCAGTTTTGGTCTGTGTGTGTGTGTGTGTGTGTGTGTCCGTCCACTAGAGAGATTTCCTTCTCCTTCCTGGTCAGTGTGTCAGGAACTGAGGGTTAAAGGAGAAGTACAACCAAAGCTTTTTTTGCCCATACTTCTCCTATGGATCACAGGAGCACAGTTCGTTCTGAACCCGTGACCTGTTTTCAGCCAAATGCGGAATAAGTCCACTGTTGGCTGACATCACATTGCCGGTCCAGGCTAGGGAAAGATCTTGTCTTCACAGTCGGGATCCACCCAGTTGTCTCAGCCTCTATCAGCGAGCTGCTGAGAGCCTGAGCCAGCTGCTCCAACCTGTTCCACAGCCCAGCAATCCAGTGAGTGCTGGTAGGGAAAGGGCAGCGAGCTGGTGACTGATAGTCACCAGCTGTCTGCAGCATTTGATCGCTCAGTTCTCCATCTGGAGCTGCCGGGGGACAGCTGCAGCATCCACTATGTGGGAAAAAAAATGTTGGTGTGTGTGTGTGAGAATGAGGAAGAGAATGTTTTTTTTTTTTTTTTTTTTTTTTTAAGCGGGGAGTTCACCCAAAAAACAACTTTCTGCAGTTAGATCCAGCATACTGCTGACATCTGCAGTATGCTGGTCTTTTTTTTTATTTTTATTTTTTTTTGGTACTTATCGTTTTAGCATACGATACTGCTAAAACGATAAGTACCAAAAAAAAAAAGACCAGCATACTGCAGATGTCAGCAGTATGATTGATCTAACTGCAGAAAGTTGATTTTTGGGTGAACTCCTGCTTTAAGGAATCGCTAACGTTTCTTTTTAAACTCTCCAAAAGGGACAGTAATGTAAAATATTTATGGATTAGAACCTCTCAGATTTGCTTCACCGAATGTGTCTTCCTCCCTTTTATTTTAGTCACTATCGGCTTAGAAATAAATACTTTAGGAGGTTAACCTGAACGGAATCCAAATACAAAATTGGAGAACAGGGTCATGTGCTGGTCTTGATGATCTCTTTTTTGGTATGCGGAGCTCAGTGGGCCCATAGGGATGTAATGCTGAATATAGGGCAGGTAGACACTGTAAATTTTACCTGGTAGGATGAATCCGCACACAAGTAGCACACAGACTCGTGCATACAGACAATACAATAAACTGTTTATTATGCTATGGGTCCGGCCACACTGCTCTGTTTTGGTCTGTAGCGTTTAGCTGTGTACACCAAAACAAGAAGTTTGTTCTCGTGGTCCAGATTTTGGTCATGTTTAATGCTTGTGCAATCTTTACATATGGAGAACATAATAGAGTATATGTGATGCTGCTGTTGCCTAGTAGGGCTAACCTGTAAACATCAAGCACTGTGCAGGCAGCACCCTTGGCCGTCAGTCATTCTGTATGACTGAATAACGAGGTCGTTTGTGCCGCCGCTGACTACACATTTTTTATGTTTCCTCCTGAATGATTCATTTATTCAGCTAAACCAAGTTAATGAAGTATCTGCACTGCCAGCAGTTGATTGAATACCTGAACAGTCACTGCTTCTGATAGGAAGCAGTGACTGGCAGATTATTTTGGTGGTGTCGATTGGGCCACCCACAGCTTATGTTTTGGCCGATTCGGTAGAAATCGGCCAAAACTAGAGCCGTGTATGGCCAGTATTCTTAGTTGAAGTAACAGTGACTTGTTTTGTTTATTTTTTACCCCCCAGCTGCTAAATACCAGAATGCAAAACCGCTGACCACAGATGCCACGAAGAGTGTGGAGCCATTAATAAACCTGGATGGTATGTGCTGCTTGTGTGGAATAAGTTGATTGACAACATTTTTCAAACCTGCTAGGAGACTGGAGGGATGGCAAGTCACTTGGCAGTAAGCCAGTAAATCAGTGGGTTTAGTTCTGCTTCAAGCCTCATAGCTGTATATCTGCAGTTTGAGGTCATCTGAGGCATAAGATTTGGTGATGTCACTACTCTGCTCCTTATTCTCTTTGCTGGAGAGAAAGCTGTACACGAGGACCTGCAGTGTAAGGATTTCCCTGCTTCCGATTTATTCATTCTGTGGATCAGAGGTTCTTAGACCTCTCCTGCTGCTACTTGATCATCCTCTCGCTAGTCATCGGTCATGAGGGGCAGCTATGACCTGAGGAAGCAAAGCCCTGCCTTTATCAAAATGGGCACCACCACACAAACCAACTGTGTAGGAACAAGGCATGGTAAATACAAAATGGGGTAAAGCTCAGCTGCAGGGAGCCGACAGGCAAAGCTGGTGGCAAGATCTTTTAATGACAGGGTAACAAGTGTGTTTTAAAGGGTCAGTAAAGTAGATGAAAAACGAGTTTGGTGTATTTGGGCAAATCAGAATGATCTAAATGGCACAAAAACATCTAGTAGGTTGAGAAACATTAGGTATGCTATGTAAGGTAGCAATGAAGTCCTTTATTTCAGTTCAAAAAGACTCTTATTTTGGGACATTCCCAGATCATATGTAAAAAGGTGTGTGCATATTGGTACATAGGGGTCAATTCACTAATGTTTATCATAACATGGTCATGTGACTAATTTGCATAAATGATCGCATGCAGTAAACTACACATTTTTCAGTAAATATATCTGTATTTTTATGAATTAAACTTTAAATATCAGTAAGCATCCAATTCAAACAGGGGAACCCCACGCCAAAAAAAAGTCAGTGTAGGGTCCCCCGCAAAATCCATACCAGACCCTTATCTGAGCATGCAGGTCGGGAACGAGGGTTGTGGTTGTGAGGGTCTGTGGGGGTTATCCGGGTCCGGGAGCCCACTTTAACAAGGGGACCCCCAGATCTCCCCCCCCCCCCCCCCCATGTTAATGAGTATGGGGTAGTACCTCTACCCATTCACCAAAAAATTGTAATAAAAGTGAATAAAGACAGTACAAACGTTTTTGAAAATTCCTTTATTAAAAAATTAAAACTCTTCCTTGCTGTAGATGCATTGTCAATCACAATGCCGACACCTAAAAAAAAAAAAAAAAAAAAACACTCAGATTGCCACGAACTCTCTTGCGATATTGCTTCCCCGCCGTGTGACATTTCTTAAATAGCTAAGGGGTGGGGCCACTCAGCGACCACCACCCCCTTGTGACGCCACCGACTGGTGCATCTCTGACAATTGGGAGTAGGAAGTTTGCCCATCAACAGATTCTCTTTATGTGCATGGTGCCAGCCACTGTGATGTATTTATGTTTTGTCTTTTTTTTCTTTCGCCTTAGTGAACAACCCAGACTTCAAAGCTGGAGTGATGGCCTTAGCAACCCTCTTGCAGATTCAGAGACATGATGATTATTTGGTGATGCTTAAAGTAAGTAACATCCCATGTGTAAAAATGAATCTATGATATCTGTGGATTGTTTACTCATTAGACAGGAAAGTCATGCATGCTGAGCTGTACCAATCAGATGAGCCCTACAAACTTCAGTTTATATTTCCCGGTTCTCCCCCCATCCATGCTACACAGTGTTGGAGAAATCTCTGCTGCTGGCGATTGTATGATGACAGCCACTTCGGTCAGAATACTCGAACAGTGACTGTGTCTGATCAGATGCCATCTCTGTTCGGCCATTTATTTTGCACCTGGCTTTCTTTTTTCGTTCTGGGTTTTTTAAAGCCTGGCAGTTCCGACAGGGCCACCCACAATTACTAGAACAAAATAGGATAATGCACATCCAAATCACAACATCAGTACAAAGAGTACATTACATAAGTGAGGAGGGGGCTAGAACCAAAGATTGTATTTCCTAAAGAAAGACCCAGAAATTATACGCTATAAATAATAGGCAGCCCTCCAAATGGCTTTTCAAATTTTCATATATTTATGAAAGAAAACTTCATATAAAGACATAACAATAAATTGTAGTGCATGCACACGATCTCCCTACAGTTTCTCTATCCAGACCAAAAGAAAACTCGGATACAAGAGAAAAAACTGAAGGGTTGTTCTGGTATCTATCCATGCGTATAGATGCTTGTTAAAGTGTTTTACAGAACTGTATATCCACTTCAATACAGGGCACTTTCACCCCCTTCCTGCCCCGGACAATTTTTCAGCTTTTTCACACAAATAGAACTTTTCTTTTGGTGGTATTTAAACATCACCGGGTTTTAATTTTTTTGCTAAATAAACGAAAAAAGACCACAAAATAAAAAAATTTTTTTTTTTTTTTTTTTTTTCTTTGCAAAATTTTATAACAAAAACAGTCTTTCTTCATGACTTTAGGCCAAAATATAGTCTGCTACATTGCTTTGATGAAAAGAATCCAAAATCTGTGTACTGTATATTATTTAGTCAGTTTTATAGAGTTACCCCTTTTTGGAAGGAAAGCAGACAGTCCAAGGTATTTAGTATGAGGCATGGCAAGTTTTTTTTAAAGTTATCATTATTATTATTATTATTATTATTTATTTTTATTTACATACAGTCACCATGTGCAATGCAGCGTTATCATTATAATGGGTGTGGCAGTGATCAGGGACACTGGTGACAGTATGGTTAAAAAGGAATTACATTTTTTTACCACACTGTGACCAGAGCAATCCAGTGTTACCATAGTAACACTGTACTAATCTGGGGAAGTGATCAGGATTTATTTTTATTTTTTTACACATTGAGTATTTATAGCTGTGAATTTAACTGTTATAAGCAGCCATTTTTTTTACTGAATGAAACAAATTCAATCAGTGTGTGTTTTTGTGATTGGCCACAGCCAATCACATGGTACAGATACGCTGTGATTGTCCCTGTCTGTACCATGTGAACACTGTGGCCAATCACAGCTAGCAACACAATGGATGGAATGAAGCCATTGATTGTTTACAATTGTCATGTGATTGTTAACAGCGGTCACATGGTACCGGCAATGGGCCAGTACACTGATCAGTCATCCTCTGTGTCGCAGCCCTGCCCGATCTGGGAGGACGTCACCCAGATCAGCGAAAGTTCCGCCCCCGCCGGCATTTTGCTATAGGGGCTACTTTAAAAATGTACTTTTCTCAGCTGCAAATCCTTGTCCTGTCATTCATATTTCTATGTCCTGAAAATTACTTTGTTTACATGCTGGGAATAGTACATCTTCAACTGTACTTCTAATATGGAGTTTTCATTCTGTCTCACATGAGTAGCGAGAGGCTCGGGATGCTGGATGGAGATTATATATATATATATATATATATACAGTTTTATTATATACTATATATTTTAGATTTTATGTAAGAATGGACTATTTTTTGTAAAGAGCTCCCCGTCTTTATTCAGGCAATACGAATTCTTGTCCAAGAACGACTGTCCACAGAAGCCGTTGCAAAATCCAACAGCTCGAAGGAGGTGAGACTTTGAGTTCTTTCCAGCAAAGCCTGGCGTTTGTTATGTGTGTGCAGACGATATGGCGTGTAATATGTAGATGAAAAATATTGTTCTTGAAGATTGCCAGTGTTCTGGTATAAATCTTTATTCAAAGATGAACAAAGGAGTAGCCCATTAGTGTCTGAGACAGGAGTAACCGATGATGGTGTGCCAGCTTCCTCCTTTCTATTGAACCCCATTGTCTGCACCGTGACTCCCACTATATCTATTTACACATTTCCTTCTTCTTGAAATAGATGTGAAACTATGTAATGAAGGCTTTTCCATCCGGTGTGCTTTTGTTTTATAAAGTGTCCATATAACCTTCATAGTACATTGTTTATTTACAGGCTGTCCAGACACTCCAGATAAGTGGTTGTTTAAACTCTATTATTAAACATGAACTGGAGGTGTGCAGACATACGTGGGACCATGAATAATCCCAATGTCTGTCTGTGGATGAGTATAGATCTGTTTGTCCCAAACACTAAATACCTTTACTGTTGACTGACTCACTGTCCCGGATTCAGAGACGAGTTACGACGGCGTATCTCCGGATACGCTGTCGTAACTCTGAGTTGCGGGGTCGTATCAATGCGCCTGAATCGTAGAATCAGTTACGCATAGATTTCCCTAAGATCCGACCGGCGTAAGTCTCTTACACCGTCGTATCTTAGGCTGCATATTTAGGCTGGCCGCTAGGTGGCGCTTCCGTAGATTTACGCAAAGAATATGCAAATTGGGTAGATACGCCGATTCAGAAACGTACGTCCGCCTGGCGCATTTTTTTACGTCGTCTGCGTAAGGCTTTTTCCGGCGTAAAGTTACCCCTCATAAAGCAGGGATAAGTCATGTTAGGTATGGACGTCGGAAACGCAAGAACAGCGTCGTATTTTACGTCGTTTACGTAAGTCGTTCGCGAATAGGGCTGTACGTAAGTTACGCACTTGGAAACGCTCACAGACAGCGCATGAGCTGTTAGATAAAAATATTCAAATACGTGGGATCACAAGGAATTTAAATAAAACACGTCCACATTTGGACTTAGGGCGCAAATTCTTTCTGAATACGGAACTTGCGCCCTAAGTTACGGCGGCGTAATGTATCTGAGATACGTTACGCCTGGCGATAGATACGCAATTGTATCTGAATCCGGGCCACTGTCTCCACTGGAAGTCTGTTCCAAGTACCAACTACTCCTCTCTTTTTGAGTAAATTAATACCCTCTAAAATTTGTTTTGAGAAGAGGTGCACGGAATTTAAATTTTGACGCCGAAACCAAAAATGCAGGATGCATAAAATATATATGTGTGTGTGTGTGTGTATATGTGTATATGTGTGTGTGTGTGTGTGTGTGTGTGTGTGTGTGTGTGTGTGTATGTATGTATGTGTGTGTGTGTGTGTGTGTGTGTGTATATATATATATATATATATATATATATATATATATATATATATATATATATATATATATATATATATATATATATATATTAGTTTTGTCCGCCCTTATTGACGCCTTTAGCATGAGAAAAGTTTGGTGCTTGCTGCATTTTTCACCACGTAAAAAAACGCACCTCCTTGTTGAAATGCTTGGATGCAAGAACGCATCAATAACGCACAGTGTTATATTTTTGATGCAGTTTTTGAGTCCCATGACTTATAAAAAACAATGTAAGCATGGTAAAATCCAGCTAAATCTTGTGCGTTTTCTGTGCAGTTATCGGCACCTTTTTTCTCTTATCAGCAAAATGCCAATAACACAATTTTCAGTCAATATGTATTGGTCAATGACATTTCAGTGCAGTTCTAGTTTTGAACTTTCCTCCTGCTAGATTGAAGCCATGCCGTGTTCTTGATCTTGCTATCTTGCTACATATTGGAAATACTGCCCTCCTGAACCTCATTCACCCCTCCTGTGTATTTTAAAGCCAAATCCCTGTAGATTACAGGCGTGCAGTTTGTTCTGCACTCCTGTGACCCGTTTTCAGCTGACAGTCACAGCCGGTCCAGGCTGGGGCAAGATCGTGACAATGAAGTCCGGGATCCGCCCACATGCCTGAGCCGGTCACTCCCGCCCCCTCCACAAACCAGCGATCCAGTGAGCGAGGAGGGGGGCAGAGCAGAGAGCTGCTGACTGACGGTCGCAAGCTCTCTGCTCATGGAGCTGTGAGAACCGAGCAATCGGAGGTGTTCGATCGCTCGTTTCTCAGTGTTGGAGAAGGCCGGGGGACAGATGCAGCATTGAACCGATGCTGCACCCACTGGGTCTGTGTCAATGGATGTAGCAGCGGGACTCGGTAGCCCCCCAGGGAAAACGGCTTTCCATGGGGGCACCTGATGAAGAGGAGGGGCCTGCAGCGTCGGTGGGGGACCTCAGAAGAGGAGAATCGGGATAGCTCTGTGTAAAACCATTACACTGAGCAGCTAAGTATAGGCATGTTTGTTATTTTATAAAAACAAAGGTTTACAACCACTTTAAAAATTACTTAAACTTCAGCTTTTTTTTTTCTTCAACAGTAACGTATTTGTAAAATCCTAAATGTAGAGATCTTGGCTGCGTATGAAAGCCTGACACTCATCCAGTCCTGTAATTACACTTCAGTTTTATTCATTTCCTCTTTATGGTCATTCATGATTTCCTGTTTAAATCCCTTAAATCTGACATCAGGGTCTGTGTTCTGTCTGAGCTCTGATGTGTTCTCCATATGTATCTATTCTATAAGGAAATCTGCTCTTCCAATCATTTGTATCTTGCCATGCGTCTGGTCCTGGCTGCCCACCTTCCTTCTGGATATTTGCTTCTCCGTCTGCGAAAACATTTTTCCACTTGCTGTCCTTGCTCTTATGGTGCCAGCGGAGTCGCAGGTCTGCTGTCTGGCTTGTTCTGCTGAATACATTTAGGTGTATATGAGGATTCAGAGGGTTAATTCCTATTATGCATTAAGTGTGGATGTTTTCTATTTGAATCTTATGTTCTGTAAATCTCTAGGATTTGATGTAAAAATGTTTTATGATCTCTCAAACATCAGTGCCAGTGCTTGTCTGTCTTTATGCTGGGTTCACACTGCTCTGATATGTGTGTTTAGTACATTGTGGTGCCATTCGTTTGGAATAGCAGCCCAATGCACAAAGGCAACGCATCTCCAGGTCACATGTTGCCCCACAATGCATGTCTTGGTACATTGCCCGCCTCAATGCAATGCACATTAACACAACACTGGGGAAGTGTGAACCCAGCCTTAAAGGGTTTGCCTTATAAGAAAAAAATAAAAAGGTGACCAGGAAATATCTCCCAGTAGTGTCATAAAGAACAGTAAAAGCTGTCGGGTTCTAAGGCCCCCCCATCCAATACTGAGAATACCATCTCATACTCTTTCCCCCTCCCTTTCATTTTTTAGATTGTCCTGGCACACCTACCCATACATCCCTCCCTAGGGCCCTGAAGCTCAACCTGCAGCCCTTTGGCACTTCATTATGTCTGCGCACTCTGCCACTTATTATTTATTGTTCACTGAACATTGTGTGGTCCTCCCCACATCAAGTTGGCCGCCAATGCCCTAGATAGCTTGGTCAATATTTGAGGAACAGGACTATCTTTTTTGTTTGCCTGTGGCCCTTCCCTTTTGCTATTCTTCACTATTGGTCATTGAGATTACCTATTGCAGAAATCAGCCAGGTACTGTAAGGTCAGAAACCGCCACCACAGTAATTTTGTATGTATTTTCATAAGGCCCCTTTCACACTGGGGCAGCTTTACCGCCAATTTTGCGGCGCTATTTGGCTGCTAAAGGGGCGGTTTTACACCCCGCTAGCGGCCGAGAAAGGGTTAAAAACCACCGCAAAGTGCCTCTGCAAAGGCGCAATGCCGGTGGTATAGCCGCAGTGTCCCATTAATTTCAATGGGCAGGAGCGGTATACACACCGCTCCTTCACCACTCCAAAGATGCGGGTAGCAGGACTTTTTTTTACCGTCCTGCTAGCGCACTGCTCCAGTGTGAAACCCCTCAGGGCTTTCACACTGGAGACACAGCAGTGGCTGTTTAGGGTCTGTTTGCAAGTGCTATTTTTAGTGCAATAGTGACCCAGTGTGAAAGGGGTCTAAGTGTTCAGGTTCTCCAGGAATAAATACGATATAATATACCTGGAGCCGCCATGCAGTGTAAGTGCTACTTTACCCCCAGATTTACTTTAGAATGAGTACGGAGGGTAAGTTCCATGTATTGGCTCCAGGGTTGCCATGTACCTTGTTGTTCATCATCACATTGTTTTTGGTAGAGCTGCAGCCCCACTAGCTGCCATACATACTGAACATGTAGAGTTTCCTATAATGGAGAATGTTTGTCTCTGCAGGGTCTCCCCATCGCCCTGGATAAACACACACTTGGATTTGATACTGGAGGTAAGAAGCGCTTCTCTTTTCTTGTATATGGGACAGGCTGTGGTGTGTTTAGCAACCGGTAAAGGCAGTTTGGCCTTTTTAAAATGTAATTTGTTTGGTTTGCGCCTTTCATTGTTGTTCACCTTTCTGCAACCAATCGGCTTTATTGAAGTAGATCTGGCATGTCACCTGTAGTGAGACATACGGAGCCTGCCTGGTCCTGAACATAGACGTCGATATGTGTCATATAAGAACTTCTGACCTGTATGAATGGTTCCATGTCGGTGACTCGGTAAGTCCTGAAGACATTAGATTGAAATGACATAAAGGCAACTTCCACTTATTAAAGGTCAGCAGTGGCAGCCCCAATATTCTCTCACTAGCTGGAGTTTGTGTCACAAAAAAATGAAAAGGTGAACACCCTCCCCACCTCCCAGTACTTACCTCCTGGGTCAGTGTAGAAGTCTGGGCATTTGAAATCCCAACTATTCTCCTTTTGGCGCTTTGGGACTGATCAGAGCAATTATGATTGGTCAGTGGCTGCTTTGACCAATCTGGATCTCCCTGATCTGTCCCGGAAGCCTTAAGGAAAGAAGTGATTTAGAAACTCTCCACCAGCTACATGGGCACTAATCCCTCATCACCCAGAAAGGTAAGTGCTGGAGGGGAAGGGTATAGAGCATGTGTGCTCAACTTGTGGCCCTCCAGCTGTTGCAGAACTACAAGTCCCAGCGTGCCTCTGCTTTTGGGAGTCATGCTTGTATCTGTTCAGCCTTGCAATGCCTCATGGAACTTGTATTTCGGCAACAGGTTGAACACCCATGACAGAGTGTTTAGTCCACCCTTTCATTGTATGTGAACTTACACTTTAACCACTTGCTTACTGGGCACATATATATACCCCCTTCCTGCCCAGGCGAAATTTCAGCTTTCAGCACTGCGTCGCTTTAAATTAAAATTGCGTGGTCGTGCCTCCCAAACAAAATTGACGTCCTTTTTTTCCCCACAAATAGAGCTTTCTATTTGGTATTGTTTTGCCATCTGGGTTCCATTGAAGAAATTTCTCTTCACGCCTTATTCTGTAGACCCGAGGTGAGAGGAAATCTTTCCAACGTGAGTGAAATTTTCTTAGTTGTCAATGGAACAATTGTACCTGAATAGAAAACTTCTCTTGTATCGCTGTTCCGGTGACAACTAAAACTTGGAATTTTCCCTCTTTCTGCCCCGTCACAGCAGTTACCAGGACAAGTAGAGAGAGAGATTCTTCCCTCTTGGTACATAAACAGTAATAGAAAATCCTGGAGAATTAGATACAAGGCACTGGAATCTTAGGATGGTCCTATTGGTGTTACTATCTCATGGTGTATGAACCGGGTTTCTGCATTCTTGACTGTGCATTTCTACATGCCAAAAGATTTTTTCTTTTCTTGGTATGTAATGTAACTAAATGGATCAGAAATTTAAAAGCCGCGTCGCGTTACAAAGCTACGGCAAATTTTAATGTATAAATAAATCCTAGTATATAGTTTCACATTTGGCAAATGTATAAAATACATAAAAAAAAAAAAAAGTTGACACATAAAATCATTTATCACTTAGATTAGTGGTTTTATGCATTAAAGTGGATGTAAACCCGATCCATGAAATTTGAGCTGGGCACATATATCTGCTGCAGTGTTTTCTTATCTCTCTTCAATAGGGCCAAGTCCCATAGCTCTCCCCTGACCAGTTCCTCTGTTATCAGCCTGATAAAAAAAGTCTGAGAATTTGTCAGGAGTTAAGACAAAAACAGCCTGAATCTTCTGTCCGGAGAGGTTGCTAAAATTAACGGAGAGCAGGTCCTATTACAAAACACCTGAGTCTCTGCCTATGATGAGTGGGGGTGTGTGCCTTTCCGCCAATCAGCAATTTTAGCCATCTTGGCTGTATGCCCAGACATCACACTCTGTGTTAAAGAGAACATTTCCTAACATGATCTGAACTTTCTAAACAGTATATAAATGTGAAGACGGCAGATATAGATGTAAAACCTATGTAGAGAGATTTGTTTAATCCCTGTGTATCATCTGAGGCTGTTCATGTCACTGGGTGTTGGAGGTTTACATCCACAATTATTTTTAAAAGTTACTGTTATGTATGCTCAATGTGAAACTAGATTTATTTTATGTAGCCCTGATGAGGGTGAATTCTGGCCCCCGAAAAGCATTGTCACTTTTATATAGTCTATTATATTGCACATTGAAGTAAATCAAAACGTTCATCACTCTATGAAAACTAAAAAAAAAAAAAAAAGTGCAAGTGTAAGGTATTGATGTGCCTGCAGTGTGGCAATCTCCCAGAATAGGGGGGGAATGCATTAAAAAAAAAATACCAGTGACTACACAAATGAAGTGTATACAGGTGTACCCTTCGAATTTCTGCTCCATGCTGGTCTCAATCTCTCTCCATTCCTTCTATGTTTATTAGATGCAGTATTAAATGATGCCGCCAGAATCCTGCGATTACTTCATGTTGAAGAACTCCGAGAACTTCAGACCAAGATCAACGAAGCGATTGTCGCTGTTCAGGCAATTATTGCTGATCCCAAGACTGACCACAGACTGGGCAAAGTGGGCAGATGAGAACAATTATTGGCTCACACTCCGAGACCCTCGTACCGGAAACGCCCAGCATGCGGCACTGAGTTCCCCTCCCCCCTTGTATAGTTGTAACAAGGTAAAATAAAAATCTTCCTGTTTTGTTTCACAGCAGCTTCTTCTTGGTCTTTTTCAGTGATAAACCCCCCCCCCCCACAAGTTTAAGTATATATGGCATTTTCTAAAGCTGTCCTCGGGGGGGGGGGGGGGGCACACACACTAAACAGGTAATGCTTTCCAGGTCTCTTCACAGAAGCAAAGGGAAATTTTAACTAGCATATTAAAAGTTCCATGCACACCTAATTGCAATATGCTGCAGCACACGCCCTATTCATGTTTTTCTGTGCGATGCATTAGGCCAGTGGTCATCAACCCTGTCCTCAGGACCCACTAACAGGCCAGGTTTGCAAGATAACTGAAACACATCACAGGTGATATCATTTGCTGCTCAGTGATTGCAGTATCCTAGTCTGCACCTCCCCAAGGTAATACATACAATCTGGCCTGTTAGTGGGCCCTGAGGACAGGGTTGATGACCACTGTATTAGGCAACCCATTCTAAATAAAAACTATATGGCATTTAAAAGCATGTGGAAATTTAAGCCGTGCTGCATTTTTCACAATGCAAATTGTGCATTTCAATGCCTTTCACCCCAAAGCCTGCAAGCTGTGTGGTCGTGCCCTAGGACTCAGTGGGCCCTGAGGACAGGGTTGATGACCACTAACAGGCCAGATTTTATGAATTACCTTGGGGAGATGCAGACTAGAATACTGCAATCACTGAGCAGCAAATTATATCACCTGTGATGTATTTCAGTTATCTTGCAAACCTGGCCTGTTTAGTGGACCCTGAGGACAGGGTTGATGACCACTGAACTAGACTGCCAGCATAAAATATACAGTGAGGGACAGAGGAATCTAGTTGGGTCGTTCTTCAATGGATTGGTTTCGTTTTAATCTCCATTCCAGCAGAATTTGAGGCCTGAAGTGGGCAAAGGCTCCAAAGGGGTGTCCACAGGGACACCAGGAAGAGAATTAAAAGGCCAAGTTCACTTTTTTTTGTTTTTAATGTGCATTTTTGTTTTGTTTTTACATTGCATCTGCGATCAGCAGATCACGGGTACAATGCCTGGATCTTGCAGACGCTCAGTGAGCGCTCTCCCTTTTACCACCGATACAGTCGGGCATTACTGAATGGCAGAAGAATCAATGAATTATGAGAGCGCTTACCAGAGCCCTCGCAGTTCATTGAGTCCATCCGCCACGATGGTCAACCGTACTTGTAGTCTATTCATTAACAGGAGACTGAATAAATGATCCAATATACATATGGGTGTAAATGCTTCTAAGGGTAAGTGAGCCCCCTTACGTTCCATCCAAAGCACAACTTTATCCGACTTTACACACCGAGTCGCATCAAAGTCGTGCAGGCACCTTTTCAAAGTCACTGTGACTTCACACCAATCTGAATGGGTGCCACTGAAAACCATGGGATGCGACTTTATTTGTCTACAGTGTGAATGCAGCCTTAATGCCTGCATTGAATTGTATTGCGCTGCCCAAACTTTTGGTGCTGTATAAATCCTGTAGAATAATAATGCAGTTTCTTAAAAGATCCACACAAGGTGCTGCACTTGAGTTCTTCTCTACCTTTTTAGAAAGGTTTCAAGCCATGTCGGGTTCACTTTAATTACCCAGCACCGTCCTCCTCCCCTCCTCCCCTCCCCCCCAGTCAGTATAAATCCCAATAACTAGCCCAGACTTTGTAAAGGAAAAGGATGTTTTATTGGAATTACCTGTGAAGTGTTGCATTGTACAGCGGTTTCTGAAGGTGGGTGGGATACAGTTATTGATTTTGGTATAGGTAAGACACAGCCATATACAGTTAGCTATTTCACAGTAGACATCTTGTTTATAATATGAACTGAAATCTACATATTAAGAGATTAAAAATTATATAAAAAAAAAATCGGCACCATTAGAATCTTTGAGTTAAAAAAGTAAACACGATACAGATTTAAAATTTAACCTCGTTTTTGGCCTGAGAGATTTCCTTATGGATTTTTCGACAATGCCTTTCACATCTCTGCAGCTAAACAGGTTAACAGACGCATCTTATTAATCTTTACAGGTACAAACATTTCTTTAAAAAATACAGTAGTAAAAATTGAGGTAAAAAAAAACTTTACACATAAATTTTTTGGAAGGAAATTTTGTTCATTTTGTTTGTTTTTCAATATGATTTGTGTTGTTTTAAGTCGTCCTTCTGTTTCCCGATCCTTCTTAGCGGAGTCAGAGACGACAGGAGAGGAGGAAAGTCCTCCTTAGCAGTCTTGGTCTTTTGTTATGGTCACATCACTTTTTTCCTGCAATACATAAACATGAGAAAATGTCTTTGCTGTTCTTTAGAAAAATGATTTGTAAATATGATATGTATTGTAAGAATGATATGTATGCAGACGTAAATAGATGAACCTGACCCAGGTTGTATGGAATGGATCCCATATGTAAAATCTAAAAATGCCCTTGTGGCTCATTAAACCCAACATGATATCTGCTTACAAGTATCAGAATTGGGAACTGTAGTCACGGTGGGATGGGAGACCCGAGCCACAACCTCCCGCCTGCTGGCCAGAGTCCCGAATGAAGCCAGAATCGTCTTTGATCGGGTCTCTGATGTAGTAACCCAGAAGCGATGTCGCTTCAGGTTTACTTGGCTCCCAATGGCGCAGTTTTTTTTTTTTTTTAAATCAAAAGTATTTAAAAACTTAGAATTTTGATACTTTGAAGTGCAGAGGAGGGGTTTTGGGTATTTTTTAGACTCCAGATTCCTCCATAAAGAGTGCCTATTACTGGCACAAGGGATGTTTAAGTTCCTTGTGACACCATTAATAGTGATCAGAGTGCCCCCATGCTTGTGCACCAAAGAAAAAGCATTCATAAGTCGCACCCGCAAATGTAAACAGTTTTCAAATCACACATGTGAGGTATCAACAAATGAGAAATGGTAAACCAAGTTCAATATATCTCCCTCAGCGCACACAGAAAAATAGAGACGGTAAGCAGCTACTATTATTGTACAAAAGATATCCAAAAATATGTCAAAGTACTAATGCAAAAATAGCAAGAAATGGAAATAATATATTTAACCTCCCTGGCGGTATGATTCTGTCTAGAATTACGTACCAAAAGCAGTACAATTATTTTGCAAGGAAATTTGGCGTTTTATACTGTAGGCGTGTAATTCTTAAGAATAACTCACTTAAATCTGACCAAACAAGAGTAGTAGGCATCCCGGGTATGATTTTTTTTTTTTTTTTTTTTTAAAACAAAATGATAAATTATAATAAATAATTATAACAAATAATATAATTATAATAATTATTCAATAATGTAATCAACTCAATCACTGAAATTTGCTTAGTTGCAGAATTGTCGCTGATATTACATTTTTTTTTATGACGAATTTCCCCACAAATCGCTATCGCACAATTCTGCAAGTGATTATAATTTATTATCGCTGTTTTCTAGCTGATCTAAAACCATTTTTGACATAAAGGGACACTTTTGGTTGCTATGGACAATCTACAGTTTGCAGGCAGAAAGAAAAGTTTTTATTATATAAAAGAACATGTAGGACACTGGGCAGACCACTAGGGACAAGGGGGGTGTGTATTTTTTACGTACTGTAATCTATAAGATTACAGTATACTGTATGTATTGTGTTTGTTTACTTTTTTAATTTGCCGCCGTTCTCCGCCGTCACGGAGATCGGCGGCACACAGGGAGACTGTGAATCGAGCGAGGAGGACCCGCTCGCTCACACAGCGGGGAGACATCGCAGGATCCAGCGACAAGGTGAGTAACTTGTCTGTGGATCCAGCGAGAAGGTAAGCCGCGCCGCTGCACACTCTGCACGTCCACCCCGAGCGTGACTCGGGGATACCGATCTTAGCATAAAAAATCCACCCCGAGTCACGCTCGGGTTTACCACTAAGGGTGTTAAAATCGAGTCCACTTATATAAAAACGGTAAACCACTTAGATTTTGCACATTGGTGCGAGTCCATTAAAAAGCAGAAGGTGAGCGTAAAATAGCCCATCAAAGAAATGAGGATAATTTGATAATTTCCAACACTGGATAAGATCTGTGTCACCACACCGCTTGTGTCACTCCCTCCCTCCAGGTAATACACTTGCCAGATAATACTGGATAGTAGGCTTATCACTCCACAGATACTGTCAGAAGACCAAGCTCGTGCTATCTAGATTATTGTTCATCACAAGCAAATAGAGAAAAAGTATACATAGTGTAATCCAGTATAACTCATATTTATGGTTTAAAAGCGCCTCACGATAACACGCTTAGGATATTTTACACGCCCTTGTTTTATTTATGTATTGTAAGTAAGCGTGTTATTGTGAGACACTTTTAAACCATAAATATGAGTTGTACTGGATTACACTATGTATACTTTTTCTCTATTTGCTTGTGATGAGCAATAATCTAGATGGCACGAGTTTGGTCATCTGGCAGTATCTGTGGATTAATAGGCGTACTATCCAGTATTATCTGGCGAGTGTATTACCTGGAGGGAGTGACACAAGCGATGTGGTGACAGAGATCTTATCCAGTGTTGGAGTTTATCAAATATCCTCATTTCTTTGATGGGCTATTTTACGCTCACCTTCTGCTTTTTAGTGGACTCGCACATGTGAGGTATTGCTGCGATTGTTCAAGCAAGAGCAATAATTCTAGCAAAATAACTGCTAACCATTTTTAAGTACCATTGTTTGTCGCCATTCCACAAGGGTGCGCAATTTTAAAGTGCAACATGTTGGGTATCTTTTTACTCGGCATAACATCATCTTTCACAATATGCCAAAAAATTGGGATAACTTTTTTATTAATTAAAGAAAAACAGTAAAGTGTCAAGTTATTCTCTATGGTCTTTGCTTTGTTTGGAGGTTCTAAGTAATTTTCTAGCAAAAAAATTACAGATTTTTAACTTGTCAGAAATGGGCCTGGTTTTGAAGTGGTTAAACACTTTTGGGGGAAAAAAGTATTACGAATCACTCAATTCAGAGTTCTGAACTTACGAGAGCAGAAGTTCAGAACTCTGAACTTCTGCTCTCTAGCAGCGCTTTACCACACAGGTGGCCCCAGTCTGAAAGGGGGTCTTAATGCAGTGGTCTGCCTGTATCTCGGGGCAGACAGTTGGACCCCTTTCACACTGAGGAGTTTTTCAGGCGCTGCTATACCGCCTGAAAAACTCCTGCTCAGCCTTCTCAATGTGAAAGCCCGAGGGCTTTCACACTGAGGCAATGCGCTGGCAGGAGAGAAAAAAATCTCCTGCACGCAGCATCTTTGGAGTGGTATGTATGCCGCTCCTTCCCATTTAAAACAATGGGAAACCGCGGCAATACGCCTCTGCAGAGGCGCATTGCGGGCGGTATTAACCCTTTATTGGCCGCTATCGGGGGTTAATACCGCACCGCTATCGGCTGAATCCGTTGGTATAGGGTCAATCAATGACAAAAGCACTCTCATAGTTCTGTCTGCTGTAGTGGCAGATGGAACTTGTCGTTCATTCACTGACTTATGTGAATGAACGATGCAGCTGTGTGGGTGGTGCTCATTGCTAAAATGTGACAGCAGGGAGATGATTTCTCCCACCCCACCACCACAAGGGGGACCTTTATTTTGTGGTGCAACATGTTCCTGCCCCCTCTTCCTCTGTGACCTGCTGTCACTTTTTAAAAACGGCTCTGCCCACCCATCTGCATTATTCATTCCCAGATTTCTGGGAATGAATAAACTACAAGTACCGTCCTCCACTGCGGCAAACAGACTTGTAGTTTCAATGTGCTGTGGGAACGGAAATGTCTGCAGGAGCTCACAGTGCACTCGTGATCTACAATGCTTTTCAGGCTCCTGCAGGAAAATAAATTAAAAAAAAAATTCCTGCAAAAACAAGTGCATTTATTTTTTTTCAACTGTAAGGCTTCATGCACACAGGATGTTTTGCAAACTCTCCTGGCAGCAGTGTTTTATCATCAGGAAAAAAAGCTACAAACTTTTAGGCACATTTACAGTCGTCAAGAGCATGGGCATTAATTAATTTCATCAGCCAAAAATATTAATTTAATCTAGCCCTTGAAATTAAACGCTCAAGTGCTAAATGCGCCTAGCAGCGTCAAGCGGTTGTGTTTTTTTTTTTTTTTCCCAAAACGGGCCTGGACACACTGGAAGTGTTTTATTTTATTTTTCCTGCCTCCAAATACCTCTGCTGCTACTAAAAACCTATGTGGTGTGTAGGGATGAGCTCCGGCGTGTTCGCACACCCCACGTGCAGAGCCTGCACTGCGCTAATCACAGGCAGTAAGACATTGTTCCGATGCGTGACTGCAGAAATCTGGAAATGGCTCAGTGCAGACTTCCTGGCGGGCTCTGCACGTGAGGTGTGCGAACACACCGGAGCTCATCTTTGGTGGTATGCAATGCATGGATACACAGGCTAACACGCAGTGGTCATTAACCCTGCCCTCAGGACCCACCAACAGGCCAGGTTTGCTAGATAACTGAAATACATCACAAGTGATATGATTTGCTGCTCAGTGATTGCAGTATTCTAGTCTGCATCTACCCAAGGTAATACATAAAATCTGGCCTGTTAGGCCAATGGTCATAAATCCTGCCCTGACAACAGGATTGATGACCATTGGCCTAACATGCAGTGGAGTTTAGAGGCATGGGGGGGAAAAAAAATGCCAGATGCCCCTAGGAGCAGCTGCAAAAACATCCGGTATGCATTAAGACCAGCTAGAGTGGTAATAACATTATGTATGTTTTTACTGCCATAACGGGCAATTTGAGTTGCAGAGGAAGGTAGGATAGAACCGTATATGGGTTCTAAAGCCTTGTTCAGCAAAGAGGTAAGTGCACTAACCTATAGTAATATATTAGAATGATCTAATGCATGGGTCTTCAAACTATGGCCCTCCCATCATGCCTAGTCATGTCTGTAAATGTCAGATTTTTACAATGCCTCATGGGAGCTGGAGGGCCGTAGTTTGAGGATCCCTGATCTAATGGTTTGACTTCAGCAGAGTGATTTTTTTTCTTTGGTTAGGCCATTACTTAGGGACATATTTATACAATAATGAATGAGGCGCCATTCAACACTAGTGCGACTACTGAAGTCACCAAATTTCAAGTGCAACTTTACACTCTCTGGCACTCAAGTCGCATTAAAATAGTGCGGGAAACTTTTCTAAGTTGCATAGATTGAAACAGGTACCTTGGTGTATTAAAAAAAAAAAAACATGCTTTTTACTTTGATTTACAGGGTAAGACCCTAATCAGTAAACCATCTGATGGGGAACTAGTCTCTGCCCACCCCAGTATAAAACTCTTCAGCCATATTTCTTTTAGTGTGATCAGGGCAGGCACATGGACGCATGAATTGAGCACAAGCACCTCAGTGCTGCACACCAACAGAATTCTAAAAGGTCTATATATCACCCTTTATGAATTCCCTGTGTATTGCCAGCTCAGTTTTTTCCTTTGGTGGATCAACAGGTCTTTTATTTTCCTCCAACATAAATTTTACAATCTGATAGTTTGTGTTTACTGCAGTAACAAGAAAATGTTTGTGTCGGTATAGTATGTAAACCTTAAAGTGAAGTTCCAGCCTTTTACTGTTTATTAAAAGTCAGCAGCTGTGCTCTCCGAATGGACAGGTGATCTCCTGGGACCTGTCACAGGTCCCAGGAGATCACCTAGAGGGAGGGGTCGCCTAGGAGGTCCCTTAGTGGAAATAAGACAGGAAGTCCCACTCCTACCGAAGCCCCCCTAAAAAAAAATGGAACTTTAGCTTTTCGGGAACCCCCCTCCAGTGTCACCCCCCCCTGCTGTCTTCTGGGAAACACACTGTTCCCAGGAGAGAGTAGGGACCATTAATGGCATGCGCAGTAGGGAACCGGGCAGTGAAGCTGCAAGGCATCACTTCCTGATGCCCTCCCTCATTGCTCGTCCTTGTCCGCTGACTTTGCGTGGCGATGGACAGTAAGTGTTCATTTTTTTAAAGTCAGCAGCTGCAGTATTTGTAGCTGCTAGCTTTTATGCCTTTTTTATCTTTTTTATTTCTGACCAAATCTGAAGCTTGCACCTGCCTCTATTCTCCAGGTTGGTACGCGGTGAGGTGCCCTCTGTGTTATTCTGGCATGCAGCACATGGGTGACATGACAGAGTCTGCCTCTCAGCACTAAGTGACAAACACCTAGAATGATCTGTACATTATAGCACTGCAATCTGTAAGACCTGCCAGTCCCAAAATGGCATGGTCTGAAACACAGATGAATCAATATAGATCCTGGTATCAGGTCCTGATACTTTAACACCATTGTGGACAAAACCTTGGATATTTTAATAGTAGAGGCAAACCGCCACAAAGAAAGAGGTGTGCAAGTACACAATGTGGAGACTCACCAGAAGGACAATATGGATATATTGCTGTTATTCCATAGAGGTGTGATCGCTGTTCTGGGAGATATTCCTCTGTGATCTGTCCGTTTTCTTTATTTATGGATATCACACCGTCCCTGGAAAAAAAGACACAAGAATTCAGCTACAAAATGCTTTTACACCAGAAACATTACCCACGTGTATTATCCTCGCTGCATCATGTCATTGTGAGGCAGGCTAGCAAAACGTGAAAGACTGACATCTGGTTTAAATGGCGGAAAAGGATGTGAATGGCAAGTACGGTAAGTTGAAACCACATTTAACATGCTAACTGCTTCTCATCTGCAACTTTGTAAAATGACGTTCGGGCGGGAACCCTATTCTGGGAGGATATCATACATATGACGTCCTCCTGAGAACGGGGCGGACTCTGATCAATTGTCCTCTGGACACAGCGAGTGACAGTGTACCAGCCCACTGCTGGTACCGTGTGATCGCTGTGACCAATCACAGTAGATCACATGACAGTTATAAACAATGAATGGCTTCCTTTCATTGTATTGCTAGTTGGTCAGTGATCACATGGCACAGACAGGGCCAATCACAGCCCATTTGTACCATATAAATTAGCTGTGACTAATCACAATAATACACAGCGTCAACACACTTTTTACTCATGTGCATTTATTTTTATTGGAAGCCTACAAAGCATTGCACCCGTAATCAGCAGATCACCGGTGCAATCTCAGGCTCCTGCTGACTCTCTGCCTGTACCTCCAATATGGGCAGGCAGTTACTGAATTGACAGGGAGCGTCAATGAACAACCTAAAGCACTCGCCAGCACCCTGCTAGTTCATTGAGAAGTAATCGGCCAAAGGATGTTGGTACTTGTATTCATTCATTCACATAACTCTGTAAATGAATGACACGGGGGTGTGGGCGGAGTCCTGCATGGCTGTATTCTTTTCAAATTGTGACAGCGGATGTGGAGAGAGGCTGCAGGAACATGTAATGTGTTCCCAAAGGTGGAACTGTTCCTTTAAATCTGATTTAAGTCTGGAAGTGAATGTACAGGATGATGAATATTACATATCTGCTTGTATGGGTGTCTGTTGGGTCACTGAAATGTTTTCTGGTTTTACCTGGGTAAAATGGCTATACATTGCACCTGTGTTCAAAAAGACACTATTACTTACTGTACTGTGTGTGTGCGCCCCCAACTCAAATACTTTGTGGGAAGCATGTGAGCTGTGATGCAGTGCTTGGGCAGGTTCCATGATGGATAATGGATGCCATCCCCCGCTCCTAGGCTCAGACATCAGCTGATATTGGGTATTTTGGTTGCAGCTGCGCAAGAGGAAGGTGTGGTGGGGAGTTCTTGGGAGGTGGGTTGAATAAGGGCATTGCATAGACACTGGGGTTGATTTACTAAAGACAAATGGACTATGCACTTTGCAAGTGCAGTTACTCCAGAGCTAAGTAAATTACTTTACACTGATGCCCAAACACAATCCAGGATTTTTTTTTTTTTAAACAGCCTTTTTAATTCACATGATTGGATGATGAAAGTCTGCAGAGCTTCCCCTCGTTTACTAAGCTCAGGAGCAACAACTAAAAAAAGACTGACAATTTTGAAAAAAAATACGTTTTTATTTTTTTCTGTTAATTTTTTTGTAAATAAGTAAGTTTTCTCTTTCAATTACGGGCACTGATATGGTGGCACTGATGAGATGCCACTGATGGACATCGATGAGGTAGTACTGACGGGCACAGATAAGGTGGCACTGATTGTCGGCGCTGGTATGCGGCACTGATGGGCACACATGGGCTGCACAGTTGGGCACACATGGGCTGCACAGTTGGGCACACATGGGCACAGATGGGCGGCACAGATGGGCACACATGGGTGGCACAGATGGGCACACATGGGTGGCACAGATGGATACTTATGGGTGGCACAGATGGGCACTGTGGGGTGGCACTGATGGACACTGTGGGGTGGCACTGATGGACACTGTGGGGCGGCACTGATTTACCTATGTTGCCAGTCAGTGCCCATTTGTGGGCACTGATTGGCATCTTTTTTATTTTTTAATGCTTTTTTTTTTTTTTTCAGACTTTTTTTTTTTGTTTTGTTCCCAGACTTTTTTTTAGTTTGCCCTTCCCTGGTGGTCCAGTGTGGCGATCCAAGGGGGGGCTGCACTGATAAACAATCAGCGCAAACCCCCCCCCTGTCAGGAGACCCGCCGATCGACTCTCCTCAACGGCTCTTCCTGTTTACATCGTGATCAGCCGTGGTTGGACACGGCTGATCACGTGGTAAAGAGTCTCCGTGAGAGACTTTACCGAGATCGGTTTTGCGGGGTGTCAGACTGAAACCCTGCAACAACGATCGCCGCGATACGCGCCCCCAGAATCCTGAGGACGTCATATGATGTCCAGTCAGGATTCTACAACCACTTTGCCGCCGTCAATATGTCATTGGCGGGCGGCAAGTGGTTAAAGTGGAATCTAACACTAAATCTATTCTCAGCCACATTCTAAAACGAATCCAACACCGTAAAGAGAAAAATCGCTGTACTTATCTTTTCTGAAGCCGATCCGGTCTGTGTGCAGGAGAGAACCGAGAACGTCTGGGAAGTGACATCACACATAGACCTTCTATGGGGCTCCCGTTGTCGGCTGCCTCTTCTGCACCCTGAGGCCGCTGCTGAAAGCTCAGCGTGGGATCAGACCGCAGCAGCTGCAGAACTGGCAGATATACTGATTTCTTATTTACAGGACCAGATAGATTAGGTTTAGATTGTGGCAGAGAGTAGGTTTTGGCTGAACTTCCACTTAACGTGAACCCGTCAGGTAGATTGGTATACTTTCTTCTAATCTATAGCACCATATAGTTTTGTTTTTTTTCTTTTACATGCCCGGGAATTATGTTAAACAAACACAGGGCCTAGGCATCTGCCTGAGTTGCCACGAAGGTTTTTTGACACAGAGCCATTGAATGTTGGGGCTCAGCCAGTGTCAGACATGAGGCCCTGCACCGAACAGACTAAACATTTAAAAGGAAAAGGAATTGGACACAAATAAATCCTTCACTCCAAGGGCCGGGTAACAGCTGACACACTGCAACTCTGTGCGGTGCAATTTTCATCTGAAATTGCACTGGATTGCAGCAAAAGTAGTGCATGCGCTAAAAATGATCAGATTGCATGGTAGTGTAGTATCGTGCAATCTAGTGCAAGCAAATGCACTGTAATTGCAATCTGCGTTTGGGGTGTTTATTTTATGACACCGAGTGCGTTTGAATACAGTGTGGAAAATGCACACGAATCTTTGGTTTAACCCACACTGTGTTCTGGTGTCAACAAGCCCCAAATCAATTGCAAGTAATGGTCCTTTCTTACCTCCTCCAGTCCGTGTGGTAGAAGTGATTGGCGAAGCCCACAACACTGAAGGGATAATTGAGGTTACTCTGAATCACACGCCGTCCACTTCCATCAGACAGAATACATTCTAGTTTCTTGGTTCCTGGGGGGAAAATAAATAAATAAATCACACTGAACAAAACACGCATACTAGGTATTTCTTAATGGTAAACCTGATTAATGGCTGACTGCATTTAGCATCCATTGATCACCCTACTTATTAAAAAATAAAATAAAAATACTGCTTATGAAAAAAGTAGTGTATGTTTAAGCCCCCTTTCACATGAAGGGTCCAATCGGGTCTGCCTGTCAGTTTTTCAGGCGGACCTGATTGGATCCTCCATTTACCCCTATGGACTGGCTGGTGTAAACAAACTTGTGTCAGTTTACACCCACCTACCACCAATCCAATCCGTAAAAATTTTTTGGAAGGGCATCTGAAGGGAGATTGGAGTCTGTTTACACCTGACTGTCCATAGAGAAACACGGCTCTGAGTCTGCTTTGCAGAAACTGAGTGGACACGTCATCCACCTGCTCTGATCAGTGAACAGATCCCCTGCTGATCCAAGTGGAGTCTGCCCCATGCAAAAAGAGCCTTGAGGCCGGGTTCACACTGGAACCACACGACAGTCATACAACTTTTTCATCCTACTTTGCTCTGTGACATCAGTCCTACATCCATCCGACTTGAATGAACAGGATACTACTTTGATCCAACTTTGTGATAGTCTGACCAATCAAAACAATCCCAGTGTGAGATAAATTCCTTTTACTGCTGCTGTAATCACATGTCGGATGTCAAATGTCAGATAGTTAGGACAAGGCTCCTTACTTTGATCCGACTTCAATGATATTCAATGGGCTGAAGTAGGATCAAAGTCGGACCAAAGTAGTACAGGGAGCATTTTCAAAGTCGGACCAGTTAAGACGGCTTTCACAGGGAAACATGGATTTTCACACGTCATGCGTTTGTCGGACAAGTGTGAACCCGGCCTAAACCAGCAAGTGAAAAAAACAACAAAACAGATTAAAATCCGTCCAATAAACGGATAGGCCGGGATTCACGTAGAGTGGCGCATCTTTATACCGGCGTAGCGCATCTCATATGCGCTACGCCGACGTAACTCAGTGAGGCAAGAACAGTATTCACAAAGCACTCTCTCCCAACGTTGCACCGGCGTAACGTAAATTGGTCGGCGTAAGCCCGCCTAATTCAAAGTAGGAAGGAAGTGGGCGTGATCCATTTAAATGAACCGTGACCCTATGCAAATGAATGGCCGAACGAACGGCGCATGCGCCGTCCCGTGGACACTTCCCAGTGCGCATGCTCAGAATCACGTCGGACCCAACGCCTAAGATACGTCGAATCACTGAACGTAACCTATGCCTAGCTCTATTCACGTAGTCCTACGTAAACGACGTAAAATACGAAGGCTGTTCCGTCGTCCATGGGTTGCGCCTCATATATGGTGGACTAACTTTACGTCTTACGTAAACGACGTATATTACTGCGACGGGAATCGGCGTATCTAGGTCATTTACATATTCGACGCGTAAATCAATGGAAGCGCCCCTTGCGGCCAGCGTAAATATGCGCCCAAGATACGACGGCGTAGGAGACTTACGTCGGTCGGATGAAGCCAAATTTCAGGCGTATCTTGTATTAAGAGTCGGGCGCATAGATACGACGGTGCATCTGTGCACTTACGCTGCGTATCTCAAGATGCGTCAGCGTAAGTGTTTCCTGAATCTGGGCCATAATGTGTACAAGGCTTTAGACCCCATACACATTTTTCGATTTTCTGCAGATTTTTGTCTTCAGATTTACCAAAACCATGTAGTGCAAGGGCCTGCCTGATTGCATACAAATCGAAACGCTTAAGGTTTGACCTCATATTGTATGGTTTTGGTAACTCTGAAGACCAAAATCTGCAAAAAATCAAATAGTGTGTATGGGGTCTAAAGCCTTGTACACATGATCAGTTTATTGGACGGATTTTCATCAGTTTTTTGTTGGATGCTAGATATAAACTTAAAGGATAAAACTGATCCAGCAACACAATTTAGATCTACACCAGGCCCCGTGGGGCATATTTACTAAAACTGCAGAGTGCAAAATTTGGTGCAGCTCTGCATGGTAGCCAACCAGCTTCTAACTTGTTCAATTAAGCTTTGACCAAAAAAAAAACAACCCTGGAAGCCGATTGGTTTCAATGCAGAACTGGACCAGATATTTCACTCTCCAGTTTTAGTAAATCAACCCCCATGAGTCATAGTCTGTATGTTACTGTGTTACCATGTATGGGCCCGTACACACGCTCAGAAAATCTAAGTTAAATTTTGTCTGATGAACGATCTGCCGATTTTCTGATTGTTAGTATGCTGCTTTTGACAGCCGATTACGAGTTTTCGTCCAACAAAAACTGGATGTGCAGGCTTAAAATTTTTTGTCTGATGTGGCCACAACATTCGATTTTCTTTTCATTAGAATGGTTTTCTGCCCAAAAAAAATATCTGAAGAGCAAGACTAGGCATGCTCAAAAATGAAAGAACACATACAATTCAACGCGTTACGTCACTTCTGACGTTGAATTCTGTCGTCAGAGAATTTTCTGATGGTGAGTACCCTCTCCACTTACGATTTGAGACTAGATCCAACAAAAAACTGACAAAAATTCATCCAATAATCTGACCGTGTGTACAAGGCTTCAAATCGAAAGCAAAGAGGGTACTCGCCATCAGAAAATTTTCAGACGACAGAATTCAACGTCAGAAGTGACGCAACGTGTTGAATTGTTTTGTATGTGTTCTTTCATTTCTGAGCATGCCTAGTCTTGCTCTTCAGATTTATTTTGGGCAGAAACCCATACTCAAAAGCAGCATACTAATGATCAGAAAATTGTCAGACCGTTCATCGGACTAAATTTAACTTCAGATTTTCTGACCGTGTGTACAGGCCTTAAATGAACACTAAAGGCAAAGTTTTTTTTTTTTAAATAACAAACATGTTATACTTCCCTCCACTGTGCAGCTCGATTTGCACAGAGTGTCCCCGAACGCTGTCCTCTGGGGTCCCTCGGCGGCTGTCTCGGCTCCTCCTCGCAAAAGCTTTCCACCTTAATGCGAGTGAGCTCGCATGGTGGAAAGCTTTTGCGAGCGCGCTCCCGTGATACAGCAGCGGCCATAGCAGCCGACTGTATCACTCGGCCACGCCATCCGCTGTGATTGACAGCAGTGCCATCCAATGGCTGCGCTGCTATCAATCCGTCCAAACAACGGCCAGGCTGGCAACCGAAGAGGATCACGTGGATGCGCACGAGACTTTCGAAGGGTCCGGTAAGTAAAACGTGGGTTCGGGGTGGTACCGTGGGATGTTTTTTCACCTTAATGCATAGGATGCATTAAGGTGAAAAAACATTTACCTTTACAACCCCTTTAAGTCTGCTGGATTCTTCTTACTTACATTCAGTTTTAGGAATGGCTACAACAGGTTCTGTCTAAACGTAAATCAGCAGCCAAGTGAATGAATGGTAAGTTAAAAAATAAAATAAAAGTACCTGCATCTGCCCAACATATTTGTTTGGAGAAGGGATCAAATGTCAGTCCATTGGGTAAGCCAATATTATCATTGACCAGGATCCTCCTGTTTGAGCCGTCTACATAAGAGGTTTCGATCTTTGGAGCCTCTCTGTTCCAGTCTGTCCAGTACAGGTTCCTGCAGGGGTAAGAGACAGAGAGAGCAATAAGTATCCATTTCAATCCACCTCTTCCTCTGTCCTCAAATAATAAAGATTGAGTTATTAAAAAAAAAAAAGTTTGAAAGAATTTATTCATATATAAACACTGGAGAATTAAAAAGGCACAGTCCACATTTAGCAAAAAAAAAATTCACCCAAATAAAACAATACATTTGCATTCAGGCTTGCACTACAGTCACACAGCACAGGTTCCTGCAATAGTTTACCTCCCAGGTCTGTATGTGAGGGGTGGACCTTCTGGAGGAGGTAAACAATGATCTACCAATGTGGTGACATCATCATGTGTGTGCCACCAGAGTGATCTGGGATTTCCTCTGCCATAGTGGCAGAAGGGACTTGCAGTTTTCAAAATCAGAGATCCCTGCAGGAAGAAACACCCTCCAATTCAGGTAAGTGGAGAAGAGGGCAGTATGGGAGTGTTGGGGAAGGTGACCAGATTTCATGTTACACCGTAAATTACCGTATTTATCGGTGTATAACGCGTGCCGGCGTATATCACGCACCCCAATTTTAAGAGGGAATTTTTTGGAAAAACAATGCAAAATAAGATAAGCAGCAATGTACAGTACCTTAGGGCTTCTAGCTGTCAGCACTCGATGGTGGAAGGGAGGGGAGCTGGAACTCTCAGACGCAGGGCTTCAGCAGTCTGTGGTGAAGGGGAGGGTGAGGAAACCCTTAAACGCGGGCATCGCTGTAGCGCTGGCCGAGACTGTAGCGTACCTATGGCATACCTCGGAGGGGAACGAGTGCCCGCCAGAAATCACCGAGCCGTCATCTCCACTCGGCTGTCACGTCACACACGCACAGTCCCGCCTCCGCCATCGGCATTGGACCATCTCCTGTGACAGACAGAACACTGGTCCAATGCTGGTGGCGGAGGCGGGACTGTGCGTGTGTGACGTGACAGCCGAGTGGAGATGACGGCTCAGTGATTTCCGGCGGGCGCTCGTCCCCCTCCTTCCCCTCCGTGGTATGCCATCGGCGTATAGCGCAAACCCGTGATTTTCCCCCTATTTTCAGGTGAAAAAAAGTGCGCAGTATATGCCGATAAATACGGGTACTAATCCAAAGGAGCTGAAATTTGCTAATTTGCTTATCCAACAATCGCGTTTTAGAAAAAAAATCCAGTTGTTACACATGGCCAATCATCTTGTTATCTAACAGTCACATGGCAAAGGTACCAATAACTTTGGCAAATGAAGAGTCTTTATGGCTTGATTAAAAATGAACTTTACACGATGGCTGGATCATGTACAGCGTACCTTCCTTGATTGGGCAGTGGTACTTACCCTCTCACAGCGTCCACAGTGATGGCACGAGGATTCACCAGGTTTGTGTCAAACAGGGTTTTCCTGAATGTTCCGTCCAGCCGCGCGCTCTCAATTTTATCAGTGCCGCTGTCAGTCCAGAACATGGTTTTCCGCAGATAATCGATGGCCAGGCCTTCCGGACTCATCAGATCTAAGATAAAAACGTCACAACAAAAGCTTCAATTGTGGAAATGTAACACGGAGTGTAAGCCTCAGCTGCCACCCCATAAATCACGCACACTAAAAATTCGATATACTGGACCTCTGACATGATAACTGCAAATCTGTGTACAATAATATGTCAATTCTGACAAGAAGTGCCTTTAATATGGCTAGAAACGTTCACAGGAAACACCGGCTGAGCTTTGAACCAGGAATGCACAGCTGTGTATGAGCTCCAAGTTCTCAAATGATAACTCCCCTAATGATCAGGAGCCAATCCGTGTCGTTCCAGATCATGTGATCACCTTTACCGCCAATTTTATTGATCACATACAAACTAGTGGTTCATTCACAAAATAAACCATTAGCCTGCAAATATGTATTGTGCCTGAAGGTGGCAGTGCACCTCTAATACCGCAATACAGACGCAGTTACAAAAATTTAAATAATTTAAATATTAATTTACAGCTTACAATAAAAAAAAAAAAGCTGAGTCATATTAATAAAACCCTATGTATAAAATACAAGTTTAAAGTGATTGTAAAGGGTTTTTATTTTTTTTATAATAAACATTGTATACTTACCTGCTCTGTGTAATCGTTTTACACAGAGTGGTCCTGACCCTCCTTTTCTGGGGTCCCCGGCCTGTGATCTTGGCTCCTCCTCCCTTCAAAAGTACCCCCATAGCTGCTGCTTGCTATGAGGGCACTCGTGCAGGCTCGATCCTGAGCCGGGCTGTGAGTGTCTATTGACACACACACAGTGTGGCTCGGCCCCTCCCTCCTCTGGGGCACAGTGATGGATTGACATTGGGCTCAGGTAAGTATTTAGGGGGGATGGGAAGGAGATGATCGTAGTTTTTTTTTTTTACCTTAATGCAGAGAATTCCCTAAGGTAAAAAACATTTAGCTTTTACCACTTTAAGCCTGTTCATCAATTTAAAAAAACAGACATCAGAGGGTGGCAGTAAAGCCTCCTGAATGCCTGCCAGCCACTGCTATACCACCCTCTGACAAGTGATCCCCTGCCGATTGCTTTTCAGAGGTCAGTAAGCATTACTGCCATTCTAAAAAGAGCCCTAAGGCCTTAATCTGACTTGGATGTCCTTAAAAATAATGGGGTGGATTCAGTAAGCAATTGCGTCTGCGTAACCATAGTTACGCAGCGCAATTGCTTAGTTGCCCCGGCGTAATGACTTTTCTGTATTCAGAAAGCTTGTTACGCCGACTGCAGCCTAAGATATGACTGGCATAAGGCTCTTATGCCGTCGTATCGTAGGCTGCATTCTTACACAGGCCGCTAGGTGGCGTTCCCGTAGTGGTCAGCGTAGAGTATGCAAATTGCATACTAACGCCGATTCACAACCGTACGCGCGCCCTGCGTACGCAGTTTACGTCGTTTGCGTTCGTCGGGTTCCGCGTAAGGCTGCTCCTGCTATTAGCAGGCGCAGCCAATGCTAAGTATACCCGTCGTTCCCGCGTCGCGATGTTTGAAAATGACGTCGTTTGCGTAAGTGAATCGTGAATGGCGCTGGACGCCATTTACGTTCACGTTAAAGCAAATGACGTCCTTGCAACGTCATTTGCCGCAATGCACGTCGGGAAAGTTTCCCGACGGAGCATGCGCACTACGTTCGGCGCAGGAACGCGCCTAACTTAAAAGATCCACGCCCCCTACGGGATCATTTAAATTACGCGCGCTTACGCCGGCCATTTTTACGGAGCGCCCACGCAAATTACGGAGCTACTGCTTCGTGAATGAAGCGTAGCGCAGGTAATTTACGGAGGCGCAGCGTTAAAACGGTACGCTGCGCCTCCGTAAGAGGGCGCAAGTCGTACCTGAATCCACCCCAGTATTTAGGGAGAATTTGTTATAAGATTATTGTCACACTAAATGGGCAGCCATATATACTCATTCCATTCCATAGTACAGACACAATAAGATCTTACAATCTATTACATGTCTATGGGGTAATCTTATTACAACCAACCAGTTTGCAGCTGTATTTACCTACAATATTTGTAGCATTGCTCGGCTATGGGCCATAGTTTGTGGAGCTCATCGGAAAAAAATAAAACAACAAAAAAAAAGAAAAGTTACCTGTGCTAATAAGGACTTCTGGTTCTGCCCCGGGCTCCAGGCCGGCTCGACTGATTGTACGTCCAGAGACGTCGGTCCAGTACACTTTCTTCTCTTGACAGTCATAATCGATGCCCACTACTATGGATCCCTGCAAGACACACATGGGGCCATCAAACCTCTAACATTGATATTTAAAAAGAAACTTACCAGAAAAAAAAATCCAATCAGCTGTGCTCATGTGCCAACAAGGAGGGGAGAGAGCAGAAGGGTACAGAGATGAACTCATCAGTCTTCTGCTTCTCTTTAGCTGCCCAGTCACAGGCTGGAGGAGGGGCAAGGCCTATAGGTGTCCCCTAACTGCAGCAGAAGAAAACCTGATCCCCTGCCCTGCCAAAGATAACTATGCTGTTTGGCAGAGCTGTGCAAGCCTTATGTGTAATTAACGGTTTGCCTAGAATTCATCTATAAGCCTCAGTCACAGTGAGGCATTGGTGTGTGCAGCCTATTGCATTAGGCCCCTTTCACATTGGGGCGGGAGGTGCGGTGGCGGTAAAGCACCGCTATTTTTCAGCCCCTAGCGAGGTGTTTTTACCCCCGCTAGTGGCCGAAAAAGGGTTAAAACCACCCGCAATGCGCCTCTGCAGAGGGGGTATAGCTGCGCTGTCCCATTGATTTCATTGGGCGGGAGCGGTGAAGGAGAGGTATACACACTGCTCCAAAGATGTGGCTAGCAGGCCTTTTTTTCCCGTCCTGCTAGCGCACCGCTCCAGTGTGAAAGCCCTCGGGGTGGAGAAACAGCAGCAGCCGTTTAGGGTCGGTTTGCAGGTGCTATTTTTAGCGCAATAATGCCTGCAAACCGCTCCAGTGTGAAAGGGGTCTTAGGGTGTGCACCCCAGAGCGCAATCACACATGCGTATATATCAGCAGAAAAGTAGATTGTGTCAGAGCAGTAAACATAGTTTACTATGCTTCAGTTAAGAATGAAGACAGGAGAAATCGGTTCAGATCACTCACTTTTTTCATTCAGATAAAGAAATGAAGGCCGGTTAATGAAATATTTACCAGCCCCTTCCCTGCATCTGAGAGGAGGTAAGCTGGCAGCACTGCAGGGGGACTCGGCAGTGCATGGGTGGATTAGGGTGTGCCCGGGCACATCCGGAAAACCCTGTGCGCACACCTATGCAGTGTGGCCTGTAGTATCCGAGTGGACTATTAGCCAGATTCAGGTAGGGCGCTGCATCTTTAAGGCGGCGTAGCGTATCGTATTTATGCTACGCCGCCTTAAGTCAGAGAGGCAAGTACTGTATTGACAAAGCACTTGCCTCCCAACTTACGGCGGCGTATCGTAAATAGGGCCGGCGTAAGCGCGCCTAATTCAAATGAGGATGGGTGGCGTGCGCCGTCCATGTACATATCCCAGTGTGCATTGCTCCAAAGTACGCCGCAAGGACATATTGGTTTCGACGTGAACGTAAATTACGTCCAGCCCTATTCACGGACGACTTACGCAAACAACGTAAAATTTTCAAATTTCGACGCGGGAACGACGGCCATACTTAACATTGACTAGGCCAGCTTTTTGTTGGAATAACTTTATGCCGGAAAACGCTTAAAAATAAACGGTGTATCTTTACTGCAACAGGCGCACGTACGTTCGTGAATCAGCGTATCAAGTCATTTTCATATTCTACGCCAAACTCAACGGAAGCGCCACCTAGCGGCCAGCGGAAAAATTGCACCCTAAGATACGACGGCGCAGGCCGTCGTATCTTAGCTAGGTTTAAGTGTATCTCAGTTTGAGCATACACTTAAAACTTACGACGGCTTAGATTCCGAGTTACGTCGGCGTATCTACTGATACGCCGGCGTAACTCTTTGTGAATCTGGCTATATGTGTTTATGCAGTTTGAACCTCCAGGTATTGTGTGCAGGCAGCCCATTCAGTCTATGGGGATGCAGCAGCTGTATGGACACAGCCAATCATCCAATCTGACAGGCATGTGGGTGTGAATGAGAAGTCCTAAAACGCAGATCATGTAAACAAGGTCTTAAAGGATACATGACTATAAAACAAAGTGGACTAATCCTTTTTTGTTTTTTTTCACACCCTTACCCTGACCTAACCCACCCTCCACAGATATACACTGAGCTACATCTGCTGTAGATCCTGCAGGGCAAGTATTAACTGTCCTGGCTGTGCCTGTGTGTTACAGCCCATAGACTTCTCTGATCATGTCCGACCTCGGGACACGGCCCCATAGAAGTCTATAGAGTCATTCCCAGGACAGCAAAGCCATCGGATTGGGGTAACGACACATCGGTGGAGTGGGTCAGATTACGTCGGGGGAAGAGGTAAAAAAGGATAAAAAGGTATTTTGTATAAAAAGCACCGATCCTTTAACCAAAATGTATGAGAACAGTCTGGTCACTAGTGTTGTGCTTTTCCCGATTCATTTTGGCCAAGTTCCTACTTTAATTACTATTTTAAAACATCCTTCCCCAACATTCTACAAGTGATTGTAATCAGGAAAGCATGGCTCGTAGCATATGGAAGTGGAAAGAAAACCCAGAACAGGGGCTGTAGGTACTTCCCCAAGGCCTTCGCTGACTAACAATGGCGAGGATTCTCTGGGAGGGCCGAGGGGGGTGAGGGGGGAATCTGGAACGGATCCCACACAGCACAGCTGCATGCCATAGACCTCCGCCTCCTCCAGCAGACTTGGCCGGAGCACATTACAACCTACACATGTGTCCGATCTGCTTTCTTGTGGGAATCAATGTGTTCTGTGACCGCTAACACGCCAGTAACGTTCACTGTAATTATTTCTGAGACGCAGATCCCATTTCCTGCTCTGGTGAAAGCAATAGGCTGGGCTGCGGAAAAGATTTACCAGCGCGACAGCGAGCACCGTCACGCGCTGGGCTTTTATGGACAGCTACAAGATCGTTTTCAAGACTTCAAATGGCAATATAAAAACTTTTTACAGTACAGTGCCTTGAAAAAGTATTCATACCCCTTGACATTTTCTACATTGTCATGTTACAACCAAAAACCTAAATGTATTTTATTGGCATTTTATGTGATAGACCAACACAAAGTAGAAAGAAAATGGTTTTCAAAATTTTTTACAAAAAAATTCTGAAAAGTGTGGATTTGTGTTCAGCCCCCTTTTACTTTGATACCCCCAACTAAAATCTAGTGGAACCAATTGCCTTCAGAAGTCACCATGTTAGTAAATCGAGTCCACCTGCGTGTAATTTATTCTCAGTAAAAAAGAGATTTTTAATACAGCTTACCTGTAAAATCTTTTTCTTGGAGTACATCACGGGACACAGAGCGGCATTCATTACTATATGGGTTATATGGAGTACCTTCAGGTGTAGACACTGGCAATCTCAAACAGGAAATGCCCCTCCCTATATAACCCCCTCCCACAGGAGGAGTACCTCAGTTTTGTAGCAAGCAGTATGCCTCCCAAAATGGTCCTCAAAAAAAGAGGGGTGGGAGCTCTGTGTCCCGTGATGTACTCCAAGAAAAAGATTTTACAGGTAAGCTGTATTAAAAATCTCTTTTTCTTTATCGTACATCACGGGACACAGAGCGGCATTCATTACTATATGGGATGTCCCAAAGCAATGCTTACAATGAGGGGAGGGAGAACATCTCCAAGACAAAAGGATTTAATTTAGAGATATACTCAAATCATAATAAATCCAACTTAGTTGAGAAAAATAAAAAATTTTAAATTTAACTCGAACAAGAGGAGCCCCCGGAATCCGAGGGTCTCAAACTGCAGCCTGCAGCACTGCCTGCCCGAAGGCAGTATCAGTATTCCTTCTTACGTCCAACTTGTAGAATTTTGTAAACGTGTGGACAGAAGACCAGGTTGCCGCCTTGCAAACTTGAGCCATAGAGATCTGGTGGTGTGCTGCCCAGGAGGCGCCCATGGCTCTAGTAGAATGAGCCTTTAATGATACTGGAGGAGGCAACCCTTTCAAGCCGTAGGCCTGAGTGATTAATTGCTTAATCCACCTAGAAATGGTGGACCTTGCAGCTGCCTGCCCCTTCTTGGGCCCATCCGGTAGAATGAACAGCACATCTGTCTTCCGGATCTTCTTTGTAGCTTTAAGATAGGCCTTCATGGCCCTGACAATATCCAAGGTATGCAGCAACCCTTCCTTTCTGGAAGTAGGTTTAGGGAAGAAGGATGGTAATACCAAATCCTGGTTCAAATGAAAACTGGATATGACCTTCGGAAGGAAGGAAGGATGAGGGCGGAGAACGACCCTGTCCTTATGAAAAACAAGATATGGTTCCTTACAGGATAAGGCTGCCAGCTCCGAAACTCTTCTTGCGGAAACTATGGCAACCAAAAATACTAACTTCCTTGTCAGTAGAACCAAAGGAATATCAGCCAACGGCTCAAACGGTTGTTTCTGTAAACTTTGACAGAACAAGATTTAAATCCCACGGACAAAGCGGGGATTTAACTGGAGGTCTAATACGTAAGACCCCTTGAAGGAAGGTCTTAACCAGCGAGTGGGTGGCCAGCGGCCGCTGAAACCACACTGACAGAGCAGAAATCTGTCCTTTGATTGTGCTTAATGCCAATCCTTTATCCACTCCTAGCTGGAGAAAACTTAATACTCTATCGATGGTAAATTTGCGAGAAAGCCATCGCTTGGACTCACACCAGCCTACATAGGCCTTCCAGACCCTGTAATAAATCACCCTAGAGACCGGTTTCCTGGCTCTGATTAGGGTAGAGATTACTTTCTGAGACAGACCTCTACCCCTGAGAATCAGGGATTCAGCTTCCAGGCCGTCAAATTTAGATGCCGTAAGGCAGGGTGGAGGATCGGACCTTGCGATAGCAGGTCTGGCCGTAGAGGAAGAGTCCAAGGGTCTCCCACTACCATCCTTAAGATTAGTGAGTACCATGCCCTTCTGGGCCATGCTGGAGCTACCAGGATGACTGGTATGTGCTCCACCCGGATCCTGCGCAGCAGGCGGGGTAGTAACTGGAGCGGGGGAAACGCATAAAGAAGTTTGAACTGATGCCAAGGGCAAACCAACGCATCGGTTCCGCAGGCCATCGGATCCCTTGAGCGGGACATGAACCTGTCTAGTTTCTTGTTGAGTCTCGATGCCATGATATCCACGTCCGGCACTCCCCATCTTTGGCAGAGTGCTTGAAAGACTAGTGGATGCAGAGACCATTCCCCCGGCCATAGAGTCTGGCGGCTTAAGAAGTCCGCCTGAAAGTTGTCCACTCCTGGAATGAATATTGCCGATATGCAGGGCACATGAGCCTCTGCCCATAGAAGAATCAAGCTCACCTCTCTCTGAGCGGTTTGACTCCTGGTTCCCCCTTGGTGATTTATGTGTGCCACGGCCGTGGCATTGTCTGATTGAATTCTCACCGGGAACCCCTGCAATTTTGACGTCCAAGCCCTGAGGGCTAGTCGAGCAGCTCTGAGCTCCAAGATGTTGATGGGCAACTGCTTCTCTGGCTTTGCCCAAGTACCTTGGCGAGTGCAACCATCCAAAATTGCTCCCCAGCCCGTCAGGCTGGCGTCTGTGGTCACTATCTTCCAAGCCACTGGGCTGAAAGACCTCCCCTTCAGTAGATTCTGAGGGTCTAACCACCAACACAGACTTTGTCGGACTCTTGATGAGAGCGGCAACGGGATATCCAAGGCCTGTGGCCTTCTGCTCCATGCTGACAGGATGGCTGCCTGTAGGATGCGAGTGTGGCTCTGGGCGTATGGTACCGCCTCGAATGTGGCCACCATCTTGCCTAGTAACCTCATACATAGGCGAATAGTCGGTTCTTTCTTGCTTAGAACCAGTAGGATTAATTCCTTGATGGCTTTTACCTTCCTCAGAGGTAGGAACACTCCTTGTTGTTCTGTGTCTAATCTCATGCCGAGATATTCCAACTGCTTTGTGGGCTGGAAAGCTGACTTTTCTCGATTTAGGACCCAGCCGAACCTCTCGAGGTATTGGACCGTGAGGGCCACTGCTCGTTCCAAGCCGGGAGACGAGTGATCTATGACTAGGAGGTCGTCCAGGTATGCTAGGATCGTGACCCCTTGGATCCTTAGTTTGGCTAGGATTGGAGCTAGGACCTTCGTGAACACCCGGGGGGCCGTAGCCAACCCGAAGGGAAGCGCCACGAATTGGAAGTGACGCGAAGCCACCATGAAGCGTAGATATCTTTGATGTGGCTGATAAATTGGAACATGAAGGTAGGCATCCTTTATGTCTATGGACGCCATGAAGTCGTCCTTCTGGAGTGTGGCAGCTGCTGACCGCACGGATTCCATCCGAAATGAGCGGATCTTTAGATATGCATTTACCATCTTTAGGTCCAAAATTGGCCTGACATCTCCATTGGATTTTGGGATGATGAATAGGTTGGAGTAGAAACCCAGCCCCTGTTCCAGGACTGGTACCTCTACTATTACTTCCTGGGAAAGTAGATGATCTAATGCCGATCTTAATGCGGCTCCCTTTTCCGGATCGTTTGGAATCCTCGACTTCTGGAAATGAGGAGGAGGAAACCTTAGGAAATCTAATTTGTAGCCTGTGGCCACGGAAGACCGTACCCACTCGTCGGGAATGCTGGCTTCCCAAATCTCTGAAAAGAGTCGCAGCCTTCCCCCCACCTTCGTGGGTGGGGGCGCCCCTTCATAAGGTTGGCTTGGGGGCTGGTTTTGCTGGTTTGCGAAACCACTGCCTTTTGCCTCTAACAGCCTGTCCTTGTGATCTGCTGTTGAAGCCGAAGTTTGCTTTTGCAGGAGGCCGTCGATACTGCTTGGCATTAGAGGGCCCCTGCCCAGGGGAATACTGTCGTTTAAACGCAGGTCCCTGAACCTTCTTCTTAGTTGGCAAGAGAGTACTCTTGCCGTTTGAAATGGTCTGAATGTATTTATCTAGGTCTTCTCCGAAGAGTCGTCCTCCATGGAAGGGGAACCCTACCAGGAGCTTCTTGCATGGGGGCTCAGCCTCCCAGCTTTTTAACCATAAGAGTCTTCTCATATGGATAAGGGATAACGATAAACGTGACGCTTGCTGGATAGAATCCTTGATTGCGTCTACCGTAAAACATATGGCCTTAGGGACATCCGAAAATTTTTCTGCCTGCTGGGCCGGAATAAGTTTAAGCATCTGCTTAAATTGATCCGATAATGCTTGAGCGACCCCAATCGCAGCCACAGCTGGCTGTACTACTGCCCCTGCAGTAGTGAAGGAGTTCTTAAGTAGTGCTTCCAAGCGCTTATCAACTGGATCCTTGAACACCTGTATGTTTTCTACAGGGCATGTTAACGATCTGTTAACACATGAGATGGCTGCGTCCACTGCAGGAGTAGCCCATCTTTTGGAAAAATTTTCTTCCATAGGATATAGGACAGAGAACCTTTTAGGTGGTAAGAAGATCTTATCTGGCTTGTTCCAATCTTGGAACAAAATTCCCTCTAATAGAGGATGGATCGGAAACACAGCATTGCTTTGAGGCGCCCTCAGTGAGCCCAAAGCTGAAACCGTCGATACCTGGAGATCTGGTACTGGCAAGTTGAATGTCCTATGGACCAAGTCCGACAATCCTTGAATCCACCAGCTCTCCCTCAGGGAGACTGCCCCAGACTCCTCTGTATCCGGGTCTTCGATCCCTGAACCTACTTGGTCCGTGTCCAAGAGGTCGTCCAATTCCCCTGAGGAAAGGACCTCCTCTTCTGAGGGTCCGCGCTCGGGCGACGGAGATCTATTCCGCTTACTGCCCCGCATAGCTGCGGATATCATTTTTTTTTTTTTTTTTTTTTTTTTTTTTTTTTCCATGCTTTTCTCATCTCTTTTAAAGAGGTGAGTAATACCTCCTCCGTGACCATCTTAGGGCTGGACTGACCCGCGTCAGCTCCAGCCCCAGATCCCGATGGCCCCAAGGCTCCCTGTAGGGAAAACAGCGGCATACCATGGTACAATACCGAGGTACACCTGCTACCTATTGGTATTTGGAACTATAAAAGTTAATTGTCCAAACACCTGTTTGGGGGATAAAAAAATGCTTCCTCTCCCCTAGATGACTTTTTTTTTTTTTTTTTTTCGTTTTTGTTTCAAATCCAGGAAAGAAAAAACATTCTGTCCCCCTGAGTAGTATTGCAAAGAAAAACTATGAGATGGAAAAGAAACAGCCTATTTCTAGGCTTGACAAAACAGTCCTCTGAAGACTGCAATATCCTTTCTGGCCACTGTGTGTCCTCGGCGCCCCGTGCTGCCACTCTGGTCTATGTCCTCAGTTCCAAAGTATTGATGGAACAAACAAGGAAGGGCCGCCCCTTCCTTTAAGCCACTGACCCGCCCTTCCCCCCCAGCAACCTCAAACAGGAAATGCCCCTCCCGACAGGGGGAGGGGGGGGGGGATTTTGGGAGGAAGGGACCTCTCTGTTCCAGCAAACTGCGGCCTGCAGCCTGGAACCATGAGGAGGCCAGCGTTTTGCCTGCTTGCAGGCTCTGAGGAGGAAGACTGAATGGAGCATCGCCTGGAGGCCTGCAGGTAAGCAAAGCTCTCTGACACACACATATATTTTTATATAACACAGGCCCCACTCAATGCTTTTCCAACACTACAAGGGAGGTCACATCTTATGGGGAATAATACATAGAGAGCCATCCTATCTTTATGATATGTGACTAGTTTGCCAGATGCAGTGCATAACTTTAGGCATGTCCCCTGTGACCCCCCAGAAAAAAACCTGCTAAGAACCAAGTTCCGCAAGTTTTCCCCTCACTTACCTGCTCCATGCCGCAGGACTTTGCCAAGCAAGAGGCCCAATCTTCCCCCATCTCCGTGGGGATGTCTAGACCTTCAGGCCCTGGGTTCCTATGAAGGATCCACTGTCCTGGGCCCATATAGCACCCTGGCAACAGAAAACTTTAGGTACCCAAAGGTTTCTAAGTTCTGGGCCCAGGGTCCAGCTCTCTAAAAAGAAAAGCATTATGGGCTATACCCCAAGGGTTTGGGGTCCGGTTACTGACCACTTTAGCGCTGAGGCTTTTTTGGACAGAACCGGTAGCTCACCTAATCCCAAGGATGCGGAGGCAAGCTAAACCATGACTAACACCTAAGACACTGGCGTAAAAACTGAGGTACTCCTCCTGTGGGAGGGGGTTATATAGGGAGGGGCATTTCCTGTTTGAGATTGCCAGTGTCTACACCTGAAGGTACTCCATATAACCCATATAGTAATGAATGCCGCTCTGTGTCCCGTGATGTACGATAAAGAAAATACATCTGTTCTGTGAAGCCCTCAGAGGTTTGATAGAGAACCTTAGTGAACAAACAGCATCAGGAAGGCCAAGGAACACACCAGACAAGTCTGGGATAATGCTGTGGAGAAGTTTAAAGCAGGGTTGGGTTAAAAAATATCCCAAACTTTGAACATCTCACGGAGCTCTGCTCAAGCCATCATCTGAAAAATTTAAACGAGTATGGCACAACTGAAAACCTACCAAGACATGGCCGTCCACCTAAACTGACAGGCCAGGCAAGGAGAGCATTCATCATAGAAGCAGCCAAGAGGCCCATGGTAACTCCGGAGGAGCTTCAGAGATCCACAGCTCAGGTGGGAGAATCTGTCCACAGGACAAATATTAGTTGTGCACTCCACAAATCTGACCTTTATGGAAGAGTGGCAAGAAAACCATTGTTGAAACAAAAAGCAAACATGTGGAAGAAGGTGCTCTGGTCAGATGAGACCCAAAATTTAACTTTTTGGCCTAAAAGCAAAACGCTATGTGTGGTGAAAAACTAACACTGCACATCACCCTAAACACACCATCCCCACTGTGAAACATGGTGGTGGCAGCATCATGTTGTGGGGATGCTTTTCTTCAGCAGAGACAGGGAAGCTGGTCAGAGTTGATGGGAAGATGGATGGAGCCAAATACAGGGCAATCTTAGAAGAAAACCTGTTAGAGTCTGCAAAAGACTTGAGACTGGGGCAGAGCTTCACCTTCCAGTAAGACAACGATGATAAACCTACAGCCAGAGCTACAATGGAATGGTTTAGATCAAAGCATATTCATATGTTAGAATGGCCCAAAGTCCAGACATAAATCCAATTGAGAATCTGTGGCAAGACTTGAAAATTACTGTTCACAGACGCTCTCCATCCAATCTGACAGAGCTTGGGCTATTTTCAAAGAAGAATGGGCAAAATGTCACTCTCTAGATGTGCAAATCTGGTAGAGACATCCCCAAAAAGATTTCATCACTTTGATTAAAATGATTGTGATGATGATTGAAGCCGCCCATTAAGTGTAATCCTGTATACAGAAAAGGAGGGGAATTCTCTGGGATATGAAAGATACTTTACATGTAGTGCCAGGAGCGTCCTCGCTTTGTCCTTGCGAAACTTCACGCCATCCAGTGGTAGGTATCCGATCTGCTGGCCCTGTGCATACAGGAGATATGTGCCAGATGTGGGAGGAGTCACGTCAGGGCGTGGCGTTGGTCGCACAGTCGGAGGAGCTACACTTGGTAAACCTGCAACATATGAAAACAGATGATCAGAAACCAACAGCTGGCATCTTAAAGCTGAACTCCAACACAATCAAATGTTGTCTATAGACGAGAATCATGTGTATTCTTCCAGATCAGTGCCAAATCTCAAAAACTGGCCTGGTCCTTTACCTGCATAAAGGTCCGGGTCTTAAGTGGTTAAAGGGATGAGGTGGCACCTCTACACCTACGGCTGCATTAGAACGCAGCCAATGGTGTGCGGTGGGATGAATGTAGTTCTGATGTGCTAATCGCAGCTGATTGAACTGTTTGCTTTTTTTTTTTTTCAACTTTATTGAAATGTCACACAGTGATATTTCATTTATTTCTTTTACCTGCAGCAAGGCAGGCGATGGATTGTGTCCAACTGCAATGAAAAAAAACCCCACTGGTTAGGTAGGAGACACAGCATTCTGCCTTGTCTTGTGGTAGGACTGCTCTGGAATAGCCGCCCAATGCAGTCCTACAGCACCTCGGATGAACAAGCCCTTTAATGTTATGTGTTCTTATTTATGCATTTGGTGCTTTGCTTGCTTGGAATTTATGAACAACCAAGCATAATCATTCTAATAAATGGCAAAAAAAAAAGTGTCAGGAGGGAGAAGGAACACCTGTCACATGACCTTATAACTGGTCATGTGACATCACACTCCCTGTCTACACTATGCAGAGAACACACAGCAGGACAGCCAGTCTACATAGGCCCCTTTGTTTCTGGACGTCAGGCTGGGCGGGGCTTCTGATCACATATTTAGGCGATTACCGCGTTCGGTACTTACATGCCGGTGTCATCCCTGGCTGCGTCCTGGACCCCTCAATCTCTCTCCCGTCTTTATCCACACACCAGCAATAGCCGCTATTGCCGTGACACTGCAGAGGGCTGAATTCTCCATACGCATCGCACTGCGGTATATAATGCTCGGCAGAGGGGCTTCCGCCATAATGATCGACGAGGCTCTGCTTCCACCTTTCACACATAGTCTGCGGCCTCTGGGTGGGTTCTGCTCAGAAAATACAAGAGGGACAAGATGTGCTCCATTTAAATAATATAGACAAGGCGGACATGGAAAAGAAACATCCCATGCACTATGCTGACTAAAGCCCCCCCCCCATGCACACATATATACATACGCATTATATATATATATATATATATATATATATATATATATATATATATATATATATATATATATATATATATATGTGTGTGTTTCTTCAGCACAGCTAGGAATATACATTACAGCAAATCATAAAGCTTCAGACCAGGATACAGTGAAAGCTGCAATGTAGCCTTTGTGTGACAATATAAAAGTTTAATCATCCCAACTTGCAGCGTGACATATATGCAGAGTGGAGCACTCAGTTCACTATACCAGGGGTCTCCAAACTTTCTGAACAAAGGGCCAGTTTACTGTCCTTCAGACTTTGGGAGAGTCAGTGGGTGTAGAAAATGTTCTGGCGCTGATAGCGCCTCATCGCTGGTGTCAATGAGAGGGATAGTGGTCCATCGTTGGTATCGGAGGGAGGAATAGTGACCCATCGTTGGTATCAGAGGGATTAATAGTGGCCCATCGTTAGTATCAGAGGAAGGAATAGTGGCCCATCATTGGTATCAGCGGAGGGAACAGTGTCCAATCATTGGTATCAGCGGAGGGAACAGTGTCCAATCATTGGTATCAGGGGAGGGAACAGTGTCCAATCATTGGTATCAGGGGAGGGAACAGTGTCCAATCATTGGTATCAGGGGAGGGAACAGTGTCCAATCATTGGTATCAGGGGAGGGAACAGTGTCCAATCATTGGTATCAGGGGAAGGAATAGTGGCCCATCATTGGTATCAGGGGAGGGAACAGTGTCCAATCATTGGTATCAGGGGAAGGAATAGTGGCCCAATCATTGGTATCAGGGGAAGGAATAGTGGCCCATCATTGGTATCAGGGGAGGGAACAGTGTCCAATCATTGGTATCAGGGGAAGGAATAGTGGCCCAATCATTGGTATCAGGGGAAGTAATAGTGTCCCATCATTGGTATCACGGGGAGGAATAGTGTCCCATCATTGTTATCACGGGGAGGAATAGTGGCCCATCATTGGTATCACGTGGAGGAATAGTGGCCCATCATTGGTATCACGTGGAGGAATAGTGGCCCATAATTGGTATCACGGGGAGGAATAGTGGCCCATCATTGGTATCAGGGGAGGGAGCAGTGTCCCATCATTGGTATCAGAGGGAGGAATAGTTGCTGATCGTTGGTGTCAGAGGGAGGAATAGTGGCCCATCATTGGTGTCAGTGGGAGAAATGATGCCCCATCATTGGTGTCAGTAGGATTTGTTTGAAAAGAGGAGTGGGGTGGGGCTGTGGGGGGTCTGAGGACTATGATGTGAAGAGGTGGGGGGGGAGGGGAGATACCAAATACTCTGATGTGAGCCTCAAAATTTTGCATATTCTGAAAGGCTGTCGTGATCAGAAAAAATTAAAGTCTGAGCAGCACTGACCTAGACATACTGTATATGTGCCCTCTGGCCGCCATACTGTAAGAACAGGGCAGAGGTTTTGATTGGTGCATACCTGGAATGCCACACTGTGGCCTTCCGCTGCCAGCTGGCCTCCTTGTTCCTTCAATCTCATTGCCATTCCTGTCCACACACCAGCAGTGGCCTGTACTGCCGTGGCACTGCAGCGGGACGTAGTTACCCTCTTCGTCACATTCCGGTAAAAAAGCGCCGATGAGTGGGGGACGAGGTCCTCTGGGCTGAGCAGCGTGTCTCTTCTCCAAGCAGGGTGTGCTGGGCCGTGGTTCCTCTGCGCAATAAAGAAATGACCGCACAACGCACGTTATAGAAGAAAATAACAAGACATAAACATTGTTGGATACACGGTTCCTCTAGAATACTCCAGCAGGTGCCGTCTTGTGATCCCTTAGCGCCTTTCAGATATATCCACACTATTTTGGCTACACCCAGAAAATCACATCAATCAGTTTTTAACATGCCCTGAAGCGATTGGTCACAGACTTGGAAAAAAAGGCAGACATTCAAGATATAGAGCCAAACATACTTCAAATAAAATACATTTTTTTTTTTTTTTAAATCCTGACAAAACGTTACAGCAACTTTGCCCTACCCCTTTGCAGGACGTAAGGCAGCGACACCGCAAGTGCCACCCGGATATATGGTGAGGAGTGGGCCGGCTTTTCAACTGCTCAGGCGTTAAAAACACAGCTGCACTGCCCAGGCGATGGTGTCGCTTCTCTTGTCTTTCCAGCGCAAAAGGCAGCCACTGTGCAGGACACCACCATAGTATATGGAATGCAGTGGGCGGCCTTTTCAATAGCGCAGGCATCAGCTGCACTGAGCAGGTGCCACTATGCTGCTGCTTCAGCTATTGGCACATGTGTGGTGGCATTGGATGGCCACCTGTCCAGTGTGACTGTTGGGTTGGCTCCTGTGCATTGGAAAAGCCAGACCGCCCCACACACGCCATACATTGGGCTGGAGCAATATTTACACTAAACTGCTGAGTGACCAGGGATGCAGGGACAGACCTCTCATAGACTATCCCCAGCAAACAGGGGAGAAACATTTCCATCAATTTAATTACCGTATATACTCGAGTATAAGCCGACCTAAATATAAGCCGAGGCACCTAATTTTACCACAAAAAAAAAAACTGGGAAAACGTACTGACTCGAGTATAAGCCTAGGGTGTCCATCTGCATGCCTCACTGTGCCCATGACTAGACTTAAGTTTAACATGGGAGTATACAGAAGGGGTTTAAAAAAAAAAAAAAAAAAAAAAAAAATCGGTGCTCCCTGGCCGTAGGTCCCCCAGACAGCAAACTTGTAGAGGAGAACTGGGGCTACACGTGTGCCAAGTTTCGGGTCCAGGGGACCTAGGGCTGGCCGGTACCGGGTCCCCAAAGTTACCAGAGAAATTACCGTTTAACATGGGAGTCTATGGAAGGGGTGCCCAATTTTGAAAAAATCGATGCTCCCTGCCCGTAGGTCCCCCAGACAACAAACCGGTACCGGGTCCCCAAAGTCCAGGAGATCAGGCGCAAAAAGGCGACTCGAGTATAAGCCGATGGGGGAATTTTCAGCACAAAAAAATGTGCTGAAAAACTCGGCTTATACTCGAGTATATACGGTAAATCTGCAGATTGAAAAAAAATATATTAAAAACGACATTTGAAATGAGGACAACATGCTAAAGCTTTTAGTGTCTGGTTTTACGCAAACTTAATAACCGGCAGTTTATTAATGTGGCTTGTAGCCAACGCTTTGCTTTCAAAGCCCAACGCAGAACAACAGATGAAATAACACGGGGTTAGTTTGTCAGAAAATATCATGTCTTAGCATACATACATACACGGCTGGCTGAAAGGCTTGAATTAAACCCGCTTTTTAATTTGAAGCATATGCTACGAGTGATGTTACATTTCCAGATAATCGTATCCTCATGGGGGCCGCATGTCAGCCCTTTCCGTTACCTGGGGCCTGCGTGCACTGGAAGCCATCGCCGGTGAAGCCGGGGTTACACCGACAGGAGAAGGATCCAGGGACGTTGGCGCACGTAGCATCTGGGTGACATCTGCGCTCTGCACATTCATCAACGTCTGTGGGAGAGAGAAGTCATGGAATTACAATTGTGCATCACACAGCTGCCAGTTACATGACCTCAGCCGTGTATGTGAAATCCAGCCGTAAACCTTGCAGTGTTTAACTAAATGGGTCGTGGAAAATGTCAGCGACTGGCCGTTGTTGAGATTATTCTGGTGATGACATTATCCAGGTATCCTTCGAAGATGCTTCAAGGAAGGCCTGGGCAATTCTCATACAAGAACCGTGCAGAGGCATGGGTTATGTGGAGGTCGGATCACAATATTCCCAACAAGTTCCTAAAGATGGCAGTTCAGTATTGATGGGTGCTGCCGTGACCCCAGGCTGGGAACCATAGACACTCAATGTGAAGGAATGTCACCAGCACACCAAGGATTCCTCAAACGGATCCAAAGCTTTACGTGGTCATAAGGTACATACAAAGGCAGCATTTCAGAACCACTTGCCTAAAGAAGGGGCCCTGTGTGGCTTTGAAACGTTGCCTTTGTATGTACCACGTAATAAAGCTTTGGGCCCGTTTGAGATATCCTCGATGTGCTGGTGATATTCCTTCGCATGTGGAGGTCAGCGGGACGTACTGGGAGCCATTTTGTTCCACCATATGAACCAAGCTTCAGATCAGTATATGCACATATGGCCATTACAGTAAAACCCTGAATTTTAGAAACATGCTTTTAATCCAAAGCACTCGTATATCAAAGCAAATTTTCCCACAAGAAATAATGGAAACTCAGAGGATTCGTTCCACAACCATTTTTTCATACAGTGCCTTGAAAAAAGTATTCATACCCCTTGAAATTTTCCACATTTTGTCATGTTACATGTGTAGCGGGCAGCTGTCTTTCTCTGCTGGCCCTGCTCTAAATTTAGAGGGTAGTCAGAGAATTAGTTATTTCTGACTGATTCGTTTTCAAATTTAGGCCTGTGTTCCAGCCATGGCTGTACTGCAGGTGACCACTATTGTTGTCTGGGGTGTCAGCTCCACCCCAGGCCGAGGGTGGCAGCAGTCAAGTCAGGGTGCATTGGGCACTTTTTCTCAGCAACCAATCAGTGAGGGTCGTCGATCGCTGGTCTGTCGTCCAACCACCCCCCATGTGTGGCCCTCATGGCCGGGGGTTCTGGCTCCGGGACCACGTTGGTCCGGGGCAGTAATCTACTGTGCAGGCCCAGTAGTTAGACTGGGTCTGCAGTTGCAGAGTGGCCCTGCGCTATCCATCCTAGGGAGGAAGCCGACCGATGAAGAACCTGTCTGGGGGAGTACCGAGCACGAGGCTGGTATCTCAGGAGAGGCCTTCGACTTCATCAAAGGACACACCATTACTGAGAGGCTGAGTGATGGTCGCCTGTCAGTTCTGAATTTACTAAAGTTTATTCAAGGGAGATCCGGGTGCTTAATCCTGTGTTGAGAAGGATTCTGGACCAAGAATATCTCCATCTTTGGGAAGGTCTGTGGCAGAAACTTTGCTTAAGTTCCGTGTGACACTCTGGCTGCTAGGCTGGTGAGAGAGGCCTATCCAGGTGCGCAATACCCACTCTGGCTAGAGTGGCAATGAAAGTTTATCGCTGGAAGCAGGATTGTTTCCAAATTAGTTATACGCCTGAATCTACTATCCCTTCTACCTCTTCAGCTGCTACTACTTTTATTATTTTACCCCGTTGGGTAATAAAGTACAGAAAAAGACATCTAAAGTGTGGACATTGCAGTTCTTCTCAGCTCTCATTGTGTACCCTAGACGGGGGAGGAATAGAGGAAACATGCCACCCAACACCCAAAACTAACCAGCAACTCCTTCGGGGGTAGTGCTACACAACCAAAAACGTAAATCCTGCGATAACTTGCGGCAGACCTCCGCAATGTCTCCTGGGAACAATGACAAAAGCTCCCAGGAGACATTGCGGCATCTAGGAAGTGACAGAATACCCGCACACTACCCGATGAATCAATATACAGGAAGCGGCCAGTAACATAAAAAATTACTAAGGTTTGCCTGCCCCTGACAGTGACTCGAGCTGGGCATCGCCACTTAGTAAAGAATTGGCTCAGCTGCTCTAGTCCTGCAAAGGGAACTGCGTTCCTGCTGTGAAAAAAGTGCAGGGACGCCGTTCCCACGTGTTCCCGCAGGACTTGAGCCCTGGTCTGGTATAATAATACCATGGGGCTAGTGTGAAATTATTTCCAGGGCTGGTTTTTATTCCCAGTCCGGCCCTGTAGACAGTACAGCGGGTCCATGGAGAATAAACGTAGCCACCCTCTATAACAAAGTCAGACCTTGGTCATTTTTAATCTTTGTCAATAAAATGTATATTTTACAGCATTTTCTTTCATTAGTCAAATTGGTACTGCTAAAGTCCCGTCTAGTCCCCCCTTTTTGAGTGATTTCATGGGATTTTGTTTGCCGATAACGTTTCAGAGCTACAAAACACTCAGGGGTGAAAAATGCCTAAAGCTAAATTGTGATTCTGCCCAATTGGGCAGTATGTGGTTTGGTTGGTGTATGAAACAGATTGGACTCTCTGGTCTCTATGTTACCAGGCTACAGAATATGTCAAATGGACAGCCATAGGTAGTAGTTCCCGGGTGGGGCTCCTGGTGCACAGAATTGGTCCCGGGATGGCTATTAGAGGATCTGCTTGGGCTGCCCATATCCTTTGTGCCTAAAGCAATTTTTTTGTGCGACTGGGAAATACTTTTAACAACGTAATTATAAATTTTAACAAAGTAACTATGAATTAATATACAGCACATAAAAACACATTGAAATAGTCTTTAAAGGGTTTTACAACCCTCAATTATCCTCTAAGTACCAGAGATTAAAGGAAGGACATTTTACAAAGAGTTCTAAAGAAGAAGGTTCAACAATAAATGCATCTAATTGTTCATTAGGGCAAAAAACAATTCCTGACCATTAACAAAGCTGCATGACGGACGATACTGATTATAGTAGGTGCAACTGTGTACTGGATCCCAGGTGGCTGCTCTAGGAAATCTGATTGGTTGCAAGTGCAACACAGACATCTTTCTGCAGCTTCAGACAAGTCAGCTGGGCTGCAGACAGTGACGTGTCCCGTGTCTGTCTGCCGACAGCAATCTGTGCTTTTCCCGGGCCTCGGGGCACCTATTTTCCAGTTGAAAGGAACCTGTATATGACCCGGTAACCTTCTCAACACAGGAAGTGGGAAAACAAAGCTAATTCTGTTGAGGGTCTCTTTGATTTTCACACTTTGATGCCCCCGAAGACACCTTTAAAGTGTCTCCATCTATTTGTCACTCATTCTACTATAATTAAAGTGAACCTGTCATTAACTCACCTCACATGAATAAAAAATAAAAAAGCTTTACCAAATCACTGGTCAATTTGCTCTCTGGCTATCAATTGCATTGTTGGAGATTGACATATTTAGAGAGTGTATAGAGTCTTTGGCCCGGATTCACATACATTGGCGCATATTTATGCCGGCGTAGCGTATCTTTTTTAGGCTACGCCGGCGTAGCGCAAAGCGCCAAGCACAGTATTCACAAAGCACTCGCCCCCAAATCTACGCTGGGTTTCCTCGGCGTAAGCCAGCGTAGGGGGAAGTGGGCGTGAGCCATGCTAATGAGGCGTGACCCAATGTAAATGATGTACTGAGCGTCATAAAGATACGAATAACGTACATCGCATGCACCGTCCTGTGGACGCAACCCAGTGCGCATGCGCAGAATCACGTCGAAACTACTCCCCAAGATACGTCGAATCACTGCCTACGACGTGAACGTAACCTACGCCCAGCCCTATTCACGTACTACTACGTAAACGACGGCTGTTCCCTGGTCCATACCTTTGCATGAGTTGCACCTCCTATATAGGGAATAACTTTACGCCGGACGTAAGTCTTACGCAAACAGCGTATATGATGCGCCGGGCGCAACTACGTTTGTGAATCGGCGTATCTCCCTCATTTGCATCGAAAATCTATGGGAGCGGCAAATGTGCCCAACGTAACTGTGCGCCCACGATGCGACGGCGTAGGCAAGCTACGTCGGTCGTAGGAAGCCTATTTTCAGGCATATCTAGTTCTGTGGGCACGGCGCACAGATACGACGGCGCATAGTTACACTTACGCGGCGTATCTCGAGATACGTCGGCGTAAGTGCTTTGTGAATCCGGGCCACTATATTTTAATCACACAGACATTATCAAGAAATGTAATTATGCCATTTATGGTTGTGCACATTTACATGTAAATTAGATTAAAAAAAAAATAATACAAATACTCAATAACACATACCTTCTGCAGATCTTTTTTTTATATGGATAACTAGAAAAACTTTATAAAGCCCAATATCCCTCATCGGGAGAAACTAGGAAATAGTTTTTAGTCACTTTTAATTGTATAACATCTTTTGTTTGATAATAAGCATTCAATACAGGATGCATCTGTGACAATCTGATCCTAAAGCATACAGAGCTTCTTTATAAGAAACGCGACACTGTCTGCTTTTTGACTGCCTTGGTCTACCTGAAAACCCATATGGGGTTTTATGAACCAACCATGGTACTCCCTGCCTGGAGTCTGCATGTTCTCCCTATACCTGTGTGGGTTTCCTCCGGGTACTCAGATTTCCTCCCACACTCCAAAGACATGCTGGTAAGTTAGTTGGCTCCTGTCTAAATTAGCCATAGTATGTGTGTGTATGTATGTATGTATGTATGTATGTATGTATGTGTGTGTGTGTGTGTGTATGTATGTATGTATGTATGTGTGTGTGTGTGTGTGTATGTATGTGTGTGTGTATGTGTGTGTGTGTGTATATATGTATGTATATATGTGTGTGTGTATGTGTGTGTATGTGTGTGTGTATATGTATGTATATATATGTGTGTGTGTGTGTGTGTGTGTATATATATGTATGTATGTATGTATGTATGTATGTATGTGTGTGTGTGTGTATATATGTGTGTGTGTGTATATATGTATGTATGTATGTATGTATGTATGTATGTATGTATGTATGTGTGTGTGTGTGTGTGTGTGTGTATGTATGTAGGGAAAGGGATATCATCGCTCCAGGTGGGTCAGACGAAAGTAAAACCTCTCCTCCCGTTTAGAAAACACAGGTGCTGGCTGACTGAGCACGGTTTGATAGTGTGAAACGCGTCAGCTCTTCTGTCCATTCTGCTGTGGCATGTATTTTTGATTTTATTTCTTGAATAAAAGGCAAATCATTTTTGGAAGTGCGGCCATCCAGAACTTCTTCTTATCTCATATGTGTGTGTGTGTGTGTGTATGAATGCGAGTTAGGGACTGTGAATGTACAATTTATATATGCTGTGGATATTGACAATCTAATATACAGCGGGTAAAATAAGTATTGGGCACTTCACCATTTTTCCAGGTAAATATATTTCTAAAGGTGCTATTGACATTGTCACATGTCCCATGCAATCCATACATACAAAGACACCAAAACAAAGAAGTTCAGACGTGAAGTTATGTGTAATAAAATGGAATGACAGAGGGAAAAAGTATTGAACATGAGAACTAAAATGTATTTAATACTTGGTACAAAATCCTTTGTTGGTAATGACGGCTTCTGTATGGAGAGTCAGATGCGTCACATGCGTTGCTCAGGTGTGATTTTTGTCCATTCTTCCACATGAACAGTCTTCAAATCTTGTAGATTCCGTGGGCCTCTTCTATGAACTCTGATCTTTAGTTCTTTCCATAGATTTTCTATTGGATTCAAGTCAGGTGATTGGTTGGGCCATTCCAGCAGCATTATTTTCTTTCTTTGAAACCAATTGGGAGTTTCCTTGGCTTTGTATTTGGGATCATTGTCTTGCTGAAATGTCCTCCCTCGTTCATCTTCATCATCCTGGTAGGTGGCAGCAGATTTTTATGAAGAATGTCTTGGTTCATTTTTCCATTCATTCTTCTTCAATGTCATGAAGTTTGCCAGTACCGTGTGCTGAAAAACAGCCCCACACCATGACGTTCCCTCCTCCAAACTTCACTGTTGGTTTGGGGGAGATTTTGGGGTGATGTGAAATGTCATTTGACCTCCACACATGGTGTGTATTATGGCATCCAAAGTCTCATCTGATCAGACTATATTCTCCCAATATTTCACAGGCTTGTCTAAATGTTGCGCAGCAAACTTTAACTGAGCTTCAATATGCTTTTTCCTCAGCAATGGAGTCTTGTGTGGTGAGCGTGCATACAGGCCATGGCGGTTGGGTGCATTACTTATTGTTTTCTTTAAAACAATTGTACATGCTAATTCCACGTCTTTCTGAAGCTCTCCACAAGTGGTCGTTGGCTCTTGGACAACTCTTCTGATCTGTCAGAAATCTTGCGAGGAGCACCTGGTCGTGACCGCTTTATGGTGAAAATATGTTCTTTCCACTTCTGGATTATGGCCCCAACAGTGCTCACTGGAACATTCAGAAGTTTAGAAATCCTTCTGTAACATATGGCGTCAGAATGTTTTGCAACAATAAGGTTGCAAAGGTCTTGAGGGAGCTTTTTGATTTTACCCACCATGATAGGTTTCTTATGTGACACCTTGGTAATGAGACACCTTTTTATAGGCCATCAGTTGAGACTGAATCGGCTGATATTACCGTATTTATCTGCCTATAGCGCGCACCGGCGTATAGCCCGCACCCCTAATGTAGAAGGGAAATCCCTGGAAAAAAAAAATGAATTACTTACAGTTTTGGTGTCTTGCCCGGCGTCCATCGGCAGCCTTGTCCGGTCCGGCGTCCGTCTGCGGCCCTGGTGGTGTCCTCCCCGCTTCTCCCGCGCCGTTTCTGAGTCGATCCCCGCTTCCCGCGCTGTGTTTGAACGCCGCCGCCGACGACATATACCGAGCGCAGTTCACTTGGGCACGCTCGGCACCTCTTGCAGAAAAGTTAGGAGGCGGCACAGGGTGTGACCGCGAGTGGAGCCGAGCCTGGCCGAATGTACCCGAGTGTACTGCGCTTGGTATATGTCGGCGGCAAGGTTCAAACACAGCGCAGGAAGCGGGTATCGGCGTATATCGCGCACCCACAATTTCCCCCTTATTTTAAGGGGGAAAAAGTGTGCGGTATACGCCGATAAATACAGTAATTTGCACTGACAAGGGGCAGGATTGCTTTCTAATTACTCAGATTTCAGCTGGCGTCTTGGCTTTCCATGCCTTTTTGCACCTCCATTTCTTCATGTGTTCATATCTTTTTCCCTGTGTCATTCCATTTTATTACACAGAACTTTATTTCTGAACTTATTTGTTTTGGTTCACTATTATATGAAGTGTGGAGATTTGGCCTTGTCCCTCTCCTATCTTGTCTCTATGATGGTTCCTGAATGTGAAAATCTTTTTTTTTTGCTCTGCATGAAACTTGTTTGCATTGTTCACTTTTGTGCTTCCAATTATCACAGTCTGTACTTTTCATTCAGTTAATAACGTCTGTGATTCCACTGCAAACTGGGACAAAGAACCACATTCAAGGCCGTCAACCACATGCAAAACATCAGCGGTTTAATAATTAGAAGATGACAAAATAGTGAGGATTATTGCTGCCAAGATAGGATCTGCTATAAGCAAGCTCGGGTTATCGCAACCTTCTTTCCATGAAACTAAAGATGGAAATGTGTGAATAAGAAAATATCGAATCAAAAGAATTTGCCATCATTTCGACCATAAAACACATTTTCTTAAAAATATTTGGATCCAAAGAGGGTATTTATCTTAAAAGCCAAAGATACGCTATGTCACCAAAAGTATTGGGACACCTGCCTTTACACACACATGGGGCCAGATTCACAAAGAGATACGACGGTGTATCTACAGATACACCATCGTATCTCAGACGTAAACTGGTCCTATCTATGCGCCTGATTCATAGAACCAGTTACGCATAGATAGGGCTAGATCCGACAGTGTTACACTGTGTTACACTGTCGGATCTTTTAAATTTAAAAATGGCGCCGGGGGCGTTCCCGCTGATTTACGATAAATAATATGTAAATCAGCGAGATACGCAAATTCACGAACGTACGCGGACCCGTCGCAGTGTTCTTACGTTGTTTCCGTAGCGGTTTTCCGTCGTATACTTACCCCTTCTTTTATCAAGCGCAGCCAATGTTAAGTATAGCCGGCGTTCCCGCGTCGAATTTGAATTTTCCTACGTTGTTTGCGTACGCCGATTCACGAACACGCGCGTCGCAAGTCCCGCTCAAGTGCAACCACTGACGTCCTAGTGACGTCAGTGGGAGCAATGCACGCCGGGAAATTCTACGGACGACGCATGCGCATTTAAATCGGCACGGGAACGCGCCTGATTTAAATATGACACTCCCCTAGCCGCGGAATTTGAATTCCGCCGGGGGAATTTAGGATCCGCCGTCGCAAGTTTGGAGGTAAGTGGTTTGTGAATTAGCCACTTGCCTCCTAAACTTGCGGGAGCGGATCTTAATTCACGTAGATCTAGCGGATCTATAGATCCGCTGAGCTACGTGAATCTGGCCCATGAACTTTAATGGCATCCCAGTCTTAAGCCTTGTACACACAAGCGGATTTTCCACGGACAAAGGGTAGGACTTTTGTCCGAAGGGCGTTGGCCATGAACTTGTCTTGCATACAAACAGGAAAGGATTGTCGACCAACAAACACAAAACTACGTGGTTTTTTAGCTCTTTAGCGCCACCCTTCAGGAAACTTCTGCTAATGTTGTGTTATGGTGAGCATTGCTTCTTTGCATGCGTGTTCGTACTTTGGATTTTTGTCCACACGATTGTAAAAATCTAACACATTTGTGGTCGGAAAATTTTAAAGCATGCTATCCCACATTTGTTGTCGAAAAAGCCGACAATTGTCCGATGGAGCGTACAAATGGTCGGATTTTCCGACAACAGCCTGCCATCACACGATTCCATTGCAAAATCAGATTGTGTGTACGGGCCCTTAGTCTGTAGGGTTTCCTATTGAGTTGGCCCACCTTTGCTGCTATAACAGCTTCAACTCTTCTGGGAAGGCTGTCCACAAGGTTTAGGAGTGTGTCTATGGGAATGTTTTTTTTTTTTACTTTTTTGTGTATGTGTAAGTGTATTTTTGTGCATGTACTCGAGAGAGGAGCCGGACTGCAGGAGTTGGGAGTAGGCAGGCTTCCCCGGGTGGCAATGGCGGGTGCGTGAGGGGGTCCTCCCACACAGCCCGCCCTACCTGCTCCGCTTTGAAGCCCAACGGGGCAGAGGGACTCCCTATAAGGGAGTGAGAGGATCTAGCCCGCTCAACCAGCCCCGTTAGTCCTTCGCCTCTCTTTTTAGAGACCGCGTGGTCAAAGTGCGTGCATGTTAACCCAATTTCGAGTGCGTGTAAGTGTGGTGGTTTTTGACCATTTGACCATTCTTCCAGAAGCGCATTTGTGATGTAAGGCACTGATGTGGACGAGAAGGTCTGGCTCGCAGTCTCCACTCCAATTCAAAGGTGTTCCATTTCCTCCATCCCAAACGCGCTCATCCATGTTTTTATGGGCCTTGCTTTGTGCACTGGTACAAATCATTTGGTGGAGGGGCTTCTGGAAGAACGGTCAAACATTCCCATAGACACTCCTAAACCTTGTGGACAGCCTTCCCAGAAGAGTTGAAGCTGCAAAGGATGGGCCAACTCAATATTGAACCCTACAGAGTAAGACTAGGATAGCATTAAAATTCATGTGCGTGTAAAGGCAGGAGTCCCAATACTTTTGGCAATATGGAAAGTCCAAATCTCCCCTGCAGGGACACTGATCGCATTGGATCTTATTTTCTTCTTATCAAAACAAAAAAGTTTTAGCTCTAAATGAAATTTTTCATATTATCAATATTATTAATGTGTAGAAGTAGAAAACTCCGGTCATTTTATATTTTGCTGTCTGTGTAACATTAGAGAAATTTCCCTTTACTTCCTGTCTCAGGAACGCAACAGGAAGTTAGAGGACAGTTGTCCCCAGATATCCTATTGCTGTCTCTGTGTCAATGGTCACCATTACAAACAGATGGGTGAATATCCCCAATGGGGACACAGACAGCAATAAAAACCCTTCCCTACGCCATTACCCAGAGATACACTATCTCAATGCTCTGTTTAGGTGAACATCGGCTACCAGTTATCAGTAACTTTCTTTGTAGGATTCTCTGGTATTTTAACTTCTTTGAGCAGTAAAGACCAACATTCCCAAACTGTAATAAAAAGAAACACTAAAGACAAACACAGTAAAATGTGTGATGGGCCAATGACTAACAAGTGACCACAAGCATTAACAAGCACTTTGACATGGTATTATTAGTCCAGTCCAGCCGAACTTGGCATGTAGCGACTGAGTGTGCATTTTAACAGCCTAGATCAGGGGTCTCCAAACTTTCTAAACAAAGGGCCAGTTTATTTCCCTTCAGACTTTAGTAGGGCCAGAAAATGCCCTGGTGGGAGTAAAAAATGTCCCAAGCTTGGTGGCCATTGGGGGTAGAAACATGACATAATTCCTGTGGTCGGGAGGAGGAGTAATAGTGCCCCATTATTGATAACAGTGGGAGGATTCATGCCCCATCCTTGGGGTCAGCGGGAGGATTCGTGCCCCATCCTTGGGGTCAGCGGGAGGATTCCTGACCCATCCTTGGGGTCAGCGGGAGGATTCCTGACCCATCCTTGGGGTCAGCGGGAGGATTCGTGCCCCATTCTTGGGGTCAACGGGAGGATTCGTGCCCCATCCTTGGGGTCAGCGGGAGGATTCGTGCCCCATCCTTGGGGTCAGCGGGAGGATTCGTGCCCCATCCTTGGGGTCAGCGGGAGGATTTGTGCCTCATCCTTGGGGTCAGCAGGAGGATTCGTGCCCCATCCTTGGGGTCAGCAGGAGGATTCGTGCCCCATCCTTGGGGTCAGCGGGAGGATTCGTGCCCCATCCTTGGGGTCAGCGGGAGGATTCGTGCCCCATCCTTGGGGTCAGCGGGAGGATTAATGCCTCATCCTTGGGGTCAGCGGGAGGATTAATGCCTCATCTTTGGTGTCAGCGGGAGGATTTGTACTGCATCCTTGGGGTCAGCGGGAGGATTCGTGCCCCATCCTTGGGGTCAGCGGGAGGATTCGTGCCCCATCCTTGGGGTCAGCGGGAGGAATAATGCCTCATCGTTGGGGTCAGCGGGAGGATTCTTGCCCCATCCTTGGGGTCAGCGGGAGGATTCGTGCCCCATCCTTGGGGTCAGCGGGAGGATTCGTGCCCCATCCTTGGGGTCAGCGGGAGGATTCGTGCCCCATCCTTGGGGTCAGAGGGAGGATTCGTGCCCCATCCTTGGGGTCAGCGGGAGGATTAATGCCTCATCCTTGGGGTCAGCGGGAGGATTAATGCCTCATATCAGCAGGAGAGAAAGTGCCTCAAAGGCCGGATACAGACAAGCAAAGGGCTGCATCTGATGTGTTTGCTTAGGAGTGGGTTTTGCCTTGTATCAGAATTATATTATGAAGTTTCAAACTTAAAATGGCCAGGCTATGAACATTCAAGTATTTACTGCAGAGTAATTGAGCTTTAAAACAAGCCCTTACTGACCTATGTAGTTGTAGGCACTGTGGTGCAATTCATCCTCAAAGTTCACAGCAGAAGAAGAACTAAAGTTCACTCATACCAGAGATCTTGTTATTTGTTTATATTAGAGATTATAAAGCTGGGAAGCTAGAAGTGGGATTCAGAGTCATCTGAGATGATTGGTCAATGCTGGGAAAGGACAGTAGGGGTATGAAAAGTTGCAGAGCCAATGCTGGGAGGGGAAGCAGAGTGAGCCGATCTGCTAAATTAGAGTTTGGAAGGGAGGGTGGTGAACAAATTTGCTTGGTCAATGCTGGGGAAGAGCAAGGTCAGCGGAGCTGCTAAGAATGACATGTGTGCTTCTGTTGTGAATGAATTGCTGTGAATAAATAACAAATTGCTCCACAGTGCATGTGGCTACAAAGGTCAGTGAGGGCTTGTTTTAAATCTCATTTACTGTTTATTATGAAAATGGGAATACTTGAAAGTCCATAATCTGGCCAAGGGTTCACTTTAAAGTAGTTGTAAACCTCATACATGAAATATGAACAAAGCATATCCTTCTATAGCCTGTACTCAATCCAGAGCAGTAAGTGTAATTTCTCTCTGCTGCTTCGTTCCCATAAGCATGAATCACTTCTGACAAGTTTTTCTGACACCAAGAGAAAAAAGGTGACAGAGGAGGGCACGGTCTGATTGACAGCCTCAGTTCATTGGTGCTGTGTGAAGGGCGGTGTACCCCTTCCCTCCAATCACCTCTCCTCGCTGATTTAAGTTCAGCTCTCCACCCCCTTTTTCTCAGAGCTGAGAGATCCTGTGTAAATTCTGCACTTTGCACGGATGTAGAGAAAAGAAGACTGTCGATAACCAGATACAACTTATGTAGGAGGATTTGTTTTATTTCTGTGCATCACCGGCAGTGCCGGCCCAAGACATTGTGCTGCCTGGTACCAAGAATGAAATGCTGCCCCCCCCCACCCCCCCCCAAAAAAAAAAAATTACGCCTACCAAAATGCCCCCACATCCATTATTTTATATCATGATAACTAAAGTGGACCTATCATGGCTCTATACATGTATATAGGAGTATAAAAAGGACCTGTTATGGCTCTATTCATGCAATTAACCCCACAGTGGCGCAGAGAGCGGAACGGGAGGAGCGGTCGGGCGGCAATTAGCCCCACAGTGGAGTGGAGAGTGGAGCTGGCGGAATGGGATGGCGTGCAGGCATCTGCCCCCCTGAAAGTGCTGCCTGGTACAATGGTACCATCGGGTCCCATGGTAGGGCCGGCCCTGATCACCGGGCCAGTCACTTCACAGTTTATTTGTAAGGGTTTATAAGCACTTTAAGTCAAGCTTTACAGGCTCATTTCTTCAGCATGGAGATTTTTACTGCAGTCAGCCCTTGTTTTAATAGAGTAAAGTATTTGCAGCTGAATCATAGTAACATTAATTGTAGGCCGATTTCCTAAACAGAAGACGCAAGAGTGCTATAAAGAAATGAGCGCTTACCAATACAGCTCTGTCCACTTCTGGTGTACCCGGGGAAACATTCACATGTAAAGACTCCATCCCCACGTGGGACACATTGAGATGTTGTCAGATCACAGCTGTGTGTGCCGTCCTCACAAGGATTCCCAAATGAGCTGCCCACTGGAGGAAAGACAAAACAAGGGAGGACATTAAACATCAGCAGTGTTACACCTAAAATGGTAATAGCGCTTTTTGTGGCATTCGGATACAGTTTAGTTTTGCTTTGATTGAATTTATAATATACAGTGGGGGAAGATATTATTTCATCCACTGCAGGTTTTGTAGGTTTTCCCACTTACAAAAGAAATGAAGGTTCTACAATTGTTATCATAGGTGTATTTTAAAAGGGTTGTGAAGGTAAAAAATTGTTTCCCTAAATAGCTTCCTTTACCTTAGTGCAGTCCTCCTTCACTTGCCTCATCCTTCCATTTTGCTTTTAAATGTCCTTATTTCTTCTGAGAAATCCTCACTTCCTGTTCTTCTGTCTGTAACTCCACACCGTAATGTGAGGCTTTCTCCCTGGTGTGGAGAAAGCCTCTTGAGGGGGGAGGGGGCGAGCAGGATGGTCAGGACACTCTACTTTGCAGATAGAGAAAGGAGCTGTGTGTTAGTGGGCGTCCTGACACTCCTGCTCGCCCCCTCCCCCCTCAAGAGGCTTTCTCCACACCAGGGAGAAAGCCTTGCATTACTGTGGTGAGTTACAGACAGAATAACAGGAAGTGAGGATTTCTCAGAAGAAATAAGGACATTTAAAAGCAAAATCAAAGGATGAGGTAAGTAAAGGAGGACTGCACTGAGGTAAAGGAAGCTATTTAGGGAGAAAAAAAAACCTTTACAACCCCTTTAAGTGATAGAGACAGAATATCAACCAAAAATCCAGAAAAAAAAAACACATGATACAAATTTTATAAATTGAGTTGCAGTTCAGTGAGTAAAATAAGTATTTGATCCCCCACCAACCAACGATAATTCTTGCTCCCAGACTGGCTACAGTAGGTGCTCATGTGGTACACAGATTAGTCCTGTCAGTTTAAGAAGGAGCTCCTAACAACCTGTTATGTGTATAAAAGACACCTGTCCACAGAATCTGTCTTCCATTCAAACCTCACCATCATGGGCAAGACCAAGGAGCTCTCAGGGACAAGTTTGTAGACCTGCATAAGGCTGGAATGGGCTACAAGACCATCAGCAAGAAGCTTGGTGAGGAGGAGACAACCCTTGGAGTGATTATTTGCAAATGGAAGAAATACAAAACAACCATCAATCCCCCTCGGTCTGGAGCTCCATGCAAGATTTCACCTCATGGGAGAAGGAGGATCATGAGAAAAGTGAGGGATCCGCCCAGAGCTACACGGGAGGAGCTTGTGAATGATCTCAAGGCAGTTGGGACCGCAGTCCCCATACTGCTGAAATTTCTTGGAAAACGAGATCCATCAGGACTGCATATCTGAAACTGCGAGATTGGGACCTACTGTCATAAGGGATCGTGGGAATTTGGTAAGAAGCCAATCTATAAGTCTGGTGGAGGAGATGTCACTCTTTTCTTTTGGACACGTTTACAACCAATCTGTAATGTGGCACAGATGCACGGGTGTTTGACATATTACCTGCTATTTAATGGACTCTTTACTGTCAACATTTTGGACTGTTTATTAACTCATTCAGAGCCAAAACTCATATTTAGCTGATGGTTTTCAATCCAAGTGCCTTTTGTTTTTGTTTTTTATTTTTCTTGTAAATCACCATCACTACGATTGCTGAGGGATTTTGAGGTGGCTGCATGTTGCACCCTAGTGGCCATCACGGTCACTTTTGATATAGCAGCCAGCCTCTCACTTATATCACTATAGATCACCCACGTTTGTGTTTGTCAAGAAGGGTGGTTGAGGTAGCGCGATTTATATTTTTCTTAATTTCAAAGACAGTCAGTGCAGAATTGAAAAAATATTTTCTAAATTACACACCCCGCTCCGCCGCTCCTACTAGCTTAAGGGGGGTGTATTTTTTTCCATTATATGTGCCCCTTTCTGATGATCATGTGCTGGTCGGAGCAGAGGGAATATTTATTTTGTTTCGAGTGCATGCCCATTCAGCTCCGCTTGCATGTTCTTCTGCCTTGGCTCAAGTCCCGGCCAGCCGCCTGCCTGCTTATCTCCTTGCCTTCCCTGGTGGAGTGATCTTCCTCTGTTCCCCACACAGTAGTAGCCGAGGCACGGAGAGTACTATTTGGCGACAGGCAGAGAGTTGCTGATTGCTAGTAAAAAAAAATATGTCCCCAGATTTAATTAAAAAAAATCTGGTCACCTTACCCTACAGTCAAGCATTGAGATTCTTTTTGGCGGTTTCTCAGATAAAGTTACAGTCTGACTTTGCCGAGGAGCCAAAAGACAGGGCCATGTATTGTAAAATCTTAGATGAGAACCTTCTTCCCTCAGCCATAACACTGAAGATGTGGATGGGTCTTCCAGCATGACAATGACCCAAAACATACCACCAAGGCAACAAAGGAGTGGCTCAAGAAGAGGTACATTAAGTTCATGGAGTGGCATAGCCAGTCTCCAGGCCTTAACCCGATAGAAAATGTATGGATGGAAGGAGCTGAAACTTTGAGTTTCCAAGCGACAGCAAAGAAAACTTAAGGATTTAGAGAAGACCTGTAAAGAAGAGAGGACCAAAATCCCTCCTGAGATGTGAGCAAACCTGGTCATTACAAGAAACGTCTTACCTCTGTGCTTGCCAACAAGGGTTTTCTCCACCAAGTACTGAGCCATGTTTTTCTTGGGGTTCAAATACTTATTTTACTCACAGAACTGCAACTCAATTTATAACATTTGTAGCAGTGTTTATTCTGGATTTTTGGTCGATATTCTATCATTTAAAATACACCTATGATAAAAAATGATAGACCCTTAATTTCTTTGTAAATGGGCAAACTTACACAATCTGGGGGGGTTAAGTAATTATTTTCCCCACTGTAAATCTACTTCCATCCAAACAGTGTTGTTTTTTTAGAACTGTCCCTGTCCTGAGCTGAGCCAAGATGAAATGAGCAGAGGAGCGATTATGAATACATGAACACAGGGCCGTCTTTATAAAGCGTCTTTGGGCACACAGCAGTATTTATACAGCCCCAGACACGCTGACAATGGTGGTTTACACAGAGATACAAGACGGGATTAAACTGTCCGCGCAGAGCGGAGAATGGACCAGTGAGAAAGAATATGTAAGGTTGCAAAACAGCATGTAAGAGGAAGAAAAGCAGCCGGCGTGTACAATATACCGCACATGAATAACTTGTGTAACTGCGAAAGACAGCAACGTAGCCAATCAAATACTGCAGCTGTGCTCAGATGAGACCAAAATTTTGCTTTTTGACATTAACTCGACTCGCAACTGTGCACCATTAATGGTGTCAGTGGGAGGAATAATGCCTCGTATCAGTGGGAAGAACAGTGCCCCAAGGGCCAAATAAAGGCAAGAAAAAGGGCCACATTTGGCCCACTGGCCCCAGCTTGAAGACCACTGCTATAGGAGGTTGGACACTAGACAAAACTAAAAGTTACAGCCCCATCTAGTGGCTTTACCTTTGAATATGTACTGAACATGGTCAGGAGTAGCAAGAATAAAATCCTATAACAGTGACTGGAGGGAAATATCATCCAGGAAATCAACTTAACGGACAACAACCCAACACAAAGGGAGGGATCTTTATCCTCCAATGAACCCCTGGGGAAGATGATTTTACATTGAGTACAAAGATTGTGTTTTCCCTGTGTTCATTGTGGAAGACAGTCATTTATACCGGAGACATCCAAAAACAGTTCTAAAAAGAGTGGTGGCAAGTATAAGCCAACCCTCTGAGTACAGGTGCCCAATCACACTGCCACCAGTCAGACCTCCGATACTGGTATCAGCAGATGTTGAAACTTTCAGGGTCTACTTTAACCAGAGTATTCAACAAGCAATTACACACAATGCATTACAAGTGGTACATTATAAGAGGAACATGCTACTTACATATACAGTTTTGACCATCCGCCGAGAACACGTAGCCAGGCACGCACTCACACCGGAAGCTTCCAGGCAGGTTCACACAGCGGGTGTTCTGCCCACAGTTATCAAGCTGGTCCTCACATTCGTCATAGTCTGGAGAGAAAAATACAAGCATTGTACACATCAGAGTCAATGGGGGGGGGGGGGTCTCTTTGCCATTGTCCGATTCCTATGTCTCCCCTACTGCATGCTGTAGTTCCATTCTCCGACCCCCTACACCACGCAGAAGTGATGTAGGGAATGGAGGACAAAACCATAGCATGCTGCTGGAGACATGGCATCTGACATTTCCAGAAGTGTTAAATGGTAGAAACTCATGGGGGCTGCAGAGCTGGAATAGAGGGGAGGAAGAAGACGCAGGCCCGGTGGGGAGGTTCAGATAAAAGCTCTTCCCTTGTAGGGGATTGCCATCTGTATTTTTTTTTATCCATTACAGAGTTGCTTTCATTTTTGAATAGAAAGGAAAAGACATAGCACCTTGGTGAAGTTTATCATTCCTGTCTCTGTCATTTTGTCTGACCCAGACACACAGGGTGTCACTGGAACAGGAAGCGAGGAGACAACTTCCTAACAGGGCCACAGACAACAATAAAACCTTGACTTTGGAACTGCCTGATGAGTGTATGATAGCGCTGGACCCAGACAGGTGAAAATTGGTTCTGATGGCTATATTAAAATGGGTGGTTTTCTTCAAAGGAACAGATCCTTGATAAAAAATATAGTGTGGGTGGACTCTGTTCTGGTCCTATGCTGCCTCTCTGATAGCGATCATTAAACGGTAAATTCTGGGATGTGTACTGAGGAGAGCCTGGTACAAAGGTTCATCTCACTTAAAGGAATTTTGGAACATTTAATGGTTAAGAGCATCAGATACTGCCAACATGCTTCAGGGGGGAGCCTCCTCCCTCGTCAGGGCTTTAGCAGTCAATGTTACTAGAATCACAAAGGGATTGAACTGTAGTTAATGCTCTTAAGTTCTTAACCATTAAATCTTTCTAAAAGCCCTTTAAGTCACCTGAACTTTGACTGGAGTTGGACTTTAGAAAAAAAATAAAAAGCATAAACCCGACCATATCACTGAAAACCAGCTAAAGTTTATGAACAGGGGAAACGACTTCACATATTGAACCCACCAGTGCAGTCTCGGCCATCTCCCCGGTACCCGGATGCGCAGACACAACTGTAATTCAATCCAGTCGCTGGCTGGCACTGGGCTCTGGTGTCACACTGATGGGTGCCGTCAAAGCAGGGGTTACCTTGTGTCGGTTCCTGGGAAGAATCTGGTGGGTAAGAAGAAACATTTTAATCAACACCAACTTTATATATTCAGTAAGCAGTTCACCAAATTTCAAAATAATTAAAGTGGAACCCCAGCCACAACCAATTTTGTTATTTTTTCCTAGTGGGGAGGGGTTATAACCTTTGTAGCAAGAGCCAATGACAGCATGCTGCTGTCTCGCCAATGAGGAGGGGAGTCCCGGACAGCCGAATCTCTTGTGCACAGCTGCAGAGAGATTGATGGGGTTCAGGTAAGTATTAGGGGGGCTGAGGTTGGCTGCTGCTCACAGAAGGCTTTTTATCTTAATGCATAGAATGCCTTTTGCCTTTACAAATCACTTTAAAGCAGGGGTTCACCCTAAGAATTTTTTTTTTTTCTAGCATGCCATCAAGCATACTAGCGCGAGCTACAGTATGCCTTTATTTTATTTTTTTGGCCCCGTACTCACAGTTTAATGCTGTAGTGAAGTTTCAGACTCCCTCGGGGAGTAGGCGTTCCTATCAAGAGGGGAACATGATTGACGGCCAGCTATGGCGCGTCACGCTTCTCCGGAAATAGCCAAAATAGGACTTGGCTCTTCACGGCGCCTGCGCCTAGTCTGTGCCCAGGCGCCGTATAACGCTGTGAAGAGCCGAGACCTACTCCGGCTATTTTCGGGAATCGTGACGCGCCATAGCCGGCCGTCAATCATCTTCCCTCTCCATAGGAACGCCCATTCCCCGCGGGGAGTCCGAAACTTCACTATGGGATTAAACTGTGAGTACGGCGCCAAAAAAATAAATAAAGGCATACTGTAGCTCACGCTAGTATGCTGTATTTTATGGTAGAATGTTGTTATTTAGGGTGAACCACCGCTTTAAGGCTTTAAAACCATTTTAAATAGCGAATGTTGGAATAGATTTGAAGAAAAAAAGATGGTGTTTTGTGTCACTTTAAGAGGACCAGGAGACGCTCAGTTCTGTTAATACTTATATACAGCTGTGGCCGGGATCCAGCTGAGTGGAAACTTGTAAGTGGATAATTTATGTGAGAGAGCGACTTAAAATAAGAAGATTTTATGGTTACGAGGCTGTGCTCAATGTGTTGTTGGTTTTGCCGATACCTTATTTATTTAAGGGAAGTTTTGGAGTGTGAAGTGGGGGAGGTGGTGGTGGCACTAAGAAAATGGAGTTTATTCTGCTTATACTTTGCCTTCCCCTTAATCAACATACTAATGACACTGTTAGGCTGGCTTCACATATGAACACGCAGCGGCTCACAGCAGGAGTCCGGTGTTTTCTCCTTCACTATTTCAGGTTCGATTTCAGCCTGAATTTGGACCTGAAACGGACCAAAAGACGCACAGGACTCCTGTGCAAATCGCACTGGAGCCGCTGCAGAGATGTATGAACTGTCTCCATAGAGAGCCGGTCACATTCTCTTGCTATGCTAATCGGATGTGGAGAAACTTACATCCAATTTGCAATAGTGTGAACCAAGCCTTAACCTCCTCCCGCCAGCGCTAGAGCCGAATGACGGCTACAGTGTGGGCCTTAATTGCCGGTAGGCCGTCATATGATGCCTTCCCATGCAGGAGCTGCCTGCGCGTCCTCTGAGACTTTAAGCTGGTATGCATCAAATTGTTGAAGATTCTGTATTTTTGGCTCCATAAGTGACCTCGTTGGCAACACCGATATCGACAAGAGTTGATTTTTCAAGATTTGTGTTGAAGGATGGGTAAAAATTTGTTGGCCATCTTATCCTCACAGCGCAAAACAGACAGGAAAAATTCACTGATACCTGGCAACTGTGGAATATCTCCATATACTCAGCTGAGGGCCAAGCACTGAGGGAGCCTGCGGCTGACGTGTGAACGTATACTTCCCAGCATCTATCTGCACACCCCAGACCATTGCTACAATGGTAAGGGAGACCACAAAGTAAGGGAACCCTCCCCCCTGGGGAGTCTGTGCTCGGGGAGTTCAACCCCGGAGCGACCCCCACCCCCATTTCCCCTCTGCTACCCTTGACCGCTCCTTCTTTCCTTCTCTTTCTCTCTGTCCTTAGTTCTGACTTTCTACCCTCTGGAATAGTACACACCCCCTTTTAGGGGGGTCTTTCTTAAAATAAAGAGAAAATGTGGGGACCAGTCGCGTGATCCGGATACTTCGCTATAAATTGACACAGTTGTTACTTTTCGTTGTTGTATACCTAATCTATTACGTGTGCTGTGTGTATGGTTGTACCATGTCCTTTGATATGGTTGTACCATGTCGGCCTGCGTGGCCTTGTCCCTGTTTACAAATAAACAATTTTGAAAAAAAAAAAAAAAATGTGTTGGGCAAACCGCCCCTGCGTCCAATCAGATTCAAATAATAAATTTATTGATAGATTCATGAGCACAGAGCTGCAATAATTCATGTCTTTTATATTAGCCGGGAGTTCAGCTTTATAACTTTACAAAGTGCCCATACCCCATGAAGAGCCTCATTGCATCATTCCATGGGGCCACTGGCCCCTGGCCTTCTCCAGCCCTGATCGTAATGAAGAGTTTATGGCCATCCCCCCTCCTCCCAAGCAAGGCTTTCATTTACTCCGGCCTTTGTCACTTAAGACATTTCATTGCCTGCAGCCCCCTGACCAAAGGCTCTGTTTGATTTTCACAAGCATGTAATTTGCCCCGACACTTCCTACACGCTTTGTTCCTCTGACATTGTAAAAGGCGCGCCTATCAGCTCCTCTTTGTGTTGGCCTAATGAATGGAGGCACCCCTCTTCCAAGAGACTTTATGGAGAAGATTAGGTTGCTTGACTTCCTGACCCAAATTACTCATGCCCTTACTGAGCAGAAAAGGGGCTTTGTTACATGAAAAGAGGCTGAACAGGAGAACCTCCTCCGCCCGCTGCCAGCACACGAACACTAATAAAGCCGGGGAAGAGCCTGCTGAGACCCAAGGAAGCCAAAGAGGGAAAAAAAGCCCTGAATGATGGCACCACGGCAAAGGACATCAAATTTCCACTTAAAGCGATTATTGTGAAGACGATTCCCTGGACTGAAACAAAACCTGAGGAGTGTTAAAGAGGTTTTCCACTGTGGGTATAAAGAAGAAAAACTCTTCACATGATGCCCTGTGCATGGTCACCCCAACATCACTGAGCGTGCAGGCTATCCATTTACTAGAGACTGATGACATCACTGAGCATGCAGCATATCCATTTACTAGAGACTGATGACATCACTGAGCATGCAGCATATCCATTCACTAGAGACTGATGACATCACTGAGCGTGCAGCATATCCATTTACTAGAGACTGATGACATCACTGAGCATGCAGCATATCCATCTACTAGAGACTGATGACATCACTGAGCATGCAACCCATCAATTCACTAGAGACTGATGACATCACTGAGAATGCAGAATATCTATTCACTAGAGACTGATGACATCACTGAGAATGCAGCCCATCAATTCACTAGAGACTGATGACACAACTGAGCATGCAGCATATCCATTCACTAGAGACTGATGACATCACTGAGCATGCAGCATATCTATTCACTAGAGACTGATGACATCACTGACAATGCAGCATATCCATTCACCAGAGACTAATGACATCACTGACAATGCAGCCCATCCATTCACTAGAGACTAATGACATCACTGACAATGCAGCCTATCCATTCACCAGAGACTAATGACATCACTGACAATGCAGCTCATCCATTCACCAGAGACTAATGACATCACTGACAATGCAGCTCATCCATTCACCAGTGACTAACGACATCACTGACAATGCAGCCTATTGATTCACTAGAGACATCACTGAGAATGCAGCCTATCCATTTGCCAAGACCAGTGACATCAAAGTGCAGCCTATCCATTCACTAGAGACTAATGACATCACTGAGAATGCAGCCCATCAATTCACTAGAGACTGATGACATCACTAAGAATGCAGCCTATCCATTCACTAGAGACCAATGACATCACGGAGAATGCAGCCTGTCTGTGCACTAGAGACCAATGACATCACTGAGAATGCAGCCAATCCATTCACTGAGGCCGGTGACATCACTAAGTGTGCAGCCAATCCATTCACTGAGACCGGTGACATCAACAGGTAGCAACCTTAACAAAATACATTTATCATTCTCACTTACCATGTAAAGATCCAATATGACTGGTAATGGCAAATCTAAGAACTTTCTCGTCTTTATTATGCATGGCAAACACCCGATCGACGGACAGCTTCTGTGCAGTGGGCGGGTACTTCTGGGCGTGGCCACACTCCTGGTAAGTAATGTTCTGCTTTAACCGGTAAGAGAATTTCTGGACGTCACCGCTCTGGGAGGTGACTGTGTACTCCCGGTATGCCGTGGAGGTCACCACTGAGGACAGAACAAGAAAACATAGCTTTAATTCTACAGATCACGGATGACATTCTTTTAGCTTCATTTTTATCTAAACTAGCCACATAACATAACTGATTTTGTGAAAAAAAAAGATGGCATTCCTATGGCTCTAACTTACCTATGACTAACAAATATGAAACATTTTAAAATCACTTTAGCAGCATTGTCAGTCTGGGGGAGGGGACTTGTAAATATATTTGCAGATTTAAATACACTAAGGCTACTTTCACACTTGGGCGTTGTGCCGCCGCCGATAAAGCGCAGCTATGTTTAGCAGCACTTCACCGTTGTTTTTGCGGTGCTATTCGGCCGCTAGCGGGGAGCTTTTAACCTCCCCTAGCAGTCGAAAAAGGGTTAAAACCGCCCGCAAAGAGCAGCTACCCATTGATTTTAATGGGCAGGGGCGCTTTAGGAGTGGTATATACAACGCTCCTACAGCACCTCAAAGTTACAGCTAGCAGAACTTTTTTGAGCGTCCTGTTTTAGCGCACCGCTGCAGTGTGAAAGGAGAGGCTCTTTCAGGGCGCTTTGCAGGTGCTATTTTCAGCGCTATAGTGCCTGCAAAGCGATTCAGTGTGAAAGTGGCCTTACATATTGAAGCCAAACTTCAGTTCACACTTTATAATCAGTTACAGAAAACTTTTTTTTTTTTTTCTCCTTTTGGCTCACATGAATAAATATAAGCCAATCACTGTAAGCACCCCTGTCCGTGTTAAAAGGATTTGTTCAAATATTAAAGATCTGGAAGAGAGCTTTCTCTTTAGAAAATTAACAGACTTACTGGCCAGATCACTAGATGAAAAAAAGAAGAAAAAATGCCTAAACATGAAAACAAATGCAGCCATCACATCTAATTGGTAAGCTGCAATATGAATGAATGAATGAATGAATGAATGAATGAATGAAAAACTTATAAAGCGCGGCGCATGCGAACTGAATCGCTTCTGGGCGCTAGTTGTTCGTGTCTCATGACATCAAAAGAGCAGAGTTTTGATTCGTCTTCTGAAAGTCAGGTGGTTTTCCTCCAACCGAATGCTGGTTGGTAAAGCGTTCCATAGTCTAGGACCCTGAAAAGCAAACCTTCTTTCTCCTTTGGACTTGTATTTGGTTTTTGGTACCCTGACCAGATTTTGGTCGGTGGATCGCAGAACGCGATTCGAATTGTGAGGTTCTATCTTGTCGCAAAGATATTGCGGAGCCTTCCCATGGATGCACTTATGTGTCAGGCAGAGTGCTTTAAATGCAATTCTGTCTTTTACTGGCAGCCAGTGAAGGGTTCTCAACGAAGGTGAGATTGATTCCCATTTTTTTTTCCCAGTCACCAGTCTGGCGGCCGTATTCTGAACGACTTGCAGACGGGAGATTTGGTACTTTGGGAGTCCGAGGTACAGGGCGTTAGCATAGTCCAGTCTGGAATTCACGATTGTTCCCACCACGACTGCTACGTCTTCTTTGGGGATAAATGGAATAAGTCTGCGTAGTAGGCGCAACAGATGGTGCGCTCCGCTGACTACTGACCCTATTTGTGCGTCCATTGTCATGAAGGTGTCGAAGATGACCCCAAGACTTTTGACTTTGGAGCTAGGGGTGATGATTTGGCCCAGAATGGGCGGGGGTGTCCAGGTTGTTGCCAGTTGACTCTTTCGGCTGGCGTGAAACATAAGGAGTTCTGTTTTTGAACTGTTGAGTTTAAGATAACTCTTAGTCATCCAGTTTTCTATCAAAGAGAGACATTTCTCTAAACTGAGATGATGATCCTTTTTGTTGCAGATGCGAAAATACAGTTGCGTATCGTCTGCATAAGAGTGATAGAGTAGTTCTTGGCTACTGATAATATCAAAGAGAGGGCGAAGATAGATGTTGAAAAGCACCGGTGACAGGGGGGATCCTTGGGGGACTCCACATGACACCGTGCGCTTTTCCGACGTGAAACAACCCAATTTAACTGTTTGTGATCGGTTTTCAAGAAAGGAAGAAAACCATGGTAAATCACCTTCTGCGACTTCTGCTACCTTGGCTAGTCGCATCAGTAACAGTTTGTGGTCTACCGTGTCAAAGGCTGCGCTTAGGTCCAGCAGAACCAGGAGACAAGATTCTCCTTCGTCTGTGGCCTCGAGGGCATCGTCCCATATTTTGAGTAAGGCCGTTTCTGTCCCGTGTCCGGGACGGAAGCCTGATTGTAATGGATCCAGTAGATTGTGGGTATCTAGATGCTGTTGCAGCTGTTGTACCACTACTTTCTCCATTATCTTGGAGAGAACATTTAGGCCTGTTATGGGACGGCGGTGAGTTGGGTCCTTGGGATCCAGGTTAGGTTTTTTCAAGATGGGCTGGATTGTGCCCTCTTTCAACAGGGATGGCACTGTGCCTTCCTTAAATGACTGGTTTATAAGCTGTGTGATGGGTGGTGCCAGGATGTCGGCACATTCCTTCAGCAGTTTGGTGGGGATGATATCATTGGGCGATGTGCTGTTCCACAAAGCACCAATGATATTTCTTGTGGTATCGATGTAATAAATGTTTGGCTTTTGGGTTTAATACCGCTTTAATCTGTGCATAGTTTAAGTTAAAATCTGTAATTTCATTGATTCCCTGAGAGTCCTAACCCTTTGGCGCCAACGCCCCCCGGCCCTTTACAGGTGTACACAGGTGTCATATGCAAAGCATTCTGTACTGCAGTGGTCATCAACTCTGTGTCCTCAGGACCCACTAACAGGCCAGGTTTGCAAGATAACTGAAATACATCACAGGTGATATAATTTGCTGCTCAGTGATTGCAGTATTCTAGTCTGCATCTCCCCAAGGTAATACGTAAAACCTGGCCTGTTAGTGGGCCCTGAGGACAGGGTTGATGACCACTGCTGTACTAGTTTAAGATACCCCACTTTAGTGACAGTGCCCAGACCCAGCAGCTGATGGGACTGAGCACTATGACATCACTGTTCCCCCGGGCCACCAACACAGGCAATTTTAGCTTCTGTAAAAGAAAGGAAATTAGTTTGGGTTTGGCAAGCAGGTAAGGGGATCATGTGCAGGTCGGGGGACCTTTGCAGTGACAAAGTCAAGACTCCCCATTAAAGTGGGGGGTACAGCCTGAAGGTTTTCCACCTTAATGCATTCTATGCATTAAAGTGAAAAACTGTCTGTGCTGCAGCTCCCCCCAGCCCCCCCCCCCCCCTTTTTCCTACCTGAGCCCAATCTGATCCAGTGAAGTGCACGAGAGTAGCGGCTCCTGTTGCTGTCGCTCTCCTCATTGGACAGATTGATAGTGGGAGCCATGGGCTCCTGCTGCTGTCAATCAAATCTAGTGACACAAAAGCAGGGGACGGGGCCAAGTCCTGCTGTCTGTGTCAATGGATGCAGCAGCGGGACCTGAAAGGGAACCTATACGGGTGGCTTTTCGTTGGGGGCATCCAATAAAGAGGAGGGAACGGGATCGCCAGCGGGGGACCCCCAGAAGAAAAGGATTGCGGCTGCTCTGTGACTCAAAAAATATTGCACAGAGCAGGCAAGTATAGACATGTCTGTGATTAAAAAAAAAACAACCTAGGCCCAGATTCACAAAGCACTTACGCCGACGTATAACAAGATACCCCAACGTAAGTGCAAATGTGCGCCATCGTATCTGTGCGCCGGACCCACAAACTAAGATGCGCCTAAAAACAGGCTTCATCCTGCTGACGTAACATGAGCAAATGAGCAAACGAGCAAATGAGCAAAATACGGCGATTCACAAACATACGTGCGCCCGACGCAGTGCGCGTAAGTTGTACGTCAGTTGTACGTCCGGCGTAAAGTTATTCCCCATAAAGGAGGTGTAACCCAGCAGCAGACATGCACAGGTCTGCACCAGGGAACACAAGCCAGCGTATTTTACGTTGGACGTGTCTGGCTGGGCGTAGGTTACGTTCACACCGTACGCAGTCATCCGGCGTAGTTTAGGCAGTTGTTCCGACGTGGTTGTGAGCATGCGCAGGGGGATGCGGCCACGTCTCGGCGCATGCGCAGTTCGTGATACGTATCTGTCTGGCGCTCGGCCCATCATTTGCATGGGGTCACGCCTCATTTGCATGGCTCACGCCCACTTCCACCTACGCCGGCGTACGCCTTCGAAACCCAGTGCAGGGTTGGGAGCACTGGCTTGGTGAATTCCATGCTTGCCTCTCTGCGTTGCGTTGGCGTAGCGTACATTGTTTGCGCTACGGCGGCGTAATGTGCGCCCGCTCTCTGTGAATCTGGGCCCTAGTGTTTAACCCCTTTAATTTAACAAGCACATATATTGTAAAATGAGTGGGGGGGTTCTGCAAAGTTAGCCAGGCTTTAAGATACTGCACAATATTGCCAATCTAACATGTTTCAGGTATTGATACTGTTGTCAATGGGGACAGAAGTGATGGAAAAGTTCTCCAATTGGATCAGAGAGTGCAGTAAAACCTCACAAAAGTTGAACTTTTAGATTGTAATCTCTAAAAAGCAAGGCCCTCCGATCTCTCTTCTATTGAATTGTATTATATCTGTACTATCTCACTCCGTTTTGTAAGGAGCTGCACAAATTGCTGGCACCATATAAATCCTGTATAATAAAAATAATAACGCCTTTCCCATTCTACTCTTTAACAGATAAAAAAAAAAAGTGAGACACAAAGTTAAACACTTTTGCTTATTGTTGCTTATATATTACCTAGAAATTCCTTGCAATTCAAAACAGCCTAAACCCGACGCACGTCACTTACCTGATCCAGAATGCTGGTAGATCTCATAGTATGGAGCAATTTGCACCGTGGAGGTCTCCGGGATGTATGGAATCTTCCCCTTAATCGTAGTTCTTACATGGATATAGTTATCTGAATCAAAGCCGTCTGCGGTTTGTGTGACATGAATGACTTCTTCTCCCGGGGAAAACACGGCTTCCAAGTTGTGAACAAACTTTGCCCCTAAACAATGGGCGAAAAGAGAACATATCAGTGTATAAAACACTAAAAAATGTATTGGTAGGCAGTCACACTACAGAACGATAGGACCACATGTTGTATCTTGCTAGAATTGTGACCCATCACTCCGGCTCACCTATGGTCAACTTCTTGGTGATGTTACGGGGCCATTCTTACCACTGTGCATTCATCACAAGCATTTTATAAGCTTTTTTCATTGTTTCCATGTATGCTATGTATTTTTTACTTTTTTTTTTAATGCTTTTGCTCAAAGCCAGGAAAGGCCACAACAATCACCTAAAACACAATGCAGCTCATAAAAATGCTAAAAAGAAAAAGAAAAGAAAAAACACCCCACTAACAATGTGTTGGAAGCCACAAGTGTGAGACAGCCCTTAAAGCGGAGTTCCACCTAAAAATGGAACTTCCGCTTAATCCACTCCTTCCCCCCTTACATGCCACATTTGGGGGGATCAGGAGGAGTGGGACATCCTGTCCCACTTCCTCCTTCCGCCGAGGGGCTGGTAAGGCGATTAGCTTAATCGCCTTATTGCAGCCCCTCCCTGAAGGCGAGCGCCTGTCCAATCGGACGGCGCCACGCTGCTCGCGCATGCGCAGTGGGTGCCCGGCCATGAAGCCGAAAGCTGTCACTGCCAGGTGCCCACACTAGGAATGAAGACGCCGGCCGGCGAGGGGGGGTGAAGAGCAGAGCCCCGGCCGGCGCGTCGCTGGAACCATGGAGCAGGTAAGTGTCTGTTTATTAAAAGCCAGCAGCTACACTTTTTGTAGCTGCTGACTTTTAATAAACGTAAAAAAAAGGCTGGAACACCCCTTTAAAGTGGACCAAAAGTCGAGCAAGAGCCCCAACAATCCAACTCCTATTAAACTAAACCTTTTTCACTGCAGAAACCGCTGGACCATGATCACTGAGAAGCAAGCCTATGATAATACAAGGAAGGTCAGAGTTCAGGTACAGCTGTCGATTGCCTGATCTTTCCTTTCAGCAGATTATGGAGACAAAAACAGTCAGGCCATCTGGACCCAGCAGGGTAGAACAACAGAAGTTTTTGTGGTGAAGGATGTGGGTGTATTATATATACTGTATATACAGTTGGGTCCATATATATTTGGACACAGGGCACAATTTTCATATTTTTGGCTCTGTATACCACCAGAATAACATTTTTGACGAAACAATCCAAATTAATTTGAAGTGCAGACTTTTAACTTTAATTTAAGGGGTTGAACATAAATATCAAATTGCAATCATTTTTATACACAGTCCCTCCATTTTCAGGGGCTCAAATGTAATTGGGCAAATTAATATAATCATAAATAAAATGTAAATTTTTTAATATTTTGTTGAGAATCCTTTACTGGCGATGACTACCTGAAGTCTGGAACCCATGGACATTACCAAAGACTGGGTTTCCTCCTTTCTGATGCTTTGCCAGGCTCTAACTGCAGCTGTCTTCACTTTGTTTGTGGGTCTTTCTGCCTTTAGTTTTGGCTTCAGCAAGTGAAATACATGCTCAATTGGGCTGAGGTCAGGTGAATGACTCGGCCATTGCAGAATATTCCACCACTTTTCCTTCAAAAGCTCCTGGGTTGCTTTTCCAGTGTGTTTTGGAACATTGTCCATCTGTAATGTGAAGTGCCGTCCAATAGACTTTTTGGCTGAATCTGGTCTGTTTAGGCTACGCCGCCGTAAGTTAGCTAGGCAAGTACATGATTCTCAATGTACTTGCCTGCTATGTTACGGCGGCGTAGCCTAAAGCAGGCGGGCGTAAGGGCGCCAAATTCAAATGTGTGTTAGGGGGGCGTGTTGTATGCTAATAGTGCTTGACCCTACGTTTTTTCCTTTTTTTTTTTTTTAACTGCACATGCGCCAGGAGCCTACATTTCCCAGTGAGCATTGCGGCTAAGTAAACGGGCCTATTGATTTTGACGTGGACGTAAACGATGTAAATCCCGATTCACGGACGACTTACGCAAACAACGTAAAAAATTCAAATTTCGACGCGGGAACGGCGGCCATACTTGACATTACTATTCCACTAGGGCTTAGCTCTAACTTTACGCCACCTATCTCTTACGTAAACGGCGTAAAAGTACTGCGTCGGCCAGGCATACGTTTGTGAATCGGCGTATCTCCTCATTTACATATTCTACGCCGACCGCAATGGAAGCGCCACCTAACAGCCATCCAAAATATTGCAATCTAAGATAGGACGGCGCAAGCCGTCGTATCTTAGATATGTTTAAGCGTATCTCTGTTTGAGCATACGCTTAAACATAAGTCGGCGTAGATTCTGAGTTAGGTCGGCTTATCTACTGATAAGCCGGCCTAACTCTTTCTGAATCTACCTATATATCTCTAAACACTGCAGAATTCATCCGGCTGCTTCTGTCACATCATCAATAAGCACCAATGACCCAGTGCCACTGGAAGCCATGCATGCCCAATGCCATCACACTGCAAGCTCCACCATGTTCTACAGAAGACGTTTTGTGCTTTGGATCGTGAGCAGCTCTAAGCCTTCTCCACACTTTTTTCTTCCCGTCATTCTGGTACAGATTAATCTTCGTTTCATCTGTCCAAAGAATGCTTTTCCAGAACTGGTCTGGCTTTTTTAGATGCTTAATCTGTTTTTTCTAATCTTCAGGTTTATGAATGGTTTGCACCTTGTGGGGAACCCTCTGTATTTGCTCTCGTGAAGTCTTCTCTTGATTAGAGACTTTGCAAATGATACGTCCACCTCCTGGAGAGTGTCCTTCATTTGTCTGGATGTTGTGAATGGGTTTTTCCTTACCATAGAGAAAATCCTGCGATCAGCCACTACCGTGGTCTCCCGTGGACGTCCAGGCCTTTTTATGTTGCTGAACTCACCAGTGCGTTCTTCTTTTCTCAGAATGTACCAAACTGTTGATTTGGCCACTCCTAATGTTGCCGTCTCTCTAATGGATTTGTTTTAAAGCCTATACAATTGACAGCTCTTTTGAACGCATGATATAGGTTCACAGCAATAGATTCCAAATGCAAATACCACACTTAAGCCCCATACACACTTTTCGATTTTCTGCAGATTTTTGTCTCCAGATTTTCCAAAACCATGTAGTGCAAAGGCCTGCCTGATTGCATAAAAATTGAAACTCTTAAGGTTTGACCTAATATTATTTTTTTTTGGTAAATCTGAAGACAGAAAATCTAATAGTGTGTACGGGGTCTTAGAATCAACTCCAGACCTTTTACCTGCTTAAAGTGGAGGTTCACCCTAAAAACAAGTATATTCCTTTCAATCCAACATACTGCCGACATGTACAGTATGCTGTTTTTTTTTTGCGGTTTACATACCGTAGTATAGGTATTCCCCCCCCCCCCCCCCCCCCGGCTTCCGGGTAGTGAATCCTGCGGGAGTGGGCGTTCCTATTCAGAGACTAAATAATTGACATATGACAAAAGCTTCCCCCCACCCCCGGCGCATAATGCGCGTCACCAGTTTCCAAAAGAAGCCGAACTACGAGTCGGCTCTATACGGCGCCTGCGCACGACGTTCGGCTTTTTCGGAAACTGGCGACGCGCCTTTTGCGCAGGGGGGAAGCTTTTGTCATACGTCAATCACTTAGTCTCTGAATAGGAACGCCCACTCCCGCGGGATTCACTACCCGGAAGCCGGGGGGGGGGGGGAACCTATACTACGGTATGTAAACCAAAAAAAAACAGCATACTGTACATGTCGGCAGTATGCTGGATTAAATGGTATATACTTGTTTTTAGGCTGAAACCTCCGCTTTAAGTGACGAATAAATAAAGGAGTAGCCCTTGAAATGGCTTTTGATTCAATTGTCCAATTACTTTTGGTTCCTTGGAAAAGGGGCTATTCTTAGGAGCTGTAATTCCTAAACCCTTTCTCCAATTTGGATGTACATACATAGTAGGTGAGGTTGAAAAAAGACACAAGTCCAACCTATGTGTGTGATTATATGTCAGAATTACATTGTATATCCCTGTATGTTGTGGTCGTTCAGGTGCTCATCTAATAGTTTTTTGAAACCATCGGGGCCCCCCGCAGAGACCACGGCCTGTCATATGTACATATGTTCATACATAAGTAAACCCTTCCTCTGATTTGATTGTACAAATATATATGGATCTAACGGTATGCATATACACACACAACACAACCAGCCAGATTTTTATTTTACTTACCAGTAATACTAAATCCATTTTGATGCCCCGGTTTTTCCAAAGCAAAAAGCCAGCCAAAAAGGCCACCAATGGCAGTCAGTGGTGTCAGTGACCAGGAAGCGGGTTCAGGGACTTGGCTGATGGCTGTGTAGGCTCTTCCATCATTCACCACAATATATGCATGCATGTCGATCCCGTCAAAGGTGACGGGTCTCTGTCCCACAAGCAGATTTCCGCTCACTTTCCCATTAACACGGTGTGGGGCTCCTGCAAATAAGAGAAGAGTTTCAAAGTGTTTCAATGTAGTGGGTGTAAACAGAAAATACTGGCTGTACATTGTATATGTACTGTGACATCACTGTTCCCCGGACCACCAACGCGGACAATTTTAGCTTCTGTAAAAGAATAAGGTGGAGTGAAATTTATCCAAATAGAGGAGGAGATAATCACAACCCAAACTATTCCGTTACCAGCTATTGGTAAACACTAGGTGGTTGAGCAATGTAAATGTACTGTATGCCCAGTGTACAATAAGGTACAGGTAAGCATGCTCATTTTTTTTGTTGTTCACCACAGCCCTCAGATCTCATAATCTTGCAATCATTGAGAAGACTGAACAAACATGGTCTGAGTGAAAGGTAAGAGTGTTCAGAAAGTAAAAGATGGATAAAAGAAATAAGTGAAGGAAAAGGATAAGCTCAGACTTCTGAATGTCCAGCCCTATTCCCTCTAAGCGCGATACTTGATCATCACTGGGCATGCTGCTCATTTATTATTAATGCAAAGTTGTGCCTGCAGTTCTTTTACAAAACAGGTTCAATATTCCCAACTTCTACACCAGACTGATGGCAAATCCATAGCAAATAATGAAAAAGGCAAAAAAAGAGATGCGACATACAGAAAGAGCAAAAAACAGAGAGAGGGAGGAGAGGGTGAAAGAGAAGAGAAATGAAGAGAGAGATATTTGGGATAATAAGAGAGACGTGAAAGTGGGAGAAAAAGAGAGGAAGGTGAGAGAGTTTAGAGAAATGGAGAGAGAAAGGTAAAAAGAGAAGTGAGAAGCAGAGAAGAGAGAAAGAAAAAAAAAAGAGAGCAAGAGAGAGAAAAGAGCAATAAGAGAGAGCAATAGAGAGAAAAGAGAGAGGAGCAATAGAAGAGAGAAAGAGTAGAGGCAGAGAAAGAAAAGAGAAAGAAGGAAAAGAGCGAGAGAGAAAAAAAAAAAAAAAGTTAGAGAATGAAAAGAGAGAGAAGTTAGCACAGTGGCTAAGTGGTTAGCACTTCCACCAAGCAGCACTAGGGTTGTCAGTTCGAATCCCAACCACGGCACCACCTGCCTGGAGCTTGCATGCTCTCCCTGTGCCCACGTGGGTTTCCTCCAGGTACTCCAGACGTGCTGGTAGGTTCATTGGATGCTGTCAAAAATTAGCCCTAGTATGTGAATGTATGAATGTGATTTAGGGACCTTAGATTGTAAGCTACTTGAGGACAGGAAGTGATGTGAATGTACAATATATATGTAAAGCACTGCGTAAATTGACACAGCTATAGAAGTACTTGCAATAAATAAATAATAATGTTCTTGATGGTGCCATACAAGAACCGGAAATAAAAATAAGTGAGAGGAGAGAGAAAAGTATAACAGGACGTGAAAGACAAACTAAGGGCTCGTTTATATGAGCTTTGATCTCTGAAAAGTGTTGGGCTATATCGCTTTCTTGAGCCCCGCACTAGCATTCCGCAATTGCATGATGTTTGCAGAGCAACAGGGGGTGTAATTCCTGTCGGGTGTAAATCCTTGGCCTCTGCAACTTAACCACTTAAGACCCGGACCATTATGCAGGTAAAGGACCTGGCCAGTTTTTGCGATTAGCACTGCGTCGCTTTAACTGACAATTGCGCGGCCGTGCAATGTGGCTCCCAAACAAAATTGGCGTCCTTTTTTTCCCACAAATAGAGCTTTCTTTTGGTAGTATTTGATCACCTCTGCGGTTTTTATGTTTAGCGCTATAAACAAAAATAGAGCGACAATTTTGAAAAAAAAAACAATATTTTTTTACTTTTTGCTATAATAAATATCCCCCAAAAGAGATATAAAAAAACTTTTTTTTTTCTCAGTTTAGGCCGATACGTATTCTTCTATCTATTTTTGGTAAAAAAAAATGCAATAAGCGTTTATCGATTGGTTTGCGCAAAAATTTATAGCGTTTACAAAATAGGGGATAGTTTTATTGCATTTTTATTAATATTTTGTTTTTTCTACTAAAGGCGCAAATCACAATTTTTTTCGTGACTGTGGCATTATGGTGGACACATCGGACAATTTTGACACATTTTTGGGACCATTGTCATTTTCACAGCAAAAAATGCTATAAAAATGCATTGTTTACTGTGAAAATGACAATTTCAGTTTGGGAGTTAACCACTAGGGGGCGCTGAAGGGGTTAAGTGTGACCTCATATGTGTTTCTAACTGTAGGGGGGCGGGGCTGGATGTGTGACGTCATTGATCGCCTTTCCCTATATCAGGGGACAGACGATCAATGACAGCGCCACAGTGAAGAACGGGGAAGCTGTGTTTACACACAGCTCTTCCCGTTCTTCAGCTCCGGGGACCGATCGCGGGACTCCGGCGGCGATCGGGTCCTGCGGCCGCGGTCACGGAGCTTCGTACCGGGTCGCGGGCGTGCGGCCGTGCAATTCTGCCGACGTATATGTGCAGGAGGCGGTCCTTAAATGGTTAAGGAGGTAGCGGTTCGGGGGGCAGTAAAAGTATGACTTAACAGTGGGGTGTTACTGACCCTCAACGGCTAGTATGAATGAGCTCTGAAAGTAAGGAAAAAAAGCAATAAAAAATAAAAAGACAATAAAAAAAACTGTCAGGAAAGGGTACAGCGCAAAAGAGAAAAAAAAAATAAAGATACAGAGAAGGGAAATAAAAAGGACAAATAAAGTTGAGGACAAAAAGGTGGGCAAGGCAGAATAAAAGTAAAAAGACGGAGGAAAAGAGGGAAAGGCCAAAGTGAAAGAAAAAGAGCTCAGAAAAGAGAAAGGCAAGTGAGAACAGAAAACAAAACTAGAGGGCAATGGAAAGAAAAGAGAAAGTTGAGAAAAGAGAAAGTGAATAAATGCAAAGTGAAAGTGAAAAGCAAAAGAAAAGAGAAAACAGAAAGGCAAGAGACATAAAAGAGAAAGTGGAAGAAGGGTCACTAGAATAAACAAAGTACCGGCAGCACATCCAGTTACACAACAGATTACCTTTTGGTAGACAGTGTACACCATTGCCATAGTAGCTGTCCTGGCAGTGGCAACAGAATCCGGTGGCGTAGTCTGTACAGAATGCGTATGGAGAGCAGTACCCCGGCTTCCTGTCACATGTCTCTCTACTAACTGGGTTGAATGTGAGAACTGCAAGGAGGAAACAAACAGAAGTCAAATGTTATCAACAGTTTGTAATGTTATAATTCAGGAATACAAAGTACAGAGTTGCAATGGTCCCGATGGTAAAGTCTCCCTTTAATTCAGCATTAAATGTATCCAATAATGACAGAAATATGAGAGCTTCCATCACAATTCGTTTTACATGGTGTAAGCTCCAGGGAAGTCATCCGTATCTTAAGTTGTTCAATGTCAGTGATACATTGGGGGTTATTTACGAAAGGCAAATCCACTTTGCACTACAAGTGCAAACTACAAGTGCAAAGTGCACTTGAAATTGCACTTGGAAGTGCAGTCGCTGTAGATCCAAGGGGGACATGCAAGGGGAAATAAAAAACAGCATTTTAGCTTGCACATGATTGGATGATAAAATCAGAAGAGTTTCCCCTCATTTCAGATCTACCCTCTACCCTTTACTGTGACTGCACTTCGCACTTGTAGTTTGCACTTGTAGTGCAAAGTGGATTTGCCTTTTGTAACTAACCCCCCCCCCCCCCCCCTAAGTGTTGTAAGTGGATGAACGCTCTGGAGCTACACCTTGAGGCTGGGTTCACACTATAGCGAATTGGATGTGGGCTTCTGCAGTCTTCCTGTCAGGACACAATAGCACAGATGGCACAGCAGGGAGATCGCTGCTTCTACCAACATCGCTTGTGTTAGCAGTCTTTTTGGAATAAAACACTGCCGAGTAAGGATATTAAAAATCTCTGTTTTAAAGTGGAGTTCCACCCATAAATATAACATTACATCAGTAGTTTTAAAAACATGTCATTAGTCCTTTACGAATTTTTTTTTTTTTTTTAGATGCCTTCAAAGTGTTGTTGCTAGGCAGAATAGTTAATCTTCCCACTTCCTGCACCTAGGTGCTTAATGCTTCCTAACCTACACCGCACAGACTCCTGGGAATGTAGTGGGTGTAACTTTCCAGGAGTCTGTGCACTCCCCAGTGTCAAAGAATCATGTGACTTGGACAGCACAGGTGCTGAAACCTGATCTGACACTGCTTGTGCATCACTGAGCATGTGTGAGATCTGCAAGGCTGAAATCCAGGAAGTCATACAGTCTGGCTTCATGATGCCCACACTTAAGATGGCCCCAGTCAATTTCTATTTTATAAAGTGTCTAAATGCTGTAACAACCTAACAAAACGGACCTTAGTTTACAGACTAACTTTACTAGAATACATTAAGCTTGTGTATTACAGGGGTATTTATATTTAAAAAGTGAAATTGTGGCCGGAACTCCGCTTTAATTACTCATTTTGTTTGTATGAAAAGAAAAAAATTCAATGAAGGTCACTGAAAATGAATATGCAGGGCAATACTGTGTTTCCCCAAAAATAAGACCTAGTTTTATTTTCCAGGAGGACTGCAATATAAGCCCTACTCTGAAAATAAGCCCTAGTTTAAAATGCTTGCAAAATCCTATAATCCACTCTATTACAGTATTATATAATGCACAATGTGTGTGTTTCTGTAATATAATTGCGTGGAAGAGAGCTCCCGCGGTCACAGAAGTGCAGAGCGGCGCTATAACGAAGGTATTTAGCACAATTATATTACAGAAACACACACATTGTATATCATATACTACAGTAATAAGAGTGGATGATAGGATTTTACAAGCATTTTAACTCAGTTCACACTGGGGATTCCTGTCAGGTATTTGCACCCACATATTACAGGTATTTGCACCCACTTCCGGGAATGACTCCCACGGGAGTCACTCCACTTCCTGTCCCCACACCCGGCTGCCTTCTGGGAAACACACTGGTCCCAGGAGACAGCGGGGACCACAGGGAAAGCGCTGTGCTACTCACGCATGCGCAGTAGGGAACCGGGCAGTGAAGCCACACGGAACGAGGAGAAGAGAACTTACCTGGTCCACGCCGAGCGAGATGTCATCTTGACTCGGCGTGTCTTCCGGGTATCGCCGCTACAGCGCTGTGATTGGCTGGAGCAGCGATGTCGTCACTCCTGCACATGCGCGCGGGAGACTTCAATTCGGCAAGGTCTGGCGACTGCCGGTCCTTTAGCCGAGGATCCCCCCTGCGCATGTGCCTCTGCAATCAGCAGCTCATTGCGAGGGGATTATCTCCTAAACCGTACAGGTTTAGGAGACATTCTCTATACCTACAGGTAAGCCTTATTATTATAGGCTTACCTGTAGGTAAAAGTTTAAAAAATGGCTTTACAACCACTTTAATGCATTAAATGCATCAAGATAAAAAAAAAAACCTTCTGCCTTTACAACTCCTTTAACTATGCTTCATTTCATCATGAGCCACCAAAAAAAGCAGAAATAGGATCAGACGCTACAAACGCGTGATAGATGTCCCCTGTCTGTCACCCTCCGGGAGGTAAACATCTGTCTGTCTTTGGCTACCTTAACACCACAAAAGGTACAATAATTTTCATACTGGTCTTACCATCAGTGTCCAGTCCTCCCACTTCCTCATTTCCATAAAAACGATTACTCCTATAGACATCAGACCTCTGAGGATCCACTGGATTTGGGGTTACATTATTGAAATCCTCAGACACCGACTCAGAAGGCTCTTCTTGGGTTTCGTAAGATGGGATGTTGCCAAGAACTCTACTCTCCGATCGCTGAATCTCAGGCTCAACTAAAGGCTCGTCCGGGTTATAAGGAGTCCAGCTGGGCTCTTCCTGAGATGGAGGTAAAGGATTGTTTGGTGTATATAACGTAGCATGATCCTCAGCGTCTATGAAATCATGAGTTCTATCAGGGTTCAAGACTGCACTGTCCGTAGTGGGTGCCTCAGTGGTTTGACCGGCTGGGTAGTCTTCATCCTCATAGTTGTCTTCATAGTTGTTTTCACCATTAAATTGGTTTTCCAGTTGTTGTTGTTGTTGTTGTTCGGGAAAGTCATTGTGCGAGTTTATCAGCGGAACGAATCGTTGCTGTGGATGGTGGTGAGGCACTTTTGCTGGAATTACATTATCAATCTCTGAAAGGCTACCAATATGGAAGACCCACACTCCGGGAACGCCAACGTTGCTTGTTCTAAGGAGCGAGAGCAAAAATTAAACAAATAAAACTAACTAAGCTTCTACTTACTACACATAACAAGGTCAAATTGAGGGGCCAGTCCGCCAAAAATTATTCTTTCACCAATGAACGCCTGAATAAAACAACTTTTGAGCAATAATTTTATAGTGGCACCACTTTACTGTAATGTTTTACAGAATGCATTGATCCAGAGCTCACAATGCAATGTCCCTGCCAGTCCCATACGTATTGTTGTAAGTGGAAGCCAATTAACCTATCATTATGTTTTTGAATTGTGGTAGTTAGTCCATTCAACATTTGAAGAACAAAGCAAAGCATAAATCACCCACTGTTGAGTATTGCAATGCCGTTTAATTGGGCTATGATAAGTACTGCTGCACAATCCAGGTGAACCATCTGTGCGATGTGGTGAGATGCATTAAAAGAAATTGTGCGTGTTCAATTTTTGGGTCCATTGGCCGTCCATTAAAGAATAGCCTGCCCTAAAACAACACATAACACTAAACTTCAGGGGGGTTGTTGGCGGTACTTCCCCTTTCGTGTTTTCAGCCAATGGAATGCATATGGATATAAGGAAGTACTGTTGAGCGTTCTTGGCTTGTGTAATGTTAGCACTGATATACCTTGTGAGTAGGCTCCAAAAAATAATAATAATAATAAAATGCACATTTTTTACCTGCATTTATTATTATTTTTTTTCTAAAAAAATTAACTTATCCTTTAAGGAAAAAAGATTTTTAAGCCTAAGCTTTGTCAAATGTATTTTATTTAAATCTGTCGATCGCCCATCCTTACCTCTGTAGCGGTAATCTTCCAATGCTGCAGAGAATAATGTGAGCCTGCCTCAGGTACCTGTCATGTGCGCTCATAATTCATTCATAGAAGCTGTACTAAAAAAATCCATGAATAGAATGCAATCTATGAACGGAGGATGGGTGGATGAATAAAAATACGCCCCTTTCTAACCAATGATGCAACAAAGCTCTTAATTCACTCCCTAGTCATCTCTCGCCTTGATTACTGCAACTCCCTCCTCATTGGCTTACCCCTACATACTCTATCCCCCCCCTTCAATCCATCATGAATGCTGCTGCCAGACTCATCCACCTTAATCGATCCGTCTCTGCTACTCCTCTCTGTCAATCCCTCCACTGGCTTCCGCTCACCCAACAAATTAAATTCAAAATACTAACGATCACCTACAAAGCCATCCACAACTCTGCCCCCAGCTACATCACTGACTTAGTCTCAAAGTACCAACCTACTCATTCCTTTCGTTCTTAGCAAGACCTCCTGCTCTCTAGCTCTCTCATCACCTTCTCCTATGCTCGCCTCCAGGACTTTTCCAGAGCCTCTCCAAGCCTATGGAACACCTTACCCCAATCTGTCCGCTTATCTCCTACTCTATTAGCTTTTAGACATTCCCTGAAAACCCTTCTCTTTAGAGAAGCCTATCCTACCCACAACTAACAACTGCCCCCCCCCCCCCCCCCCCCATCTTGTCCATCTGATCATCCCCCACAGATACGACCCTTTGTTCCACTTGACCCTACCTTCTAGATTGTAAGCTCTAACGAGCAGGGCCCTCCGATTCCTCCTGTATTGTACTGTCTTCCCTGATGTTGTAAAGCACTGCGCAGACTGTTGGCGCTATATAAATCCTGTATAATAATAATAATATATAGTATGTACATCAGCTGCCTTGTTTTTTTTTCTTTTCTTGGAACTGCACTACTATATGCAGGGTCTTGTTTTGCTGTTTTGAATGCTAAAACTTGTTTGATCTGTACCTCTGTTGTGAAAACTTTATCCCTTTTATTTAAAAAAAAAAAGGGTTTATTATGTCAGACTTACTGATAAAGATTCTTCACAGACTGTTCGCTGCTTGTGACGCTGTAAAACGGCGCTTCCTTCTTTAACATCTCTGAGTCGCCCCGGCTGAACCCCACTCTGGCGGGGAGGTCGAGGTGCACATTGTAGGATTCCTTCGGCCTTGTCCCGAAAAACTGGAGCCCATGTTCGGGATACAGGAATATGGCGTAGGTGTCTGAATCGTCGTACGCGAGCACAGCCTGGAATGTGTTAAGCTAGGAACAAAAATAAATAGTGGCATGTCACAATGTTCTGAAATCATGAACATAAAGTATAAACACAGTGATAACCAAGACATTCAAATATGGAAATGACCAGAAATAGCCTGGAGAGCCTTACAAAAATGGCTTTCCATTTTCACAATTAATTTACATACAAATGATATAAACCACGTGTCAAACACAAGGTCCAGGGGCCAAATCCATCCCACCATCAGAAGTTGAGTTCCCTACTCTCCCTTACATCACAGTAAGGTGTTTGACACCTGTGCTTTAGATTGTGTGAATTAAACTCTTGGGCAAAGTTGGCCGACACGTCTCCCAGGTGTTTGGATCACGGCAGCACTGCCAGCTTCCTACTTGGAGTTTCATTATTGGGAAGGCACTTCCAAAGAATCCAAAGACTAAAAGGAATGTCACAACCGTTGCTCCTCATGTTTGATCACTAGGACTGGTCAGGTGGTGATATAACGACAGAGCTTCCCACTTCTTGCTGTGTAGACAATTCCGAAGGGGATTATATTTCACTTAAAACTGAATTCCAGGCAGCTAATGACACAGCCTAAAAAAATACTGTATAAAATAGCGGTTTTACCCGACAAAAAGGATTTGTGTTCCTCTCCATGCATTTCAGAAGCTTACACTGTTCTGTCACACAGCACTGTCCTGTCTGGCAGAGCAGAAGACCTGACTTTTTTCTGCTACAGTTACGTAACACTTAGGCCCCTTTCACACTGGGGCAGGAGGTGCGTCAGGCGGTAAAACGCTGTTATTTTTAGCGACGCTTTACCGCGTCACGGCGCTATTCGACCACTAGCAAGGGCGAGTTTACCCCCCCGCTAGCGCCTGAGAAAGAGTTAAAAACCACCGCAAAGCGCCTCTGCAGAGGTGCATTGCCGGCGGTATCCCATTGATTTCAAAGGGTGGGAGAGCGGTGGAGGAGAGGTATACACCTGCTCCATAGATGCGGCTAGCAGGACTTTTTTTTACCGTCCAGCTAGCGCACCGCTCCAGTGTAAAAGCCATCTTGGGTCTATTTAAGACCTTGGCTCCCAGGTTTGGCACGCATTTTTCAAGGGGCTAGTAAGGGGACAGGATATCTGTCTGTCATGGACAGTGTTTAGCATCAGGGAAAGGTTCCAGAGGAGTAGGGAAAGTTCAGGGACACACCATCTTTCCTGGAAACCTTCCCATTTGGGTACGCACTGGCCAGGCCACATTCCTCTCCCTGAAACTTCCATCTGACACTTTACTGTTCCGTCCTGTGAGTCTCCCAGGTTGGGTTGACTTCCTGGCCGGCTTGTGTATTTCTGGACTTCTGATACACTATATTCCTGTTTCTGCACCTGGACACTGAGGGGTAGATTCACAACGGAGATACGACGGCGTATCTCCAGATACGCCGTCGTATCAGAGTATGGCCGGTCGTATCTATGCGCCTGATTCATAGAATCAGTTACACATAGATTTCTGTTAGATCCGACCGGCGTAAGTCTCTTACGCCGTCGGATCTTAACTGCATATTTACGCTGGCCGCTAGGGGCGTGTACGCTGATTTACGCCTAGAATATGTAAATCAGCTAGAGACGCAAATTCACGAACGTACGCCCGGCCGACGCAGTACATTTACGCCGTTTACGTTAGGCTTTTCCCGGCGTAAAGTTACCCCTGCTATATGAGGCGTATATGCGGCGCACCAATGTTAAGTATGGCAGTCGAAAATTTTACATCGTTCGCGCAAGTCGTTCGTGAATAGGGCTGGACGTAATTTACGTTCAAGTCGAAAGCAATGACGATTTGCGGCGGAATTTCGAGCATGCGCCGTTCGTAAAAAAAAACGTCGAATACGCGGGATCACAGTTAATATACATAAAACATGCCCACATCATCCAAATTTGAATTAGGCGGGCTTACGCCGACACACATACGTTACGCCGCCGTAACTAAGGGCGCAAGTTGTTTCTGAATACAGAACTTGCTCCCTAAATTACAGCGGCGTAACGTATCTGAGATACGTTACGCCGGGCGGATAGATACGCCATTGTATCCGAATCCAGCCCTGAGTGTTTTCTACACACTGTACACCTACCCACATGCATACATTCTGTGCCCGTGCGGCCACCGCTGCTGAGCACACACTAATGTTTATATCTCACCCTGAATTCATGTGTCATAGGGTATAACCGCCATGGAGTTACTGAACGCAGACATTTTTCTGTGCCTGTGCTGACGCCGCGGCACATTTCAAATGTTTATATCTCAGGCCTGAATTCAAAAGGCAGACGATTCACAGGGTCCGTTCATGCTGTGCGCATGTAAAAATTTGCTCAAATGCAACATAAGCATTCAATTTGGTCCTGGATTATGCAGTTAAAGCGGATGTGCCACGGGGAAAAAATATTAAAAGCCAGCAGCTACAAATACTGCAGCTGCTGACTTTTAATATTAGGACACTTACCTGTCCTGGAGTCCAGCGCTGATCGCAGCAGAGCACGAGCGATCGCTCGTCTCTCTGCTGCTCCCCCCTCCATCCACGCTCAGGTTCCCTACGGCGCATGCGCGAGTCGCGCTGCGCCCGCCGATTGGCTCACACGCTGTGTGCTGGAAGCCGAGTGTTCCCAGCACACAACGGGCGACAGACGGGATGTGACGGAATGCCCGTCTTTCGCCCGTAGCGTGTGGCCGGAAGTGGGTGCAAATACCTGTCTTTAGACAGGTGTCTGTACCCCCCTCCCCCCTGAAAGGTGTCAAATGTGACACCGGAGGGGGGAGGGTTCCGATCAGCGGGACTCCACTTTAGGGTGGAGAACCGCTTTAAACTCTACCAACCAAAACTGCTCTGCTTTGCTCAGATTTGATTATTATGTAGCTTACTGATGCCAGTGTGTATGAGCTAGGGTTGCCACCTCATCCCTTTAAACCCAAACACATATTACACAGGTTCTGGGGCTAATTAAGATGGTAATTAAACTCACTAAGTGCCTTTATCCGCAATCAATTAGTTTCAGAACCTGTGTAATCTATATGTGTTCCGGTTTAAGGGATGAGGTGGCAACCCTAGTATGAGCCCTAAAAATAACATACTGGGAATGTTGCTTATGCAAGCGACTAAAATATATATATAAACATGTGGACACAAAGGGGTAGATTCATGTAGGAGATACGACGGCGTATCTCCAGATACGCCGTTGTATCTCTGAGTGTGCGGCGTCGTATCTATGCGCCCGATTCATAGAATCAGTTACGCATAGATTTGACTAAGATCCGATCGGCGTAAGTCTCTTACGCCGTCGTATCTTAGTTGCAATTTTAGGCTGGCCGCTCGGTGTTGCTTCCGTATTTTTACGCGTCGAATATGCAAATTAGGTAGATACGCTGATTCAGAAACGTACGTTTGCCCGGCGCATTTTTTTACGTCGTTTACGTTAGGATTTTTCCGGCGTATAGTTAGCCCTGCTATATGAGGCATATCCTATGTGAAGTATGGACGTCGTCCCCGCGTTGAGTTTTGAAAATTTTACGTCGTTTGCATAAGTCGTTCGCGAATAGGGATGGACGTAATTTACGTTCACGTTGGAAGCAATGGCGATTTGCGGCGGAATTTCGAGCATGGGCACTGGGATTTTTTCACGAATGACGCATGCGCCGTTCGTAAAGTACGTCGAATACGTGGGGTCACAGTAAATTTAAAAAAACACACGCCCACACCATCCACATTTGAATTACGCGGGCTTACTCCGGACCACATACGTTACGCCGCCGTAACATAGGGCGCAAGTTCTTTCTGAATACGGAACTTGCGCCCTAAATTACGGCGGCGTAACGTATCTGAGATACGTTACGCCGTGCGGATAGATACTCCATTGTATCTGAATCCGGCCCAAACACTTTAAAAATTTGTATTTTTTCTAGTAACAAAGACGATTTAAAGTAAAAAGTGACGTGTTTGTTCTCCTTTAAAACGACAGTAACCAGCCCAGCGCACCTCTATTACAGATCTGTACACAAGGTATGGTAGGATTGTTCACTCATGGGACACACTGCAGGTCAATCTTTGACTCTGGTTACTCTGTAATTATCTAGTCAATAAATAATAGGAGGAGGTGGATTCCCGGTAATGCTACCCCTTGATCCATTTAAGTGCAACAGTATGTCAATCTGTCATGCATAGAAGGGTGGAGGAGGGAGGGGGTACATGGGAATGCATAAACTACACTCATCTGTCTCCCAGCCTATCCAGTTCATCATGCCCACTGACAGCACAGCCTACATATGGCAAAACATGATTGGGGAAGGGGCTTTCTTTCCTGCTTTACACTGAAACTTGTGATATACTTAGTGGCCGTACACAGGAACAAAAATTCTAAGGCATTTAAACGAGTTGCAGCTTTCCAAAACTGTTAGGTGGTCTTCAAACTGAACTCCAGGATAAGCCAATATGATCTAAATACAAGAGAAATATGCATTCTTATTGAATCTTGATGTGCTTTGTGCATTTCTTTCAGATCTGTGCAGTAACCCAGTGTGAGACTTTCCCTCAGTGTAGGAACTTCCTGTAATAAAGACCGCTCACTGCTGATCGCTCTCCTTGTGCAGGGAGACTGGTCTGGTCTCCACCCCTCCTGTGGTTTTCTACAGGCAGCCTATAGTAAGTGGGGCTTTCTGAGCCCCTCCCACAGCTCTGCTCTCCATACAGGCCAATAAGGAATATGTTTAGACCTGGGTTCACACTGCCCATGACTTCAAAGTCACGTCTTACCAAAAGTAGTGCAGGAAACTTTTTCTAAGTTGGAGCGACTCAAGTCGCACCAATTAGAATGGCTCCATTGCACAAAATGGGGTCCGACTTCTGATGCAACAAGTGCTCCAAAGTGGGCGCAATTGTTACATGTGTGAACCGGGCCTCAATGATTGGGGAAAACGGCTATGAAATGTTGTTGCAAGTGTACAGGATGGAAGATGGGAAGAAACGAGAAGCAGAGCACTAGACATGATCGAGTGAGTGCGACAAATGCTGGCACAAGATCAGAGACCGACTCTACAGTTGATGGCGGAGGAATTGGGCATTAGCAAGGACAAGGGGCACACCATCGTCCGCAAAGATTTGGGCAAGCGGAAGATCTGCTCCCGGGTTGTGCCACACAAGCTGACAAGACGAATAGAAACCAAAAACGAATGGAAACCTCTGGAGATTTCATTACCATGTGTGACCAGGATCCATCCTTTCTAGGAACCATCATCACAGGGGATGAGACCTGGTGCTACCAGTTTGATCTGGAATGCAAGCGGCAATCGAAGGAATGGCACGCACCATCTTCCCGTGGTCACACTCCTGCCTTGCACACAATGGCACCAGGGGACCAAAGTGCTGGGGGGAGCTGGAGTCGAGGTAATGCGTTCTCATCTTCCTATAGACCCACCAAGTATTTAACCCCTGCAGATAAGGCATATAGGGGTGGAAGGGGGGACAAAAAGGTTAGATTTTGTTCAATTCCTAGAGTTGGCTTTAAGACAAATAGATTGACCATACAGAAACAATCTGACATGTGGGAGAAGGACATAAGGCAGGCATGTCCAAAGTCTGGCCCGCGGGCCAAATGCGGCCCTCGTTCCAGTTCCCTCGTTCCAGCGGCCCCACTGGTAATTTGGAGATATATATATATATATCTCTTTTGTGGCCCCCAATGAAACCCTGAGCCCCCCCGAGGATATACCATATTTATCGTTCAGGGAGGGGGCCGGACGAGTCCTGTAGATTACATACAGGAGAATCTCCTGTATACTCGGCAGCATTTGGAATAGGAAGTCCCGTCTCCTGGCCTGGCATTGGACGACTGTTCTGTCATAGGAGGCAGGACTTTATATTAAAGAGGCCGCCGAGCAAACAGGAGATTCCCCTGTATGTAATCAGTTTGCGCTCGTCCCGCCCTCCTCCCTGTCCCCTCCGAGGCTGCAGATGGGCATGGATCAGGCTGCACTCATGGCACGGATGAGGCTGCACTCATGGCACGGATGAGGCTGCACTCATGGGCAGTGACCCTTATTTTGCTTCACAGTTCTTTATTTTATTTCACCACAAACAGCCACAAAGGCAAGAGAATTATTGTTGGGCAGCGTATTTGGTAATTTGCATTTCATTTTAATGGTTCAAGGAATGTCAGGCAAAATGGTCGGCCCTCACGCATGTTCACTTCATTAAATTTGGCCCGCTTTGAAAAAAGTTTGGACACCCCTGACATAAGGATATAGTTTAAAAGCTCCCCTTTCCTTTGCAGTAATAAGATACAACATGGCAGGGCTTCTTCAAAATAAAATGTGCTTCATCTCTTGCAGTGACAGTAAGGGGCTGAGAGTACGGGGTGGTGGGTTATCTGTGGTTTTCCTGAAACTTTAGCACAAACATTTTGCACTGTTCCCTTCATTGGCTCGCCTCTAGATTGGATAATTCAGTGCCGGCAGTGGGCCCCGCTGGAATTCTTCTTGGAAACGTTCATTTTAATCTAACAGAGCAGCGCGGGGAGCCTCCTGCCTCATTAGCGTTTAGCTGTACTTTTTTCAGAACTACTAAAGAGGCTGCAGCTTAAAGTTTCTCAAACAAAAGGATCAAAGAAAGGCCTCTCCAGGAGCTCTCCACTGGGAAAGACAGTGGCCCTTGGACACGAGGGAGCTAAAGGGGCTAGTTAAAGCCTCCGTGCCAAATTCTCCGTAAATGGACATTTCACACAGCCTCCCTTGGCTCCAGCCGCAAGAGTAAATAGCTTGCTTCCTGTTGAACGGCACAGAGGCTGCTTAAGTCATCTGAATTTTATACTGTAGTCTAATCAGTGACGCCATGCACAGCTGGAATTCTATATCCTTAACATTGCACAGCCAACTTCAGCCAATCAGAAGTCATCCGACACTCATTTTGTTGGAACAGCCCCTGTCCACACTATTTCTTATACCGTATTTTCCGGCGTATAAGACAACCTTTTGTACTTAAGAACTTGCCTCAAAACTCGGGGGTCATCTTATACGCCGGAACCTGTCTCAGTCTTCAAAAGCTGCACCTCCTCCTCGTGCTGTTCCGCGTTAGGCGGAACACTCAGTTTCCCAGCAGAGCCTCTGTTCAGTGTTCCGAATATCACGGATGTCTTCTCATCCTCGGCCACGGACGAGAGGACATCCGTGATAGACGGAACACCAAACACAGGCTCTGCTGGGAAACTGAGTGTTCTGCCTATCACGAAACAGCACAAGGAGGAGGCGCGGCTTTTGAATAATGGACGCCCACAATCTTACTGACTCTGTACAGGGATAAGGTATGGGATCGTCGAGGTATGCAATGGCACAGTGAGGTATGCAATGGGCACAGCGACGTATGCAATGGGCACAGTGACGTGTGCAATGGGCACAGTGACGTATGCAATGGGCACAGTGACGTATGCAATGGGCACAGTGACGTATGCAATGGGCACAGTGAGGCATGTAATGGCACAGTAAGATTTGAAAAAAGCTGAATAAAGCCTGTTCTTGTCATCGGTTGTTCCGGCTACCCCTCAGCTTCCAGACAGACTAGCAGACAGTCTTATATGGCGAGTATATCCCCATTTTTTTTTTAGCTGGAATATTAGAGGGTCGTCTTAGACGCCCAGTCGCCTTATATGCCGGCAAATACGGTACACAATCGTGTGTTATTCCTGTTTTATTGTATATGCATGGATTTTAAATTGTATTTTTTTGGCCAAAGACAAGCTATATCTGTTGTATCAGGTGTCATCTTCCTTTGATCTCCTTCCACTGTGTTGTGGGATCTGACCAGTCATGTTCCATATGTCATGTTTTTGATAGGGTAAAAAACCCAATGAACATAAACTACATGGACAATGTCATTCCTTACCCTCTTCCACTTGCAGCGATCCTTGTGATTATTGTCCTACTATTGTCACCAAGACTGAAAGTGAGGGGAAAATCCAAATTTCTGAGACATCACAGGAACAGGATCACTGGGATTGTAGAGCAATGCCCTTTCACACACCAGTCAAATCATCTCTTTTGTATCCGTGGTGGTCTGGCCTGCTCTCTCCATTTTTCTGCAGTCAGAGTAGATGTTCTAGGAAGGAGGAGGCTGGCTGTTACCGTGTTTCCCCCGAAAATAAGCCCGGGTCTTATATTAATTTTGGCAACCTAGAACACACTAGGGCTTATTTTCGGGGGATGTCTTATTTTTTTACGGTATGTATAATGATCTTAAAGTGGTTGTAACCCTAGAAAAAAAAACACCTTTCCTTTAAAGCATAATAGATTGCATAGTGCATATGCTGTGTCATTTATCCATCTCCTGTGTCCCCTGTCTTCTCTCCCCTCCCCCTCCCTGTCAGGTCAGGACCTAAAAAGCATCTTAAAATCCATCCTTATAGAATTATGCAATACATTTTTAGGAATTGTGCCGATGTGGGGTGCCGTGTGTCTCCCTTTGTGGGCAATATCTTTCTTAGAGCTGACCGCGGGCGTCGGGTGGTAGGAGAGCGGAGGGAGGAGCCGGTGTCCCGCTGGCATCTGTCCGCTCCGTGCGGTGAGGAGGGAGGGGCTGCGGGCATCGGGCAGGAGGAGAGCGGAGGGGGGAGCCGCTGTCTCACTGGCATTGGCCCGCTCCGTGCACTGGGGAGGGGGGCCACGGGCGTCGGGCGGAACTAGAACAGAGAAGCCGGTGTCACGCTGGCATTGGCGCGCTCCGTGCACTGGGGAGGGGGGGCCGTGGGCGTCAGCCAGGAGGAGAGGAGAAGACCTCCGGCAATCATTCTGCAAGGTGGCACAAAACATTTTTTGACAGATTTTACTAGGGCTTATTTTTGGGGTAGGGCTTATATTGCACCCCTCCCCGAGAATCATGCTAGGTCTTATTATCGGGGAAACACGGTATGCACAAAAACGCACTAAAAGGCTTGTACATGTATCTTCAATGAATTTCCATTGAAGTCTATGGGGGCTAAAACACACCAAAAGAAGAACTTGAGCCTTCTCTTGTCAAATAGGTTTTTAGTACTAAAGAGAAAGAGGAGAAAGCCCCAATGAGTTATCTCCAGGGACAATTATACATTTTAATCCACATCACAAGTGAGTGCCATCATCAAGTTGTTATAATTACAGATGTTGCACATACACCACTGAATTATAAAACAATACATAAGTATCTTAGAAATATGTGATTTTACGGGTAAAATGAGAGTTCATGCTAAGACCTAATGTAGGTGGATAGGGCATCTAGCATTCCTTCTTTAGTGTTCTAAGGGGTTAATGAGCTAAAAATCTAGAAAAGGAGAGAATAAAAAAAAAGAAAAAAAAGAGAAAGAACAAAAGAAAAGAAGGTGGTAACAAATGGGGGTAGGGGGGTTAAGACCCCTCCTACCACAGGCCTTCCAGATGTACATACTGCTCAAAGGTCTGGTTGGGAGTAGAAAGACACAAAGAAGAGAAGATGAATTAGCCTAGCGCAGTGGTCTCCAAACTGCGGCCCGAGGGCCGGATGCGGCCCTTTACTTGCCTTTATCCGGCCCTTGGAGCACTATGCCTCCCACTGATACAAGACACTATTCTGCCATCTGACACCGACAATGGAGCACCATTTCTCCCACTAAAGCCGCGTACACACGATCAGTCCATCCGATGAGAATGGTCTGAAGGACCGTTGTCATCGGTTAACCGATGAAGCTGACTGATGGTCCGTCGCGCCCACACACCATCGGTTAAATAACCGATCGTGTCAGAACGCGGTGACATAAAACACAACGACGTGCCGTGCTGAAAAAAATGAAGTTCAATGCTTCCAAGCATGCGTCGACTTGATTCTGAGCATGCGTGGATTTTTAACCGATGGTTGTGCCTACTAACGATCGGTTTTGACCTATCGGTTAGGAATCCATCGGTTAAATTTAAAGCAAGTTGGCTTTTTTTTAACCGATGGTTAAATAACCTATGGGGCCCACACACGATCGGAATTTCCGATGAAGCAAGTCCATCAGACCGTTGTCCTCTGTTTAACCTATCGTGTGTACGAGGCCTAGCACCATAAATGGGGCAATATTCCTGCCTATGATACCAACGATGGGGCACTATTCCTTCCCCTAATACCAGATGTTTAGTCCCACTGATGCCAGGAAAATTTCCAACACCGCTGGCCAAAGTTCGGCCCTCCAAGAGTCTGAAGGACAATAAACCGGCCCTTTGTTTAGAATGTTTGGAGACCCCTGGCCTAGCGCATCACCTGATATATCAACATGGATGTCACACCACTTCCTCAAACTCAATCTTTCTAAAACTGAGCTCATCATTTTTCCCTCCAGCCCATGCCCCTCCCCCTGACTTCTCCATCAAGATCAATAATACAACCATAAGTCCCTCCCCTCATGCCAAGGTACTAGGTGTAATCCTAGACCCTTACCTGTCCTTTCAGCCCCAAACCCAATCACTGTCCAAATCGTCCAGACTTCACCTCCGAAACATCACTAAAATACGCTCCTTTCTAATCGTTGAGACCACTAAGCAACTCATTCACTCCCTTGTTATCTCTTGCCTTGACTACTGCAACTCCCTCATTGGCCTACATCTCCACACACTATCCCCTCTTCAGTCTATCATGAATGCCACTGCCAGACTACTCCACCTTACCAACCGTTCAGTGTTCGCTACTCCTCTCTGCCAATCCTTTCACTGGCTGGAAGGATTGGCACCGCAGAGGGGGATGGAGGCAGGGGGCGATTGGAGGCAGGGAGTGTTGGTGGCACCGCAGAGGGGAATGGTGGCACCACAGAGGGTGGGGGATGGAGACAGGGGTTGTTGGTGGCACCGCAGAGGGGGGATGGAGGCAGGAGGTGATTGGAGGCAGGGAGCCTGGGGGAGATTGGATGCAGGGGGAGATTGTGGAACCGCAGAGGGGGGGGTGAAGGCAGGGGGGTGTTGATGGCAAAGGGTGATGTGACTAAATAATTTGCCCTTATTATATTAAAAATAACAAAAATATGTTTTTTACACTAATATCTACCTTAAATCACATTGCTATATGCCTAGCGTACTTGTTTGTAGCCAAAATACTGAACTTTGCACCTAAAAATGTAATTTAGTAACTTTTGTGAAATGCCAGTAAAAACGTGGCTGCGCCAGTAAATTTTCAGGTGTTGTGCCAGTAAATTTTAATCTGGTAGGTTGGCAACACTGCCTGAGCATGTCGGCTCAATCACAGAGTATCTGGTTCCAGAGATGGCCGCAGGATGACGTCATACACATGAAACCTCATCCTATACGTAAGTTACGTCCAAACACTGGGGCTTCCTCAGTAGGGGCTACTCTGATTGTACATTGGAGACAGGTGATCTACCGTTGGCACTGCCTATAGTGGCAACTTTGTAAATGTAAACATTGAATTTTTTTATAATAAATTTAAATTTTTTAATGGAGAGCACTAGGTCTGTGTGCTTTTTCTTCCTGCATGCATGCTGTGGTGATAGGAGTTTTATCAACCCATCCGAATAAGATGGTAGTAAGCTGAGAGGCTTATCTACAAGGGTGGTAGATTCATGTTTCGTATTATGTGTCACAGTGGTGATTGAAGTGGCATCAAGTTGGATATCGTTTTTTCATATGTTGGGACTATTTTTATGTACAATATTTATTGCACGTATTTGTATATTGTGTTTACTATTTTGAGAGTGGCACTACATCATTTTTTGGTATTTAAAAGATTTTACAAGCTAGACGGAAAGTCTGTTATACAATAGTCTGATTTTAGCTGGGCGGCAGCACTTCCCACCCCTTGACATTCTCCAAACACAGATCTGTGACTAAAATCTGGAAAAGCCACCAGCAGCCGTATACACACTACATTGTGTGCTCCATATGTGTCTGAAACCCACAAGAGGACTCATCGATTTGGTCATTGTGCGTGCAGCTGTGTCTTCATCTCATGGTAACGCAGTTCTAAGTACTGCCATGTCTTCTTTTACAAGCCTGTTTCATTTAAACAACTGTCCGCAAACCATCTTCTCTTCAAGAACACATGCCACATTCCCGCAGCTAGAAAGACTTCTTTTAATTAGTTTGGAAAGGGAAAAAAAAAAAGTCTTGAACAAATAAACATTAAATCTGTTATTATCATTCATGGTCGCCCCCACTGGAGAATGCACACTTGATCCTAGTAGGGGGTACAATTACCCTTCCAGGAACAAACATATGGAGGAAGACGTCTAATAAGCTAAACAAAAAAAAACCCAAGAGCAGATCCTTCAGAGTTCCTCAGCTCCAGTCTGTTCAATACATATGTGAACAAGATGGATTCTGCTAGCAGAGAAGCAGGGCATGCTGGGAGTTTGCAGAGCCTCACAGAGATTCCAGGCCAGGAAAAGCATTAAAAACGGTAGTCAACGGCACTTAAGGTTTGTCAAGAGGATTGGCCTTCTAGGCAAACATATGTACTTAAGAGAGTAAAAAGATCTGAAGCTGGAGACGAGCCAGTTACAGCTGAGTCAACAAGAGGGTATTACCGTTTGCAAAGGGTCAGTGAAAATGAAGGATTCAAAATTCCCGAAGGTTAAGAAAAAAAAAAAAAGAATCTCCCCTGTCCGCTAAATAACCTGCGCAGTTTTAGTGCATTGAAAGAGAAACGTTTCAGTGGCCCTGAACAGGAAAATCCCGGGAGCTAGATAGAAAGGTTCCTCAAAAATGACTTATGGCTTCTAACTTTACGTAGAAGTCAACAATGGTCTTAGGAATTATAGAGAGCCCCAACTACTGTGACATCAAAGGGCACACATAATGTTCAGTAGATGCAACGCTACAGAGGACGGTCTAAGACTGCAGACCTTTTAGAGAAAACGATGGTCCACACTAAGGACCTGCTAGAGGTTTGGTTGGAGACATTGCTGTAGAAAAAAACAAGAGACTTGAGCTAGCAGAGATAACCGATATTACTCCTTTACAAATCAATGCTTCCACTACAATAATAGACTCTTGGGCTCCAAGGGCCAAAGGAGAATATCGAAGGGCCATAGGTTGGGCGCTAGGGATTATGAAGCCTTGCCTATGGAAGCCCATGTTTTCAGTTAACCTGTCTTTTTGGCCATTCAGGACAACCAACCAGTCCCCTTTACAGCATTTGTTCTTTTTACTAATATCCCCGCCCACTAAAGCCTTTGGAAATGAGGAGAACAGACTTTTAGCTAGATTCAGGTAGGGTATCCTAACTTTGCGGCGGCGTAGCTTAGCGTGTTTAAACTACGCCGCCGTAAGTTAGCTCAGCAAGTACATGATTCACAAAGTACTTGCCTGCTAAGTTATGGCGGCGTAGCGTAAATGCGGCGGGCGCAAGCGCGCCTAATTCAAATTCGGCTAAAGGGGCGTGTTTTATGTTAATGGGCTTGACCTGACGTGATTGAAGTTTTTTTGGAACTGCGCATGCGCCTACATTTCCCAGTGTGCATTGCAGCCAAATCTGCTGCACGGGCCTATTGATTTCGACGTGGACGTAAACGACGTAAATCCCTATTCACGGACGACTTACGCTAACAACGTAACATTTTCGAATTTCGAAGCAGGAACGGTGGCCATACTTTAACATTACTATTCCAACTATTTGATGGAATATCTTTAGGCCTGATAATGCCTTACGGAAACGGCGTATCTGTACTGCGTCGGCCGGGCGTACGTTCGTGAATAGGTGTATCTAGTGATTTACATATTCTACGCCAACCGCAATGGAAGCGCCACCTAGCGGCCAGCCTAAATATTGCACCCTAAGATAGGACGGCGCAAGCCGTTGTATCTTAGATAGGTTTAAGTGTATCTCTGTTTGAGAATACACTTAAACTTAGGTCGGCGCAGATTCAGAGTTAGGTCGGCGTATCTACTGATACGCCGACCTAACTCTACCTGAATCTAGCTATTTGTCTTCTTCCTCCAACTATGCAGTGCACAGAACCTGAGCAACCAATAGGAAGGACCAATTCTAGAGGAAGGGCAAAAGCCTTGTGTAGGGGAAAAATCAAAGTTCAAATTTGCTCATCCTCCTCTCCAAAAGAGAATAACAGGGCAAAGTTTGGGCACAAGCCAAGGCATGGAGCCAGATATGCACATGTATGGATGGGTTGGGGAAAAGCCGATCAGGGGCTATGTATGCCAACGTCTTTCTCCAGGAATAGAACATTACATCCATTATTTTCACCTCTGATAAGCACCTGAAAACATTTTTATCCATATCCTATTTCTGAAACAAAGAAATAATAACAAACAATGGAAAATGATCATCACACAATGACTGGCTGCATCACATCTGCAGGAAGTCTTCCATATTTTTTCTGACAACAAACTGTGCATACATAATTAACCCAAAGAATGCACTACTCTGCAACAGTCCATACCTACAAACCATGCAGTCATCATTATATAGAAATAAATGACATTTTATTAACCACTTAACAACCAGGCCAATTCTGACACTTCTCTCCTACATGTAAAAATCATAATTTTTTTGCTAGAAAATTACATTGAACCCCCAAACATTATATATGTTTTTTTAGCAGAGACCCTAGAAAATGCAATGGCGGTCATTGCAACTTTTTATCTCGCACGATATTTGTGCAGCAATTTTTTAAACGCGTTTTTAAAAAAAACAAAAATGTTTCATGCTTTAAAAAAAAAAAAAAACTGTAAAGTTAGCCCAATTTTTTTGTATAATGTGAAAGATGATGTTACGCCGAGTAAATAGATACCCAACATGTCACGCTTCAAAATTACACATGCTCATGGAATGGCGCCAAACTTCGGTACTTAAAAATCTTCATAGTCATATAAATGTGAAAGATAGCACTTGGGCCTTTGTAAAACCCTAGAATTTGGGGTAGCTTAGGTGCAGTAATCATCCCGGCTCCCAGCAGCCTGTTAAAAATGATAACAGGCTGAAATACACGGCTGACAATGTACCAAGTGGTACTCGGGTTTAATGTGTTCCAGGCATGCATCCTTGAATGCATATGCCCAAAACAAGAGTCACACTCAGTGTTCAGCCATGGCATATTTTAAGCCTGTCATAGATTTTAACAGGTTGCTGGCAGCGGGGCTAGCCACTGCCCCCTGTGCCCCCCCGGGACACTCGAAAACACCAAAGCACTAGTGTACACGAGACCCAATTTAGTGAATGCACATATAAGAGGCAACTCTAAGCTCCATCACTCACCTTATTTGAGGGTTCTGCATGGCGTGTCACCTCCTCGTATGCCCCCACATTGTCCCAGGTTACCATGAAAACATTTGTAGGAGAAAACGCAGCTTGTGGGAATCCTCTGTCGACCTGCCTGGCTACAGTGCTAAGAATGTCTGGGGAATTGTCCTGCCGGTAGTAAATCTTGCCTTTTCCGTTGCTCGTGTCTATATCGGACAAGAAGGGGGCGATCACCGGGAAGTCGGTGGGAAAGCCATCATCCACGTACTGCGTTTCCCGGGGAAAATCTTGGGTAGAAATAATGCCATTGGTCCCTACCTGGTGAGAAGACAGAATAGAGATTTAGTTAATCAGCAGAATTCATTTATTTATTACATGTACTTATATAGTGCCATCAATTTACACAGTGCATTACATATACTGTATATTATACATTCACATAAGTAAATTGGCTAACATTAGAAATGATTCTACCGTCAACTCTGATAACTACAGACCACAGGTATAAGCTATACACTCTCCATTGGTAACAATCGGAGGTTTAGCTTCTGACAGTAATTGCATAGGTTACCCTACATTGCGTTAAGGCAATGTAATGTTAAGGCATTTTTTATGACTAGGCTGCCAATTTACCGCAATGGATAAAAAAACATGCATGACCCTTTAACAATGCATTGCACCAGGACAAAGGGTATATGCGCTGTGATGCATTGGGGTGCCATTCACGACAAATGACTCCAACACAGCACAAATAGGAGAGGTGCCTTGCCATGTGTTGTGTTACAGCATGTGTAGTACCCACTGCCACATGCAAAAGTGTGCCTGGGCCCTTTATCTAACAAAAGGCTTTGGCTTGATATAAACTTTAATATCGGTATAGAGTTGCCAACATATCTGTTTCCTTTGTAGAGTTCTCAGACATGGAGTATGAACATTGCTAAAGATAGATATATATCTATTTCTCTAGAGCAGTGGGTCTCAACATTAGTGAGACCTGGCCTGGTAAATCCTTACAAAACCTCCACTGACCCAACAGTAAAAATAAAAAAATAAACAAAATCACACAATAAAAGGATTCTGAATCGGAATGGGGGTTCTGGGGATTCTGCAGCAGACTTTTTGGCCCTATAAGAGATGAGGTTTCTGGGGAGAGGTAGGGGCAACTGTGGGGGATGTGGTCTTTATAGAGAACTGGAGGACTCTCCAGGAGGTTTTTCAGGAGCACTGTGGGAGGATCAGAGTGCACTGCAGGGACTGATTGGCAGTGTGGGACACTGTGGGGGGCTGGGGACACTCTAGGGGGGGCTGGAGGCTCTGCAGCAAGCTGGGGGCATTGTCAGAGGCTGAGAGACACTGCAGACCACTCTGGGAGGTTGGGTGGCACTGTGGGAGATCAGAGTGCACTGCAGGGACTGACTGGCAGTGTATGACACTATTGGGGGCTGGGGATACTCTATGGCAGGGATATGCAATTAGCGGACCTCCAGCTGTTGCAAAACTACAAGTCCCATCATGCCTCTGCATCTGGGTGCCATGCTTGTGGCTGTCAGAGTCTTGCTATGCCTCATGGGAATTGTAGTTCTGCAACAGCTGGAGGTCTGCCAATTGCATATCCCTGCTCTATGGGGAAGCTGGAGGCTCTGCAGCAAGCTGGGGGGGTTGTCAGAGGCTGAGGGACACTGCAGACCACTATGGAAGGTTGGGTGGCACTGTGGGAGATCAGAGTGCACTGCAGGAACTGACTGGCAGTGTATGACACTATTGGGGGCTGGGGATACTCTAGGGGAGGCTGGAGGCTTTGCAGCAAGCTGGGGGCGTTGTCAGAGGCTGAGGGACACTGCAGACCACTATGGGAGGTTGGGTGGCACTGTGGGAGATCAGAGTGCACTGCAGGAACTGACTGGCAGTGTATGACACTATTGGGGGCTGGGGATACTCTAGGGGAGGCTGGAGGCTCTGCAGCATTGTGGGAGGCTGAGGGACACTGCAGACCACTATGGGAGGTTGGGTGGCACTGTGGGAGATCAGAGTGCACTGCAGGGACTGACTGGCAGTGTATGACACTATTGGGGGCTGGGGATACTCTATGGGGAGCTGGAGGCTCTGCAGCATTGTGGGAGGCTGAGGGACACTGAAGACCACTATGGGAGGTTGGGTGGCACTGTGGGAAATGAGGGGATCAGCAGCTAGCTGGAGGCTCAGGAGGAAGGAGGCCACGGCCTGGCAGCAGGCCACAACCCAGTGGTTGAGAACCACTGCCCTACAACAAATAAGCAAAGCAAGAAGAAACTGACCAACTTGCACAAGATTTATAAAATGTTCTTCGTTCCCTCTCAAGGATGCATCCTATTTGGGGCAATTGGAACTGTACTGCTTCAGCCAAAAAATGCAGCGCCTCTTTGGCATGACAGCAACAGGTACACTTTAATTCCTCACAGCTGGGACTGTCCCCTGAGAGGCTTCAGACATGATGGATGATTTCCAGAGATTGTGCGCTATTCAGGTCAAACAGCTGTTCTGTGCATTACATGCATACCCGGGACAATGTGAATGTTGTACCAGATCACATCCCTCATGAGGAGTGGAACGAGAATTAGAAGCAGCTTTTACATACTTCACAAAGCATAGCAACTGTCATCTAATACAGCATGACAAGGCGGTACAAAAAGAAATCATCACGTGCAAAGTGCAGAAATCCAAAAAAAAAAAACTAGATTGCACATTTCCAACGATTTTTTTAGCCATACAGCATATGAAGCATTGCAGTGGTGCCAGAAATGACATCACAGGAGACGCCATCATGTCCTGGCAAGACCCTGCAGCATTGTAGGACCAAGGGTGACCATTCATCAGTATTGTAGACACCAGATCACAAGAGATCCTATTCTGTCTACCATAATGATCTGTTTCTTCTTTGTCTCCTGAAAGGATGAGCGCCTATAAGGGCGGACCATTAAAACAAAAATTATCAAGCTCCCGAGAAGACCAGGCCACTCCTTCTTAGGTTGTAAGTATCAGCTACTTTGGGGTTTAATTTACTATAGACCAGGGGTCTCCAAACTTTCTAAACAAAGGGCCAGTTTACTGTTCTTCAGGCGGGCCGGAAATTGGTGTCAGTGGGAGGAATAGTGTCCCACCATTGGTGTCAGTGGGAGGAATAGTGCCCCACCATTGGTGTCAGTGGGAGGAATAGTGTCCCACCATTGGTATTAGTGGAAGGAATAGTGTCCCACCATTGGTGTCAGTGAGAGGAATAGTGCCCCACCATTGGTGTCAGTACCAAGAATAGTACCCCATAATTTGTGTCAGTGAGAGAAATAGTGTCCCATCATTGGTCTCAGGTGGAGGAATAGCATCTCATATCAGTGGGAGGAATAGTGCCCCAAGAGCCTGATAAAGGCAAGCAAAGGGCCGCATTTGGCCCCCGGGCCGCAGTTTGGAGACCCCTGATATAGACTATACACTTTGCAAGTGCAGCAACACTCTGCAAGTGTAGTTGCTCCAGAGTAAAAGGGGGGAATCTCTGCCAACTTCCATCATCCAATCATGTGCAAGCTCGGCTCAGCTGATCCCATCCTTCCAGCTACCAGTTGTTGCTTTGTGACCGTTAGTGACAGTGGGGTCACAGTGCTGGTGCCACGCCATCGAGCATGTTCCCAGCACAAACCAGCTGTATGCATGTATAAGGCCCACCTCTACTACATTACCAAAAGTGTTGGGACACCTTCCTTTACACACATGAAATTTAATGGCATTCCAGTCTTATTCCGTAGGGTTCAATATTGGGTTGGCCCACCCTTTGCAGCTATAAACAGCTTCAACTCTTCTGGGAAGGCTGTCCACAAGGTTTAGGAGTGTCTATGGAAATGTTTGACCATTCTTCAGGAAGAGCCTTTGTGAGGTCAGGCACTGATGTTGGACAAGAAGGCCTGGATCACAGTCTCGGCTCTAATTCATCCCAAAGGTGTTCTATCGGGTTGAGGTCAGGACTCTGTGCAGGCCAGTCAAGTTCTTCCACCCAGTGGCAGCACAAGGTCATCCAGCACCCAAGGCAAAGATGCCAAACTGCACCTCCCCCTTCCCTTAGCGTTAAGAGTCTGGGCACCCACATCCTTGAAATAAACCATTGCACCCATTTCCCCCCCCTTGTCTTAGCCCTGACTCCACCCCAAACTTGCTCATCCATGTCTTTATGGACCTTGCTTTGTGCACTGGTCCAAATCATTTGGTGGAGGGGGGATTATGATGTGCGGTTGTTTTTTAGGGGTTGGGCTTGGCCCCTTAGTTCCAGCAAAGGGAACTCATAAAGTGGAGTTCCACTGGTTAAGTTTATTAAAAGTCAGCAGCTACAAAAAGTTTTGATAAACAGACACTCGCCTGTCCCACGGTCCAGCAATGCGGCCACCAGATGCCTCGCTCCTCTCCCCCACCTCTACGCGGCACCGGCATTGTACGTTTATGGCTTCACAGCCGGGCAAGTCGCGCTGCGCTCTGTCAGTTACCAGGCAATCTTCTGGGACATGTGACGTGTCCCAGAAGATTGTGGGGGGGTCGCCTAGAGGGAGAGGAGTCGCCACCTAGGTGGCCAGACCAGGAAGTGGGAGCTGGGTACTTTTCAAAACGAGGTACCCGCTCTCCCAAAAAAAAATGACATGCCAATTGTGGCATGTCAGGGGGCGAGGGGTACTTAAAGCAGAAGAAGTTCCGCATTTGGGTGGAACTCCACTTTAAGGGGTCAGCATACCAAGACATTTTGGACAATTTCATGCTCCCAACTTTGTGGGGATAGTTTGGGGGATGGCACCTTTCTGTTCCAACATAACTGTGTACCAGTGCACAAAGCAAGGTCCATAAAGGCATGGGTGAGCGTCTTGGGGTGGAGGAACTTGATTGACCTGCACAGAGTCCTGACTGTAACCCGGTAGAATACCTTTGGGATGATTTAAAGTGGAGACTTCGAGCCAGGCCTTCTTGTCCACATCGCTTCTGGAAGAATGGTCACATTCCCATACACACTCCTAAACGTTGTGGACAGCCTTCCCAGAAGAGTTGAAGCTGGTATAGCTGCAAAGGGTGGGCCAACTTAATATTGAACCCTATGGACTAAGACTGGGATGCCGTTAAGGCCTTAGTTCACATTGGTCCCATTTGGCATGCAATTTGACATGCCAAATCGGCAGCAATCGCACCGTTCGAATCGATGCGACACAACTTTGCAGTTACTGTACTGGACTCAAGTGCGTGTAGGCAGGCGTCCCAATACTTTTGGTAACATATGGCTTGCAAGAAGGGGTTAAAGAAGGGCAGGCAGAAGCAACAAACTGTCCTGGATGTTTACATGTATTCTGGTGCAGAAGATCATATTAGTATCCTCCGGAGGTTTAAAAACGAAGATAACATTGTTACAAAAATCAAATCTGCTCTGCTGTCAGAAACTACAAGAATGTTTTTGGCTTTTCTTAACAGCAAAAAGTTCTTGTAGAAAGTCATCAAGCAGAAAATCCCAGATGTTGTTGCAGTGATTAGCGAGAGGCTCTGGAGCGCCGTGGCCCTGGGAGGACACACTGTACTCTTGTTACACGCCAAGAGGAACCGTCTGCAAGGCAGCTGGAGGGAGAGAGACCCTCTGAATTCAGCGCCGCGCTTGACATTGCAAAAGCAGCAAACAGAGACTTATAGCAAGAGCAACCACAAACAATGAAAACCACGTCCATACCGCGCCTATTCTGGCACTCCTCTCCTTTATGTAAAAATCATCTTTTTTTGCTAGAAAATTACTCAGAACCCCCAAACATTATATATGTTTTTTTATATATATATCCAAATTACCAGTGGGGACGCATTAAGCCAGAACGCAGGCCACAATTGGCCCATGGGCCGGACTTTTGATATGCCATCTCTAGGGAATAAAATGGTGATCGTTGCAACTTTTTATGTCACACGGTATTTGCGCAGAGATTTTTCAAAAGCTTTTTTTTTGGAAATGAGTGAAAAAAAACACATAAGGTTGGCCCAATTTTTTTGTATAATGTGAAACGTGTAACACCGAGTAAATAGATACCCAACGTCACGCTTTAAAATTGCACACATTCATGGAATGGTACCAAACTTTGATACTTAAAAATCTCCATAGGCGACGCTTCAATTTCTTGTTTTTACAGGTCATCCGTTTTGGGCTAGAATTGTTGCTCTTGCTCCAACACACGCAACATTACCTCACATGTGTGATTTTAACACGGTTTACATATGTGGGCGCGACTTACATATGCGTTCACTTCTGTGCTCGAGCGCGCGGGGACAGGGGCACTTTAAATTTTTTATTTATTGATTGTTTGTATTTATTCTTTGATCATTTTTATTCCTATTACAAGGAATGTAAATATTCCTTATAAAAGGAATAGTGCATGACAGGTCCTCTTTATGAAGAGATGCGGGGTCTATAAGACCCCACATCTCTCCTCCAGGCTAGAAAGATTGAGATAAAAAAATTTAATAAATTGTCTCGACCTTTCCAGCCGAGTCCCCGGCATTGGCCCAGATTCAAGAAGCAATTGCGTCTGCGTAACCATAGTTACACAGCGCAATTGCTTACTTGCGCCGGCGTTTCAAATGCTCCTGATTCAGGAACCTCGTTACGCCGACGGCAGCCTAAGATATGACTAGCATAAGGCTTTTATGCCAGTCATATCGTAGGCTGCATTCTTACGCTGGCCGCTAGGGGGCGTTCCCGTTGTGGTCAGCGTAAAGTATGCAAATTGCATACTAACGCCGATTCACAACCCTACGCGAGCCCTGCGTACACAGTTTACGTCGTTCGCGTAAGGCTGCTCCTGCTAATAGCAGGGGCAGCCAATGCTACGTATACCCGTCGTTCCCGCGTCACAAAGTTTAAATTTTACGTTGTTTGCGTAAGTGAATCGTGAATGGCGCTGGACGCCATTCACGTTCACTTTGAAGCAAATGACGTTCTTGCGACGTCATTTGCCGCAATGCACGTCGGGAAACTTTCCCGACGGAGCATGCGCACTACGCTCGGCGCGGGAACGCGCCTAATTTAAATGATCCACGCCCCCTACGGGATCATTTAAATTACGCGCCCTTACGCCGGGCATTTTTGAGGAGCGCCCACGCAAATTACGTGGCTACTGCTTCGTGAATGAAGCGTAGCGCAAATAATTTGCGGGAGCGCAGGGCAAAAACGGGACGCTGTGCCTCCGTCGGCCCCAGTGTTTACATCCGTCGGCCCAGACGTGATGTCATAATGTCGCGCCCGGGCCTCCGAGGGTCATAGAGATGACTGGGGACTATCTGGTCACCAGAAATCTCTATGGCTAAGTTTCAGCAGACTGGAGAAGCACGGAATCGGAGACGGAAAAAAAAAAAAAAAAATACCCGACACCATTCAGATATCACCATTGGTTGCCACTGCTGTCAAAATCAGTGAGCCAATGAGGAGAGAGAGGGTTAGGGCCGAGCCACAGATGTGTCTGAATGGACACACAGAGCAGAAGCTCAGCTTGGGAACCCCAATAGCAAGCTGCTTGTTGTGGGGGCAGTGGGCAGGAGGGAGGGACCAGATGTACTACCAGAGCAAAGTGGTTAAGAAAACTCGATACACCAACACAAAATGCCGAACATGCAGAAAAATAGATTGAGGTTTTACATACACTTCATGGCCGACATTAAAGGATAAGATGAATCAATCGATCTAATTCAGAAGCAGGTTTTGGGTTTCAAGACACCGAAATATAATGACAACAATCTGTCCACATTACAGGACACAGCCATGCCTTGTGTCACCGCAGACGCCCCTCCCCCGGTCAGCCATGTACACATATGCCCTTTTTCCACGACCAAAAATTCCTTTCCCAGCCTGTAATGCATTTTCTGCCCAGTTTAAAAAGCAAAGTAAAAGCAGTAAGCGATTCAGTGACAACATAGAGACTCTTTGTGTGTGCGGAGACGCGGAAGGCAGAGGTTGTCCCCTCTGGATTGGAATTCATATGGCTATAAGTACAGACACATGTAATTACTATACCCCCTCCCATCCCCCATCATACTACCACACTGGCTGGCTGATTGCATGTATACATTTACATATCTGCCTTAAAGAGACCCTGTCACCGGCTTGTATTTAAAAAAATGCTAGCAGTGATTTCCACTTGCAATGTGCCTGTGAGCCTGCTAGAACGTTTGACTACTCCAGGAGAATCAATTCCCCGGCACAGCCTCCTTCCACATCAGAGCCCTCTTCTCTTAGTGCTGGTCCAGCTCCTTTGCCCCTCCCCTCATCCTATATGTATCTGCCGGGGAAGGCTCAAGGGGAATACTATAGTGAGCCACTGATGACTGAGGCTGCTGACATCACATCCAAGCTTCCAGCAACAGTCTTAGGCTTTTACAGGTAAATAAAAATGCATAAAATAGGTTATATGTTATGGGGGACTTGTTGCTGAAATGAATTTGACATGATGACAGGGTCCCTTTAAAGGGGAATTGTCAGGAGGGATGAGAATTGCCAATGCCTCTATCCCCAACTTGAGCTCATTCCTAGGAGTTCAGCTACTTTGGAAGCAGTCAAATCACAAGCTCGTCTCCTGCGTCACATCACAAGCTCGTCTCCTGCGTCACATCACAAGCTCGTCTCCTGCCTCAAATCCACAAGCTCGTCTCCTGCCTCAAATCCACAAGCTCGTCTCCTGCCTCAAATCCACAAGCTCGTCTCCTGCCTCAAATCCACAAGCTCGTCTCCTGCCTCAAATCCACAAGCTCGTCTCCTGCCTCAAATCCACAAGCTCGTCTCCTGCCTCAAATCCACAAGCTCGTCTCCTGCCTCAAATCCACAAGCTCGTCTCCTGCCTCAAATCCACAAGCTCGTCTCCTGCCTCAAATCCACAAGCTCGTCTCCTGCCTCAAATCCACAAGCTCACCTCCTGCGTCAAACGGAAAGCTCACCTCCTGCGTCAAACGGAAAGCTCACCTCCTGCGTCAAACGGAAAGCTCACCTCCTGCGTCAAACGGAAAGCTCACCTCCTGCGTCAAACGGAAAGCTCACCTCCTGCGTCAAACGGAAAGCTCACCTCCTGCGTCAAACGGAAAGCTCACCTCCTGCGTCAAACGGAAAGCTCACCTCCTGCGTCAAACGGAAAGCTCACCTCCTGCGTCAAACGGAAAGCTCACCTCCTGCGTCAAACGGAAAGCTCACCTCCTGCGTCAAACGGAAAGCTCACCTCCTGCGTCAAACGGAAAGCTCACCTCCTGCGTCAAACGGAAAGCTCACCTCCTGCGTCAAACGGAAAGCTCACCTCCTGCGTCAAACGGAAAGCTCACCTCCTGCGTCAAACGGAAAGCTCACCTCCTGCGTCAAACGGAAAGCTCACCTCCTGCGTCAAACGGAAAGCTCACCTCCTGCGTCAAACGGAAAGCTCACCTTCTGCGTCAAACGGAAAGCTCACCTCCTGCGTCAAACGGAAAGCTCACCTCCTGCGTCAAACGGAAAGCTCACCTCCAGCGTCAAACGGAAAGCTCACCTCCTGCGTCAAACGGAAAGCTCACCTCCTGCGTCAAACGGAAAGCTCACCTCCTGCGTCAAACGGAAAGCTCACCTCCAGCGTCAGTCACAAGCTCATCTCCTCCTTCAGATGCTTCTTTCAGGTCAGTGACCCACTGCGGTATCCCGCACCTTTAAAACTATTCAGCAATGGCAGCTACCATATTTCTATGCTGACAGGTTCTCTTTAAAGTATCTATATATTCCCATTCCATTCACACACAGAGGTGTGGCTCAACTCTGCCCCCTTCTCTCCTTATTGGCTCACCGTCACTGTGTTAGCCAATGAGGAGGGAGAGGCACCAGAGGAAGGAACAGCATGCGTGCGGGGGTGACGTCATTGTGGCTCACCCCAGTCAGGCGGCCGGAGTCTGAAATCCAGAAGGAAGACCAGGTGTAGATGGAAGCACCTACAGCAGTGACAGCGTGCCGCTGGAGGGCTTCGTTTCAAGGTACATTTCTTATAATGTGCATACTAGCACATTATGATATTGCCTTGCAGGAGAAAACTTTTTTTTTTTTCCTACAAGACTTTACTACCGCTTTAACAATTCCAGTCTAAACTTCTTCTTTTTTTTTACCAAACTTGGGCACCTTTCACATGGGCTTTCCGATCAGGTCCCCTTGTCAGTTTTTCAGGCGGACCCGATCAGTCGCTCCATTCACTCTTATGGGGCAGCAGATATCATCAGTGACATGTCCGCTGACACCCGCTGCTATCCGATTCGATCCTGTCCGTGAAATCCAGACGGATGGAGACCCTATTTTTCATCTGTCTGGAGGATCGGATCGTTTTCATCCGATCTCCCCATAGAGGAGAGCGACGCTCTGACAGGTCAATCTCAGCACAGTGAGCGGAGACATATCCGTCATCCACCTGCTCAGCGGGGTTCAGCGGATCGATCCCCCGCGCTGAGCAAAGCGAGTCCACCGCGTGGATCGCTTGTTTACTATGATCTCGTTGAAGAAATCAAAACACATAGGGTTGAATTACTAAAGCTGGAGAGTTCAAAATCTGGTGCAGCTGTGCGTGGTAGCCAATCAGCTTCCAGGTTTTGTCAAAGCTTAATTGAACAAGCAGAAGTTGGAAGCTGATTGGTTACCATGCACAGCTGCATCACATTTTGCGCTCTCCAGTTTTAGAAAATCAACCCCACAGTATCCTTTCAAGCAATACAAAAATCAGAGCTTTGATATACATTGCAAAAAAGTGCAATATTCAAGGGCCACTAAAGACCTCATTTCTCAGCAGTGACAGATCATGACAAAGAGAAAGTTTAAGGGCCAGTTCACGCCAAATGCGGTTCCGTACAGTTTTGTGAGATTGTCATTGCAGAAACTGGCACTGATCCTGGGGGTTATTATTTCCTTGGGAGGGGCTCCATTTTTTATGATATTGTTATTCAAAGTTGCTAGTTGCTTGATAGTTGCATCAGGTTTCTCAAACCTTTGCATGCCTGCGCTTTATGTGATAATGACTAAGCCCCTCCCCTTCATGACATTGTCAAAAAGGGACCGAGCATTGGATGACCTTAAAATGATGCCCCCCCCCCCCCAGAAAAAAGTTCAGCGGACGCCCATGGTGCCAACTAGAGCCATTGGAATACATCAGGGATATGCAATTAGCGGACCTCCAGCTGTTGCAGAACTATAAGTCCCATGAGGCATAGCAAGACTCTGACAGCCACAAGCATAACACCCAGAGGCATGATGGGACTTGTAGTTTTGCAACAGCTGGAGGTCCGCTAATTGCATATCCCTGGAATACATGGAAAACACTGTGCATGCATTTTGTGGAGAAAAAAACCACACGGAACTGCGTCTGGTGTGAACTGGCCCTAAAAAGCCCGGTCCAGGTTTTTGCGACAAAGGTGTGCTACTGGTGATACTTTACATTTAGGACTCGGAGAGATTGCACAAGGTGTTTTTTTCTGAGAGATTTTGGAAATGATGGGAAATCTCTGCAATGGGGGTACAGTCTGCAGTAAAAACCTGACAAGAAGTTCTATTCCAGTGTTCAAAACTAATAAAGAAAAGACACTGTGTCATTATTGTGAGTCGTCCTTTAATCTGTCCCAGCCTGCTAGGATTCCAATGTAGAGCCCACACCGGCCCATTGTTTCCACTATCAAGTAATGTTTCCTGGACTCCGCTCAGTGATCACTTCTGTACAAGAAAACAGTGTCCAACCATGGACAGAACTCCCCTCTGCTTTACAATAGGAGGGGGTGGGATGTGCTCGGGGCCACAATGAATGGAAGGCTGCCAGCAGGGGGGAGCAACGAAAATGCCACAGCGCACTTCCCTGCCCAGAGCTACAGAGCGTTCCCAGAACTTCTCTCCAGAACCATACTGGGTGCAGACACGTAAATACATAGGGCCAGATCCACATACCCTGGCGCATCTTTCCATCGGGCGCAGCGTTATCTCGGATACACTACGCCGCAACTTACTTTTTTTTGTATCCTCAAAAAAAACGTAAGTTACGGCGGCGTATTGTATCTTTGGCGGCGTAAGGACGCGCAGTTCAAATGGATGTGATGGGGGTGTGTTTTATGTAAATACGTCTTGACCCGACGTAAATTAAGTTTTTTTTTAACTGCGCATGCGCCGTCCGTGGGGGTATCCCAGTGCGCATGCTCGAAATTAAAACAAGCCAATGTTTACGACGGTGACGTCATTCTACGCAAAGCCCTATTCGGAAACGACTTACGCAAATGACGTAACATTTTCAAAATTTGACGCGGGAATGACGGCCATACTTAACATAGGATACGCCTCATATAGCAGGGGTAACTATACACCGGAAAAAGCTGAACGCAAACGATGGAAAAAATGCGCCGGCCGGACATATGTTCGTGGATCGCCGTATCTAGCTAATTTGCATACTCGGTTCGGAATTCGACGGAAACGCCACCTAGCGGCCAACGTAAATATACACCTACGATCCGACGGCGTACTAAGACGTACGCCTGTCGGATCGATCCCTCATTCCGTCGTATCTTGTTTTGTGGATACAAAACAAAGATACGACGCGGGAACTTTGAAATTATGCGGCGTATCCATAGATACGCCGGCATAATTTGTTTGTGGATCTGGCCCATAGGACTTAGGGGCCCATTCACACCTAAGCGTTTGTAGCCTGATGCTATAAAACGCTAGAGGGGAAAAAATCCATTATTCTCTATGGAGATGGTTCACATCTACACTCCAAAACGCCTGAAGCTTAAACAAGTTCTGGACCCTTTTTTGTTGCACGAATCGGGCCGATTTGGGCATTTTTGAACGTTTGTATTCCCATAGAAGCTAATGGAAACGCTCGATTCAAGCGTCTAGCGCGACAACGAGCATTTCTACAGGCGTTTTGTCGCTTTAATCTGTTCTGTGAAATAGAATATTCACCCAGGAAGAAGATAAAAAAAATACTACAAACGGCAACAAATGATGAAAGAGATGATCATTTTTCCCATTGGCTAAAATAAAAAATGACGAAGTTCAAAAACGTCGGACAACGATGTATGCAAACACGCGAATATGTGCGACAAAACGCCGGAAAAAACTATCAAAAACGCTACGCTCAGATGTGAATGCAGTCTAACTGCTAAAGAGAACCTGTCACAAGAAAACTACAGAGGCTCCCACTGTCATCCAGCCTTCTGGAAAGGTTAGCTGCTAGACTATAATAATACTGGGGTGGATTCAGGTACGACTTGCGCCCTCTTACAGAGGCGCAGCGTACCGTTTTAACGCTGCGCCTCCGTAAATTACCTGCGCTACGCTTCATTCACGAAGCAGTAGCTCCGTAATTTGCGTGGGCGCTCCGTAAAAATGGCCGGCGTAAGCGCGCATAATTGAAATGATCCCGTAGGGGGCGTGGATCATTTAAATTAGGCGCGTTCCCGCGCCGAACGTAGTGCGCATGCTCCGTCGGGAAACTTTCCCGACGTGCATTGCGGCAAATGACTTTGCAAGGACGTCATTTGCTTTAACGTGAACGTAAATGGCGTCCAGCGCCATTCACGATTCACTTACGCAAACAACGTAATTTTCAAACATCGCAACGCGGGAACGACGTGTATACTTAGCATTGGCTGCCCCTGCCAATAGCAGGAGCAGCCTTACGCGGAACCCGACGAACGCAAACGACGTAAAATGCGAACGCAGGGCACGCGTACGGCTGTGAATCGGCGTGAGTATGCAATTTGCATACTCTACGCTGACCACTACGGGAAGGCCACCTAGCGGCCATCGTAAGAATGCAGCCTAAGATATGACTGGCATAAGGCTCTTATGCCGTCGTATCTTAGGCTGCAGTCGGCGTAACGAGCTTTCTGAATACAGAAAAGTCGTTACGCCGGCGCAACTAAGCAATTGCGCTGCGTAACTATGGATACGCAGACGCAATTGCTTACTGAATCCACCCCACTGTCTTCTGAAGACCCATTCACATTATGACATATTTTTTTTTTTTGCGAGTTGTCACTTTACACGCAAAGGATGGGCTGCCCCATATGTGACAAATATGGCAAAGTAGCTTCTGCAGCTTTAAGAGTTTTGCACACATTGCCGCGTTTGAGGTCTAAGAGTTCCCTTCACTGGAACTAAGGGGCCAAGCCCAACCCCTGAAAGACAACCCCACACCATAATCCCCCCTCCACAAAGCAAGGTCCATAAAGACATGGATGAGCGAGTTTGGGTGGAGGAACAAGACTGTCCTGCACAGAGTCCAGATAGAGCACCTTTGGGATGAATTAGATCGGAGACTGTGAGCCAGGCCTTCTCGTCCAACATCAGTGCCTGACCCCACAAATGCGCTTCTGGAAGAATGGTCAAACATTCCCATAGACACACTCCTAAACCTTGTGGACAGCCTTCCCAGAAGAGCTAATGCTGTTATAGCTGCAAAGGGTGGGCCAACTCAATATTGAACCCTACGGACTAAGACTGGGATACCATTATAGTTCATGTGTGTGTAAAGGCAGGTGTCCATGTAGTGTACATTGTGGGTGATCATAAGTCCAGATACAGACTGTGCACAGAGAAGAACATACAGGGGACCTGAAGCCCATGTACAGCAGGTGATGGAGATATAGAGAGATAGAAATATGATATATCAGTGTGCACAGCGATGCCCCCCTCCTGTGTGTACCCAACAATACAAAATGGGCATACAATCAGTGCTTTCTCGTGGGTTACAAAGAAGTAGATTCTGTACAAAGTACAAAGTACTAAACCTCCTACATTAAAACACAGTGCTGCTGCAGTGCTCAGTTACACAATCAGTGCCATTCTCATTGTTCACACAGATGCTGGGCACAGTGCAGCTCTCAGTGCTCAGACAGATGCTGGGCACAGTGCAGCTCTCAGTGCTCAGACAGATGCTGGGCACAGTGCAGCTCTCAGTGCTCGCACAGACAGATGCTGGGCACAGTGCAGCTCTCAGTGCTCGCACAGACAGATGCTGGGCACAGTGCAGCTCTCAGTGCTCGCACAGACAGATGCTGGGCACAGTGCAGCTCTCAGTGCTCGCACAGATGCTGGGCACAGTGCAGCTCTCAATGCTAGTCTAAACTGATGCAGCTCTCAGTGCTCACACAGAAACATGTTTGGCACACTGCTGCTCTCAGTGCTTTTGCTGGGCACAGTTCAGCACTAGCAAAGATGTTGGGCACAGCACTGCTTAGTGTTCAGACAGATGTTGGGCACAGTGCTGCTCTCAGTGCTAACACAGACTGATGTTTGGCACAATGAGGGTCTCAGTAATCACACAGACTGTTAGTGAGCACAGTGTTGCTCTCTGTGCTGATGTAGCTCGGGTCTTGTGCTGCACTCAGTGCTCACACGATGGACACAGTGCAGCTTTCAAAGCTCATACAGATAGATATTGGGCACAGAGAGGGTCCCAGTAATCACACACAGATAGCGGGCACAGTGCTACTCCCAAATAATGGGCACCATACAGGCTGCTCTCAGTGTTCATACAGATGTTCAGCACAGTGCAGCTCTCCTTGCTCACATTTACTCTGTGGTAATGTCAGTGTACTCACATATAGATATACCCAGTGTTACACTCAGTGTACTCCATCTCAGTTCTGATGTCAGTGATAATATACTCAGTGCACTCTGTCTGTGCTGGTATCAGTGCTATGTCTCTATCAGTGCTATGTCTCTATCAGTGCTATGTCTCTATCAGTGCTAGTGTCAGTGCTATGTCTCTATCAGTGCTATGTCTCTATCAGTGCTATGTCTCTATCAGTGCTATGTCTCTATCAGTGCTATGTCTCTATCAGTGCTATGTCTCTATCAGTGCTAGTGTCAGTGCTATGTCTCTATCAGTGCTATGTCTCTATCAGTGCTATGTCTCTATCAGTGCTATGTCTCTATCAGTGCTATGTCTCTATCAGTGCTAGTGTCAGTGCTATGTCTCTATCAGTGCTAGTGTCAGTGCTATGTCTCTATCAGTGCTAGTGTCAGTGCTATGTCTCTATCAGTGCTAGTGTCAGTGCTATGTCTCTATCAGTGCTAGTGTCAGTGCTATGTCTCTATCAGTGCTAGTGTCAGTGCCATGTCTCTATCAGTGCTATGTCTCTATCAGTGCTAGTGTCAGTGCTATGTCTCTATCAGTGCTAGTGTCAGTGCTATGTCTCTATCAGTGCTAGTGTCAGTGCTATGTCTCTATCAGTGCTATGTCTCTATAAGTGCTGGTGTCAGTGCTATGTCTATCAGTGCTGGTGTCGGTGTACTCACAGTATACTCTCAGTGTTGGTGTCAGTACTCTGATGCCATGTACACACGATTGGATTTTTCAGCAAAAGTCTGATGGAGCGTACAGATGGTTGGAATTTCCGACCAAAAGCTCACATCAGACTTTTCTTGTCGGAATTTCCGATTGTGTGTGTACGCGGCATCAGTGTACTCTCTACCAGTGTCCTCTCTACCAGTGTACTCCAGGTGTCAGTGCTAGTGTCAGTGCTATGTCTCCATCAGTGTCCTCTCTAGGTATCAGTGTCCTCTCTATCAGTGTACTCCAGGTGTCGGTGCTATGTCTCCATCAGTGCTTTGTCTCTCTTGGTGTCAGTGTCTATCAGTGTCCTCTCTACCAGTGTCCTCTCTACCAGTGTCCTCTCTATCAGTGTCCTCTCTATCAGTGTCCTCTCTCTCAGTGTCCTCTCTCTCAGTGTCTCTCTCTGTGCCTCTCTCTGTGCCTCTCTCTGTGCCTCTCTCTGTGCCTCTCTGTCAGTGTCTCTCTCTGTGTCTCTCTATCAGTGTCCTCTCTATCAGTGTCCTCTCTATCAGTGTCCTCTCTATCAGTGTCCTCTCTATCAGTGTCCTCTCTCTCAGTGTACTCTCTCTCAGTGTACTCTCTCTCAGTGTACTCTCTCTCAGTGTACTCTCTCTGTGTCTCTCTTGGTATCAGTGTCTCTCTATCAGTGTCTCTCTATCAGTGTACTCTCTTGGTATCAGTGTCTCTCTCTCAGTGTCTCTCTATCAGTGTCTCTCTCTCTCTCAGTGTCTCTCTCTCAGTGTCTCTCTATCAGTGTCTCTCTCTCTCTCTCAGTGTCTCTCTCTCAGTGTCCTCTCTCTATCAGTGTCCTCTCTATCAGTGTCCTCTCTATCAGTGTCCTCTCTATCAGTGTACTCTCTATCAGTGTCCTCTCTATCAGTGTCCTCTCTATCAGTGTCCTCTCTATCAGTGTACTCTCTATCAGTGTCCTCTCAATCAGTGTCCTCTCAATCAGTGTCTCTCTATCAGTGTCTCTCTATCAGTGTCTCTCTGTGTCCTCTCGGTGTGTGCCGGCGTCGTACTCACATAGAGCTCCTTGAAGTCGGCCTCATAGAAGAGAATGGGCTGTGTGAGTGTCACCACCTCGGAGGTCTCATCATCCCCGTCCGGTAAGAGTCGGTCCCCCCGGGACTCCCCGTATGGGAAGAGCTCCTGGCGGGAGATGGCAGCGGAGAAGCCGAGGAGAAGGCAGTGCCAGTGCAGGATGCGGAGGACCCGGCTCACCATGGCTGAAGATCGGCACTGGACTGATCCGGGACCTCCCGACCCCCGCAGCGGAGCCCTGGGTGGGCGGGGCGGGGGCGTGGTCAGGGGGGCCGGGGCTGTCAATCACAGGAGGAGGAGGGGGGCTGTGCTGACTGTTTAGGAGGTTAGGTTCTCCGCACTGAGAGAGAACAAGAATCGGAAGGGAACGTCCTCCGTCTGTCCGCATTCACACTCTGGGGCAAATTCCCAAATGTGGGGCAGATGCCAAATACATGGCCATGTATCTACCTGACCAATCACATTTCATCATCAGCCCAACACCAGTTCTGATCAGATTCAAACCATCAATACTGGGCTGAATGGGATTCCAATACATTGTATATACATATTGTACTTTCATATCACTCCCTGCCCCTCCCCCTCCCTGCAATTCCAATGGTTTTTATAAAATCAGAAAAAAGATTAAAGTAGAATTACATTAAAAAAAAAAAGAAGCTGAATGGCAGTTTTGTTTTATTGCAGAAAAGACCCTGGCCCGGATTCAGGTAGAATTGCCCATCATTTACGGAGGCGCAGGACAACGTTTTTGCCCTGCGCCCCCGCAAATTTGCTCTGCTGCCCTTGATTCACGGAGCAGAAGCTCCATGAATTGCGCGGGCGCAAAATGCCCGGCGCTAGAGCACGCAATTTAAATGATCCCGGAATCATTTAAATTAGGCACGTTCCCGCGCCGATCGTAGCGCGCATGCTCCGTCGGGAAACTTTCCCGACGTGCATTGCGGCAAATGACATCGCAAGGACGTCATTTGCTTCAAAGTAAACGTGAATGGCGTCCAGCGCCATTCACGATTCACGTACGCAAAGTATGTAAAATTAGAATTTCGCGACGCGGGAATGACGGGTATACGTAACATGGGCTGCCCCGGCTAATAGCAGGGGCAGCCTTGCGCGAAAACCGCCGTACGTAAACGACGTAAATTGCGTACGCAGGGCTCGCGCAACGTTGTGAATCGGTGTTAGTATGCAATTTGCATACTATACACTGAGCACAACGTGAACGCCACCTAGCGTCCACCGCAAGAATGCAGCCTAAGATATGCGGGCATAAGAGCCTTATGCCGCGCAAATCTTAGGCTGCAGTCGGCGTAACGAGGTTCCTGAATCAGGAGCACTCGTTACGCCGGGGCAAGTAAGCAATTGCGCTGTGTAACCTATGGTTACACAGGCGCAATTGCTTCTTGAATCCGGCCCCCTATAATTATCTTCCGCCATAAATGCAGTCTTTGACCTTTCATTGGTTATGTCCAGGGATGGACTGGCCATTGGGACTACAGGGAGTTTCCCGGTGGGCCGATGGCTCAGTGGGCCAGCTTCAGTGACAGTGGACCGCCGCCCCCCTCCGCTCCTCTGTCTCTCCCTCCCCGCAGCGCTCACCTGGGGGTAACAAAGAAGCAGGGGGGGGACCAGAGGAGCAGGGGGGGGGGGGGACAGAGGAGCATTGGGGGAAGGGGACAGACAGCTGACTCAACAGCTATGGCCGGGGAGTTTCTCCCTTCTGCCTAATTTTGTCCCATCAGGGGGGGCACCGAACTGATTCTTTGCCCCGGGTGAAATAATGTCTAACTTCCCCACTGGTACTACTAGGGTGGCCGGGATGCAGGAGTTGTCCGGCCGCCATGGGAGAGACTTGTCAAAGTGGGCCAGTCTGGATGAAGTCCAGGGCCAAATTTCTGTCCCAGTCCAGCCCTGGTTATGTCCACTGAGCCGCGCATGCAAAGCTCACAATACATTGCGGCACCCATCCATGCCTTCTGATGGGGCTCTGGTACGCATGCGCAGAAGTGACACCATTGCGGCCTGACCATACAAGTTGCTAGACGAAGCAATCCGTAATAAACTCGTAATTTATTTTTGTTTTTCTTATCCAGACTTCCTACAACCTACTACCATAAAGTGTTTGTATGCACCGCACATTGTTACAGAGACCCCTTTCACACTGGGGGGATTTTCAGGCGCTTTAGCGCTAGAAAAAGCCTCTGCAAAGCGCCTCTTGTTTATTCTTGTATGACTTTTCACACTGGGGTTGTGCACTCGCGAGACAATCTGGGGCAGAGAGCGCTCCCAAAATGCTCTGCCTATTGGAATGGATGGGCAGCGTTTTGATAGTACCGCAAAACAGGAGTTTTCAACCCTTTTTTCAGGTTAAAAGTGCCCCGCGGCACATTTGGCCACCAAATCAGCTGGTACTGCATATTACAGCATTATAAGATCATGAAAGGTAAGTGGGCAAAGAAGACCATTTCATTGGGAGGATGAAGAGTGAAGAAGTCTCTCTTTAGGCTTAAAGGGACACTAAAGGTTCCCCTTTAAAAAATAAAATAAAAATAACAAACCTGTCATACTTACCTTCATTGTGCAGCTCGTTTTGCACACAGTGGCCCCGATCCTGGCCTTCTGGGGTCCCTCGCGGCTGTCTCGGCTCCCCCCCGCAATAACTAACCCCCTTCATGGAAGCTCTCTCCCATGGTGGTTAGTTCTTGCGGGCACGCTCCCGTGATACGGCCGTTGGCTATAGCCCCCGGCGCGCCGCGTCATTGAATGTGAATGACAGCAGCGGGAGCCAATGGCTGTGCTGCTATCAATCCATCCAATCTAGCCAATCAAAGGCCAGACTGAGTGGAGAGGAGGACGTCGGGGGCGAGCTCAGCAGGTGAACGGGCTCAGGTAAGTAAAACGGTGGGCCGTCATTGCCAGTTTTTTTTTTCACCCTAATGCATAGGATGCATTAAGGTGAAAAAAAGGAACCTTTACAACCCCTTTAATGCACACAGACGTAATGAAGTATTGAAAATGCCAAGTGTAAAAGATGCAATGAAGCAACTGCACTTACACTACTATGGGGTGTACAGATTTTCATTGTCCCCACCTGCAGCTCCCCCTAGCCACAGAAAAGTGTAGAATCTTTTACGCTCTGTGGGGCAGATCCACGTACATCCGCTGTGCCCGGCGGATGTATGGGCGCCGATGTCTGCCTTTATCGTTTAATCCTTGCCTATGTTCCAGTTTAAAGGGGTTGTAAAGGTACAATTTTTTTTTTCTAAATATCTTCCTTTACCTTAGTGCAGTCCTCCTTCACTTACCTCACCCTTCCATTTTGCTTTTAAATGTCCTTATTTCTTCTGAGAAATCCTCACTTCCTGTTCTTCTGTCTGTAACTCCACACAGTAATGCAAGGCTTTCTCCCTGGTGTGGAGTGTTGTGCTCCCCCCTCCCTTGGACTACAGGAGAGTCAGGACGCCCACTAACACACAGCTCCTTTCTCTATCTGCAAAATAGAGAGCGTCCTGACTCTCCTGTAGTCCAAGGGAGGGGGCGAGCACGACACTCCACACCAGGGAGAAAGCCTCGCATTACTGTGTGGAGTTACAGACAGAAGTACAGGAAGTGAGGATTTCTCAGAAGAAATAAGGACATTTAAAAGCAAAATGGAAGGGTGAGGTAAGTGAAGGAGGACTGCACTAAGGTAAAGGAAGCTATTTAGGAAAAACATTTTTTACCTTCACAACCCCTTTAAGCCGGCTTGCTGTCCCAGGTTTCCTGTTTTAGAGTGACACCTTTCTCTTGCAGCATCCTATGGAGACACCTCATACATACAGGGACTAGAGTTGTCACCCTAGGATGGCAAGGCACTCCCCGACTCCATTCCCGCCCTATCTCCAAACGAACAAACTGACTCAAGACTGCACTGTCCACTTGTAATACTTCCCTGTGGCCAGAAGCTCAGAGAAGCAGCACTGAGAGAGCAGAAGCAAGCAGCACTGAAAGTCATGAAGTGCTGGTGTTGGGGTAGGAGTGTTTATTTTATTGTGCTCAGTGTGTTGGCGCTGGCTCATCCCAGCCCTTTAAGGGGTTTCAGATGCCTGGAGGTGGGGTTTACGATCATGTGACCGCTGTTATTGGCTGTCACTGTGATCACATGATCAGAAAGCAGCAATTGGGAGATTTCCATTACCCACTGGTAACTGTGCTCTCGGCACAGCTGTGTTAGCAATGTAGTATGCAAATATGCGAATGCTTGGCGTCAAGGCCCACCCGCCGAAGGGCCATATATTTGATTGTCGTCGGTGCCAAGAGGTTAATACTACTTGAAGCTTAAAAATTGCTTCAATTTATTTCTTAAAGGGGAGTTCCCCCCAAAAGTGGAACTTCCACTTAAACCACTCCTCACCCCCTTACATGCCACATGTTAAATGCGCACTTTTACCACGATTGTTGCCCCCATACGCCAAGATGTGAACAGAGCCTAAAATATAAAAGACAGAGAGCTAGATTCACGTAGCTCGGCTTATAGTTTGGCCGGCGTAGCGCATCTCATATGCGCTACGCCGACGTAAAATAGTGAGCCCAGACCAGTATTCAGAAAGATCTGGCGGCGTACGTTGCGCCGGCGTAGTATAACTAGGCCGGCGTAAGCCCGCCTAATTCAAATGTGAAAGAGGTAGGCGTGTTTTATGTAAATTAACCGTGACCTCAGGTAAATGACGCTTCGAAACGAATGGCGCATGCGCCGTCAGTGAACGTATCCCAGTGTGCATGCTCGAAATCACGTCGCAAATAGTCAATGCTTTCGACGTGAACGTAACTTACGCACAGCCCTATTCGCGTACGACTTACACAAACAACGTAAACGACGGAAAATTCAACGCTGTCCGACGTCCATACTTAACATTGGCTACGCCTCATATAGCAGGGATAACTTTACGCCGGAAAAAGCCTTATGTAAAAGACGTAAAAAAAATCCGCCGGGCGCACGTACGTTTCTGAATCGGCGTATCTAGCTCATTTGCATATTCTATGCGGAAATTAACGGAAGCGCCACCTAGCGGCCAGCGTAAATATGCACCCTAAGATACGACAGCGTAGGAGACCTACGCCGGTCGTATCTTAGCAACATTTAAGCGTATCTCAATTTGATACGACGGCACGGATTCGGACTTACGACGGCGTATCTACTGATACGCCCGTCGTAAGTCTTTCTGAATCTAGCCCAGACTTTTTTTCCAAGACCTCAACACTCTCTCCAACAAAAAAAAAGTTTTGGCTGTAGATACACTTTAGTCTCTCCGATTTTGTATTTTCCGCTTGCTATGGCATAATGTGCCGCCAAGCTCCTTCCATAATCTTTGGGATGGCTCTTTCTGAGGGCACATTGCGGCACGGTGGAGGACAGTACACTTCTATAAACCTCCATTGTTCCCGTCCTGAACGGATATTTCCTCCGCAGTCTGGGCCCCATTCCAAGCAGTCAGCGTATCTCTGTGGGATAAGGCGCTCTGAACTAGCGGTGACACCAACCTCGAAGCTTAGGGCTTGCTGGAATGTTTCCAGACAAATGCTGCCTTCATTACTGTTTAATATACTGATTATCTTTGTATGGGATTTATTTACACAGTTTTAATGTATCTCTTAAATCAATGCGCAACAACAGCAAAACAAGCAAATAAACAGCACTGCCGTGTTTAGACCATGTTAGAGCTTTGGGCTGTTCTAGAGAGTCTGTGATTTATTTGGAATGGTTTGTTTAGATCTCAAAGTGGCTGAAAGTCATGTAAAATATACAGAAATACGAGGAGACTCTGGGAGGGAGGCGTTACCCATCAGTGCCAGGAGATCAGTAATGGTGGTTTTCAGTGCAAAGAGATTCCCTACCCTAAGGCCTCTTTCACATATGGCTATCATGGGGCAGAATCAAATTGAGATACGCTTAAATGTTGCTAAGATACGACCGGCGTAGGTCTCCTACGCCGTCGTATCTTAGAGTGCATATTTACGCTGGCCGCTAGGTAGCGCTTCCGTTAATTTCCGCGTAGAATATGCAAATGCGCTAGATACGCCAACACCAACAAAAGGGCAAAATTCCTCCAACTGACACCAACGATGGGGCAGAATTCCTTCCACTGACATCAACGATGGGGCACTAGTCCTTCCACTGTCACCAAAGAAAGGGCATTGTTTACTCACACTGGATGCCAGGACATTTTCTACTCCCACTGGATGCCAGGACATTTTCTACTCCCACTGGATGCCAGGACATTTTCTACTCCCACTGGCTCTAGTCCGGCCTCCCTAAAGTCTGAAGGACGGTAAACTGCCCCATTGTTTAGAATGTTTGGCATCCCCTGCCTTAGAATAAACCTCCCTATTTCCTCAAAACCAATCCTCCCTGTAACCTCAACACTAATCTTCCCTGTAACCTCAACACTAATCTTCCCTGTAACCTCAACACTAATCCTCCCTGTAATCTAGCACTAACTCTTTCTGTAACCCAAACAATAATCCTTCCTGCAATCTAACATTATTCCTTACACTAAACCTCCCTGTAAGCCCAACTCTAGCCTATACTATATTGTAACACTAGCCCTCCACTAACCAGCCCTGTGACAACAAACCTATCCCCAACTGTAACATTAATCATGCCTAATGTAAATGTAGTTATACTCACCTCTTATGCACCAGTACAACCTGGGCTCAGAGGATTCGGGTTGTAGGATGTTGGCCTTCAGACTGAGGACATCTAATGGTAGAAAAAAGTATTGCAGAGGAAATCTCTGTATTGAAACTGAATATTGCAACAGAAGGTAATTTTGTTAACAAACACATAATTGTTATTGTGTTCTTTTTGGCTGGTGTTCTGCTATTACTGCTCTAGAAATAGCTTTTTCTAATCACCTGAAAACTTCTTCTAATCACCTGAAAATTCCAGTGTGTCTTTTCACATTGTGGCGGTGCGTTAACGGGACTTTCTGAGAAGTCCTGCATGCAGCATCTTTGGGATTGGTTGGGAATGCTCCCAAAACGCCCTGCCCATTGGAATGAATATGCATCGCTTTCAAAGCTCCACAAAACAGGACTTTTAAATATTTTTTTTTGGGGGTAATAAGCATTCCACTAGCGGCTGAAAAGCGGCGCAAAAGCACCACTTAAACAGCATTAAAGTGCTGCTAAAATGAGCGGTGCTTTAGCATTCAAGCCCGGCGCTTTCAGTGTGAAAGCAGCTTAAATGTCCAAGTGTGCATAGCCACATAGGATAACATTGAGCTGCTTCTACAGGCAGAACACAAAACTCCTGTAGAAGCAACGATTTTTAAGCCAGTGCGCATGGAGCCTTAGTGATATAGACTGTTAAGCAGAAGAGTCCACGTCAATATGTCCATCAATGAACAATGAATTTATCATTATTGAGCATTTCTCAACTAGGCCTTTGTACAAGCGCTGAGCCAGCAACAATACAACATCACGGATAAGCTGGTGTTTCTGAGAAAGCAGACATAACAAAGACAACTATCATGCAGGGAGATTCCAAGAACCAGAAAACCCTGAAGATAAAATAAGCTACTATAGGTAGTAATGGACAATACTCAGCATATAAGTAGAAAATGTATATACATTTTATTAAGTGGTATAAATAGTCCATACTTAAGTAAAATCACAGCACAGGACTGCTAATAGCCAATCACAAAAACTAACCTCTAAATGACAGGCAGTGTTGCACCAATAAACGTATGCCTTTTTGAGACGTTAGTGTCTTTGAAGACGTTTTCATAGCAGTACACAGCGTAATATTAGACCAAATATCCAGCCGGTGTAGTGTCACAGTCTGCTGCCTATCGTAGAATGCTGTGGAAGTCACGTGGCGGCCAACTGTGCATGCGCTATGCGTTCCAAACGCAAGTGCGATGCATTCCAATAGATTTACGACAGTACACACCAGCGAACCCGGCATTCAGGGCGACGTGGATTTAGAGGAAAGCGGCCAGTCGGCCTCACGTCCTCGCTCCGCTCGCTCGGCCTCCTGGCTCTTTTTTTTAACATCCTCCAATCCACGGGGATGTTAAGGAAAGAGCCTGGATGGCGACCGAGGTTTCACTGGTGTGTACTGTCGTGAATCCATTGGAACGCATCGCTTTTGGAACGCATCGCGCATGCGCAGTTGGCCGCCACATGACTTCCGAAGCATTCTACGATAGGCAGCAGAATGTGACAATACACTGGCTCTCCGACAGCTACAGTTGCATTCCACCTTACCACTTCCGTTGTCATGAGAGTATGTTAAGTTGACTCATCCTCTGCTCGCAGAGCTACGCGATCACGTTTGCGAAACGCATTGACGTCATAGCTCTCGGACTCTGCTCACTATTCCCCGGAACAGTGGGGGATACATGGAGATATATTGCGGTCTGGATATTTGGTCTAATATTACGCTGTGTACTGCTATGAAAACTTCTTCAAAGACACCAACGTCTCAAAAAGGCATTTGGACGAACCTATAAGGTCGTTGCCGGTAGCAGCAACATATCACAGCAGACCTATATATATTGGACCTATTTGAGTTATACCATCTACTCCTATATAGGAGGATTGCTGTCCACCAGTGATTTGCAGTTTAGTAGTTGTTAAACCCCGGAATCTTTGTGATTTTTCACATACACAAGGACTACCTGTCATGCTACATGGGCTTATACTAAACTGTTCCGGGACACCAGTATTATCCATTAGGCTATCAGCATCCAAGCCCTAATATTATCATTACATTACCGCTTTTTCCTTATTATCCCCCGCGGGGACGCACTTGTTGATTTGTTCCCTATAGTAACATCATTGTTATAAAAAAAAATGTTTCAGACACACGGCATTTCGCCGTCAGGGACCCCAACAAGTGTGGACATTATGGCATCCGGACTGTCTTTGTAAATTTGTTTTATGTTAGTCTATGTCCTTATGTGTTGTTTGTTTGCACGTACACAATAAACTTTGATCATTGGTGCAACACTGCCTGTCATTTAGAGGTTAGTTTTTGTGATTGGCTATCAGCAGTCCTGTGCTGTGATTTTACTTAAGTAGGGACTATTTATACCACTTAATAAAATGTATATACATTTTCTACTTATATCCTGAGTATTGTCCATTACTACCTATAGTAGCTTCTTTTATCTTCAGGGTTTTCTGGTTCTTGGAATCTCCCTGCATGATAGCATCCCCCTTTTTTGCATATATGTTTTGGCTACGGTAGTAACCCCGTATAGGAGGTGTGACAACTTATAGGGTCCCTATGTTTATCAAGCAGAAATCTTAGCAGAGGTATATTCATTTGTTGTTGGTCTATATAACAAAGACAACCACCATATCGTGCTCCTTTATTTCATTCATCAGTAGAGTCTTTAAGAATCATAGGGGCATTCTCACACTGCATATCCGAACACTGTCTGCTCACAGCTGACATACATCCAAATACCAGAGATAAGCGCACTTCATCCTGACATTTACAAAGAGACATGCTACAAGCGTGCTGGCTACAGCGCAACCACAGGGGGTGCAACAGCTGTTTCGACTTCATTAATGCAAGTAGATTTTTTATATACATATATAAATATTAGAGGTGCACCAAAATGGAAATTTCAGAACCGAAACAAAACCAAAATTAAAAAAAATGTCAGGCAGAAACCGAAACCGAAACCGAGACCGAAAATTACTTTTTTTAAATATAATTGTATGTTAAAACACCACCCCCACAATCACCTCCTGCCAGCTTCTGCCCCCACCACCCCCTGCCACCATCACCTCCTGCCAGCTCTTGCCGCCATCACCTCCTGCCCCCACCACCTCCTGCCAGCTCTTGCCGCCATTACCTCCTGCTCCCACCACCTCCTGTATTTCTCAGCATTGAGGACACTATTGATCCTGATTCCTGACCAAATCTCCAAGTCTTTTTGCAGAAATGCAGCTCCAAACTTACCAGGGACCTCCACCATGCTTCACAGTTGCCTGCAGACACTCATTATTGTACCGCTTTCCAGCCCTTCGCCAACAAACTACCTCCTGCTACAGCTAAATATTTTACATTTTGACTCATCTGTCCGGAGCACTTGCTGCCATTATATCTTTTCATGTGGCAACACTGAAGAAATTACACTTTGCTACAATGTAAAGTAGTGAGTGTACAGCTTGTATAACAGTGTAAATTTGCTGTCCCCTCAAAATAACTCAACACACAGCCATTAATATCTAAACCACTGGCAACGAAAGTACACCTCTAAGTGAAAATTTCCAAATTGGGCCCAATTAACCATTTTCATTTTGTCATGTGACCCATTAGTGTTACAAGGTCTTAGGTGTGAATGGGGAGCAGGTTTGTTAAATATGGTGTTATCGCTCTCACTCTCTCATACTGGTCACTGGAAGTTCAAAATGGCACCTTATGGCAAAGAACTCTATGAGAATCTGAAAAAAAGTATTACTGCTTATGGCCTAGGCTATAAAAAGATTGGCAAGACCCTGAAACTGAGCTGCAGCACGGTGGCCAAGACCATAAATTGGTTTAACAGGACAGGTTCCTCTCAAAACAGGCCTCGTCATGGTTGACCAAAGCAGTTGAGTGCACGTGCTCAGAGTCATATCCAGAGGTTGTCTTTGGGAAATAGACATATGAGTGCTGCCAGCATTGCTGCAGAGGTTGAAGGGGTGGGGGGACAGCCTGTCAGTGCTTAGACCATACAATGCACACTGCATCCAATTGGTCTGCAAGGCTGGTGTCCTATAAGGAAGCCTCTTCTAAAGATGATGCACAAGAAAGCCCACAAACAGTTTGCTGAAGACAAGCAGATTAAGGACATGGATTACTGGAACCATGTCCTGTGGTCTGATGAGACCAAGATAAACGTATTTGGTTCAGATGGTGTCAAGCGTGTGTTGGTGGCAACCAGGTGAGGAGTACAAAGACAAGTGTGTCTTGCCTACAGTCAAGCATGGTGGTGGGAGTGTCATGGTCTGGGGCTGTATGAGTGCTGCTGGCACTAGGGAGCTACAGTTCATTGAGGGAACCATGAATGCCAACATGTACTGTGATATACTGAAGCAGAGCATGATCCCCTCCCTTCGAAAACTGGCCCGCAGGGCAATATTCCAACATGATAACGACCCCAAACACACCTCCAAGACGACCACTGCCTTGCTAAAGAAGCTGAGGGTAAAGGTGATGGACTGGCCAAGCATGTCTCCAGGCCTAAACCCTATTGAGTATCTGTGGGGCATCCTCAAATTGAAGGTGGAGGAGCGCAAAGTCTCTAACATCCACCAGCTCTGTGATGTCATCATGGAGGAGTGGAAGAGGACTCCAGTGGCAACCTGTGAAGCTTTGGTGAACTCCATGACCAAGAGGGTTAAGGCAGTGCTTTGAAATAATGGTGGCTATACAAAATATTGACACTTTGGGCCCAATTAGGACATTTTCACGTAGGGGTCTACTCACTTTTGTTGCCAGCGGTTTAGACATTAATGGCTGTGTGTTGAGTTATTTTGAGGGGACAGCTAATTTACACCGTTATACAATCTGTACACTCACTACTTTACATTGTAGCAAAGTGTAATTTCTTTAGTGTTGTCACACGAAAAGATGCAATAAAATATTTACAAAAATGTAAAGGGGTGTACTCACTTTTGTGAGATACTGTATATATACACACACAATATACTTTTAAAGGGCCTCTCCATAATTGTGAAGAGAAGATAGCATATGATAATAATAATGATACATATTAGGAAAATGTGTGCTGTGTACCTGGCACTTGTAGTGATGCTTTCTGTGGTCTGCTGCCACCCATGAAGAGACTAGAGGTTGATGCCTAGCTGCCAGCACCCCAAGATAAGATGGCCCTTGGCCCTGTCCAGTTGGCTGTAGGTCAGGTTGACCCTTTGAGAAGGGTTGATGGGAGTATGTCCTGAGGAGTAAGCAGTGTGTCGTCCCTGGGGGGGGGAGGGGCACATTGGCTGTGATCAAGGGTGAGGATATGAGAAGGTGCTGAAAACTCAAAGCCCAAACCCTGGTATCCCACATAGTCAGGATACTGGGGGGGGGGGGGAATGGGATAGTTCTGAAGCCTGAAGTGGTCTTGCATAGATCCAGGGTACATATCAACATCCTTATTTCAGAGGTAACTGATGTACATGGTGGCAGCTGGTTGCCAGCTTGCCGCATACTGCAGTCATGCCCTCTGCACTGTGCTTTTTCCCAGCTCTGCTCCAGGTGCTCCTGGACTGCTCCGATTAAGACACTCCTAGACATGTGATTCCATTAGCTGACACTCACTGTGTTCAAGGTTCTATTAAGAGCACTCCAATGTCAACTGATCCCAGAGCCCTGATGTCCTATTTTTTTTTCATTATTACAACTTTCTTTTTTTTTTTTTTACCCTGAAAGCCTTGCACCCAGGGTAACTGCCCCTGTGGCCCCACCCATGCTATGCCACTGCAACTTGACTGGGATATGAATAAATCCATGTTGGATAATACACACCCATTAGTGAGGACTACAGGCGGGGTGATCATCAGACTTATCAATGTAGAATAAAGAGGTTTTAACTACATATGTTGAACTCTCCATTGACACATTGGCTAAATTTAGCTTTGGCTCCCATCCGTGGAGCAATTCAACTTCTACAATAAAATCTCCACCCCAAACTTTCTCCACCAATGCTAGCATTGAATACATCACACACCAATATTTATAAACCCTGCTCCTTGGAGGCAATACATTAAATAACTTCTGTGAATACTATTCAGCTTACACATTGCATTACTGTTATAAGAAAATATCTCAAGCAATTTATTTTTTCTCTAAGTACTTTCACCACTGTTCCCTTTTCATAAATTATAACTACCAATAAACCACAGCCACAATGAATTACAGATGTGAGGTGGCTCTGTGATTTTACCTCCCCTTGCACAATAGATGATATCATCAAAAATATTAACAGAATTTTTTTTTTTTCTGCCTGCAAAATACTTTTTTGTCTGCCAAGAATGTTGCTACGCCTAGGTTCCCAGGCCTTTTAAAAATTGCCCCGTACATTTGGAAATGACAGGGCTCTAATTTTAGCTGTTTACTTTTTGACAATAACACATGTAGGAGGTTTACCAATTGGTGTTTACCTTGCTGGTAAATCCTGTTTCCAAAGGACAGCCTTCTATAGAAAGGAAGGATCCATAATTTTTGCTAAATATTCGAAAGCATTGAGGAAGTATATTATTATTATTACTACTATTATTATGATACAAGATTTAGAAAGTGCCAACAGTTGGCAGCATTTTTTTTTAGAAAAAAAGGAGACAGAACAATTACAATACATATCAATTCAATACAAGAGGATAGGAGAGTCTGATTGATTACAATCTAAACACTAAATAACACCTCTTTTACACAGGAGGCAGTAAAAACAGACAGTTGAGATGTGGTTTTATTGCCCACCAAAAAGCTACCATACAGCCAGAAGAGGCTGTACCCATGCCATAGCCACAAGGCAGAAAATGTAATGTGACTTGCCAAGTTGACAGGTGACAACGCCTGTCAAAACTCATCTATTCAACTCAATAGGGCTATGCTGCAGTTGTTGCTGCATAAAAAAAAAAAAAAGATGAACATAAAAAAACAGTGATTTAGGAGAAGACAAGATTGCCTGCTTGGCCAAAAGTGACTTAAATAAGAAATAGGGAGATAATGGGAGAATATCCGGGGAATACATTCCATCTGACTGTCCTATCAATTGTTAATTTTGTACTAGCACTCTCCATTTAGTTTTATTCTTTTTTATTTTGATGTTCAAAATAAAAATATTTTAAATAATCTATTTGATATATTGCATTTGTGCACCCCAACACAAATCCCATTATCTCCTTATTTCTCATTTAATCTTCGTGGATTTGTTGTCATATACAATAGTTGGGATATCTACAACCACAAAACTAGTCCAAAAAGTGACTTACTGCAGATTGCTTTTCATCAAAAGTGTGAACCTAGCCTTACATTCTAAATCAGGGCTGCCCAACATGCGGCCCAAGACGGCTATGGAGGCAGCCCAACACAAGATACGAAAAAAGAGGAAAGGTCTGGTGTCCCCAGTGACCAACTTCCATCCCGGTTACATAAAGTCAAAACAAAAACATTCGCCCTGGGACTTTAAATGAAGTGGGTAACGTTTCCGCCAGTAAAAATAACAGTAAGGCCCCGTACACACGACCGGATCTATCCGCCGGGATTGATCTGCGGATCAGTTCCAGCGGACAAATCCGGTCGTCTGTACAGCCTAGCGGATATTTATCCGCGGAGATTCGTCCGGCTGGTCCATTTCAAGCGGATAGAAATTTCTTAGCATGCTAAGAAATCTATCCGCTTGAATCGGGACCAGCGGATTGATCCGGTGGTCTGTACAGACTCACCGGATCAATCCGTCCGCTCCCCTCCCTCGCATGCGTCGTAATGATTCGACGCATGCATGGAAGTACTTACCTTCCAGCGTCGCGCACGTCACTGCGGAGGAATTCCGCACGGATTTTGATCCGATGGTGTGTACACGCCATCGGATCCAAATCCGGAGGAGGAATCTCCGCTGGAAACGGTCCGGCGGACCGTTTCCAGCGGAGATCCGGTCGTGTGTACGAGGCCTAATTGTATAGTATATAATTTATTCAAGTAAAATTGTTTACATGCGTAAAGTAACATTGTTACATACATAACACCAACAATTGCCAATTGAAACAATACATAGACAGTAAATTTTAGTACACAAGTATAAAAGTGGACAGAATACACGGGCATCGTACTACCCGACTAGCCTAGTTTCGCAAGATCCAGCTTGCTCTTCAGGGGTGTGTAACACTGTACCACTGAGCTTGACCATGGCTACAAATGTGCGGCCCCAAGACGGCAGCAGCAGGTGTCTCACCCGGGAGCTGAGGGTGCGGAGTCAAAAATGGGGGGACCCCTCCAGGGGCCAAACAGAGAGCAGGCATGGCATGTGTATAGTGATGTATCCAAAGAGACCTCATAGTCCATAACAATCCTCACTGAGGACACACAGCTGTGGAGATTGCCTGCTGTGTTTTACTTTTATACTTGGGATACTCACCATACTCAGCCTATACTTGTTGAAAACAATGTCAAATATCGCACTTGTTTTATGTTACTTTATAATAGAAAATATTACAAAAAAAATAAGTTTGTTATTCAGATAGGTACATTATCTATATCAGTGATCGTTACCTTGTAATCTGCCCGACTTTTTCTGCTCATCAGCTATCCCTGTTAGTGTATTCTATGTGTGACCCAAGACAATTGCTCTTCTTCCAATGTGGCCCAGGAGAGTCAAAAGGTTGGACACCCCTGAACTAAATAAATAGAAAAATTATTGAATAAATAGAAAAAATATAAATAACATTTGCTGATTTCACATTTGCCAGTTTATACATATGAAGCAAAGTCCCAGGTCCCCTGAGGCCTAAGGATCAGGTTCACACTGGATGCCGATGTGGCTCCCAGAAGGGGTCTTGTGTGTCCTGGTTCACCATTTCAGGTCCGATTTCAGCATGAATTTTGAATTCGGACCTGAAATGGAGCAAAACACGCACAGGGCTCCAGTGCAAATTCACACCGGAGCCGCATCGGAGATATGTGAACCAGCTCCATAGAGAGCCATTTACATTCTCCTGCTATTGCGAATTGGATGCGGAAGAACCCGCATCCAATTCGCAATAGCGTGAACCCGGCCTAATGGTGACCTCCAGATTAATGCCCCGTACACAGGGAAAACTGCGAGAAGAGTTTTGGCCGGTAATCCCTTCCGTGTGTATGCTCTTCGCAGTTTTTCCGACGGGAAAAATGCCCAAAAACCGCCAGAGAAAACAGTGAACCTGCTCTGTTTTTTCCCGCCGGGATTCCCGGCTGACTTTTTCCCGGCGGAAAACCTGGCCGTGTGTACAAGAAAACCGTCAGTTTTTGGCAGTTTTCCTGTCTGAAAAACTCAGATGGAGCTTACACATGGCCGGGATTCCGGGCCAAAAGCGGTCATCTGAGTTTTCCTGTCGGAAAACACACTCGTGTTTACGGGAGAGCAGGTTCTCGATTTTCCCGTTGGGATTTCTGACGGACCTTGGCCCGTCGGGAATCCCGACCGTGTGTACAGGGCATCAGAGACAGCTGACATTCTTCTGTGTAGAGTGGGTTACCAGGCATAGTGGGTGTACTGCAAGATGAAGTGGTGGGCGCTCTGGTACTGGCTTCAGCTTACTCACATTGGTCTCCGGTAATGAGGTGCATGGTCCCTTAGTGGCGACAGCTTTCCCTTCTACCTCCAACCACAGTTGGTTCCCCGTCCTGCTGAACCGTTACTTCTGGTTGGACTACAAGCCAGCAGTCCCAACCCTACACTGCTCTCCCACTCTTGGAAAGGCCCTCAGGCAGGCTAGCAGCCAAATGTCCCCATAATAGGCCTCAGGTTTCTGGCCTAGCAGCCCGGGGGAAGCACAACACACGTTCACCCAGACAGCCGTCCGGTGGCGTGGAACCCTCGATCACCTAAGTCTATCCAAATAAATAGGCTCTCCCAGCAGACCAAGGGATCAAAGAACATCCCTGCCCATTGGCTGAGACACCCCATCCATTCATGTCTGAGCTTGCAAAGCCTAGTGACAGAAGAAAGGGTGCAACAAGTCCAGTTTTAGAGAGGAACCAATTGATCGCCTAACAATTGGCCAAGGCAAGTGTCGCCTGGAAAATAAATTTGATAGCAACCCTGCCTAAACATCAGGGTGCTACACATAAAAAAGTGGTGGATGTGCAATGGATCTGGGTATGTATTTGGCTGCTTGCTGCACACTTTCTAAATGCAATAAAATCTGCAATGCGGCAACTGATGCTTTCCTGACATTTGCTGAACAGTTACACCACGGAATCCACAAGGAGCGATAATTCGCCTGCGGTCTCCCGTGTGAATAAGCAGATCCCTGCTTCTTACAGACATTCACGTACAAGGCGTGTCAAGCAACAGGTTCACTGTTCTGTAACACAGCTGCTTATTCCTTGGAGAGGGAAGAGGCCCACATCGCCCTAGCACAGCTGCTTATCCAGGAGAATGACTTCCATACAACATGAAAATGTCCTTAGACCGGATTTTGTGTTCTTACAGTTCTGTGTAAAATGATTTGGAATCCCATCAAACTTTGCTTTAATGGTATAGATAATTCTGAAGCCAAACACCTCAACATCTGTATATATTAAATCAAAAATAGGAAAAGCTGTGAAGCAAAGAGAGAAAATGGACTTGGGTCTTTAATAAGGGACTGTCCCCAGGGCCGGGTAAGGGGTGGGCAGGAGGGATGGCTGCCTTGGGCACTGTGGCATCATGTGAGGTGGGGGAGGGTCATCACAAGGAGATGGGGGGGGGGGGGGATTTGTGTTGGGAGAAGAAATTTGGGCGGTGGCAGGGGGTTAGAGCTGTTCTAGGAGGAGAAATTTGGAGAGGTGTGCTAGAAGTGGCAACTTGGGGGGATTTGTGTTGAAAGGGGGGTGGGGGAAGAGTTTTTGCTAGGAGGGGGATTTGGGGAGTTTGTGCTAGAAAAGGGATTTGTGCCAAGATCTGAATTGTTTTTGGGGGGGCGGGGGTGGAATTTATGCTAGTAGGGTGACTGGGGGAATTTGTATTAGAAGGGGGGTATGGAGTGGGAGGGGATAATTTGTGCTCGGAAAGGGAAATTTGAGGGGTAGATGATTTGTGCTAGGAGGGAAAGTTTTTTTTTTTGGCGGGGGGGGGGGGGGGGGTTTTGGGGGCATTTGGGGGAAAGATGATTTGAGCTGGGGATTTCAGCAGGTTGGTGGATTTGTACTGTGAGGATGGGGGATTTTTTGCTTAGGTTGGACAGATTAGTGCTCATATTTTTTTTTTTTTTGGGGGGGGGGATTTTTGCTGACACATAATCATACTTCTTGAGGGGTTGCAATTTGCCATGTTTGCCCTGGGCTCTAGATGACCTAGTCCTGGCCCTGACTGTCCCTTGCCCCTTTTTTATATTCATTATACATACTTTTTTTCCAGGTGTCCTCAGTTCAGTCATGTGACATTAAGTGGTTAATTTACTAAAGCTGGAGAGTGCAAAATCTGGTGCAGTTGTGCAAAAAAAACAATCAGCTTCCAGGATTTATTGGTAAAGTTGATCTTGGAAAAATACGATTGCCTCTCGGGGGATCAGGAAGGAATTTTTTCCCCTGCTGTAGCAAATTGGATCATGCTCAGCTAGGGTCTTCTTGCCATGAAGCCACCCTGGACCCCATTGCTTGCTACCTTCTGTGCCATCCGACCCGGAAAGTAACAAGTGTCACAACACTTCTTCACACTACATCGTTCTAAAATTTAGCTCATAACATCCCCTCTTGCTCTCTTTCTCAAATTTTCCATCAAGATCAACAACACAACTATCCGTCTCTCCCTCATGACAAGGTGCCAGGTGTAATCCTGGTTATTGACCTCTCCTTTGATCCTCAGATCCAATCACTGTCCAAATGTTGCAGACTTTATCTCTTTACCATTTCCATAAAACACCCCTTCCTAGCCAATGAAATTACCAAGCTACTCATTTATTTACTGGTAATTTCTTGCCTTGACTATTGCAACTTCTTCCTCATAGGCTTACCTATACACAGGCTACCCCCTACCCCTTTAGTCTGTCATGAATGCTGCTACCAAACTCATTTACCTTACCAACCAGTGTCCCCCACCCCTCTCTACCAATCCCTTCACTGGCTTCTTATCGCCAACAAATACAATTCAAAATACTAATATCATACAAAGCTATTTACAACTCTGCTCCATCACTACCTTGTCTCAAAATATCACCCAAACCGTCCTATCCGCTCCTCCCAAGACCTCCTGCTCTTGAGTGCCCTCATAACCTCCTTCATGCTCGCCACGAAGGCAAGCCATACATGGTTCAAATTTTGTCTGCTTCAGCAGGAACTGGGCAGGCTTAAAGGAACACTAAAGGCTGGATGACTCACCTGACAGCTCTTATGGTGCCTCCCCCTGTTTTCTGGAACATTGGAGAAGGTTTTGGATGTAGAGGGTGGAGGCTAGGAGGGGCTGTCATGCATATTTATGAGGACCCTGGCCAATCCCCAGCAAAAGGTTCTGGAAGGGGAGAGCTCACCTCATAAATAGGTATGAGTCATGGCCGCAAGGACAGTCACGTGGAAGATGGAGATGGAGTGCTGAGAAGGCTGTTGGAGGCCCTTGCAGGGCACCCTGATGGGTTTTACTTCCTTGTTTGTTTCTTACAAAGTAAAATAATAAAAATTATGTGCCACTTACCTGCAAACGGATCCCGCGATGTCCCCGCTGGTGGCCACCTCCATCTTCACCCCTCTTCGTTCCGGGGCTGTGAACTCCAGCTCTGCTCTGTAAATGATGATCGTGTCCTTTCTTCAGTGCGCATGCGCTGATGATGTCGGCGCAAGCATATATGGTAAATATCTCCTAAAACGTGCAGGTTTAGGAGATATTTCCAGTACCTATAGGTAAGTCTTATTACAGGCTTACCTATAGGTAAAAGTGGTGTAACAGGGTTTACAACCACTTTAAAGGAGTTGTAAAAGACATTTTTTTTTTGCCTAAAATTAATGTCTGCAAGGTAGACAGACAGAATAGTGTAATGATTCTGTTAAAAAACGAGTAAATACCTATTAAATTCCTTCATCTATATCACCTCCGGCATTCTAGTTTCTGTTCTCTCATTCACTTCCTGGTTTGCATCGTTCGTTAATGTAAGAACTACATTTCCCAGTATAAATTGCGGCACGCCCAGTAATTTACACCTCCTTGAAGTCTCTAACACGTAGAGAGTGTCCTGCCACACAGATGTAGTTCCCAGGAGTGGGCGAGCACGTCACTGACCACCGCAGTAAAGCCTCCCATCACGGTGGTCAGTAAAATCAGACAAGCAGGAAGTGAACAGAACAGAGAAGAAATAGAGCAACTTCTGAGCAAAAACGAACAATGAGGGAGTGAAAAGAGGAATGTCTGCAGGTAAAGGATCCTTTTTATGAAAAAAAAAAATCCTTTACAACCCCTTTAAGTTCCAACCCAAGCAATGATAGAAAATACATATAGTACAAAGGCAAAGCACCAAACATCCCTATAACAACAGAAATAATGATCTTTATTCTTTTGGGGTGTTAACATACTAATTGGCAGCTACAGGAATTTCAATCACCACAATACAGCTGTCAATAGTCCCTCCCGTCCTTCCAAGAGGTGACAACGTTGTTTGTTATTGATAATAGTGTCTCCTCTTTGAGCAAATGTGTAAAGTGGTGAAATGTGCTGTTCTTTCTGTAACAATTCCAGTACATTTGGGAAGATAATAGGGAGCAGGGGGGAAGGGGGATTGGAATGTTGGCTGGATTTTGTAAATTCCAACAGAACTGGAGCAGCTGTCACCCCTATGACATAACCTCAAAGCCTGGATTTCTCCTCCATGCTTAACTAGCATAAAAAAACATTATGTTGGCAGCAGATACTTAGCAAAGGAGAGAGATAGAGATTATTTAACTCTGAGAGATAAGACATGAGCTGTTGTATCATACATTCCTCTGCAGAGGGTGTTGTATACATTGCACAGCTGGAAGGCTCAGTAGGGTTCCTTGGCTGGGATGTGCATATTGGTGCTAAACACACGTCCGCTATAGGCTAATGTAAACCATCTGCGGGGTGTCCTAGCCTTGTGTGACTATTATTTATTTTATTAAGATAAAAATGGCCATTTGAAGTGTGTACTGTCACCTGTCACCAAACCACAATTTCTAAGAAAAACAATTTTTCACCTCCACAATAAAATATATACAGTTCTCACAAGTTTACACTGGCCGAATTTATAATTTCTTGCCCATTTTTCAGAGAATATGAATGATAACACAAAAACTTTTCTTTCACTCATGGTTAGTGTTTGGCTGAAGCCATTTATTATCAATCAACTGTGTTTAGTCTTTTTAAGTCATAATAACCAGAAACTTCCCAAATGACCCTGATCAAAAGTTTACATACCCCAGTTCTTAACACTGTGCATTGCCCCCTTTAACAGCAATGAAAGCTTAAAGTCTTTTGTGGTATTTGTGGATGAGGCTCTTTATCTTCTCAGATGGTAAAGCTGCCCATTCCCCTTGGCAAAAAGCCTCCAGTTCCTGTAAATTCTTGGGCTGTCTTGCATGAACTGCATGTTTGAGATCTCCCCAGAGTGGCTCAATGATATTGAGGTAAGGAGACTGAGATTGCCACTCCAGAACCTTCAATTTATTCTGCTGTAGCCAATGACAGGTCGACTTGGCCTTGTGTTTTGGATCATTGTCATGTTGGAATGTCCAAGTACGTCCCATGCGCAGCTTCCTGGCTGATGAATGCAAATGTTCCTCCAGTATTTTTTGATAACATACTGCATTCCTCTTACCATCAATTTTGACCACATTTCCTGTGCCTTTGTAGCTCACACACCCCCAAAACATCAGCGATCCACCTCCAATGTTTACAGTAGGAATGGTTGACCTTTCATCACAGGCCTTGTTGACTCTCCAAAAATAGTGTTTATGGTGTGGCCAAAAAAGCAACATTTTGGTCTCATCACTACAAATGACTTTGTGCCAGAAGGTTTAATGTTTGTCTCTGTGCTGTTTGGCGTATTGTAAGCGGGATACTTTGTGGTATTTGCGTAGTAATGTCTCTTCTGGTGACTCGACCATGCAACCCATCTTTCTTCAAGTGTCTCCTTATTGTGCATCTTGAAACAGCCACACCACATGTTTTCCTAGAGTCCTGTATTTCACCTGAAGTTATTTGTGGGTTTTTCTTTGCATCCTGAACAAGTTTCCTGGCAGTTGTGGCTGAAATTTTAGTTGGTCTACCTGACCGTTGTTTGGTCTCAACAGAACCCCTAATTTTTCACTTCTTGATTAGAGTTTGAACACTGCTGATTGGCATTCTCAGTTCCTTGGATATCTTTTTATATCCCTTTCATATTTTTTACAGTTCAACTACCTTTTCCGCAGATCCTTTGACAATTCTTTTGCTTTCCCCATGACTCCAAATCCAGAAACGTCAGTGCAGCACTGGATGAAAGATGCAAGGGTCTGTCAGGAGTCCAGAAACTCATTGACCTTTTATACACACACACTAATTACAAGCAAACAGATCACAGGTGAGGATTGGATTGGAATAAATACTTATAGAGCGCCGAATGCGAGTTGTGAAAGGATGGTCTTTGTGTCAACAAAAATAATTCAAAATATTTTTAAATATGCAGCTTTCATTAATAATACCTGGTGATGATCCTGCCAACAAGGTCCTTGTTCAAGAACTTTCTGTGACAACTCTGCCACTGTCTCGTGCTCCTGTGTTTTTACACAGCCCGGCAGGTCAGGAAAGGGGGACTTGCCCTCAACATGGGTGGGGGGGCACAGAGCCCCCTCCTGCCCCAAAGCACCCACTCTCTCGTTCCCCCTCCCTTCCTGACCTGCCAGGCTGGGTGCTCGGATAAGGGTTTGGTGTGAATTTTGGGGGAGAACCCACGTTTAAAAAAAAAATTTGGGCGTGGTCTTTCCCCTCAAAATCCATACCAGACCAAAGGTCTGAAAAACGGGCTTGGTCCTTAAGTGGTTGAGATGGTTTTAATAGGGAACAACTGATTTAGACATGTGATGTAACTTGTGCGCAGAAAGTCAGAGTGCATGTTGGACCGGTGTGAACCAGCCCTTATTTAGGCACAGTCCACTGTTGTCACCATCAGAAATCGGCTGTGAGGAATGCCATTTGGATATCGGTGGGGTGCATGTAGACAGGAAGTGGAGAGACTGCAACAAAAGGTGCAAAAAGATGTGTATGTGCAAAAAGATGTAAAAAAAAAAAACCACACTTCTGCAGTCTACAAAGGTGACTTTAATTTTACCATTCCTGCCTACCTCCTTCCATCCCAAGGTCCATTCTTGTCTAGGTAGAATGACGTAGCCACCACTCCTGAAGCCTCCTGGGTTATGAGACTTCAGGAGCAGTGGCCAATGTCACTCTTGCAGCCAGAGGAGTGCAAAACTGGTGACATATCATTAGGGGGCGGCTGTCTGAACCATGAAGAGACATCCAACCTCCAATGTGGTCAGAAGCCAAGATGGTGGCATTGGACCCTACTGATCCCGGCAGACCAATGCTGGATTCGCCAGGCATGTGTGTATATATTTTTGAAGACAACCCAGATTAAATAGTAAGAGGGTATTTAAACAATGAGAATACACAAGTCAGCACTGCTGCAGCCACCGATCGAAAGTTGGTTTTCCAACTGGACCATTCAACAGAAGCGGATCTAATGACCAGCTTCTACTGAACAGACAGGCTACACACGTACCAAATTCCGAGTTTCGGCACATGTATACCCAACTTCAATATCATTAAGTTAGGGTTTACATCTACTATAAGTGCATTCAGTAGTAAGCTATGAGCACATGGCGCGTGTAGCAGCTGTTGCAACAGTTGTCTTAATACTGGCACTATAGTAAAAAGCTGGACTGTTGTAACACAAGAATAACTGCTATAAACAGGTGGAAGGCTCTTCCTTGGTGGTGACAGTCTGAGCAGTTTCATTGTAGCAAACCAGGATGATGTTGCAATCAGGATGGATTCTATGTCGCAATTTTTTTTTGTACTTTAGCAGAAACATTAGTGTTGTGTGTGTTTTTTTCTGCAGGTTTGCATTACCTTTGTGATTGACTTTAGCAGTTGGGCTGTGTTAAAAGGAATCACACAGAGGAAGAAATATAGGGGATGCCATTGTTGATCTGTGGCGGTCTCTGGGTTCAGTACTTTATGATCCGGTGTTCCCAAGCAAGCATGTAGCCACTGACTTCACAAAGACTTCAACACTTAAGATGCCTTTTGTGCTGGTTGAGTGGCTCAAAGTAATAAAGACAAAGGTTCAAAGCGAGGCCTCTATCATATGAGAGGCACATACAGCCATCTGAGCTGTGGATTTACCTCTCCCCCTTGATCGCCTACCTAAAGCCTGCAGATCACATGCTGTAGATGTGATGCAAGCAACTTTACCCCAGATCAGTATATTGAGTTCACAGGTGGTATTGCCCGTCAAACTCACCAATTCAAGTCAATGGGAACCACAACACAACCAGGAGCCAAATGCGTGACTCGCACTTGCAACAATTTAGCACCACTGAAAAATTACCATTCGCCAAAAAAAGAAAAACAGGTATTCGTAGGACAGCACGATTATCTCCTGAGCTACTAAAAGAGCTGCTTTGCCACATTCTGAAAAGTGCCTGACCTCACAAATGTTTTTATATGGGCGTTTTTAAGTCCATGTATATTTCTTTATCTAGCTTTTTAATAAAATTTTGATAGGTATTAGATTGAAATGTATGCCTCCTCCGTGCATGTTTTCCATATAATTTTCCTATCCTGTTTATGGGATATCACTTGAGAAACCAAAACAATTTTAAATATTTGAATTGCAACTCCACACTTCTGGTGATAAAAATATTCACTTTTAAAGCCCAATTCTGGGAAATAAGAACATTCCTCCTTGCACTGGGGCTGCACTCACACTGCAAGGGTTAACTGCTCATTTAGGTCTTGGGGAAAGCACGTTTACTTACCTGATCATCCACTCTATCATGCTCCAGCGGTGGACTGTACCTTGGCATCATTATATCAAATGCATAACTATAGACCCTGCATTGGTCTTGATGACATCAGGACCTTAGACTGCTGGAGCATGGGGAGAGACACTGTGGGGACCAGTCTAGCAGTGTGGAGAAGCAGAGTATCAGGTAAATAAATCTTCCTTTCTATGCCCCCCTATACCTGAACTAGGCACAGCCCCACTGCAATTAGGGAATTTTCAGGTTTCCTGAAGCTGGGCTTTAAAAACTCTTGCTGCACAAATCAGCAAAGCAAAGAAGAGAAGTAAATTGCTCACCATTATAAGTTGCCAGCATCTGGGTATGAAGATGACTGCACTACAATCTGAAGAGGTTTAACAAGTGCAAACCTGTTTATACAATTTTCTCCAAGCCAAAATTTTACTTAAACTTTGGCTAACCCGCCTCCTGTGGAAAACAAAGGGCATCGCGATTAATCTCCTTTAAACTCAGATAAAAATTCAATCGAATTTCTGCTTGTATAGTCAAGTCAGGCACTTGTATGATTATAGCAGATTGGTATATGCAAACGGAAATCACCTTTTGGAAGTTATCGTTTCATCACATTCCGGAGACGCGGAAAAAATATTTCTGTGATAGACAACATAATACAGTATCAGTTACTCCGATATGAATACAATGAAATACTAGGTCAGATTAGATCTGGCTTTTTTTTTTCCTTTTTAAACAAGTCAGCAAATTACTATGGTAAGGTGATTATCTTCAGCCAGAACAAGGAGGGGGGGTGGGGGGGGGGGGGTGGTAGCTTTGTACTGGGGGATGGAGTCGAATCTGGGTGCCCCTGTACAATACCTACTCCTGTGCCCTGTGTATGTGTAATACCCACCCTTGCACAATATTTACACTACTGAGCCCTGCACGATACACACTTCTGAGCCCTGCTCCTTGTGTGAAACTTGGCGCAGTATACATTTCTGAGCCCTGTGCGATACCCGCCCCTGCATAATATGCACTCCTGAGTCCTGCACCCTGTGCGATACCTGCCCCTGCATAATATGCACTTCTGAGCCCTGCGCCCTGCATAATATGCACTTCTGAGCCCTGCATAATATGCACTTCTGAGCCCTGCATAATATGCACTTCTGAGACCTGCGCCCTGCATAATATGCACTTCTGAGCCCTGCACCATGCATAATATGCACTTCTGAGCCCTGCATAATATGCACTTATGAGCCCTGCATAATATGCACTTATGAGTCCTGCACCCTGTGCGATACCTGCCCTTGCACAATATACATTTCTGAGCCCTGCACAATATGCACTTCTGAGCCATGTGCCCTGCATAATATGCACTTCTGAACCCTGTGCAAATACACACTCCTGAGCCGTGTGTGAAACCTGCCCCATGCACCCTGCGCAATATAAATTCCTGAGCCCTGTGTGATACCTGCCCCTGCATACTATGCACTCCTGAGCCCTGTGCGATACCTGCCCCTGCACAATATACATTTCTGAGCCCTGCATAATATACACTTCTGAGCCCTGCGCAATACACACTTGTGAGCCGTGTGAAACCTGCCCCTGCACCCTGCATACATACCCTATACATTTCTGAGCCCTGTGCGATACCGCTCCTGCATAATATGCACTCCTGAGCCCTGAACCCTGTGTGATACCCCACCTTCACCCTGCATAATATACACTCCTGAGCTCTGCACCCTGTGTGATACCTGCACATTATGCACTCCTGGGCCCTGCAGTATATGGACTGCTAAGCCCTAATCTATGCATGGTTTGCACTCCTGAGCCCTCCTCAGACTGACACCGTGAATGCAGGGGCATTTCTTCCCCACTGATGCAGCACCATTTTCCTCTCTTAGCAACACCACTGATGCAGGGAGCATTTATTTCCTTCCACTGACACCACATATGCAGGGACCTTCACCACTGTTAGCCCCATATTTGTGCATCGATTGCAGTGTTCCAAAAACATTGGTACTGCATGCCACAAACATTACATACATTTTGCTCTTCTTCTTGTCCACCATGCTGGGAAGGGGAGGTGGGCACAGTTTCCCACCTCTGTCCTTGGCATTGGATGACCTTTAAATATTGGTGAAAACTCCTGCGCTGTGTAGGATAAGGGGAAAGGGACGTGAGAAAAAAGTGGGGGGGGGGGGAATGAGCTGAGAGATGAGTGCGATATAGTGAGCACTGCAGCAAACAAATGGAGAGTCTGTCCTTTGTAGACAAAGAAGGGTATATGTAACAAGTGGTAATTGTCTGCGCTGTGATATGGCTTGACCAAATGAGTGGAATGGGGGAATGGTGAGTAAACGGGCTAGTGAGGCCTGGGGAGTGACAGGTGATGTAGACACATATTAACCTTGCCGGTTTTTAACCAGGACTGTACCTATTTTTAACCGGCAAGGTTAATATGTGTCTACATCACCTGTCACTCCCCAGGCCTCACTAGCCCGTTTACTCACCATTCCCCCATTCCACTCATTTGGTCAAGCCATATCACAGCGCAGACAATTACCACTTGTTACATTGGATGACCTTTACCCTGCACTGTTTAAATGGCACTTGATTTCAGAAAATGTAAGTGAAAACTGGCTATAGATCAGCAAAGTAAAGCTGGAGGAATCTTTTATATTTCATTTGTGCAGCCAAAATCAATGTGTGTATGGCCAACTTTAGAAACTCTGAGATTTCACTGTCTGTGTCCCCACTGGGGAGATTCCGCCGGTTCACACTGCGGCGGCACGACTTCGGGGGTGACTCGGCAAGTCGTCCTGAAGACGACTTCAGAGGCGATTAGCAAAATGACTTTTGTATAGAAGTCAATGCAAATCGCCCCGAGTCTCCCCCGAAGTCGTACAAGAACCTTTTTCTAAGTCGGAGCGACTTGCGTCACTCCTATTAGAACGGTTCTGGTGAATAGAATGGGATGCGACTTGTCAGGCGGCTGAGTCGCCTGACGAGTCGCCCCAGTGTGAACCGGCTCTTATGAGGTAAGCAGACATTTGACACTCCCGAAAGTGTCAACTGCTGAAGATGTTGCTGAGGAGGTATTGCTTGCACACAGCAGAGCGCAGGCTCTCAGCCCAGCAGAGAGATATTTCCAGTCTCCTATTGCAGGGCCTATTCTTTAGAGTTTCTTTTTTTTTTTTCTGTAGATTTGTCTGTAGTTTAGCTTTAAATCAGCATTTTTGTATAACGGATTGCTGTTGATGTGACTGTAAGAGCTGAGTGCATGCAATGTAAATGTGTCTTTTTGAAGTTGAAATTGCTTTGAGTAATGGTTTACTATGGTATTCTCCAGTGTGATTAGGGCTTTGTTCAGGTGACTCCTCATTTAAAGAACAAGATGCTGAGTCTACGGTGAGCCCAGAAAGATGGAGCAGATGTTGGCTTTGCTCTAATGACCAGAAATCACTGGCAGGGGAACCTCATAGAAGCCTATTTGATGTCTCATCTTCAAACGCTCTGCTTTGTGAATCACACATGTTTTCACTACCTGCCACATTCTGGACGGGGAGGAAATACATTGCACATGCTGGTCTCTGATCAGATCCATACGTGCCCCCTTGTACGCTTTACAAATCTGCTTTGTCATCGAGATCTCTTATTAGAATTGTGACCAGGTGTTCTGATCTGGGAACTTGTGTGAAGTTTTGCATGCAGAGTCCTCAAAAGAACCTGCTCCAGAGCTTACAAAAACTAGATTTACTGTATTCAGTGCATCCAGAAAGTATTTACCACTTTTTCTACAGTTTGTTATGTTACAGCCTTATTCCAAAATGGATTCAATTCATTGTTTTCCTCAAAATTCTACAAACAATACCCCATAATGACAACGTGAAAGAAGTTTGTTTGAAATCTTTGCCAATTTATTAAAAATAAAAAACGAAAAAAATCACATGTACATATGGTAAGTATTCACAGCCAAATAAAATTCTCTGGTCTGATGAAACAAAGATTGAACTCTTTGGCCTGAATGGCAAGCGTCATGTCTGGAGGAAACCATGCACTGCTCATAACCTGGCCAATACCATCCCTACAGTGAAGCATGGTGGTGGCAGTATTATGCTGTGGGGATATTTTTCAGCTGCAGGAACTGGGAGACTAGTCAGGATTGAGGGAAAGATAAATGCAGCAATGTACATGGACATCCTTGATGAAAATCCTCTCCAGAGAGCTCTGGACCTCAGACTGGGGCAAGGGTTCATCTTCCAACAAGACAGCGACCCTAAGCACACAGCCAAGATAACAAATGAGTGGCTACGGGACAACTCTGTGAATGTCCTTGGGTGGCCCAGCCAGAGCCCAGACTTGAATCTGACTGAGCATCTCTGGAGAGATCTAAAAATGGCTGTGCAACGACACTCCCCATCCAACCCGATGAAACTTCAGAGGTTCTGCAAAGAAGAATTGGAGAAACTGCCCAAAACATAGGTGTGCCAAGCTTGTGGCATCATACTCAAAAAGACTTGAGGCTGTAATTGGTGACAATGGTGCTTCAACAAAGTATGTCTGTAAATACTTATGTATATGTGATTGTACATTTTTGTTTATTAAATTTGCAAAGATTTCAAACAAACGTCTTTTACCTTGTCATTATGGGGTATTGTTTGTAGAATTTTGAGGAAAATTAATTTTTTAATCCATGTTGGAGGCTGTAACATAACAAAATGTGGAAAAAAGTGAAGCGATGTGAATACTTTCCGGATTCACTGTATTATTGAGCAGACCGAACTTTCAGGGCTCGCGTATGCGGCTTTGAAAAACGCAACATTTTTAGCAGTATCTTGGCACTTTTTAAAAAGTATCTGAACGCATGTGTATTGTTTTCTATGAGCCCCTGCCCCCCAAAAAAAGGTCCTGTGTATGAACTGTATTTTACACAGTACACATGTATATGGATTGTGCTAGCATTTACACACATACAGCGGAAATATACTCTTTTGGGGTACAAGTGCCACCTCCGTCCTAGCAACTGAGGATACCAAGCGGCAATCACCACCTGGGTTCCATCAACAGAGAAGGCTGCATCAATGGCTGCACTGCTATCAATCCGTCCAGCCTAGCCAATCAACGGCCAGGCTGGGAACCGAAGAAGATCACGAGGATGCGCGCGGGACTTTCGAGGGGTGAGGCAAGTAAAACGGAGGTTCGGGGGGGCTGGTACAGTCGGATGTTTTTTCACCTTAATGCATAGGATGCATTAAGGTGAAATAACATTTACCTTTACAACCCCTTTAAGTACACTGTTCCAGCAGCAAACTGTCCCTGCAATTTTAATATTTTTTTTTGGGCAAAAGGGCATCTATGATCTATAATTCACGGTTTGCTCAGGTTCCGCACTTTCGGTCCAACTCTTTGGACGGGGGCATTCTTTAAATAATAATGCAGACGGTAATGTATATGTTATATTCAAAGGCAGTGATGCAAATAAGGAAAGGTCCCTTCTCTACATACCTTGTAAGGCCTCTCACCAGCCAGCATATTTAGGCCAGCAGTATAAATCATTAGGTGGAGAAGTATGTAGCTTATAGGATGTTACAGATTGTTCTGTCAGTGCTGCCTATACATGAGGCCGCAGGGAGGGGGGAAGTCTATACAGCATTGCAAGGAAAGGGGGGCACATGTGTTGCGTCTCATTCACGAGCACAAGACGATGGAATAGCCAGCGTGCCTTTAAGACTCTCACATTTCTGATTGGATTCTGCACTGTTTTTTCAGCTGTCTAATGTAAAGCTGAAAATTACACTTCCTGAAGGTAAATGATAGAAGAGAACATACCATCTCATTCACATCCAAAGGGGGCATGGAAGTATGATGTAGCTGCAAACTATAGGGACCTTTTTCAAATGGGGGCCCCAGTGCACCGATCGGAGTGGTATTGGTCTCTCTGTACAATGAAGGTGCTGAAGGCTGGCGCAGAGTACAAGAATACTTCCCTATGTATCACCTTGGCTCACATGACCAAGCACAGAGAAGTCATCACTGCCATCTGTACCTACCCTCGGCAGCGTTGCAGACAGTGACCAGTGCCTCCCTGCATGGCACAGAGTATAAGGGGTTGATTTACTAAAGGCAAATAGACTGCACACTTTGCAAGTGCTGTTGCGCTCTGCAGGCGCATTTGCTCCAGAGCTTAGTAAATGAGAGGAAGCTCTGCTGACTTCTATTATCTAATCATGTACAGTGGATATAAAAAGTCTACACGCCCCTGTTAAAATGTCAGATTTCTGTGATGTAAAATAAATGAGACAAAGATAAATAATTTCACCTTTCACCTTTAATGTGACCTATAAACTATACAACTCAATTGAAAAACAAACTGAAATATTTTAGGTGGGGGGAATAAAAAAATTTAAATAAATAATAATCTGATCTCATAAGTGTACTCACCCTCCTAAAACTGGGGATGTAGCTGTGTTTAGAATTAAGCAATCACATTCAAACTCATGTTAAATAGGAGTCAGTACACACCTGACATAATTTAAAGTGCCTCTGATTAACCCCAAATAACAATCTATTCTAGTAGGTCTTTCCTGACATTTTCTTAGTCACATCCTACAGCAAACGCCATGGTCCGCAGAGAGTTTCCAAACCATTAGAGAGATCTCATTGTTAAAAGGCATCAGTCCGGAGAATGGTACAAAATAATTTCCAAGGCATTCGATATACCATGGAACACATTCATCATAAAGCGGGAAAAAATATGGCACAACAGTGACATTACCAAGAACTGAACGTCTTTCCAAAATTGATGAAAAGACGAGAAGAAAACTGGTCAGGGAGGCGTCCAAGAGGCTTACAGCAACATTAAAGGAGCTGCAGGTCTCTCTGGCAAGTATTGGCTGTGTGGTACATGTGACAACAATCTCCCGTGTTCTTCATATGTCTGGGCAATGGGGCAGATTGGCAAGACGGAAGCCTTTTCTTACCAAAGAAAAACATCCAAGCCTGGCAAAATTTTGCAGAAAACACATCTGAAGTCTTCCTAAAGCATGTGAGAAAATGTGTTCTGTTCTGATGAAACCAAGGATGACTGCGCGTCATCAAAAGAACACAATACCAACCGTGAAGCATGGTGGTGGCATCATCATGCTTAGAGGGTGTTTATCTACAACTGGAACAGGGACCTAAGTCAAGGTAGAGAGAATTATGAACAGTTCCAAATACCAGTCAATATTGTCACAAAACTTTTAGGCTTCTGCTAGAAAGCTGAACATGAATAGGAACTTCAACGTTAAGCATGATAACGACCCAAAGCATACATCCAAATCAACAAAGGAATGACTTCACCAGAAGAAGAATAATGTTTTGGAATGGCCCAACTAGAGCCCAGACCCGAATCCGTTTGAAAATCTGTGGGGTGATCTGAAGAGGACTGTGCACAGGAGATGCCCTCACAATCTGACAGATTTGGAGTGTTTTTGCAAAGAAGAGAGGGCAAATGTTGCCAAGTCAAGATGTGCCATCCTGATAGACTCATACCCAAAAAGACTGAGTGCTGTAATCAAATCATAAGATGCTTCAACAAAGTATTAGAATGTGCACACTTATGCTACCATATTATTTTATTTTTACTTCCCTCCACCTAAAAGAGATACGTTTGTTGTTCAATTGAGTTGTACAGTTTATAGATCACATTGGAGGTGGAAAAAGTTCTGAAATGATTTATCATTAGGGGTATTATTAGGGGTGTGTAGACCCACTGTATAAGCAAAAAATAGGTTACTAAAGTCAGAAAATTCTCCTACGACAGAGTAAAAATTCGGAAGTGATATAATATATTTGTATTGTTTTTTTTGGATGAAGACTGTACGGATTAAACGGATTAAACAAAAGTCGCAAACGAAATACCAGTGTTCGTCCCTTTGGAAAATGTAAGAGGAAAGTGGTAAACTAACGACCAGATTATCGCATAATCGCTTTGAAAGCAGTATTTTTTGTACAATTTTCTGATCATATGGGCCTTTAGTGTTCCTATAGGGCCCGTGGAGTAGTACAGCAACTGCAGTGATTCAGGCTCACTGTGTATGACTAAGTCGTAAGTCATGAGACAGCAGTCAGGCGATCCAAAAACATTTAATTGCTCTACATAGGGCCGAGCCAAGGGGTAGGAAGAAAAGTGGTCGCCCTGGGTGCTTTAGAAGAAGCTCAACATTTTTGGGGGGCACAAACTGAAAAAAGTTTGAAAAAACAACCACACATCAATTGCAGCCACTGTGCCATCAAACGCAGCCACTGTGCCATCAAACGCAGCCACTGTGTCATCAAATGCTGCCAGTGTGCCCATCATATGCTGCCAGTGTGCCCAAATGCTGCCAGTTTGCCCATCATATGCTGCCAGAGTGCCCATCATATGCTGCCAGTGTGCCCATTAAACTCTGTCAGTGTGCCCATTAAATGATGCCAGTGTGACCCCCGTACGCTTGCCGTCTGGCACTTACCCTGTCTTTATGGGGCAGTGGTGGACGGTGACAAGCAGGGTCCTTCCTGCGTCTCCTGCCATCCTCATCTCCCATCCTCTCCTCCTGATAAGCATCTAATAGCGGCGCCTGTCATTTCAGCCAATTATGTTGGGGCATACTTTGGCTCTTTCACCTTGGATGCTAAAAGGACCTAGTCCCGTCATGGTCATGATCATGGTATAAACATGCATGATCGTACAGGCCAAGCATATCTGTATATAACCTGTGCAGATACCCACAACATCGGCATCATTTTGGAAAAGCAATATTGCTATTCCAGGAAAATCCATCCCATGCAGTTGGTTATTTACTTAAGGTGTCCAGGGGTATCCATATGGACCAGAAATAGCCTAAAAAAAAAAAAAAAAATGAATAGCTTCCTGATCTGCCTGCTAATGGGTCTACAATCACTGGGCTGAATTCAGGTACCTTTGCGCTTTTTTTGCGGAGGCGCAGGGCAACGTTTTTGCCCTGCGCCCCCGCAAATTTACTGCGCTACCCGCGATTCACGGAGCAGTAGCTCCGTAAATTGCGTGTGCGCTCTTTAAAATTGCCCGGCGCAAGCACTCGCAATTTAAATGATCCCGTAGGGGGCGGGAATCATATAAATTAGGCGCGTTCCCACGGCGATCGTAGAGCGCATGCTCCGTCTGGAAACTTTCCCGACGTGCATTGCGGCAAATGACGTCGCAAGGACGTCATTTGCTTCAAAGTGAACGTGAATGGCGTCCAGCGCCATTCACGAATCACTTAGACAAACTACGTAAAATTCTAATTTCGCAACGCGGAAACGACGGGTATACGTAACATTGGCTGCCCCTGCTAATAGCAGGGGCAGCCTTACGCAAAAGACGCCGTACGGAAACTGCGTACGCAGGGCTCGCGCAACGTTGTGAATCGGCGTTAGTATGCAATTTGCATACTATACGCTGAGCACAACGGGAACGCCACCTAGCGGCCATCGCAAGAATGCAGCCTAAGATATGCGGGCATAAGAGCCTTATGCCGCGCATATCTTAGGCTGCAGTCAGCGTAACGAGGTTCCTGAATCAGGAGCATTCGTTACGCCGGGGCAAGTAAGCAATTGCGCCTGTGTAACTATGGTTACACAGGCGCAATTGCTTCTTGAATCCAGCCCACTGGGTCTAAAATAAGGTATGTAATGAAAACATAGGTTTTATTAAAAAATGTCATTGCCATATTGGTGAGGGGGGAGAGGAGGGAGCAGGGAAAACAAAACAAAAGAACAATAAACTACAACTTTAAGAGCAATAGATCATGTTTGTTCTCTTCTGTGAATACGCCTAAAATGAGCATTTCAGGAGGAGGATCCTGGAACAATGGGGATCAGATTATGAGACACGCTAAAAATATGCAACATTAACAAAACTTCCTGGACGCCTGATGGAACGAAGTTGTAAAAATATGTGGAGTAGGAAGCGAGATAGATCGGCCAAGTCTTCCTGGGATTTGGCACTGGACTGTACACTGGGTTCCTCCCTCTTTTACTTAGTGACATAAATAAATACATGTTTTGCTGCATTTTATGTGGCATTATATCATTTGCAGCTGTGAACATAGGGCCAGAACCACAAAAGGGATACGACGGCGTATCTACTGATACGCCGTCGTATCCCTGTTTCTATCTTTGGAACTGATCCACAGAATCAGTTTCCAATAGATAGGCAGAAGATCCGACATGTGTAAGGGACTTACACTGCCGGATCTTAGGATGCAGTACCGCATCCGCCGCTGGGGGCATTTCGAGTCGAAATGCCGCTTCGGGTATGCAAATTAGCACTTACGGAGATCCACAAAGCTTTTACGCTTCGTTTTTTCTCCGTAAGTTTTAAGTTGCATGTGTAAAATTAGGGCTGCTTTTACAAAGTGTAAACTGTTTACACCTTGTAAAAGTAGACCCTTCTCCTTCTTTCTCGAGACGCTGTTTTTTTTTTTTTTTTTGCCCGCCGTATCTTTTTTTTTTCCGACGCAACTTTTTTTACCCGGCCCGATTCACAAAACTCGGCGTAACGTAAAACCGCGCAAAGCACGTCGGGAAAATGACGTTGGGAGCATGCGCAGTACGTCTAATTTAAATGGGACTCGCCCCATGAAATTAGGAACGCCTTGCGCCGGACGATTTTAAGTTACACCGCTCAAAATTTCTAGGTAAGTGCTTTGTGGATCGGGCACTTAGGTAGAGATTTTGCGGCGGTGTAACTTAAATGGAAAAAAATACGTTGCGCCGGGTTTTTGTGGATCTGGCCCATAGATTTTTAAAGCCCAATGCTGGGAATTGGCCAAGATTAAATCCATCTATGGCAAGCTTTAGGCAGGCAGTCAGTGCTGACGAGGGAGTCCCTCCCGCAGAACTATTGTGCTCCCCCCAGGCAGAACACAATGATCACTCACAGCCTCTATAGCCACTGGCAGTGATCACATCCAAAATATATAACAGACTGGTTGTACTGAAGTCAATTCAATAGATAGATTTAATCTCGGCCAGTCCCTGCTGAACCAGCCGAGATTCGAGCCATCTATGGCTGGCTTTAGTCATAATGAGCACTTAACAGTGTTGGGGTGGATTTGGGGGGCACTGCAAGGGTAGTTTTTTTTTTTCCCAATTCCTGGAGATGGGCTTTACATTTTTTTTACATGCATATATAAATTGAGGAAATGATCTCCCACTTCCTGTGTGGTCACAGAGGCACACAAGGACTTTTTGTAATAGTAAAGTGGAGAATCTCAGTGTGTATTTTATAGCCATCACTCTTGGTCCACACCCCCATACAACCCCCCCCCCCCCCCATTTCCTGTGTAATTGCAAGGACAGGTCATCATATCTTCCCAACAGAGGACACAGACAGCAATAAAAGACTGGGAGGTGTAGATAGAACAAGAGCGCCACACCAAAGGTCCAAGAGTATTTCTTTCATTTCATTATAAGTCCGAAGACAACAAGTCAGCATTGTCTAGTTGAGGTCGCTCTGCACTCTGTTTCCCAAAGAAATCAATCAAATGTATTGCATAGACAATAATAAATTCCATTCCCTCTGTTGACATGTTTTGCCCCCTACTGGGGTTTAGTGGTAGAGCAAGGCAACATTGTTTCTGTTTGTATCACAAATCTCAAACTTCATTTATCTTTATGTATCTTCTATCAATTTAAAGCAGAGGTCCAGCGAATAAAATTAAAAGACAGCAGCTACAAACACTGTAGCTGCTGACTTTTAATAAGCACACTTACCTGTCCAGGGTGCCCGCGATGTCAGCCGCCCGAGGCCGATCCGTGTGCCGGCGCCGCCATCCTAACTAAGGGAAACAGGCCTTGCGGCTTCACTGCCCGTTTCCTACTGCGCATGCGTGAGTCGTGCGGCGCATTGTGAAAGGGCGGCTGCCTTCTGGGACACACACAGGTCCCAGAAGACACTGCTCCCCAATTTCCCAGGAGGCAACGCGAGGGACAGAAGAGAAGATCACAGTGGAATAGGAAGTGGCAGATTAGGACGATCTGCCTAGCAACAGCCATTTCTGGTAAGTATAAATTTTATTTATATATTTTCAATTTTTTTGGAGCCTTTTTGGCTATTTTTTTTTTTCTTTAGGGTGGACCATCCGCTTTAACCACTTGAAGACCAGGCCTTTTCTGGCACTTTTTGTTTACAAGTTTAAATCAGTATTTTTTTGCTAGAAAATGTACTAATTTAACCCCCAAACACTATGGCCCGGATTCAGAGAGAATTTACGCCGGTGTATCCATAGATACGCCACGTAAATTCAAATCTGCGCCGGCGTATCTTCTTTCTGTATTCAGAAAGCTAGATACGCCGACATTAGCCTAAGATACGACTGGCATAAGTCTCTTACGCCGTCGTATCTTATACACCACCTAATACATCTATTTTTATGTGGATTATCTCTGAAATTATGTGAGATCTAACATTAAAACCACTTGATCTTACTGGATCCAACGAATATCTAAAAGCCTGAATGATTTTCGGCCAGAAAATTTGATAAGGCTTATTAATCATGTAATAAGGGCCAGATCCACAAAGATCTGCCTATTATTAGGCAGGCGTAGCGTATCTCAGATACACTAAGCCGCCGTAACTTAGAGCGTAGTTTCCTTATCCAGAAAGAATTTACGCCGTAAGTTACGGCGGCATAGTGTAAATGTGTCGGCGTAAGGGCGCGCAATTCAAATGACTAAGATGTGAGAGTGTTTTATGTTAATTCATCTTCATCCCCACATAAATGACGTTTTTCTTTTACGGCGCATGCGCCTTCCGTGGGGGTATCCCAGTGCGCATGCTCGAAATCACGTCGCAAATAGTCAATGCTTTTGACGTGAACGTAAATTACGTCCTGCCCCATTCACGGGCGACTTACGCAAACAACGTAAAACACGCCGCTGTTCGTACGTTTCCGACGTCCATACCTAACATGACTTACCCCTGCTTTATGAGGGGTAACGTTACGCCGAAAAAAGCCTTACGTAAACGGCGAAAAAAAATGTGCCGGGCGGACGTACGTTTGAGGATCGGCGTATCTAGCTAATTTGCATACTCTACGCGGAAATCAACGGAAGCGCCACCTAGCGGCCAGCATAAATATGCACCTAAGATCCGACGGAGTACTAAGATGTACGTCAGTCGGATCGAGCCCACATTCAGTCGTATCTTGTTTTGTGGATTCAAAACAAAGATACGATGGGGCATCGTAGAACTTACACGGCGTATCAATAGATACGCCTGCGTAAGTTCTTTGTGGATCTGGGCCTAACAAATTGCTTCCAAAATAGCTAACTGGTAAACTTTTTGAAAAGGGGGGGGCTGATGACAGGTAAGCCCCCCCTGGCATATAACTGTTAATATTACTTCTTTTTTTTTTCTTTTTTTTTTTTTTTTTTTTTTTTTTTCTTTTTTTTTTTTTTTTTTTTCTTTTTTCTCTTTTTTTTGCCACTTCAGACTTCACCACAGCGAGAGACTTGCTCATGATTTTATTCATAATTCCGTCTCTACATCTGGTTTAGCATCATTTGTGGTGTATTTCTTATACAAGTTTTTATACTTGTTATTATTTTTATTTTAGATTTATTTATTTATTTATATTTATTTATTTATTTATTTTTTCCTCCGTTTGGGAGACTTTCTTTTGTATTAAGTACGGAATTTTAACAGGTTTTATCCGCGTGCCAAAGAGATACCCTGCACCCCTTCTCCCCCCTCCCCAACTAATTCCCCCCTCCCACCCTCCCCCCCTTCCCACACCCCACCCTTGACCATCCCACGACTCCACTATAAGAACTCATTCCCATTAATTGACAATGTGTTCCTATTCCTCTCTCAGGTTTTCTGCGAACCTCCAGGTCTTTTTAAATTCCAACCAGGGAGCCCATATATCCTTTTCCTCTACCTCGTGTTTAAAACTTCCGTATTTTAATTTCTCTCTCCTATAAGTGTCCTCTACAGAGTCAATCCACTCCCACATTTGCGGGCTTTTCGCGTCTCTCCATTTAAGGGGGATCAATCTTTTCGCTGCGTTCAACAAATGAGGGGTCAGGGAGCCCTTATACTCCTTCTCTGGAACCTCCCCCCCATGAAAGAGAACTACCCATGGGTTATCTTCCACTTCTTTTTTTGTTATTACCTTTGTCAGGGCCAAGATTTTTTTCCAATAAGCTTTAATTTTCAGGCAGTCCCACCAAAGGTGTGCCATCGTTCCTCTTAACTCACAGCCTCTCCAGCATTTCTCTGACTCACCCCCTCTGATTTTGGCCATTTTATCTGGGGTAGCGTACCACCTCGTCAAACATTTGAAGTTCATCTCGGCAGTTCTTACATCTACTGCCGAGGTGTGAGTCATATTCAAGATTCTTCCTATGGTCGTTTTCCCCCTTGGAACCCCTAAGTCTGTTTCCCAATTTTGGATGTATTTTAGCGTGTCCAACTCTTCCGTTTTCTGCAAGTAATTATAGATTTTAGATATATTTCCTTTTGAGCTTTCGATGCTACACAGTTGTTCCAATATAGTGTACTCCTCTTGTGACCTCAAAGGGTGTGGTAGGCGTTTGACGAATGACACTAACTGCAAATATCTCCACTCGTCAAGCGCCCTAATTCCAGTCCTATATTTAATATCGTGAAGTGTCCTAATTTTACCATCTAGTGTTATATCTTTTAGCTGTGTTCTATTTGTGATCCAATTTCCTCCTACTTCTTTTGTCCCTGGGGTGAAATATTCGTTTTCTTTTAGATCTATAAAGGGTGAATTGAATTCTGTTTTTAATTGTTTGTGTAGTCTATCCCAGATCCTCCATGCATTGTGTGTAATTGTGTGTGTTGACGTGTGTAAAGATCTATATTGTGGTGGGTTCCAAATTAATCTCCCTAACTGTGCCCTCGCTAATGTGCATTCAATGTTTATCCATCTTTTGTCCTGGGACTCTTTAGCCCATTCTATAACCCGTGAGAGAACCGAAGCGTTATAATACAATCTGATGTCGGGTACTGCTAATCCTCCCTTTTTCTTGGCCCGTTTTAGGGTTTGAGCAGATACCCTGTGTTTTTTATTATTCCAGATATAGTTCATTATGAGAGAGTTAATTATTTTGATGAATGACGGTGGTAAGTAAATTGGGACCATTTGAAACTTATATAGAATTTTTGGGATGAGAACCATTTTTACCACATTTATCCTCCCGAACCACGAAATTGGTCTATTATATATGTTTTTAATTTCACTTTTTATTTCGTTGAGCAGGGGGATAAAATTTATTCTATATATTTTTTTGATGGTATTTGCCAGTTTTATTCCCAGGTATTTTATTTCTTTTTGCCATTTGAAATTATATTTCTTCCGCAGATATTGTTCTTCTTCTTTAAGAATGTTGATATTCAGGATCTCCGTCTTTTCTGTATTCATTTTGAAGTTTGATACCTCACCATATTGTTTTAAGGTAGCTATTAACTTCGGGAGGGTGACTCTTGGGCTACTTATATAGAATAGAATATCGTCTGCGAAGGCAGATAATTTGTGCTCATCTTCTCCAACTTCTATTCCATATATTTCTGAATTTTGTCGAACCATTGCAAGCAGGGGTTCCAATGATAAAACAAAAAGAAGGGGAGACAGGGGACAGCCCTGTCTGGTTCCATTTCGCATCTCAAAGGGTGCGGATAAAGATCCATTGATCTTGATCCTAGCACATGGGTGGAAATAGAGCGTTTTGATCCATTTGATCATCCTTGGGCCTATTCCTATAAATTCTAGTGTTTGTATCATGAACCCCCAGTCTACCCTGTCAAACGCTTTCTCAGCGTCTACTGACAGGAGTAGACCGGGGGTCCCTCTTTCTTTGATCTGCTCTATGAGAAGAAGTGCCCTAACTCCATTGTCCTTTCCCTCCCTACCAGGTATGAAACCAACCTGGTCCGGGTGGACAATGGCTGTCATTACCCCCTTCATTCGTTCGGCAAGAATTTTTGCATACAATTTAGTATCTGCATTCAGGAGTGAGATAGGTCGGAACCCTGAACAATTCGTATTGTCCTTTCCCTCTTTTTTAATAACAGTGATCGTAGCTGTTAATGCCTCTCTACTCATCTCATAGTCTAGCCCCAACCCATTGAAATATTGACATAGTCTAGGGACTAAGATGGTACTAAACCTTTGTATGTAGGCAGACGTGAAGCCGTCTGGTCCAGGACTTTTCCCATTGGGAGCATTCCTTAAGACCTCCCTTATTTCCTGCTCGGTTATACTTTCCTCCATTCTTTCTATCTCCTGCTCTTCTATCTTTGGTAGATTGGTTTGCTGTAATACTTCCCTGATCTTATCCTTTTTTTCGCCTGGGTCCCTGATCTTCTGTTGGACATCGTATAGTTTTTCATTTCCTGTGTAATTGCAAGGACAGGTCATCATATCTTCCCAACAGAGGACACAGACAGCAATAAAAGACTGGGAGGTGTAGATAGAACAAGAGCGCCACACCAAAGGTCCAAGAGTATTTCTTTCATTTCATTATAAGTCCGAAGACAACAAGTCAGCATTGTCTAGTTGAGGTCGCTCTGCACTCTGTTTCCCAAAGAAATCAATCAAATGTATTGCATAGACAATAATAAATTCCATTCCCTCTGTTGACATGTTTTGCCCCCTACTGGGGTTTAGTGGTAGAGCAAGGCAACATTGTTTCTGTTTGTATCACAAATCTCAAACTTCATTTATCTTTATGTATCTTCTATCAATTTAAAGCAGAGGTCCAGCGAATAAAATTAAAAGACAGCAGCTACAAACACTGTAGCTGCTGACTTTTAATAAGCACACTTACCTGTCCAGGGTGCCCGCGATGTCAGCCGCCCGAGGCCGATCCGTGTGCCGGCGCCGCCATCCTAACTAAGGGAAACAGGCCTTGCGGCTTCACTGCCCGTTTCCTACTGCGCATGCGTGAGTCGTGCGGCGCATTGTGAAAGGGCGGCTGCCTTCTGGGACACACACAGGTCCCAGAAGACACTGCTCCCCAATTTCCCAGGAGGCAACGCGAGGGACAGAAGAGAAGATCACAGTGGAATAGGAAGTGGCAGATTAGGACGATCTGCCTAGCAACAGCCATTTCTGGTAAGTATAAATTTTATTTATATATTTTCAATTTTTTTGGAGCCTTTTTGGCTATTTTTTTTTTTTCTTTAGGGTGGACCATCCGCTTTAACCACTTGAAGACCAGGCCTTTTCTGGCACTTTTTGTTTACAAGTTTAAATCAGTATTTTTTTGCTAGAAAATGTACTAATTTAACCCCCAAACACTATGGCCCGGATTCAGAGAGAATTTACGCCGGTGTATCCATAGATACGCCACGTAAATTCAAATCTGCGCCGGCGTATCTTCTTTCTGTATTCAGAAAGCTAGATACGCCGACATTAGCCTAAGATACGACTGGCATAAGTCTCTTACGCCGTCGTATCTTATACACCACCTAATACATCTATTTTTATGTGGATTATCTCTGAAATTATGTGAGATCTAACATTAAAACCACTTGATCTTACTGGATCCAACGAATATCTAAAAGCCTGAATGATTTTCGGCCAGAAAATTTGATAAGGCTTATTAATCATGTAATAAGGGCCAGATCCACAAAGATCTGCCTATTATTAGGCAGGCGTAGCGTATCTCAGATACACTAAGCCGCCGTAACTTAGAGCGTAGTTTCCATATCCAGAAAGAATTTACGCCGTAAGTTACGGCGGCATAGTGTAAATGTGTCGGCGTAAGGGCGCGCAATTCAAATGACTAAGATGTGAGAGTGTTTTATGTTAATTCATCTTCATCCCCACATAAATGACGTTTTTCTTTTACGGCGCATGCGCCTTCCGTGGGGGTATCCCAGTGCGCATGCTCGAAATCACGTCGCAAATAGTCAATGCTTTTGACGTGAACGTAAATTACGTCCAGCCCCATTCACGGGCGACTTACGCAAACAACGTAAAACACGCCGCTGTTCGTACGTTTCCGACGTCCATACCTAACATGACTTACCCCTGCTTTATGAGGGGTAACGTTACGCCGAAAAAAGCCTTACGTAAACGGCGAAAAAAAATGTGCCGGGCGGACGTACGTTTGAGGATCGGCGTATCTAGCTAATTTGCATACTCTACGCGGAAATCAACGGAAGCGCCACCTAGCGGCCAGCATAAATATGCACCTAAGATCCGACGGAGTACTAAGATGTACGTCAGTCGGATCGAGCCCACATTCAGTCGTATCTTGTTTTGTGGATACAAAACAAAGATACGATGGGGCATCGTAGAACTTACACGGCGTATCAATAGATACGCCTGCGTAAGTTCTTTGTGGATCTGGGCCTAACAAATTGCTTCCAAAATAGCTAACTGGTAAACTTTTTGAAAAGGGGGGGGCTGATGACAGGTAAGCCCCCCCTGGCATATAACTGTTAATATTACTTCTAACACAAACAACGGTTGATCCAACTTGATCTAACAAACTTAATACGATTTATTTATTTTTTTATTTGGCAGGGGGCTTAACCCGGCATAGGTGGACTGATGACCTTGTTGTGAAATAGCGACTTCGAATTCTGATGTGAAAGTGGGAGAGGCGCTCAGGATTCTGATGTGAAAGGGGGGGTGAGGACCCTGATATGGAAGAGGGGACTGAGACTCTGATGTGAAATGGTGGGACTAAGGACTCTGGTGGGAAAGACCAAGGAATCTGATGTGAAAGGGGAACTTCTGATGTAATGAGACCCCATTTTAGATTGGGGTGCCCTGAAATTAAAAAAAACCTTGAGAAACACTGAGCAAGTAGGTCCAGACATGGATTCTTGTTCTGCGAAATCAATTACCAAAATGATGGGAAAGAGAGAGACTGCCATCTAGTGGCAAAATGTGTTTATACTGTCAAGTTGAAAGTATGTTGCAACAGAATGGAAATTGAGGAGGAGTGTCTGATACCAGCAATCATAATTAAAGAACAATAGAAATTCCCCTGGGTGCAATATGGTTGGTGAGATGTATACAGTTGGTTAAAGCACTCACAGAACTTCTCTACAGAATCAAAAACTTTTACTGTGTGTTGAACAATTTGACAAAAGTCTATTTTTTCCTCTAAAATATACAGTGGGGGAAATAATTGTTTGATTCCCTGAAGATTTTGTAAGTTTGCCCACTTATAAAGAAATAAAGGGTGCATTTTAAATGATGGAGACAGAATATCAACCGAAAATCCCCCCCCCCCCCAAAAAAAAACAGCTGCATTTGTAAATTCCAAAAGCCAATATAAAGGAATAGTAGTGGTAAAAAAAAGCACTTAGCATCTTGTTTTTTTTGTACAATTCTCTTTTAAGGGGGCGTGACAAGGGTGTGTGTCCTATGGCTGCATACTTTTGCTGATAGGTGTCCCTCATTCCCATCTCAAAAAGTTGGGAGGTATGTGTTTAGCACTTGAGGGACAAATGTGAAGGAAAGAGGGACAGAGGGACTTTTTTTTTTCCAAATCAGGGACAGTTGGGAGCTATGCCCTTATATACAATTTTTTAGGCATTTTCTTAGCCCCAAGCTGGAGGACTGTCGAAATCTGCAATGAGGGCATTTTCAGGAGGCGGCAGAAACATTTCCCCATTTCAGTGAACAATATATAGCTTAATATAGGTGCTGTTGCATAACCTATAGAACATGATGAAAAAAAAAAAAAAACGAAAGGTTTTATTACAACACCTCCTTTTCCGGTTTGCAACATTAAAGTAGATGTAAAAGCTAATCACTAAAACCTCAGATAAGTTTTCATTTGTTAAGCGGGGTCCCAACCACAATTAGCATTTTTTAAATGTATGTCCTTTCATCATGTGTTTTTAGAATATAAATCCGGTCACTTACTATTTTACGTGGGCACTGCTGAGTGTGGGCTACATAATAATTGAAGAAGCTTGAGGTGACCTGATCCTGGATGAGCTACACACGCATGCTTTTCATAATCACTCTGTAGTCGGGGGTCACAGAGTTCCTCACAGTAGTAGATTCACATGTGGTGAATGTAGTGCCAGTGTTTGTGCACTAGTAAATTTACATGCCATTTTTTCACATGGGATTGGGCTTTCACTTTACACGGACTTAATTTTGATAGGCACAGTGGGGCAGATCCTCAGAGCGAGTACGCCGGCGTATCTACTGATATGCCGGCGTACTTTCAAATTACCCGCGTCGTATCTTTAGTTTGAATCCTCAAACCAAGATACGACGGCATCTGGGTTAGATCCGACAGGTGTACATCCTCGTACGCCTTCGGATCTAAAATGCAATACTTCGGCGTCCGCTGGGTGGCGTTCGCGTAGTTTTCCGCGTCGGGTATGCAAATTAGCTATTTCCGACGATCCACGGACATACGCGCGGCCGTCGCATTCTCTTACGTCGTCTCCAGTCGGCTTTTTCCGGCGTATAGTTAAAGCTGCTGTTTTGCGGCGTATAGTTAGACTTGCCATGTTGGGTATGGCCGTCGTTCCCACGTCGAAATTTGAATTTTTTTTTTTTTTTTTTTGCGTACGCCGTCCGTGAATCGGGATGGACGTAATTCACATCTAAGTTAAAAAAAATGACGTCGTTGCGACGTCATTTAGCGCAATGCACGTCGGGAAATTTAGAAACGGAGCATGCACAGTTCATTCGGCGCGGGGACGCGCTTCATTTAAATGAAACACGCCCCCTAATCGCCGATTTGAATTCCGCCGCCAGTGATACACTACACCGCCGTAACTTACGGCGCAAATTCTTTGGGGATTCGAACCGGCCAAAAGTAAGTTACAGCGGTGTAGCGTATCTCTGGTACGCTGCGCCCATTTCTATGTGAATCTGCCCCAGTGTATTCACATGCGGCGAATGCAGTGCCAGTGTTTGTGCACACCGGTGTAAGTAAATTTACATGCCATATTTTCAAGTGATTGGGCTTTCACTTTACATGGACTTAATTTTGATGATAGGCACAGTTGATTCACATGCAGTAAATGTAGCACCAGTGTTTGTGCACACCGGTGTAAGTAAATTTACATGCCATTTTTTCGCGTGGGATTGGACTTTCACTTTGCATATACTTTATTTTGATAGGTTAACCTTGATTAGCACTCTCAGTTTTGAACTTCTGATATTTTCTGACCTATATTAATGTGTTGATGTGATTATTGTCACACATATCTGTGTTTGTTAATGATCTCGTGATTTTGTATAATTAATCATTGTTTGGTTAGGGATTTAGCGCTACCTTTACTTTGCTAGCGTACAATTCTCTTTATTTACTAGGGCATGCGGTCAGCTGCTTTGTCACTGTAACGTTTTGTGATTGTCAGTGCAGTCTTCTTTAGAAATCTTTGTTAGTTACCGCAACAAGCTTTCCCGTGGACAGTTTGCAGTTCTATCAGAAATAAGTATTGTGCAATGATAGGTAAAGAGAAGCACATTCAGCTTGGGATCAGATTCTGTTTATACAGTAATATGACTTAGTGGGAAACTAAATAATGAAAAAATAAGCCACTTTAATTTTTTGCAAACAGTGTGAGGTTAACCAGGCTGGAATTCTCTTCAGTGTGTGAACTGCGGTGTATGTATTTTCAAAAAGATATATTACTAGGCAAGTCCATAAAAAGGATACTCAACCGAAACTGTCTGAAGGAGTTGTGTATTGCTGATAGTAATGACGCTGATAAGTAGCTGACGAGGCTGTACTGATGGTCACTGGTAGGCTGCACTGGTGGGCACTGATAGGCTGAACTGGTGGGTATTGATAAGGTGGCACTGATAGGCAGCACTGGTGGGTATTGATAGGTGTCACTGGTGGGCAAAGGTAGGTGTTACTGGTGGACACTGGTAGGTGTTGCTGGTGGTCACTGGTAGGTGTTACTGGTGGACACTGGTGGGCATAGATGAGGCAGCGGTGGCTCTCTGTGTGAGGGACCGATGTCCCTCTGACAAAAGACGGTGATCAGCTTTTTTCCCCTCACGAGTGAGGGGTAAAAAAAATGCTGACTACTGATCTTCTGTTTACATCAAGTTATGAGCTGTCTTTGCATGCTCGGGAGGATGTCTATGGACATCTTCCTGCAATTAAGGCCCACGTTGTAGCCATCTTTTGGCTATAGTGCGGGCGGGAAGAACTTAAAGAGGAAATAGACCACTGGGTGGGTTTTTTTTTTCTTTAAAGGGGTTGTAACTCCACACAGTAATGTGAGGTTTTCTCCCTGGTGTGGAGTGTCGTGCTTGCCCCCTCCCTTGATGGGGGGAAGGGGCGAGCAGGAGAGTGAGGGCGCCCACTAATACACAGCTCCTTTCTCTATCTGCAACATAGGGGGCGTACTGACTCTCCTGCTCGCCCCCTCAAAGGGAGGGGGCGAGCACGACACTCCACACCAGGGAGAAATCCTCTCATTACTGTGTGGAGTTACAGACAGAAGAACAGGAAGTGAGGATTTCTCAGAAGAAATAAGGACATTTAAGGTAATCTCATAATGTGCTAGTATACATCGTATACTAGCACATTATGTTATCTACTAGAAAATTTCTCAGCAGCTATGATTGTTCTTATGGTGAAGGGAATCGCTGGCTGTAAAAGAAGATATCTGAATGATGTCTGTAACTGCAGGCATCATTCAGATACCCCCACTCAAAGTCTGTGACGTCATATGACTTTTGGAGGGCGGGAAGTGGTTAAACTAACCTGAAAACAAAGCCTTCCAGCGCAGAGCTGTTACCGCTGCAGGCGCTTCTATCTTCACCCAGTCTTCCTTCCGGGTCCACAAACTCCAGCTGTAGGACTAGCCAGAGCCACGATGACGTCACTGCCACGCATGTGTGTGGGAGCTGCCATTTATGGCACAGGACTCTGAAGGAACGGCTCCTGTGGAGGTAAGTCCCAGCACATAGTCAGTAGTAGACTCCCTAATCTATTGCAGTACAGAAATAGCCCACTAATCACAAGCAGTGCTCAAAATCAAGTTGTTTATAGCCGGCCTACAGTATGTGCGCTGAGGCCCCTTATCTGGATTTTTGGACGCTTAGCCCTCTAAACATCTGTTGCTAGCAGTTGGGTTGCTAGACAAAGCAAGAGGTATGCTTACCTCCCCTTCTGCATGCTGCTGTATTTGCTTGAGAAGCCAGCCAAATTGGAACTGTTTGGGGAGCGCATTTTCACCTTAGATCAGGGGTCTCCAAACTTTTGAAACAAAGGGCCACTTTACTGTCCCTCAGACTTTAGGAGGGCCGGATTGTGGCCAGTGTGGGGGGGGGGGGGGGGGGGGTATAAAATGTCCCGGGTCCAACATCATTGAGAATAAATATGGCCTCAGGGTTGGTGGTCAGTAGGAGGAGTACTACTACTACTAATAGGGGAGGAATAGTATCCCATCATTGGTATCAATAGAAACAATAGTGACCCATTGTTGGTGTAAGTGTGAGGATTAGTGCTTCATATTGTTGAGAGTAATAGTGCCCCAAGGGCCGGAATAAAACCTAGCAAAGGGCCACATCTGACCCTCGGGCCACAGTTTGGAGACCCCTGCCTTAGATGCTAAAGATATTCCCTGACCCCGGAAAAGATTGCCACGGCATAAGGGAAGAGGTTCCTAAAATGAATGTGCATACAAAAAAAAAAGTGGTGGGGGTTGGGAGGTAGGGGTTGGGGTTCAGGGTTTAGGAGTTTTCCGGATAACCTAGAGTTAGGCTTTGAAGGCATTAAAACTTACCGTCAAGCCAACTGGTTACGATAGTACAGATGAAGAACTGGGTACCGTTGGTGTTAGGGCCAGCATTGCAAGAATTTCTGCTCCAGTGTACCTCAGAGCAAAGTTCTCATCGGTAAACCTTTTTCCATAGATAGATTTTCCACCGGTTCCATTGTGATGGGTAAAGTCTCCACCCTGGCACATAAATTCTGGGATGACTCTGTGAAAGCAAGATCCTTTGTAACCAAATCCTGGTTATCCAGAGCACAACTCAAATACGTTTTCACAGGTCTTTGGACAAAAATTAAACCTCAGCTCAATAACAATGCGGCCTAGAGGGTTGCTGCCGGCTGTGATGTAGGAGAAAACCTGCTTTTTGATCATGGTGTTGAACCAGCGAATGAGGTGCACAGAGAACAGAATCTTTACGGTCACCGCTCCTTTCAGGCTTTACCTATGCTAAAGGATTCCAGTGTAGACCCATCATCCCTACTGATTATTGCAGAGAATAGCAGAAAAGGGGGTAATGCAATAGTGGAACTTTACAGAAAATGACCGCTAATGAATGACAGATGGCTGCCCTAAGGGCAAGTATGATTAACAAACTCTTCAACTACACAATCTCTGTAAACGTGAGTGTTCTAACACCCAGTGAGAATTGAAAGCATGTACACACCTTACCCAAACACAATGACTTCAAATACCTAGGCTGTGTGCTGGCAGTTCTCCTCCAGAGAAATACAAATTATTCTAAAATAAGACAGTTCAGGGAACCAGTTTGCATTAATGTAAACAACTACACACTGGTGTGGAAAAGTAGGCAGTGTCAGGTCGGTGACCTTCAATCCCAGACTCTCAACCTGGAGAGTCAGGCTCAGTAAAGTTAAAAAAGAACTCTGGGCAAAAAAAACCCATCAATTAATGCAGTTATTCATAAAAAAATAAGGAAAGGTCATGTTAAAAAAAAATTTTGGGGTGAACCCCCGCTTTCAGATAAAAAAGCCTTTTGTGTGCAGCAGCCCCCCTCCCTAATTCTTACCCGAGTCCCATCTTGATCCTGCGATGTTGACCGAGAGCCATGAAGTCTGGGGACTCTCCCTCCTGATTGGCTGAGAAACATTGGCGCCCGCTGCTGTCAAACAAAGTCAGTGAGCCAATGAGGAGATAGAGAGGACGGGGCCAAGTTGCCACCTTTTCTTCAAGTCGAACCCGAACCAGGGGCGGACTGACAACTCATGGGGCCCCCGGGCAATAGAAGATTATGGGGCCCCCGGTCTTGCAGATGGCCACCAAGCCAGGAGGCAGTACAGAGGCGGGGCAGCTAAAATCTCAGGATTTTCACATCAAAAGCATGTTGGTTTTGGACATATCGGGGACAGATGTAAAAAAAAACAGATTTTTAAATACTGTCCCTTGTTTTACTGAAAAAACAGTAATAAAATAATATTGCGCAAACCACTAGGTGTCGTGAGTCAGGCTGCCAACATGCCAAAGTGGATACTAGGTGAAAATGTTGTGAAAAAATGTAGCGCCAAAAATGAATGAATAAACCGTTAAAAGAATATAAATAAAGTGAACCTGATAGTCAAATGATCGGCATCACCTTGTTTTACTGAGCCTGGCAACCCTGATGTGGCCCCCTAGTGGCATGGGGCCCTCGGGCAGTGCCCCAATGGTCAGTCCGCCCCTGACCCGAACACTTTAGCGGCACACAGCAATTTTTTTTATAGGACAAACAGGGCTTTTTTCAGGGGGAACTTGGTGCCCCCACAGCGGCTTGCTGTGGGGGCACTCGGCAGGAGGGAGGGGGCAGAAGCTTTGGCGATGGACCCGAGAAGAGGAGGATCTGGGCTGCCTTTGCAAAACCCTTGCACAGAGCAGGTAAGTATAACAGTTTTTTTTTTTTTTTTTTAAACAAAGAAAAAAAAACGACTTTAGTATCACTTTAAAAAAAATAGAAAAATTAATATCAAATTGTGAGAGAGGAGGGGTAGATTGCAAAGATGAAAAGTGGTTGGCTAAAGTGGATTTCCGCCTAAAATCAAGCAGAATTGTATTCCCCTACTGCAGAACTCAGACAGAGAGGAAGGGCAGACTTGAGGCCAATCAGAAGCATTAAATTCAGATTTGATGACCAAAATATTTTGGTAGGATAGAGCTGCTCATTTACTGTCCAATCGCAGGCATGGTGGTTCTAAAAACCTTTGGCAGATAAGGCATAAGGTGTATTATATATATATATATATTGTATACATCACATACACACACATTGCTGTATATGTACAATAAGGTACAAGGCCTTTAATGAAGGTATTTAGGTGTGTAGTAGTTCTCGCATTGTGAAGCCTCCATGTTATGCACATCCTGTTCTAGAAGTTCAGCTGTGCCAAGATAATGTAAGAGATTGACTACTATCAGAAGAGGAGGGGCGTCTTGTGTCATACATCTGAATGTCCGACGGGATCAGAGCATTACCCATTGATCCCTCCCGACCAGGGCTCAAGTCCTGCGGGAACGCGTGGGAACGGAGTCCCTGCACTTTTTTCACAGCAGGAACTAGAGCAGCCGAGCCAATCCTTCACTAAGCGGCAATGCCCAGCTCGAGTCACTGTCAGGGGCAGGCGAACCTTAGTAATCCTTTATATTACTGCCCGCTTCCTGTATATAGATTCATCAGGTAGTGTGCGGGTTTTCCGTCACTTCCTCGATGCCGCAATGTCTCCTGGGAGCTTTTGTCATTGTTCCCAGGAGACATTGCGAAGGTCTGCCACGAGTTATCGTGGGATTTAGAAAGAAAAAAACATGCGGTTTAGTAATTATGCATATGAGTGTATAATTTTTTTTTATTTTGGTGGGGAAGTGGATCTTGGGTGGGAGTTCCCACACTTTTTTCCCCAGGACTTGACCCCTGCTCCCGACCTCGGTTCACACTTGTCCGACAAACGCTCCTACATTGGGAGCTCATGTCGCATGACGTGTGAAAATCAATGTTTCCCTATGAGAGGAGTCTTAACTGGTCCGACTTTGAAAATGCTCCCTGTACTACTTTGGTCCAACTTTGACCCTACTTCAGCCCATTGAATATCATGGAAGTCGGATCCTTGTCCTAACCATCCGACTTGTTACATCCGACATGTGATTACAGCAGCAGGAAAAGGGATTTATCTCACACTGGGATTGTTTTGATTGGTCAAAGGACAAGTCAGACTATCACAAAGTCGGATCAAAGTAGTATCCTATTCATGAAAGTCGGATGGATGTAGGACTGATGTCGCAGAGCAAAGTAGGATGAAAATCCTGTAGTATAGTGTGAACCCAGCCTAAAAACAGCAACCTTTAGTTCAAGGAGGACTTTTCACACTGATTGTTATTCTAAACCTGAATTCCAGGTATTGCTCATTAGAGATGTGCACAACGGAAAAACGTATTTTGTTGATCATTTTGTTTTGTCATATTTGTTATGTTGGAATGATTAGTTTTCGGAATTAGTTTTATATAGTCGTTGTTCCTGAATCGATGTGTCATTTCAGAAGATATAGTCATCATAACATGTCCATTTATTATTTCAGGAGATTATTTATGCGCTGAGAGTCATTCCTGCTAGTCCAACCCACAAAGAGAAAAGGAATGAGCTGATTGGGCGATATTGACTGGAGTCGCATGCATCCGAAAGTAACAAATGGAACAAAATTCATTTCAGATTCATTCCTTATGAATGAACAAATGTGCGATGGCAGGGTTTTGTCGGAAAATCCGACCGTTTGTATGGAATTTCCGATAACAAATGTTTTATAGCATGCTTTAAAATTGTCCGACAACAAATGTGTGCCGTCGGATTATCCGATCGTGTGTACACAAGTCCATCGAAAAAAATAATAATCAAAAAGTACAAACACGCATGCTCAGAAGCAATGCTAACCATAGCACAACATTAGCAGAAGTTGCCCAAAGTGTGGCGTTAAAGAGCAGAAAAAACAGTAGTTTCGTATTTGTTGGCAGAGAAAGTTTTGCCGTCTGTATGCAGAACAAGTTCACAGCCAACGCCCTTCAGACAAAATTCCACGGATTTGTCCGATGGAAGTCCGATCGTGTGTACGAGGCTCAAGACCACCGCACCGCTCTCATCCGAATAAAACAAATGAGAAAAAAGGATGGTCATGTTCTGTGGGTATGTGCAGGGCTGGTGCAAGGATTTTTGACACCCTAGGCGAAACCATCAAATGCAGGCTCACCAGTGCCCATCAATGCAGTCTACCAGCACCCATCAATGCAGCCTCACAAGCGCCCATCAAATGCAGCCTACCAGTACCCATCAATGCAGCCTCACCAGTGCCCTTCAATGCAGCCTCACCAGCGCCCATCAATGCAGCCTACCAGCGCCCATCAATACAGCCTACCAGCGCCCATCATTGCAGCCTACCAGTACCCATCAATGCAGCCTCACTAGCACCCACCAATGCAGCCTCACAAGCGCCCATCAAATGCAGCATACCAGTGCCCTTCAATGCAGCCTACCAGCGCCCATCAATGCAGCCTACCAGCGCCCATCAATGCAGCCTACCAGTTCCCATCAAACGCAGCCTACCAGTGCCTATCAATGCAGCCTCACCAGTGCCCATCACTGCAGCCTCACCAGTGCCCATCACTGCAGCTTCACCAGTGCCCATCACTGCAGCCTCACCAGCGTTCATCAATGCAGCCTCACAAGCACCCATCAAATGCAGCCTCACCAGTGCCCATCAATTAATATTTGCTTGCTTCCATTCATTCGGGAGTCGGGACACAGACACAGTCCTCTGACACTATGTACGAATGGATCGGCGGCTGCCTGCTGATGCTGAGACTTAGTTGCAGAGAGAAGAGAATAGGAACACCAGTGGCCGGTTCCGCTAGGCAGCAGGGCGCCCTAGGCAGCTGCCTAGTTTGCCTAGTGATAGCACCGGCCCTGGGTGTATGTCACATCCCAGCCTATTGTTAAAGAACCAATATATTTTCCCCCAAGTGGGACTTTAAATGGCACATTGACAAGTAGCATTTATAAAAAATAAAAAATGTATTCATACAATATTAAGAATTTGCATAAAAAAAAAAGAAAAAAAAAAAGAAGAACACCATCCGTATGAGTGATTAGTCATTGTTCTCCAGTATGACTGACGCATTTCAGATAAGAATTTCCTTCATCAGGCGTACCGACATGATCATATTTATTTTGTGAAACAGTAGAAAACAACAATTATGCCGGACACAAATGGAAACTGTGTGTTGGTTTCTAGTCCTTCTCAGTCATTCAATATCGGATGCACTGGAAGGGGGAGAAAGCCACCATTTGTCAGCTCTGTACAGTTGAGGTGAAGACTCCTTTCCTCAGGTGTCGCAGGTCAGGTGACATTCGAACATCGAAGGTAAACCCAGGATGCAGAGATATTGGCAGACTTCATTCATCCTAGTTTTTCCCCGCTCTGGAGTGCAATAGCTGAAAATGTCTGGCATCACCGATCCAGTGACTGGTAGCACAGGTGCGAGGACTCGGCGCGCCCAGCAGGATACAGGTGCTTCAGATTCAAATGATTACATATTCATTAATTATGTTATTAAGTTGAATTAATTTCCTTATTCCCAACGGACACATACAAATTACACGAACAGTCTCCCAAGTTCAACCCCAATACAAAAAGAATCGTATTAGAATATAACGCTATGCTAATGAGAGAAAAAAAACAATAAATCTTTAAACTTTTAACCACTTAAGCTCCAGAAGGTTTTACCCCCTTCATGACCAGGACATTTTTTGATATTCGGTACTGCATTACTTTAACTGGCAATTGCGTGGTCATGCAACAATGTACAGTGGAACCTTGGATTGCGAGTAACGCGGTTAACGAGTGTATCGAAATACGAGTTTGCGAGTGTTGTCTCGTAAAACAAGCAGAATTCAGGCCACAGCGATGTGCAGTACTGCGTTTGGCTTGAGCTGGGGAAAGCCGGATCCGAACAGAGCCGTTTGGAAATGCTCGAAAAAAATCGGAAATACTCCGTTCCCGAGACTTTCCAAGGTTTCCGAAGCTCTCCGGTGCCCCCCCACCTCTGGCCACATGCCATTGAAGTCAAATTATTTTCATTTCCATTGACTTCAATGGGGAAACTCGCTTTGATATGCGAGTACTTTGGATTACGAGCATTCTCCTGGAACGGATTATGCTCCTAATCCAAGGCTCCACTGTACCCAAATGAAATGTAGCTTTCTTTTGGTGGTATTTGATCACCAATGATTTTTTTTTTTTTAAATAGATGAAAAGAGCCTGAAAAAACAATGGGCTAGATTCAAGTACAATTGCGCATTTTTTACGGAGGCGCAGGGCAACGTTTTTGCCCTGCGCCCCCGCAAATTTACTGCGCTGCCCTTGATTCACTTAGCAGTAGCTCCGTAAATTGCGTGGGCGCGCCGGCAAAATGCCCGGCGTAAGCGCGCGCAATTTAAATGATCCCGTAGGGGGCGGGAATCATTTAAATTAGGCGCGTTCCCGCGCCGATCGTAGAGCGCATGCTCCGTCGGGAAACTTTCCCGACGTGCATTGCCGCAAATGACGTCGCAAGGACGTCATTTGCTTCAAAGTGAACGTGAATGGCGTCCAGCGCCATTCACGAATCACTTACGCAAACTACGTAAATTTGAAATTTCGCGACGCGGGAACGACGGGTATATGTAACATTGGCTGCCCCTGCTAATAGCAGGGGCAGCCTTACGCGAAAGACGCCGTACGGAAACGACGTAAACTGCGTACGCAGGGCTCGCGTAACGTTGTGAATCGGCGTTAGTATGCAATTTGCATACTATACGCTGAGCACAACTGGAACGCCACCTAGCGGCCATCGCAAGAATGCAGCCTAAGATATGCGGGCATAAGAGCCTTATGCCGCGCATATCTTAGGCTGCAGTCGGCGTAACGAGGTTCCTGAATCAGGAGCATTCGTTACGCCGGGGCAAGTAAGCAATTGCGCTGTGTAACTATGGTTACTTTCTGCTATAACTATAACTATAACATATCCACACAAAAAAATAAAAAATAAAATCTTCATAAATTTATGCCAAAACGTATTCTGCTACATACCTTTGGTTAAATAATCCCAACCAGTGTATATTGATTGGTTTGCTTCAAAGTTGTACAATGCATCTGCTTCACTTTTTCCATATTTTGTTGTTTCAGCCCAATTCCAAAATTAATTAAATTCATTATTTTCCTCAAAATTCTACAAACAATACCCCATAATGGCAACATGAAAGAAGTTTGTTTGAAATCTTTGCAAATTTATTCAAAATAAAAAAATCCCATGTACACAAGTATTCACAGCCTTCGCTCAATACTTTGTTGAAGCTCCTTTGGCACCAGTTACAGCCTCAAGTCTTTTTCAGGGAGGAAACACAGCCACATCGCTGCTCTGTGTACAGAGCCTTGTGTTTTTAGTAACACAGGGCTCTGTACTGCGATTCGCTAAGCTGATCAGCAGGTCCTGGCCTTAAATCATTGGCTGGGACCTGCTAACCAACTTGTGCTGTAGCGGATGACAGCACAGATTGAGCAGTGGGGGCGTGCCCCCTAGCCAGAAATGCTCTGATCCAGCACAGTGGGGTGCCCTGCCGCAGTAAAAAGGCTTTTGTCCGATTCGCAAGTGGTTAAACAACACACACTTACCTATCCAAGGACCCAGTGATATCCTCACATGACCTGGCTCTTTGGGTCCAGGCGTCGGTAACTGTGAACAGCCGGCTGTGACTTCCTGTGGCTTCACAGCTGGCTTCTAACTGCACATGCATGAGCGGCGCTGCGACCTATGAATGAGGTCCTGCAGTCTCCTGGGTATTCTATTGTGTAGCGTGTTGTACTGTCATCTAGTTTTACGTACAGTACTTCAAACATACTGTAAACACCATTTTCACATTTACATTGACATGAATGGAGCGGTTTGGGGAGTGGTAAAGCCAGCCTAATGATACGTTGATTTAACTTTGGCGGGGACACAACATGCGAACGTGACCTTCACTGTCAGTGACAATGGATGTAATTGGTAAAGAGAAATGATAAGGCTTTAACCACTTCAATACTGGGCACTTTCGCCCCCTTCCTTCCCAGACCAATTTTTAGCGCTCTCGAACTTTTAATGAGAATTGCGCGGTCATGCTACACTGAACCCAAATGAAATTTTTATCATTTTGTTCACACAAATAGAGCTTTCTTTTGGTGGTATTTATTCACGACTCGTTTTTTCTTTTTTTTTTTGCGATATAAGACAAAAAAAGAGTGGAAATTTGGAAAAAAAAACAATATTTTCTTCTTTCTATTTTAAAAGAAATCCAATAAAATCGAATTTTGCCATAAATTTAGACCAAAATGTATTCTGCTACATGTCTTTGGTAAAAAAAAAGTCTCATTATGTGTATAATAATGGGTTTGTGCGATCACAGACAGATGTACGCAGATGATCATGTACAGATGTGCGCAGATGATCACGGACATATGTGTGCAGATGATCATTGGGATATGTGATTTACTGTTACATTTGTGGGGAACAGGTGTTTTTACTGTGTTGGGACATGTGTGTGGTGACACTATTTTGGAGACTTTCAGAAAGACTTAGGCCGGCGTATCAGTAGATACGCCGGCCTAAGTCTGAATTTGCACCGGCGCTAATTTAAGTGTATTCTGGAAACCAGATACGCTTAAATTAGGCTCAGATACGAGCGGCGTAAGTGTCTTACACTGTCGTATCCTAAAGTGTAATTTTTAGGCTGACCGCTAGGTGGCGCTTCCATTGCGGTCGGCGTAGAATATGTAAATCACTATATACGCCTATTCACGAACGTACGCCCGGCCGACGCAGTACAGATACGCCGTTTACGTAACGCACTATCAGGCCTAAAGTTATTCCATCAAATAGCTGGAATAGTAATGTTAAGTATGGCCGTCGTTCCCGCGTCGAAATTCGAAAAATTTACGTTGTTTGCGTAAGTCGTCCGTGAATAGGGATTTACGTCATTTACGTCCACGTCGAAACCAATAGGACAGTGCGGCGTACTTTGCTGCAATGCACACTGGGATATGTAGGCGGACGGCGCATGGGCCGTTCGTAAAATATGTCAATCACGTAAGGTCATCCCCCATTACCATAAAACACGCCCCCTCAGCTAAATTTGAATTAGGCACCATTACGCCCCCCGATTTACGCTACGCCGCCGTAACTTAGTAGGCAAGAACTTTGTGAATCATGTACTTGCCTCGCTAACTTACGGCGGCGTAGTGTAAACACGATACACTACGCCGCCGCAAAGTTAGGGCGGGCTCTCTGAATCCAGCTGTGTGTTTACACTGTGTGGGGACACTGGACCGGTGATTAGTGTGTAAAAAGCTGTAAAAAAAACAGCTCATACTCACTGATCACCGGCCGGATGCAGCAATCAGCTCTCCTTTCCTCACTCACAACTTCTGTGTGAGGAGTGGAGAGCCGATCGCCTAGCAACCGCCTCTCTATTTACATCACATGACGGCTGTGATTGGACACAGCCGTCATTTGATCAAGAGGGCCAATCACAGAGCCCTCCTGCCGATCGGAGATGCGCCGAGTCCGGATGACACGAGCGCATCGGGATCGCGCCACTGCACGCACACGATCCCCCTCCTTCTGAGGGACGTTCCTGATCATCCACTCAGAAGAAGGTAGCGCCCACCCGTCCATTTATATGTGCAGTGGCCAGGTGGGAAGTGGTTAAAAAATTCAGAGCTATCCTGTGCACACTTCCTATTTTATCTCAGAGGGTCTAGGTCAGGGGTCTCAAACTCAAATTACCTGAGGGCCACAAGACAAGTTTTCATATGCCATGGGGGGCCGCATGCAAACTTTCAAACTTCAAAAACAACAGTACTGGTGTCAGCGAACACATTATTAACCCCCAGCACTGGTGTCAGCGAGCGCATTATTACCACCAGCACTGGTGTAAGTCAGGGTTTGACAAATTTGCTTGGAATCTAGGAGCCAGCTAAAAAAGTTAGGAGCCAGAAAACGCACCCCGTCCCGACGAGCTTGCGCGCAGAAGCGTACACATACGTGAGCAGCGCCCGCATATGTAAACGGTGTTTAAACCACACATGTGAGGTATCGCCGCGATTGGTAGAGTGAGAGCAATAATTCTAGCTCCTCTGTAACTTAAAACATGCAACATGTAGATTTTTTTAAACGTCGCCTATGAAGATTTTAAAGGGTAAAAAAGTTTGTCGGCATTCCACAAGCGGACACAATTTTGAAGCGTGACATGTTGGGTATGAATTTACTCGGCGTAACATTATCTTTCATAATATTAAAAAAAATGGGGATAACTTTACTGTTGTCTTATTTTTTAATTAAAAAAAGTGTAATTTTTTCCCAAAAAAGTGCGCTTGTAAGACCGCTGCGCAAATACGGCGTAACAGAAAGTATTGCAATGATCGCTATTTTATTCTCTAGATAAAAAATATATATAATGTTTGGGGGTTCTAATTAGAGGGAAGAATATGGCAGTGAAAATAGTGTAAAATGACATTAGAATTGCTGTTTAACTTGTAATGCTTAACTTGTAATACCAACGGCCACCACCAGATGGCGCCAGCTCACATCTGGTGGTAATAACTTGTAATACCAACGGCTCACCACCAGATGGCACCAGCTCAAAAAAAAAAAAAAAAAATTATTTTTTTTGCTCCCCTCACTTCCACCCTGCCTGAGGGCCATTTATAACTGGTCCGCGGGCCGCAAATGGCCCGCGGGCCGGTACTTTGAGACCACTGGTCTAGGTGTTACTGCATGTTGGGACTACGGACCAATTAGTGTCTTTGTTGTTGAGATTAGGATAAGGGAAGGGTTTCAGTAGTTTAGCAAAAGAAAACTGGGCAGGGCTGGCACCAATTAGTAAAAAAAATTAAAATGCTTTGTGTTGCCAGCCCACAACAGGACTTGGGAGCCGAGTACATTTCTGGCAGATCAACAGGTGTTTTTCTGTACTTTGAGAGTCTATAAAGGGAAGCAAACATGGGGAATGTACACGCATTGCAGAGATCCACTGCCTACTTTTCTTTTTAATTTAACCCTGACACTTCCAGAAGAAAATGTGAAAAACAATCTGCCAATACCTTCTACTTCTCCTGTGAAAAAGGTTTGTTGAAATAAGTAATTGCATTCGTGTTTGCGCAAGTTAACATCACTGTTTTAGAAATGGTGAACATGTAAGGTAGCATCAGGGAGAAGCCACGTCTTCACTAAAACAAGGCGCTTACAATTGTGAGCCTCCTCTACCGAAAGCAACTACCGTACACGCATGTCCTTATCAGTCAGAAATGTCCTTCTATTTTCTAATCTGCGCAGAAAAATAACAGCTGGGATCTATTTACAGTGACCAACGCAATTTCCGTTCCTTCTCATTTTATTATACATGAGGACTATTATAACTGATTGCGAGTGCCCCTGTATTATGATGCTATGAAACAAGTCAATGTAACCTGGAATATTCAGATCAATGATTATTAAAAATAAAATAAAAGCATGCTTGAGGTGATTATAATCAGTATGTGATACTTTTTTCATTCGCATGAAAAATTAAGTGCTACTAAACCCAGGACCCTGTATTCACTATATCTGGTTTCCCACAGTACACAGAACATGGAAATTTTAGTAAATATAAAATGCTAAATAACTTTTCTCATCAAAAATTAGAGCATTCTTGTGATTTCTATCAGTGTCTGGTTAAAGCTTGTTGGAGGAGTTTTCATTCTCCCCTGATTGTCCTATGAGGCTGCATGACCCCTGAGTTTGGACAGTGCCGATTGGCCCTGTGCTGATCACATGCACTCTCCCAAGAAAAAAAAAAAAGAGAAAAAACTCCCAAGCAATACACACTCAACTGAGCATGTGCAGCTTACCCCCAAGACTCTGTACAGATTGGGGACTGTGGAAGAAGGGAAGGATCAAAGAAGACAGGATCAAAAAGCCTTTTTACACAATGCACAGGATTAACCTCTTAGGCACAGTGGGCCAGATTCAGGTAGATCAGCGGATCTTTAGATCCGCTAGATCTACCTGGTTTACGATCCGCCGGTGCAATTTAGCGAGGCTAGTGCATGATTCAGCAAGCACTTACCTCGCAAACTGCACCGTTGGATCGTAACTCCCCCGGCGGAATGCAAATTCCGCGGCTAGGGGGAGTGTACAATTTAAATCAGGCGCGTTCCCGCGCCGATTTAACTGCGCATGCGCCGCCGCGAAAAAGTCCAGTGCGCATGCTCCAAATGACGTCGCTAGGACGTCATTGTTTGCGGCGGGTACGTCGATTGCGGCCATCGGGATTCCTGATCGCGTTACGCAAACGACGTAAAAAATTTAAAACTCGGCGCGGGAACGTCGGCCATACTTAACATTAGCTACCCCTCATATAGCAGGAGTAGCTATCCGCCGGAAAAACCCGAACGCAAACGACGTAGAAAACGAGCGACGGGCGGGCGTACGAACGTGAATCGGCGGTTTTCCTCATTTGCATATGCGACGGGTAAAAAATAGCGACGACACCTAGCGGCCGGCGGGAGTTTACAGCCTAAGATTCGACTGGTGTAAGTCACTTACACCAGTCGGAACTAAGGGAGATCTATGCGGAACTGATACTTATGAATCAGTCGCATAGCTCCGACCGTCGGATCTCACAGATCCGACCGTCGGGTCTCACAGATACGACGGCGGATCAGGAGATCCGCCGTCGTATCTATTGCTGAATCTGGCCCAGTGAGTATAACAAGCATGCTTTACTGCATATACAGAATGATTTTACTGTTGTGGGTTTAGTAACACTTTAAGGCTCATTTAGACTTGCAGTTCAATTGCAATTTTAGATAGGTGCTAGAAGAGAGTATAGTTTTTGATCTTTCTGCTTACCAGGAACATGGGTCAGGTAAAACTACCTACCAGAGAGCAGGATCTATTGGTTAGGTCTGCTCATTGTACTCAGGTGCAACTGAGTGCACAGGCTTTGTTACAGCCCTCGCAATTGGCAGAGGAAAAGTGCTACATTGCATGTTGGGATACTGTATATAAAGCCAGAGTACATGTGCTCAATTAGTTGAGCCAGGGAACAGATTCCAGGATGGAGGGGGCAGCTGCCCTCTCCTCCGTGGAGGTGGTCGTTGGGCCTTGGGTGATCGACCCAGGGGCCTAAAGAGAGAGAGAGAAGCTGAACCCAGAGGTCCTGCAGAGCCGACTGGAAGGGAGACACCAGGAAGAATACGGTTCTGCCTACTGTGACTACAGATCTGTGTCTTTGGGGGCCTGTCGAGTGTGGGCCGCCCGTTCAGCTAGAAGAGTCAGTGGACGAGTGTCAGCAAAGGGGATGCTAGAGAGTGTCCTGAAGATAATTTAGTGCAGGGATATGCAATTAGAGGACCTCCAGCTGTTGCAAAACTACAAGTCCCATGAGGCATAGCAAGACACTGACAGCCACAATCATGACACCCAGAGGCAGAGGCATGACGGGACTTGTAGTTTTGCAACAGCTGGAGGTCCGCTAATTGCATATCCCTGATATAGTGCATCAAGTCTGCTGCTAGTGAGAGCAAGAAGCCTTAATTCTTCCATACATGTGGCTGTATGGTTAAAGCACTGTGACTGCTTCCACAAGTAATCCGGTGAGGTCAAGTGAGAGTTGTCCTTATCCATTGTGAATAGTTCCAGTTGGAGTATCCCTCTAATCCCTTCTCCTATGTGAATGGTTCCAGTTGGAGTATCCCACTAATCTCTTCTCCCATCCAAGTTCCAAAATAAAATACAAAAAAATACAAATGCCCTGCACTGGTCATGGAGTAATGAGCAAACTGGAGAAGGGTGGGCCAGGTAGGAACCTCTAGCAACCAAGTGGAAATCCTCAGCAACTTAGTGGAAACTATTAGCAACCAGCTGCAGGTAAACAGAAAGAGGCCTGAGGCCGCGTACACACCATCGGTCCAAACCGATGAAAACGGACCGAAGTACAGTTTCATCGGTCCAAACCGTCCGTGTGTACGCCCCATCGGTCTTTTGTCCTTCGGACAAAAATGAGAGGACTTGATTTAAAATCGAACCGATGGACCGCTGACCGATAGGTCCAAACCAATGGTTAGTACACAAAAGCATCGTTTCAAAACCCGCGCATGCTCAGAATCAAGTCAACGCATGCTTGAAAGCATTGAACTTCGTTTTTTTCCCGCACGTCGTGTGTTTTACGTCACCGCGTTCTGACCCGATCAGATTTTGAACTGATGGTGTGTACGCACATCAGACCATCAGGTCGCTTCAGCGGTGAACCGATGAAAGCGGTCCGTCGGACCATTCTCATCGGATGGATCGACCGTGTGTACGCAGGCCTAAGAAGTCAACACTCAGCAAGCCCTATGGGGACAGTGCTACATAAGTATGCAAGATCGTAGCTTTATCATGCTTAAAGTGGAACTAAGCTTAGAGAAATAGTCACCACTTCATTCCAGCACTGCAGCAGTTAAATTCCTCACTGACTGCTGTCATCTTCTCCCTACTTCTGGATGCCAAGTTTTTGGAATCTTGATTGGCTAGTGGCAGTATGATATCATCCTGCACATGGATTCCCGTGATCAAGTCTATCCGAAGACGAAACGTTGGGAGGTTGGCGTGCTGACGTCACCGCGTATTGAGGACGTGCCTCGTTTGTTTGTTTGCCGGCCGGCTACAACTTGTCCTTGCTGTTTTTAAACATTTTAACTGTAAGTGTTCTACTTTTTTCAACTACATTAAATCTTGGCGGTACTTCACTATGTGAGTCTGTATATCTTTCATGGTTCCTGGCTATCTGATCTCTGGATTGAAAGGACTTGCTTGACAAACGCCTCCCTGCTGTTGACCGTTACACACTGACATGCAATATTGATCCCTTGAGGGTCGCCTAGTTCTGGTAAGGGTCAGTGTGTCTTTATGGTGGTGGTACTCCAGCTTTATTTCACAGTGTCTGTCATTATTAGCCACCGGGAGTTAGTCTGAGTGTTTGTTCACCATACGTTTTTGCACTATTTTTTTCTTTTGTTTTCTTTTTCTATTTGGCTGAGTCCACTGAAGTAAGAGCTCCTGCATTGTTCCATTTTGGATCTTCTCTTGGCTACACCATGGATGGCTCTTTTTGATCCTTGGGGATCTATACTTCTGGTAAGGGTTAAGCCTGAACGTTTTCACTTGGATATTGTTTCAACACTAAACCACAGAATTGGATTCATCTATTATTCTTTGGACTATTATTAGAAATAATAATTTTTTAATCTATTTTTTTACCAATTGTGTATGTGCACACTTATTGGGACTCTTAACTTGTTGATCCTTCGGTCACCTTTACGAGCTGTCTCTAGTACAGCTCCTTTTATTTTTATTTTATATGATCACTTATATATAATTTTTAGCGCAACTCCCACCTTTTAACATCCTGCACATGCGCATTGGAGTCCCTCATTCCAACAAAGACCATGTTTTCTGAGAATGCACGCTTAGGCTTCATGTACACGGGACATTGTTTCGACCTCTCCTGAACGATTTAACTTGACATCTAGAAACCGGTGTCTAAAAATTGCCATTTAGCCAAACTTACATGCCGTGTTTAGCAGTGTTTGCGTCTAAAAGCATTTGGAAAAAAAAAAAATTTGGGGTTAATATGAAAAACGTCTGTAAACGAAACGCTGCTAAACGCAAGTTACTGCGTTTAGCCGCGTTTGTCGCTTGAATTGCCTCTAAACACAGCTTCTGAAAGCATTTTTTTGGGGTTCCAGAAAAAGCCTCTAAACGCTCCTATTGCTTAGGCGGGTTTTCTTGCGCTTAGGCACGTTCAGCAAGTTTTCTGCCAAAACGCTCCTCTCTTGAACACACAAGTGATGTTTTTTTCTTCTCTTTACCAATACACACCACACTGAGCATATGCAGCCTGTCCGCTGACTCTGTATTATTAGGAAATATATTGGGACAGTGGAAGAAGGGGAAGATCAGAGAGGACAGGATCAAACAGTCTTTTTATACAATGCAGAAGATCAACCCCTTAGGTTTCACAGTGAATATAACAAGCCTGCTTTACTGCATGTACAGACTGATTTTACTGTTGTGGGTTTAGTAACACTTTAATCGGGGCTGTCTTTAATATTGATTGGACCCTGGGCAAACATTTTCTTGGGGCCCACCCCCTGAATCCATTTATCAACTATTTGCAGGCAGCATGGGCCGAAGGGGCAGCTGCTTTGAGCCCACAACAATAATTGGGCCTGGAGCAGCTTCCCCTTTTGTCCTGCGTTAAAGACTGCCCTGACTTTAATGCATAGAATACATTAAGATTAAAAAAAAAAAAACCTTCTGCCTTTACAACCACTTTAACTAATATCAGGCTTTATTTATCATTTTAATATTTTTTAATTTGCATTGAAAAAGCACCTGACAATCCTGCCATGGAGGTTCTTGTTCAGGCTGTTGTAGAATGACAACTTTCAAGAGGAACTGCAGTCTGATCACATAATTTGTAATAAAAACATATTTGCCATTCTGAAGCCTCCCGCCAACCACTTTGCATATTATTTTATATATACTGTGATTCTGTACTTGCCAAATATGCTGCAGAAACCTCCCTCCACTAAGTCTGGATGCAGCCATTTTAACTATGCTGCCTGTTCACTTCCTGGATTTTCACAGACACACAGAGGAACACCTCCAGCTCTGCAGCCCCACAGCTCTCATTGGCCCTCTTATGACTCCCCCGCCCCCTCCCGTCCTGGCAAACTCTCACAAGAGTGAGAGAGATGGCTGTGCATGATGTCATAAGCCTAGGCTTATTACCAGAGAAGAAACAGGAATTGGGCTGTATAATGTATTTACTAGCAGAAAAAAAAGTTAAAACAACAAGGGCAGAAGATTTAATAGATGGAAAGTTGAAAAAATGACCGAAGGTCCGCTTTAACCACTTCAGCCCCAAAAGATTTTACCCCCTTCCTGACCAAAGCACTTTGGCACTGCGTTGCTTTAACTGACAATTGTGCGGTGATGCAATGATGTACCCAAACAAGATTTGTGTCCTTTTTTCCCCACAAATAGAGCTTTCTTTTGGTGGTATTTGATCACCTCTGTGGTTTTATTTTTTGCGCTATAAACAAAAAAAGAGCAACAATTTTGAAAAAAACAAAAACAATATTTTTTACTTCTTGCTATAATAAATATCCCCAAAATGTGTTTAAAAAACAAATTTCTTCATCTGTTTAGGCCGATGTGAATTCTTCTACATATTTTTGGTAAAGAAAAAAAGGCAATAAGTGTATATTGATTGGTTTGCGCAAAAGTTATAGCGTCTACAAACTCTAGGAAATTTTTATGGCGTTTTTATTATTATTTTTTTTTACAAAAAATTACGGTGATCTGCGATTTTTAGCGGTATTGTGATATTGCGGCGGACAGGTCAGACACTTTTGACACATTTTTGGGACCACTGACATTTATAGAGCTATAAATATGCCCAGATTAATTTATAAATGTCACTGGCAGGGAAGGGGTTAACACTAGGGGGTGATCAAGGGGTTAATTGCGTGTTCCCTCCCTGTGTTCTAACTGTGGGGGGATGGGACTGACTATGAGAGATGACAGGTCGTTGTTTCTACTAGAAACACACAATCTGTCTTCTCTCCTCTGACAGCACAGTGATTTGTGTGTTCACACACACAAATCCCTGTGCTGGCGCTCGTGCACATGATTGTGGCGATCGCGCCTGCCGGCCATGCGCATCGGATTCCCTACGTTGCAACGCAGCCTCTGGTGGCTCTCCTGGGCAAAGCCGTATATGTACAGGATTTCGCCCAGGAGAGCCATTCTGCCGCAGTATATCTGCGTGAGCCAGTCAGGGAACCGGTTAAAGGAGTTGTAAAGGAATTTTTTTTTTCACCTTAATGCAATCTATGCATTAAGGTGAAAAAACATCTGATGATCGAGCATCCCCCCCCCCCGAGCCCCCGTTTTACTTACCTGACCCCTCGAAAGTCCCGCGCTCGGTCCCGAGATCCTCTTCGCCGCTCAGCCTGGCCGCTGATTGGCTGGAGCGGATGGATTGACAGCAGCGCAGCCATTGGCTGGCGCTGCTGTCAATCACATCCAGTGACGCAGCACGCCGAGGGGTGGGGCCGAGTGATACAGTGAGCGGCCATGGCCGCTCGCTGTATCACGGGAGCGCGCCGCAAGGTCTCATCACCATGCGAGCTCTTGCATGAAGGTGATGAGTTCTTGCGGGGAGGACCAGAGACAGCCACCGAGGGACCCCAGACGACGTGGATCGGGGCCAAAAGAATTTTTTTTTTTTCCTTTAGTGACCCTCTAAGTTGTACATTTGCATTGTCACCCTGCCATGAATGCCCCTAAGGCCGCGTACACACGGTCGGACAAAACCGATGAGAATGGACCGAGGTTCAGTTTCATCGGTCCAAATTGACCGTGTGTATAGCCCATCGGTCTGTTTTCCTTTGGTCCAAAATTTTAAAACATGCTTTAAAATTGAACCGATGGACCGCTGCCCGATCGGTCCAAACCGATAGTTAGTACAGAAAGCATCGGTTCAAAACCCGCGCATGCTCAGAATCAAGTCGACGCATGCTTGGAAGCAAGTCACGTCGTGTGTTTGAGTTGATCGGTTTTTGGAACGATGGTGTGTACGCACATCAGACCATCAGGCCACTTCAGCGGTGAACCGATGGAAATGGCCCGTCGCACCATTCTCATTGGTTTGGAACGACCGTGTGTACGCGGCCTAAGTTGAGACCAAGAATGGCTGTGCCATCATATTGCTCAGGAATGGTCAACCATTGTCCGTATGAGATGTCAGTCCAGCCAATCCTAGAATAAGTGCATATAGACATGAAGTGGTTGAAAAAAGGACGTGAGAGATCAGCAGCACTGGGATCCATCAAAAGATGAAAAAGGTTCACACAGAATTTTATAAACAAAAAAAATAATAATTCAATGCTTTGTGATGCAGGGTGCTTTAAAAAATAATCTATGTAAAAGAAAGAGCTGCAACCCCACGTGAGTGTATTTTTATTAAGGAAAATCAAGCTATAAAATGCTGTAATTTGTAGTGACCACCTAAATATCATCTGTCAGTGTTCTGACTCATATCTGATAAAGAACTGAGATCACCTTTTTAGAAAGATTAAATATTATCTTAAGGTTTGGCCACAATGTCACGTCTCTTCCTGCTAAATATGTGTTGGTCTGCCTCCAGTGGCAAAGTACTATTTATATGAAAGAAAGTTCACTTACCTTACCGCTCCCTTTTACTCGGAAGGACTTCTGTTTGTTTCCAGAATGCCAACAACAACCTAATGAATTACAAGGGAAATGCGAATGATTATCTAGGACCAAGATGCACTTTATTTATTTTTTGCTTTGAAATAAAAAACTAAATAAATATTGTCATGTTAGCGACCCGGTCTCTTCTTTTCAGAAAAAGGTGGAGAATGCAACCTTTGGGTAGAGGGAGAGAAAATCAGCACAATGAGCCAATCAGGTAAGTTGCAGTGCAATGAGTACAATGATAGGAGAAGAGGGCACAGTGACAGAGTAAAGTGTACTGGCACTGGATGGAGGAGGAGACATGTAAGTGAATGTGAAACTGCAGCAGAAAAAGGTCCCCTCCCCTGTCAGGCAGGACTGTGATGTGTAGCAGGGCTGTGTAGTTCTCAGAGCTGGATAGACACAAATACAAATTCTTTGGCAAGCAAAATAGCTCCCATTTATGTATTCCATCTGTGCAGCTGGCTGTTTGCCTGCAGCTTAAAGTGGTTGTAAACAATCACATTGTAAAACTTCCCATTCAGTTTGAAATAGAAATGAAAGCGAAAAAATTTGTGTATAGATTTAAAAAAAAACATTATAAATAATACCCCCCCCCCTTTTTTTTTATAATTGATCACATTCCCTCTGTTCTTAGCCGCATAAGAGCTGGGTGGAGGAGAAGCAGCAGCACACTGAGCTTCCCAGTGAATGGCTGTGGGAGGAGGGGGCATGTCAGGACAGGTCTGTTCATTGGAGGCGAGCATGCCGAGTTCCCAGTTTAGCTAGAGAACTTACTAGGATGTGCTCTCTTGCTTAGTGTGGTCAGTTTTAATAGGAAAGCAGAGGGACTGTCAGGAACACCAAGGGATTTCACACAAAAGAAGCAGTACAAAGAGAACAGGATACTTTTTTATACAAGTACATGGTATAGCAGCTATCAAGAATATGAAGTGTTGGGGTAACACATGCTTTAAATTTTCATCCACGCCAGTGCATTGCAAGATTGTGCCCCTTCCTGCAAAACACAAACACATGCTGCCCCTTTGCTGATGTACGACAGTGCCATTAAGGCTGCATTCACACCTGAACGCGGCGTATGTTACCGCGATTTGCCGCAACAAATTGCAGCCTTTTGTCCCGCGATTTGCCGCTACAAAACACGGCATTTTTTAAGCCTAAACATACGCCGGAGGGGTGATCAACATTGTTGGCTATGCCGAACGCCGCCTGAAAAAAAGGTCCATAACTTGTTTTGAGCTTCAGGCGTACGGCGTTTCGGTGAACCATCTCCATAGCCGGCAATGTTAAATCACCCCTCCAGCGTATTGCAGGCTGCAATAGCGTCGCGCTACAGGCAACAATACGCCTAGGTGTGAATGAAGCCTAAGGTGTTACTAAACCCTCAACAGTAAAATCAGTCTGTATATGCAGTAAAGCATGCGCACTGGGATACCCCCACGGACGGCGCCTGCGCAGTAAAAAAAAAAAACGTTGTTTATGTCGGGTCACGACGTATTAACATAAAACACGCCCCCATTACATCCATTTGAATTCCGCGCCCTTACGCCGCCAGAGATACACTCTATGCCGCTGTAACTTCCGGCACAAATTCTTTGTGGATTCGAAAGAAAAAAAATAAGTTGCGGCGGCGTAGGGTATCTTAGATACGCTGCGCCCAGCGTATTAATGCGCCCAGGTACGTGGATCTACCCCTAAATGTTTTTTTTCTTTGTCTGAATTTCTCACTTCCTGTTTCTCCTCAGTAAGCTTTCCATCATCATCTGAGCGGTGGAAAGTCATTTAGAACAGCTTACTGAACACCTTACTGAGGAGGAACAGGAAGTGAGAAATTCAGACAAAGAAAACAAAGAAAAAATACATTTAGGAGGGAAATGGAAGGAAAAGGTTAGTACTATTGCCGGCTGCATCGTGATACGCACATTTGTGGAAAATTGGACGACCATTCCCCCCACTTACTCATGACTGCATTGAATAAACACAGTGATATGTTTGGATACATTTTATAACTGTCACACAAGAAAAAACTGTAAAGTTGGTTTCTGGTATATTTTGTGAAATAAAATTACACTGTAAAAATAAATAAATAAAACAACAGGAAAAGATGGATGGGAAAATGATGCTAACCACAAAATAAAATTTAATGGGCGGAAGGATTTTATTATGTAAATGAAAGCAATGACGACCAAGAACGTTGTCTACATTCACGTAAGCACATAATAATGTGCCGAACAGTAGGTTGGTTTCACCACTTGAGATTCGGAAGAGTTTACCCCCTTCATGGCCGTACCCAGTGTTAATTTTGACATCAAATTTTGATTTAGTTTTAGTTATAGTCTTTTGAGCATTTGACTAAAATGCCATTTAAGTGTTCGTTGTATTTTAGTGATCTGAGTTGTTTTAGTAGTATTTTAGTCGAAAATTCCCAGTACATTTAAGGCGACTAAAATCGAATAGGTTGAGTTAAATTTGAGTTGCATTATTTCTTTAGAATTGCTAAACATTATATACTCCTGGATTAAAAAAAATCGAACAACACGTTTATTATTTATGGTATTAAAGCGGAGGTTCACCCATAGCTTACACATTTTCCCCTTAGCTTCATGCTCGTTTTGTCTAGGGGAATCGGCTATTTGTTTTAAAATATGAGCCGTACTTACCTGTTTACGAGATGCATCTTCTCCGCCGCTTCCGGGTATGGGCTGCGGGACTGGGCGCTCCTTCTTGATTGACAGTCTTCCGAGAGGCTACCGACGGTCGCATCCATCGCGTCACGATTTTCCGAAAGAAGCCGAACGTCGGTGCGCAGGCGCAGTATAGAGCCGCACCGACGTTCGGCTTCTTTCGGCTACGAGTGACGCGATGGATGCGACCGTCGGAAGCCTCTCGGAAGACTGTCAATCAAGAAGGAACGCCCAGTCCCGAAGACCCATACCCGGAAGCGACCGAGAAGATGCATCTCGAAAACGAGTAAGTACGGATCATATTTTAAAACAAATAGCCGATTCCCCTAGACACAACGAGCAGGAATCTAAGGGGAAAATAGAAAAAAAAAAGGAATTGGGTGAACTCCCGCTTTAAGGTTTGAACCTTCTGAACCAAACCAGGCTACATGAGCTCAACATGGGGCTTCTCAGATCCTGCCCCCCCCCCCCCATGTGAATGAGTATGGGTTACATAGTACCCCTACCCATTCACCCGAAAAGTTAATAAAGGTAGAACACAAGTTTTTGACAAGTTACGTCTCCCGCCGCACTGCTGGACCCAAACAAACCTTTGGCCTTGTTGAACGCTCCGGCCGACTGCCTGGTCCGCCGCCTGACATTCCTTAAATAGCTAAGGGGTGGCGTCACCCAATGACATCAGCAGGTGCCCCCGCTCTTTGTCATGTCACCAACTGCGACATGCTGGTTCAGTGACGTTACAAGGTAGCAGTGCCATCAGTCGCCGGGTGGCCCTGCGCTATTTAAGAAATGTCAGGCGGCGGAGCAGGCAGACGGGCGCTAGCCTACAGTGCGATATGAAAATTATCCATAGGAAAATTTTAAAACGTGTTCTATTTTTTTCTCCGATGGAAAACAAACCGATGGGGCCCACACACAATCGGTTTGTCCGATGAAAACGGTCCATCGGTTTGTTTTCATCAGACAAACCAATCGTGTGTTCAGGGCTTAAGGGTCTGCACATCCCTCCTCTCCTCTCACAGAAATATTGCTAAATACAGGACGTCAGGTCACCTAGTATAAAGCAGCATAGCAAGTTGTTATATTTGGAATCAAATCTGATTTCTGCACTTGTAATTTGATGCCATTTATACTCTCTGTGAAGACCGTTTCTTATGTACACATCTTGACTTCCTTGTATACCTTGAACACATTGATTGTATATTGTGAATTATGTTTATGCAATATTAATATTTCCAAATCTTACATTCTTGAGAGGGTGTGCTAATGTATCCCTGATCTAAAGTAGCACTGCGATATGAGACTGCTGTTGATGTCAGCAGCTCTTTCTTTGTCAAATTACACATTTGCTTTGTTTGTTTTGTAGTGTGCAGTTTCCGTATATAACAAATTGTATCCTCTTAACACTCAACCTAACCAATAACACGGATAGCAGAACACCAGCAACAACTTTTTTAGTTTTGGATACAGCAAAGAAGGATTAAAAAATCTGTCAAGCTTTTACCGTTCTTTTCTTTGTCAGGAGCAGGACAGGAAGGGGACAGAAGGGGCATGTGCTCCGGGCGCTGTGGTGCTATGTGGAGTGGGAATGTGATGGGAGCCCCAGCCGCTCTCTTCTCAATGCACCTCACTGACAGCATAGCTTCCAACTGTCCCTGATTTCGAGGGACTGTCCCTGATTTGGAACAATGTCCCTCTGTCCCCCTCATTTTGGTCTGATCTATATAGTGGTATACAGTGCCGGCCCAAGACATTGTGCTGCCTGGGACCAAGAATGAAATGCTGCCCCTCCCCCGCCCCCCCAAAAAAAAATCACGTCATGGCTCTATACATGTATAAAGAGGACCTGTCATGGCTGTATTCATGTGATAAAGACAAAATTGCTTAAGGAAAGCAACCAATGGTCAGACTTTATAGGCAACACCGACAGGAATAGCAAAAAATATATAATTTTATTACAAAGTAGTTACATAAAACAACATTAAAAAGAAAACCATACAAGATGTCAGGTATGTATGCTGCCTATAAATGTCCCCTGTGCGTCTACGCGTTTTGCCATGAGGCTTCTTCAGGACAGACAAGAGGAAAATAGTCAAAGTCATCCGAACCACATAGGCATAGATATATCCTGTACACAGGCTGTCTCCCGGGGGCAAACGCCGCTATCCAATCTGCCATAATGAGTAATTACATTGTACCGGGGACACGCACGGGGACGGGGCGGTATTAGGATCATAAGAATTTGTGGGTAGAGTAGGAGGGAGCGGCAATGCAGATGGCTGGAGAGGCGGAGTTCTGATCGGAGCCGAGAGCTAGGGGGAACAGATTCCGACGGGCAACCATTCTCGGCACAACAGGTTCCTCAGAGGGAGCGGCGCCTGCCTTTCTCACTCGCAGACTGCTCCCCTCCGGCTGTGAGTGTCCTCACAAGCAGCGGAGTGTGCTGTCTGGCGGGCGGCAGAATGCTGCCCCCCTAAAAGTGCTGCCTGGTACCCATGGTACCACCCGGTCCCATCATAGGGCCGGGCCTGGCTCTCCTGGGCTACACAGAATGCTCCCAGCCTACAGCATGACAGCAGAGACCGACAGCGGCTCCTTCTGGCCTGAGGACTGGTGGAAGAGCTCAGTGAGGGGACTTTGTAGTGAGGCACTGAAGTGGTTCTGAGATATGAGCTCTGTACTAGATTAGGGGGGGGGATGGGGGAAGAGTCTTGTAGTGGGGGGGGGGGTGTTGAAGAGCTTTTAGGTTGCAGTAATCTATGTAGGAGATCTGGTGGATAGGTGGGAGTCTTCGTCAAACCCTGGGTTGTCAGGAGTTTGAAGCACCCCACCAAAAGTTTAGAAATACCAGTATTAGGTTTATTCAAAGTGGAAGTCAACTTGTTAGTCCAGGGACCCGAGATCACCCCCTTCACCAGATTTCAATCTGATCTACAACCTCGACTTCTGTAGTCCTGGGCAGCAAATTTGCAAAGGTATGAGATACTGTGCATTACTGAAGCCCTGATGGAGGGTGAGGTCAGGCCCTCGAAACACGTTGGCTGCTATACCCAATTGATACTTCTGGATTCTAACCTTTTGGCGTGAGGCTTCATTCTCCGTCTCAGGCCTGCCAGACGTTGTCTCTTCCCCGCTCAATCCAAACTAGAACATTTATTAAAATTTCACTTTAAAGTTAACTAAGCATACATTTCAAAACTTACTCTAATTCTTTCCTAACCTTAAAAGGGACCTATATTGCAGAAACTGTGCTCAAAAAAGACAGCAGCCCCTTACCTGTGCCCTGTCCAGACTCTGATCTCCCCTCCTCCTCCCGAGCCGGGGAGTGCTGGATGGCTGAGCCGGATGCTGGATGGTAAACCATCCCTGGAGTGGCGACTGGTGGGCCCGTCTGTCTTCCCCTGCTTCTACCCTGGCCGTGTGCCTCCTCCCTCTTCCCCAGCCGGCTTGACCAATAAGATCACTTCTCATTTGGGTCAATCGGGAAACAGATCTCACGACCCTCTTTCTGATTGGCTGGGAGGAGAATCAGTGTGAGAATAGCAAATATTCATTTGCTATGTTCACACAACTGGGTGGGCTCACAGCGCAGAGCTCTGTGCCCCAAACCCATCCTTTTTTTAAGCCTATTAGAGCCTCTGGCTCTAATCACATGCTTAAAACCCCCCCCCCCCCATTGGAATCCATTGTCCGGTGCCCTGTATGTAAATCAGGGAGCCGGACGCATGGATGGAGGGGGGGGGGGGGCGTGCGAGAAGGGACTGCTTGCCAGTAGGCTTCCTGCAGCTGATCTTTTCCCCACTAGGGTATATGCACACTGATGTACAGTATATAGGCATAAAATATGCTTTGTGTAAAAACAGTTTGGGAGCCACAGGGCATATTTTATATCTATATACAGCTTTGTGCATGAGGTCTTTTGGACTTACAACACACAGTCTGCACAATGCCATCTTCTTGGAGGCAGAGCTTTTGCTTCTTCATGCTTTTGCTTCCTCATGCTCCTCATTGCTTCCTCATGCTAAAGTTGCCCCTTTGATGGCTGGTGGGGAAATATTTAAAGAGAAGCAAGAGAGGCATAGGAAGCACTGATCCAAGAATAAGCAAGAATATACTTGCACTGCAAGTATTCAGGTACAGCTTCCTTTCCAGCAAGGAAAACAGTGATGAGCAGTAGTGACATCACCAAACCTCACCAAAAACAGTGAGACTAGCACTCAGAGGTTGCAGTTCCTTTGACGATCTCACGTTGCAGATATACAGATATGAAGCTGCAGGCACAGGAAATACTTAAGAATAAATTTTAGGCAAAAGTCAAATCTTTTCAGGGTATTGCTTAGGCACAATTTACATTTATAGATAATCCTACTAATAAAGAAATGTAAATTGTGCCCAAGCAGTACCCTGAAAAGATTTGACTTTTGCCTAAAATTTATTCTAATACATTAATTTTAAAGGAGTTGTAAAGGAATTTTTTTTTTCACCTTAATGCAATCTATGCATTAAGGTGAAAAAACATCTGATGATGGCGCCCCCCCCCCCGAGCCCCCGTTTTACTCACCTGACCCCTCGAAAGTCCCGCGCTCGGGCCTGAGATCCTCTTCGCCGCTGATTGGCTAGAGGTCTGCAGTGTGTAATGCCGCGTACACACGATCGGTCAAACCGATGAGAACGGTCTGATGGACCGTTTTTACCAGACCAAACCGATCGTGTGTAGGCCCCATTGGTTATTTATCCATCGGTTAAAAAAATTCAATCTTGTTTTAAATTTAACCAATGGATACCTGACCGATAGAAAAAAAACAATCGTTAGTAGGCACGTCCATCGGTTAAAAATCCACGCATGCTCAGAATCAAGTCGACGCATGCTTGGAAGCATTGAACTTCATTTTTTTCAGCACGTCGTGTTTTACGTCACCGCGTTCTGACACGATCGTTTTTTTAACTGATGGTTTGTAGGCACGACTGACCATCAGTCAGCTTCATCGGTTAACCGATGGAAAAATCCATCAGACCGTTTTCATCGGATGGACCGATCGTGTGTACGCGGCATAACTTTAGCTCTCCACAATATTTTTTGACCTCTCAGACAAGCTTTAGATTACTGTACTTTGAACAGATGTAGAGAAAAGTAGACTGCAGATAACCAAGTACAACCTATGTAGGAGGAATTGTTTAATCTCTGTGTATCACCAGAGGCCAGTCACTTCACTGGGTATAGGTTTATACAACCGCTTTATGCAATCCCATGAGTGTACTTCCTGAAAACATATTGACCAGTTGTGAAACGAATCCTACATCATACATTGAGGATCATGAACTGGAATATTAGCAGTTCAATAGGTCAAAAAGCACCTGATATGTCTAAATATCTGTCAGGGTATCGTACACCATCTGCTGAGTACTCATGCAAAAACAACAAGATAATCCTATATTAAAGATATCCAGGAAGATCTCACGTAGCAGAAGCCAACAGCTTAAAAGTTTTCCCACAAGGAAATTTACAAATGTCAATGGCTTAATTTACTCATACGTATAGTGCCTTGCAAAAGTATTCACCCCCCTTGTAATTTTTTGCATTTTGTTGCCTCACAACCTGGAATTAACATGGATTGTTTAAGGATTTGCATCATTTAATTTACAGAGCATGCCCACAACTTTGAAGATGATTTTTTATTTATTTTTTATTGTGAAGCAAACAAATAGGACAAAATAACCGGAAAAATCAATGTGCATAACTATTCACCCACTAAAGTCAATACTTTGTAGAGCCATCTTTTGCGGCTCAAAGTCACTTTGGATAAGTCTCTATGAGCTTGCCACATCTTACCACTGGGATTTTTGCCTCTTCCTCCTTGCAAAACTGCTCCTTCAAGTTGGATGGTTTGCACTTGTGAACAGCAATCTTTAAGTCTGACCACAGATTTTCTATTGGATTGAGGTCTGGGCTTTGACTAGGCCATTCAAACACATTTACATGTTTCCCCTTAAACCACTCAAGTGTTGCTTTAGCAGTGTGTTTGGGGTCATTGTCCTGCTGGAAGGTGAACCTCTGTCCTAGCCTCAAATCACACAGAGTGCTACAGGTTTTGCTCAGGAATATCCATGTATTTAGCACCATCCATCTTTCCCTCAACTCTGACCAGTTTCCCAGTCCTGACTGCTGAAAAACATCACCACAGCATGATGCGGTCACCACCATGTTTCACAGTGGGGATGGTGTTCTTTGGGCGATGATGTGTTGAGTTTGCGCCAGACATAGCGTTTTCTTTGATGGCCAAAAAGTTCAATTTTAGGGTAATCAGACCAGAGCACCTTCCTCCATACATTTTGGGAATCTCCCACACGCTTTTTTGCAAACCCAAAACGTGCCATTTTGTTTTTTGCTGAAAGTATAGACTTTCTTCTGGCCACTCTGTCATAAAGCCCAACTCTATGGAGCGTGCGGCTTATTGTCGTCCTATGTACAGATACTCCAGTCTCTGCTGTGGAACTCTGCAACTCCTCCAGGGTTACCTTAGGTCTCTGTGCTGCCTCTCTGATTAATGCCCTCCTTGCCCGGCCTGTGATTTTTGTTTTGCGGCCGCCTCTTGGCAGGTTTTTTGACCGATACAGAGTATTTGCGGGAGTACTTGTACTCCCGCAAATACCCTCGATGCCTAAATAGAATACTTGCCCCCCGCTGCCGCCGTCGTCGTCGTATATCGCAAATCCACCGCTGCCGCGTTAATCACCGTGCGGCGAACATTACAGGCGAACATTACAGGCACCTTTAGTTTGAATAGCTGTTTTGCCCGCCGCGCCGTGTATAGACACTCCCCCTTGGACGGATCTGTCCAATCCCGAGCAAGGGGGAGTGTCCTTTACACGGCGTGGCAGGGAAAACAGCTATTCAAACGAAAGCTGCCTGTAATGTTCGCCGCACGGTGATTAACGCGGCGGCATCATCATTAGGTATGGGGGACATGGCTGCACATGTTTGGGGACATGGCTGGATATATGTGGGGGACATGGCTGCATATATGTGGGGGGACATGGCTGCATATATGTGGGGGGACATGGCTGCAGTATGTTTGGGGACATGGCTGGATATATGTGGGGGGACATGGCTGCATATATGGGGGACATGGCTGCATATATGGGGGACATGGCTGCAATATGTGGGGGGACATGGCTGGATATATGTGGGGGGACATGGCTGGATATATGTGGGGGGACATGGCTGCATATATGGGGGACATGGCTGCATATATGTGGGGGACATGGCTGCATATATGTGGGGGACATGGCTGCATATATGTGGGGGACATGGCTGCATATGTTTGGGCACATGGCTGCATATGTTTGGGGACATGGCTGCATATGTTTGGGGACATGGCTGCATATGGGGGGGACATGGCTGCATATGGGGGGGGGACATGGCTGCATTTGGGGACACATTTAAAAAAAAGTATCGGTATTCGGTATCGGCTCACCACACAGGCCAGACACACGCCCGCAGAGCCGCCGCCGCAACTTACAAGGGTTCAGAAACAGGTAAGGGGGACCTGTTTTAAAGTTTCCGGTTTTAAAAAAACACCAAATCCCAGCAATAATATATTAAGCAGCCTGTATAATGTATTATTGCTGGGATTTTCAGTCCTCTGTAACTGCTGGTATTCTCACGCGTGCCCCTAGTGGCCACAGGGCGAAGCGACGTAACATAACTTAGTTTCGCCCAGCCAAGCCATGTTGTCGCAGTAAAACTGCGGCGGCTGGTTAGCAAGTGGTTAATTTGGGTATAGTGTAGCATGACCGCGCAATTGTCATTCAAAGTTCAACAGCGCTGAAAGCTGAAAATTGGCTTGGGCAGGAAGGGGGTTTAAATGCCCAGTAGGCAAATGGTTAAATTGTGACTTTCATAGACTTCTGTTTAATGTAGTTGCAAGCCACAATTAAATCGTCAGTGCAAGTCGCACTGATGTGCAGCTTTTAAATTGCGCTGAAGTAGCGTGATTTCAAAGCTGCACCGATATGAACCGGGACTTAAACTAAAGGCTCAATTGGGCTTTAAATTCAGTCCTGTCATAACACATACCTCTCAACTTTCTGAGATGGGAATGAGGGACACCTATCAGCAAAGGTATGCAGGTATAGGACACACCCCTTACCACGGCCTCTTAAAGAAGAATTGTACAAAAAAAAATAAGATTGATTAAACCCACAAGTGCTTTTTTACCACTACTATTCCTTTATATTGGCTTTTGAATTTACAAATGCAGCAATTTAGAAATCAGATGAAAGGTGGGAAACACCTTTTGATAGATAAATAGTGCATTTTATATACAACTATATAGATCAGACCAATATGAGGGACAAATGAGGAGGAATGAAGGACAGAGGAACATTGCTCAAAATCAGGGACAGTCCCTCAAAATCAGGGACAGTCCCTCAAAATCAGGGACAGTTGGGAGGTATGGCATAACATAAATACCACTTTCCGTGAGTAATTCATACTGTGGGAAGAATATGTTTTTAATGCCTCCCAGCTGTAGTGCCTTAATATAAAAACAACATTTTATCTCATGCATTCTCCTTCCTTGAGAACAACAATCAAATCCTCTAACTGTCGCTTCACTTCTACAATATTACAGATTTCAGAATGACCAACAAAACTCGTCTTGTTCAATTTACAACACTTCCCCTTTGTCAACTTCACTTTTTTTTTGGCTTTGATCCAGCCTGTCAGCAGAATAGGATACGCCTTGTTTAAGCTTATTTATTTTACATGTCGATAGCTTTTCTCCACCTCCTTTAGACATGCTAGAGCCATTCAGTCACTTCAAGAGCAAAACGTTTCAGACAGATGAGCTGTCCACTACTCACAGACATTTTCTGCTGCCTCCTTTTGGCTGCAGGACAGATTTAACCACGGTGATGAATCTTCACATGGATTATTATCCTTGTTCCAACAGCCCAGCTATCCAAGGTAGCTACTCAGTCTTACCAGGCATCCTGCTGTTTTCCGCTGGAGTCATAGGGAATGCCCTTGCCATTTTTATCCTATGGCAACACAAGCTACGGGCAAATAAGAAAACCTCTGTTTTTTACATTTTGGTCACTGGTTTGACCATAACCAACCTGATGGGAAAATGCTTGGTCAGCCCAATAGTTCTTGCCGCCTACTCCAAAAATCAGACTTTGGTGGAGATGGTTGGAAACAGGAACCTCTGTGACTTTTTCAGCTTCCTCATGATATTCTTTGGCTTGGCACCAATGCTCATTCTTTTGGCAATGGGTCTAGACTGTTGGATTGCCCTTGCTTACCCATTCTTCTACCACAACTACATCACCAAACGTGTTGGTCTGTTGGTTCCAATCATTGTCTACATCTTCAGTGCTGGGTTCTGCTCTTTGCCTTTTGTGGGCTTTGGCAAATTTGAGCAGTATTGTCCTGGAACTTGGTGCTTCATTCAGATGTCTGTGGAGGGTTCAAAGCCCGAAGTCTTGGCTTATTCCGTGCTCTACGGGACCATTATGGGAATTTTTGTTTTGGCCATCATCGCCTGTAATGTGGCTATAATGAGACGCCTTTATCAAATGTACCAGATTCAAAGCCAGAGGAATGTCAAATCTGGAGCGAAAGGAGAATTTGTTAAGCAAGCAGGGATGGAAGAGATGGATCATCTTATCCTCTTGGCAGTCATGACCGTTCTCTTTACCGTGTGCTCACTTCCTTTAACTGTATGTATTGCCAAAATAATTGGGTTACATAACGTGTGCTACTGTTTAATCACAAGAAGTGGTATAAATCAACTCTGTACTTCGTAACAGGGAAGAACAACTTTTTATTTATGTCTGTTTAGAAAATGCACACACAAATTTTCTTCTAACAATGATTCCAATTATACACTTAACACTTTTCATACAATAATAGCCATTATAATATTGCAAGGATGGTTACAATGCTCTTTTTGTGAAAGGAAACAGGTCAGGTCAAGTGAAGGGAAAAAAACGACATTACCTAAAAGTTGCCTGCCAGTGCCTGTCGTATCTCACGTATAGGTTTGTGTGCACCTGAGAAGCCCCCTAATCCTGGGCGCAATGCCCATGTAATATTCAACTTCTTCCATGACTTGGAGCCCTGCCATGCCCCTACAAATTAACTACTGAACCTCAATGGCCAATAACTGTGTTCTTTTTAGACCTCAAGGTAGTTGGGGGGCATAGAAAAGCGCAAAGTCAAAGCTGACGTCAAGGGCTGTACACCTGGAATTGGTGTGCAATGGGAGTACAGAGAAAGCACAACTTGATCTGACAGATTATTGAAGGCGCCTGTTTATCATGCATACCCTTTTTGCATTCATACATCATTCACAGGACAGGTTCACTTTAAGACATGCCAGTCCAGTTAATGTGTATGTCTAGACAGTTTGGGATACAATTTGGATAAAGTTTGGAAGGATTAGAGCCCCAGTTGGGTTTTTACTTCTATTCCACAAAAAGGAGGTACCCACCTTTCAAGGTTTGAACGGTGGCTGCTAGCCCAATAGTATATGTAAGAAGAGGAAATGTAACTCCCAAGGGCTTGTGTGCAGCAGAAATAATTATAAATATTTACACATAGGTAAAAAGTTTAATTATTTTTTTTCAAAAAGTATCATTTTTTTTTTAACATGATAAAATGTTGAATATAAGGGAAAATGGATACATTTACATGGAAACGACAATAAGAGCTCTGGTGTACAATCGAAATGGTATTCACATAACACAATGTCACAATATCCATATATAGTTCACCAAAAGGGGTGCAATATAGGGTATCCCAACGCGTTTCAATCTCTACGTGTAAAAGATCTTCTTCAGGGGGTATTAAGCGAACATCTGTGATACATTAAAGCGGAGGTTCACCCGTACATGACTCTTTTTCCCCTTAGCTTCATGCTCGTTTTGTCTAGGGGAATCGGCTAGTTGTTTTAAAATATGAGATGTACTTACCGTTTACGAGATGCATCTTCTCCGCCGCTTCCGGGTATGGGCTGCGGGACTGGGCGTTCTTATTTTGATTGACAGTCTTCCAAGAGGCTTCCGACGGTCGCATCCATCGCGTCACGATTTTCCGAAAGAAGCCGAACGTCGGTGCGCAGGCGCAGTATAGAGCCGCACCGACGTTCGGCTTCTTTCGGCTACTAGTGACGCGATGGATGCGACCGTCGGAAGCCTCTCGGAAGACTGTCAATCAAGAAGTAACGCCCGCTTCCGAAAGACCCATACCCGGAAGCGACGGAGAAGATGCATCTCGAAAACGGTAAGTACAGCTCATATTTTAAAACAACTAGCCGATTCCCCTAGACAAAACGAGCATTAATCTAAGGGGATTGTTTGAAAAAATAGTTTAATGGGTGAACTCCCGCTTTAAAGATATCATTAGCATCAAATTTTTTGATAATTTTTCATTTAAAAAAAGAAAAAAAAAAAAAAAAAGGGAAAAATCCTGTCTATGCAGAGTTCCAAAATTTAAGATCACATCCTACCTTATAAAGAACACCAGATATCCATAACCAGAGTCAACATAAAAACATCATTGCTGGATTCTTTCTGGGGTTCACCCAATCGTAAGTGGGTGAGCGGGAGGTCAAATCTGTCTACAAAAGGTCACATGTCAATCACAGGCGGGCATAGGTGCGAGGAGCTGAGGGGGTTAACGGGGTGAGAGAGCACAAGAGAGGACCACATTTTTATATAATTAATCTATATATATATAGTGCAGTTATTCTCTGTGACCTATAGCTGAAAATGAAATGCGTTGGGGATACCCTATATGGCACCCCTTTTGGTGAACTATATATGGATATTGTGACATTGTGTTATGTGAATACCATTTCTTTTGCACACCAGAGCTCTTATTGTCGTTTCCATGTAAATGTATACGTTTTCCCTTATATCCAACGTTTTATTATGTCATTTTTTTTTTATACTTTTTGAATAACATTAATTATACTTTTTACCTATGTGTAAATATTTATAATTGTTTCTGCTGCACACAAGCCCTTGGGAGTAAATTTCTTTCGTCTTACATTTACTTCTATTCCACACTCCGTTGAGAGATTTTCTTTCATTTTTTGTCATGGAAACAATCATTTCATTAGCCATAAGTTAGGAAAAATATTCAACTTCAATATGTTTAGTCTGCTGAATCCATTGACATTGAGGCAGTTAAGATGATATACAAAAGGAGTTGAGAACCTTCCACAATAAAATGAGTGAACATCCACTTCAATTACCTAATAATGTTCAGATAAAATAAGTACCATATTTATCGGCGTATATCGCGCACTTTTTTGCCCTGAAAATCAGGGCAAAAGCGTGGGTGCGCGATATACGCCGATACCCGCTTTCCCGCGCCGAGTTTTGAACACTGCGCCGACATATAGCGAGCGCAGTACACTCGGGTATAGTCGGCCAGTCTCGGCTTCTTCCGTGCTTACGTCCTGGACGTACAGGACGTAAGCGCGACAGTTGCCGAGCCTGCCCGAGTGTACTGCGCTCGGTATATGCTGGCGCAGTATTCAAAACTCGGCGCGGGAAATGAGCAGGGAGGACGCGAGGACGCCGGACCCGACGAAGAGGACACCCGAAGCCGCAGACGGACGCCGGATTCGCCGATGGACGCCGCGCAAGACACCAAAACTGTATGCAAGTACAAAAAACTTTTTTTTTCCACAGGAAGCGCGCTATACCCCGATAAATACGGTAAACATGAATTTGACAGGTAAAGATACATGCAGGAGGCATCTATATCCTTATAGATCAGCACTATGGCAGGAGTTTAGAAAGGATGAGAGTGGCTTTACATCCACTTTAAAGTGTTTCTAAACCCACAACAGTAAAATCAATCTGTATATGCAGTAAAGCAGGCTTGTTATACTCCCTGTGAAACCTAAGGGGTTAATCCTCCACATTGTATAAAAAGGGTGTTTGATCCTGTCTTCTCTCGTCCTCCCCTTCTTCCATTGTCCCCAATCCATCAGTTTTTGGAAGCACTCTGCACATGCTCAATTTGGTGTGTATTGCTAGAGAGTTTTTTTTTTCTTGGCAGGGTACATGTGATCAGCACTGTCCGGACAGAGGGTCAGGGGTCCTGCAGCCTCATAGGACAATCAAAGTAGAATGAAAAATAATTTAAAAGCTTTAACCAGACACAGATAGAAGTCACAAGACTGCTCTAACTGCCGATGAGAAAAATTATTTAGCAGTTTATATTTACCAAAATAATTGCATTTCCATGGTCTGTGTACTGTGGGGGACCAGATATAGTGAAATGCAGGGTCCTGGGTTTGGTAACACTTTAAGGGCACACGATCGGACATTCCGACAACAAAATCATGTATTTTTTTCTGACGGATTGTTCGTTCAAAAGTTTACCGTTCAAAAGTCTTGCATACGGAATTTTCGGAATTACGGAATGTCTATTCAGTATTCGGATCATAAGACGCAGGGACTTTTTCCCCCATACATTTGGGGGGAAAAAAGTGCGTCTTATAGTCCGAAAAATACGGTATTTCATTCTAGAAAAATGGTGAACAGTTTTTCAAAATGACAGTGTGGTGGGTTTTTACTGTCTATTTTAGAGTTAAAATTGACCATAACTAACAAAAATCATACAGGATCATATGAACATATCCAGCTGAATGTTTATCAGCATCCAAGGCAGCTGTTCAGTTCTTTGACATCGCCTGCAGTGCACTCACTGTGCTTGATAAATAGTTAATAAGTTATTCTCTTCTCTCCATCCAACGTATCTCATAATGTGAAAAAGGTATTTCTGGGTATAATGTCTTAGGTGGAATTATAATAGCTTTAAAGGCTTTCACAGATCTTGTGACAAACATTTTTTTTATTATACAGCTTGTATATCTTGTTTAGCAAAGAGCTTCTTTAGAGAGTACTGTTTTGTAACCCAATTTTCTCCAAAGGTAGACAAAAAATATGTGTGTGTGTGTGTATATATATATATATATACACACACACACATACACACACTTACTGTACATACATAGACTACATTGCCAAAAGTATTGGGACACCTGCCTTTACACACACACACATGAACTTTAATGACATCCCAGTCTTAGTCTGTAGGGTTCAATATGGAGTTGGCCCACCCTCTGCAGCTATAACAACTTCACCTCTTTTGGGAAGGCTGTCCACAATCCACAAGGTTTAGGAATGTGTCTATGGGAATGTTTGACCATTCTTCCAGAAACATATTTGTGAGGTCAGGCACTGATGTTGGACGAGAAGGCCTCGCTTGCAGTCTCCGCTCTAATTCATCCCAAAGGTGTTCTATGGGGTTGAGGTCATGACTGTGCAGGCCAGTGAAGTTCCCCCACCCCAAACTCGCTCATCCATGTCGTTATGGACCTTGCTATGTGCTACTGGTCAAAATCATTTGGTGGAGGGGGGATTATGGTGTGGGGTTGTTTTTCAGGGGTTGGGCTTGGCCCCCTTAGTTCCAGTGAAGGGAACGCTTAAAGCATCAGCATACCAAGACATTTTGGACAATTTCATGCTCCCAACTTTGTGGGAACAGTTTGGAGATGGCCCTTTCCTGTTCCAACATGACTGCACACCAGTGCACAAAGCAAGGTCCATAAAGACATGGATGAATGGGTTTGGGGTGGAGGAACTTGACTGGCCTGCACAGAGTTCCGATCTCAACTTGACAGAACACCTTTGGGATGAATTAGTGCTGAGACTGCGAGCCGGGCCTTCTCTTCCAACATCAGTGCTTGACCTTACAAATACGCTTCTGGAAGAATGGTCAAACATTCTCATAGACACAATCTTAAACCTTGTGGACAGAAGAGTTGAAGCTATTATACTGTAGCTGCAAAGGGTGGGCCAACTCAATATTGAACCCTACAAACTAAGACTGGGATGCCAGTAAAGTTCATGTGCGTGTAAAGGCAGGCGTCCCAATACTTCTGAAAATATAGTATATATATATATATATATATATATATATATATATATATATATATATATATATATATATATATATATATATATAGATATAGATATATATATATATATATATATATATAAAATATAGGAGGATGGGTCCTCTGTTCTTTGCCTCGCCCTTCATAAGAAATCCAGCCCCTCTGATACACTAGGTTAAGTGTACAAATCATGCAATACCACATGAATGTAATATAGTAAGAGTAGCGCAGGTCCGTACACCAATCCTCAATACTATTGTGCAAAACATATACACAAAAAACAAAATTAATATATAAACATATCTGCTTAACCACTTAAGGACCGGAAGGATTTACCCCCGTAAGGACCAGGCCATTTTTTGCGATACGGCACCGAGTTGCTTTAACTGACAATTGCCCGGTCGTGCGACGTTGTACCCAAATAAAATACATTTCCTTTTTCCCCCACAAATAGAGCATTTTTGTTATTATTATTATTATTTTTTAATTGTAATGGTGGTGATTTTTAGCGGGACTGCGGCATTGCAGTGGACAAATCGGACACCTAACTGATATTTTTGACACTTTTTTGGGAACCAGTGACATTATTACAGTACAGTAATCATGTACTGGTATTGTACTAATGACACTGGCAGGGAAGGGGTTAACATCAGGGGTGATCAAGGGGTTAAATGTGTTCCCTCAGTGTGTTTACTAACTGTATAAGGGACTGTGTGACTGGCATAGCAGAAAGACAGGATCTGTGTGATCTCCCCTGCCAGAACGTAGATTTGCCTTGCTTACGCAGGCAGATCCCCATTCTGTCACTGTGGAGAATAATTGCGGGATCGCGAGACTCACTGACTGGCTCCCCTGCTGGCCAGTGGGCATGTGCACAAAATAGAGTTCTCTAGCCGACATACAATGATGGCGATCCGCGGGAACGAGCCAACCTGCCACAGTATAATGCCGGCGGCTGGTCGGCAAGTGGTTAATAAACAATACATCATTAACCACTTAAGGACCGGACCAATATGCTGCTAAATGACCCAAGGGGTTTTTACAATTCGGCACTGCGTCGCTTTAACAGACAATTGCGCGGTCGTGCGACGTGGCTCCCAAACAAAATTGGTGTCCTTTTTTCCCCACAAATAGAGCTTTCTTTTGGTGGTATTTGATCACGTGTGCGGTTTTTATTTTATTTATTTTTTTCATGACAGCGACATTATGGCGGACACTTCGGACAATTTTGACACATTTTTGGGACCATTGTCATTTTCACAGCAAAAAATGCATTTAAATTGCATTGTTTATTGTGAAAATGACAGTTGCAGTTTGGGAGTTAACCACAGGGGGCGCTGTAGGAGTTAGGGTTCACCTAGTGTGTGTTTACAACTGTAGGGGGGTGTGGCTGTAGGACTGACGTCATCGATCGAGTCTCCCTATAAAAGGGATGACTCGATCGATGCAGCCGCCACAGTGAAGCACGGGGAAGCCGTGTTCACATACGGCTCTCCCCGTTCTTCAGCTCCGGGGAGCGATCGCGACGGAGCGGCTATAAACGAATAGCCGCGCAGTCGTCCCGGATCGCTCCTGAAGCCACAAGGACCGCCGCAAGTACCGGGGGGGGGGGGGTCCCGATCGGACCCCCGACCCACGTCAAGCAGAGCATGTACAGGTACGTACATGTGCCTGTCTGTGCCATTCTGCCAACGTATATCTACATGCGGCGGTCCGGAAGTGGTTAAAATGATTACATGATAATACATATAACGTTTTCAAAGATCCAACAGTCTTATGTGGTGGACTGTTCCTGACTTCATCACACCCATAGACCCGCTCTGGATGTGAAGACGTCAGGAACATTCCACTGCTGGATCATGAGAGAGCACAGGATTGATAAAGTATACAGCTTTCTGGTCGCCCCTAACAAAACAAGCAGTTAAGCCATGCAGTGTGAGTACAGCCCTACTGCATGGGGGGATAAAATTGCCCAGAGCTCAGCTTTAACAAAATGGAAAGTAAATGAACAGAAGAGAAATCCAAATCAAATCAATATTTGGTGTGACCACCCTTTGCCTTCTAAACAGCGTACATTATTCTAGATACACCTGCACACCGTTTTGGAAGGAACTTGTCAAGTAGATTATTCCAAACATCTTGGAGAACTTACCACAGAACTTCTGTGGATGTAGGCTGCCTTAGATACTTCTGTTTCTTCATGTAATCCCAGACAGACTCCACCTGAAGTTATTTGTTGGTTTTTCTTTGCATCCCGAACAATTTTCCTGGCAGTTGTTGCTGAAATTTTAGTTGGTCTACCTGACCGTGGTTTGGTTTCAACAGAACCCCTCATTTTCCACTTCTTGCATAGTGTTTGAACACTGCTTATTTGCATTATCAACTCCTTGATAAGCTGCTGGTTGTTTTAGGTGGCATGATTACCTCATGGCTCCCCCGAATTCCTAGGGGTGAATGATGTGTATTGCATTTGGTAGAAGTAAAGGAATGTCTGCAACAGGTGCTCTTTGCTGTGCTCTTTATTACCCAGCCGGGTAAAAACAATAAGCTTGTGGTGAAGAAAGTAAAGTTGAAGAAGAAAGGAGAACAGCAGATTCAGGCGTGATAATAGGTAAACAATCCTGCTCCCAAACGTAACACTTCTCTGCGCCATTCCTGCCTAAGTGGGTTTAGTGTACCTGGACAGGCCTCTCTCACTGACCTGGCAGCCGGAGTATCACTCGAACATTTGTAGGATAAAGTCTCTGCCACAGACCCTCCTTGGTGAACTTGAACTTAAGGGAAAAGTCTCTGCCACAGACCCTCCTTGGTGAACTTCAGGGAGACACCTCTGCCACAGGCCCTCTCTGACTTGTAGTTACAAAGGCAATCCCCATTAGATGAATTACGCCTGGATCTCCAACTTGTCACTCGGGTACCGACTGACTGATCAATCCTTCAGTGTCCGGCTACCTTGATCCCCGGTGGTTTGTTGAGGCCCTTTTGGATCGCCAGCCTCTCAATGGCGTTCCTCAGATGGACTCTCTACCGAACAGCAGTACAGCTTGGGATCCTCAAAGGTGGATACCCAGTCGCTTACTGGGCTCCCGTCGCTGTTCAGATGCTCCGGGCCAACATGGTCCCGGGAACCAGGAATGCGGGGGCCGTGATGTGGTCACCCTAAAGGTGGGTGCCACACTCGAAGAAAAAGACCCAGAACCAATGGCGTCTGCCCCATAAATACCCCTCCCAGCATGCACAGCGAGGTCAACCCCTCCTGATTGGCTGCTGGGAAAGAACACCCAAACCTTGACTCCACTGCTGCCACCTGCAGCACCGGGGTTGGAAGAACACCCCAATGCAACAGAATAGCCTACAGCACAGCCAAGCTGAGACATAGACCCTGTTTTGTACTTGACAATTTGGATCAGAGTTTAACTACACTCTGATCTCCCTCTAAATTTAGCACCAGTACCTAAAGTAACCAGGCGCTACATACCCTTTCCCGCAGATCCTTTGACAATTCTTTTTCTTTCCCCATGACTCCGAATCCAGAAACGTCACAGCAAACTGCCTCCTGCTACAGCCAAATATTTCAAATTTAGACTCATCAGTCTGAAGCACCTGCTGCCATTTTTATGCACCCCAGTTCCTATGTGCATAGTTGAGTCGCTTAGCCTTGTTTGCAAGTCAGAGGTATGGCTTTTTTGCTGCAATTCTTTCATAAAGACCACTTCTGGCCAGACCTCTCTGGACAGTAGATGGGTGTACCTGGGTTCCACTGGTTTCTGTCTGCCCTGTGCTTATGGCACTGCTGGACATTTTATGATGTCGAAGGGAAGAATGTATGATGCAACTTTTATCTGCTGCATTAAGTTTCCTTGACCGACCACTGCATCTATGGTCCTCAATGTTGCCAGTTTCTTTTTGCTTCTTCAAAAGAGCTTGAAAGGCTCCTCTTGAAAACTCAGTCTGCTTTGAAATCTTTGCCTGGGAGAGATCTTGCTGATGCAGTAGAACTACCCTATGTCTTGTTGCTGTGCTCAGTCTTGCCATGGTGTATAACCTGTGACAAGAAAAGGTCTTCGACAATCTCACCTTAGTAGCAGAGTTTGGCTGTTCCTCAAACAGTTTTATGCCAAATCCCTGACTTTGTGCAAGTGTGGAAAGATGTAGAAAGAAGCTAACACTACAATGAGACAAAATTGTAAATGAATGAATATAAAAAAGTGCAGCGCTAATTAGCATGTGTATATGAACCACATGTTATGCATATGAGCCTACACAAACTCAATGGAGCAATATTAAAGTGCATGTAAACCAACACAACTAATAAGTAAACATCAAGTGCATATAGACCAATGCAATATAAACAATGTGTAAAAATGATTAAAGTACAACAGTGCTGATAAAGGGAATCAATTGGTGCAAAATAATTACAAAAATCGACATATATAATAAAACACAAATAAAGTTTATGAATGCTAATAGTCACAATGAAGTGAATAACAGCAGAGAAATTCCATGAAAAAGTCCATTGTGGTCTTTTTAAGATTGTTCACACAGTAAACCGGACTGATGTGGAATAAAGACTAAGGACCAAAGTCTATGTCAGAAGAAACAGTGATGGATGTATAACTGTAACAAGACCACCCGGATAGTGTGTCCTCCACCTAAAGGGAAGGGGTAGGTACTCTTAAACCAGAGACTGTCGACCCACATGTCAGTGGCAGCGAGTTGACCAAGCTTAGGAAGAAGCCGGAGCTCTGGAACATTTCAGCGGAAATCCGGAGACTGTGGACCCACATGCAAGCGGCAACAAATCAACCAAGCTGGAAAGGAAGCCACAACTCTGGAACGGGTCACTGAAAATCCTGGTAGTGTACACGGAAATCTAGTCCTCCAGATAATTCAGTAAAAAAGAATCACACAGAGAAAAAACGCCTCCACATGACGTAGGTCAAAAATTGATAGATTTATTTAAAATGACAGTACTAACATCATGATGATGTGTACAATTAAAATAATGTGATCACCAAAATTTAAACCGCAATGTATGGAGCTGGCTAGCAGACCTTGTGCAATTGTACAATGTGTGCAAGTGTAAGAATTGATGTTGGTTTGAAGCCAAGGGGTGGTCACAAAAAATACTGGATTACTGTAAATAAATTAGACAATCCCTGAAAATAAGCCCTAGTGTATTTCTTGTATTTTCTTACACTTAAAAAGTCAACACAGCGTGACAAATTATCAGCCCCTGAAATTTACAGACAGTTGTAAAAATCACAGTTTTACAAACTGTCTGTGATGGTTGGCAACCCTGGTTCCAGATCAGTGAGCATATCCAGCCACTTACCATTTTCAGAATGAGAGCGCAGCAAAGGCAGCCAATATGGGTTACTCATACCAAAAGATTATACATCAATACCAGGTACCAAGAGATGCCTCCCTTTTGACCACTGAGGATCCAGGACGACTAGGTTATAGATTGGAGAAGGCAGTTGGCAGAGCTCTGTTCTTTTGACATCAGGGTATTCCCAGTGACATCTATGTGGATACAAAGGGATTCTTCCAAATACACCTCTGTTTTACCAAAAAAAAGTTTCATGCACACACTTCGACCACGCGGTCTCTAAAAAGAGAGGCGAAGGACTAACGGGGCTGGTTGAGCGGGCTAGATCCTCTCACTCCCTTATAGGGAGTCCCTCTGCCCCGTTGGGCTTCAAAGCGGAGCAGGTAGGGCGGGCTGTGTGGGAGGACCCCCTCACACACCCGCCATTGCCACCCGGGGCATGGAGAAAAGTGGTAGATTGCCTCTGGGGGAGGCCTGCCTACTCCCAACTCCTGCAGTCCGGCTCCTCTCTCGAGTACACGCACAAAATACACTTTAAAAAAATAAAAATAAATTAATCCCCCCCAACGTCTTTTCTGTCAATCAACGCACTTCTGGTATTCACAAAGGAGGGTCATACATGAGCACAAAACACAAAGTAAAACAGCTCATAGTCAATGAATACAATGGATAAAAGTATTGGCGTTAAATCGCTTATTTTTCCCAAGCCATAAAAAATGCTCTCCAGGTTGTAGCTCTGGTTAAAATATATATTTTTTTCTCAGACCTCTACTGTTCTGTGTTTCTCACATTTCTCTATCTCCATTGCACTGCATTATCTTTGAAATATTTGTATTGTATTTGTTTAGCCTAAGCTTAAAATTACATGTCAGCTCAGCAGAAGGGCCGACCAGTGCGCTGAAGTATATGTTAGCATTCGTGTACAGGTGATTAAGATATGAATGTGATGCAGGAGTCAACGTCACCCACAGTCCTTACAAAGCTTTGTCTGTTGTTCCGAGGTGAAATTCAATACAGGAAACTGATCTTTGAAAAGTTTACAGCCTTTCCCTCTACTATCAGGTTTTTTATATTTTCTTAGCCTTGAATCCTTTCACCTTCACACATCTTATTGTGTCTAAGAATGGACAACATTGGGGCCTAATGCATATTAAAGGTTCCATCCATTAAAAAGTAATATTTTAGTTATATATGGAGCCTGGGGGTCTAAATCAGTATATCTTGGAACTTGCCAGGTTTTTCTTAGTGATGCTGGAACTGTCCTCCAGCTGCCTGCTGACTTACAGGAATGACAGCAGCATCACTCCCGTTAGGCTGAGTCGGCACTGTGATAGATGCTGGAGGAAGGAATCTTCACTTCCAACTCCAATGGCAGACTTCCTTCACAGTACAGGCACCTGCTAGGGTCTGAGGGTGGACTGCCATTTTCCATGTCTCTTCTTGTCACGTGACACATCATATAACCAGAGATGGGAAGTCGTAATAGCTTCCCTCGTTCCTGGGTGGGCGCCACACTGGGAAGGAGGTCTAAACTGTAATGCCCCGTACACACGATCACTTTTTGTGATGAAAAAAAAATGACATTTTTAAAAACGTCATTTAAAATGATTGTGTGGGCTTCACATCATTTTTTTTTCCTTCTGAAAATCAACCAAAAAAAAATTCGAACATGCTTCAATTTTTTATGTCATTTTTTAAAATGTCATTTTTTGTGTGGTAAAAAATGATCGTGTGTGGGCAAAAACGGCGTTTTAAACCCGCGCATGCCCAGAAGCAAGTTATGAGACGGGAGGTAAAACTACCATTCGTAATGGAGTAAGCACATTCATCATGCTGTAACAGACAAAAAATTGTCTTTTACTAACAAGTAACCACCTAAAAGCAGCCTCAAGGCGAATATAACTTCCCCTTTAGGCCGGGTACTCACGACCAAACATGTATGGTGAAAGCGGTCCGTCGGACCGTTTTCACCATACATGTCTGCCAGAGGGCTTCTGTACGATGGTTGTACACACCATCGTACAGAAGTCCGCGCGTAAACAATACGCGGGGCGTGTCCGCGGTGTCGCCGCGTCGATGACGCGGTGTCGCCGCGACAATGACGCGGCGACGTGGGCGGCCCGCCTTTAAAATGCTTCCACGCATGCGTCGAAGTCATTCGACGCATGCGAGGGACGGCGGGCGCCTGGACATGTACGGTAGGTCTGTACTGACGACCGTACATGTCCGAGCGGGCAGAATTCCAGCGGACTGTTTTAAAACAAGTCCAGGAATATTTGTCTGCTGGGAAAAGGCCCGGCGGGCAAATGTTTGCTGGAATTCGGCCCGCTCGCGCCCACACACGAGCAAACATGTCTGCTGAAACTGGCCTGCGGGCCAGTTTCAGCAGACATGTTTGCTCGTGAGTATGGGGCCTTAGAGTGCCGTCGCTTTGTTCATCATTTTTCAAAAACGATGGTGTGTGGGCAACATCATTTTTAATGATGCAGTTGGAAAAATTACATTTTTTTTCATGATGAAAAATTACATTTTTTTTCATCACAAAAAGTGATCGTGTGTACGCGGCATTACATAGTTAGTCAGGTTGAAAAAAGACACAAGTCCATTTAGTTCAACCATAAAAAAAAAAAAAAAATCATCATACAATCCCATATACCCAATTCTATACCCACAGTTAATCCAGAGGAAGGCAAAAAAAAAACAGCAGAGAGTAAGGACTTCTTCGAACTCTGTGCGTTGAACTGATCTTTTTGTTTCTAGCAATTTATTTGTTTTATTTTTTACACCTATGTTTTCTTCTGGGCTGTGTCCACAACTGTTTTGTATCGTACTGCTGATATATAATTTTTCAAGAAAACCCCAGCAGAGCATGATCCAATTTGCTACAGCAGGGGAAAAAAATCCTTCCTGTTCCCCCGAGACGCAATCGGATTTTCCCTGCATCAACTATAAATGTTAGTACCCAGTTATATTATGTACATTTAGAAAAGTATCCAGGCCTTTCTTAAAGCGGGGGTTCACCCAAAAATAAACTCTTTTACATTAGCTACATCCCTCCAGCATACTGCTAACATCTGCAGTATGCTGTTTTTTTTGTACTTATCGTTATACGAGCCCTTGTTATCCGGCTCCGAGCGGGGGATTACTTCCGGGTATAGGCGTTCCTAAGCTGAGAGGAGTTGATTGACGGCTGCTAAAGAGCGTCACGCCTTCCGAAAATACCCAAAGTCACACTCGGGTGTTTACGGCACCTGCGCAGTCAGCTCTACACGGCAGGCGCAGGCGCCGTAAACGTCCGAGTGTGACTTCGGGTTTTTTCGGAAAGCGTGACGTGCCTTAGCAGCCGTCAATCAACTCCTCTTCACTTAGAAATGCCCATTCCCCGCAGGATTCCCCGCTCGGAGCCGGAAAACAAGGGCTCATATAACGATAAGTACAAGACAAAACAACAAAAAAAACAGCATACTGCAGATGTTAGCAGTATGCTACAGCTAATGTCAAAAAGTGGATTTTTGGGTGAACCTCCGCTTTAAAGCAATCTACTAAGCTAGCCGGAACCACCTCTGGAGGCAGTCTATTCCACATTTTCACAGCTCTTAGGCCTCGTACACACGACCGGATCTGTCCGATGAAAACGGTCCGCGGACCGTTTTCATCAGACGTGTCCGCTCGGAGATTTTGGTCTGATGGTTGTACACACCATCAAACCAAAATCCACGCGGACAGAATACGCGGTGACGTGACGGCGACGCGACGATGACGCGTCGACGTGCGCGAACCCGGAAGTTAAATGCTTCCACGCATGCGTCGAATCACTTCGACGTCATGCGCGGGTTCTCGGGCCAGCGGACATGTCCGATCGGTCATACTGACCATCAGACATGTCCGGCGGACATCGTTCCAGCGGACAAGTTTCTTAGCATGCTAAGAAATTTTTGTCCGCCGGAAAACGGTCGGCTGGACAAATGTCCGCTGGAAAACGGTCCGGTCGGCCGTACAGACGACCGAACATGTCCGCGGAAACTGGTCGTATTTGATCCGTATTTGGAGATGAACTCTCTTTTCCTCTACAGAGGGTAGGAAAGGCAACCCCGTCCCAAAGTTCCCTTCTAAAAGAATACACACTATACAATTTTTTTTGGATTTTTTACTTTAGACTTACCAAAACCATATGATATGAGGTCAAACCTTAAAGTTTCATGTTGTATGCAATCAGGCAGGCCCTTGCACTACATGGTTTTGGTAAATCTAAAGCACATCAGACAACAAAAGTTGTATAGTGTTTATGGGATCTAACCCTCAAAGCCCCAAAGAGACCCATAGCCACCTTCCCTCCTCCAGAGCCCTTCAGCTCCCCTCCCTCTTTTAAAGCTACCCACGGCCCTCAACTTCCCTCCTTCATCCTATTGACACAGATTCCAAAGCATTTTTATTTCTGATGAAGTAGAATGCGTTTTCCATCTACTGACACCACTGATGCAGGAAAATGTTGTTGCAGGCAGTAACACCAAGATCGCAGAACAGAACCACACACAGATCCACAGCTCTGCTCAAGACTAGAAATGTGCGTTCGTTTTCGTCCAAATGCATTTTCGTCCGAATTTCGGGTATTTTCGTTATCGTTTTAACAAACGAAAACGAACGCGCAGAATCCGAAATCCAACATAAAAAATGCTTTATTTTCATTGCTACAACAGTTCGATATAGATAGAAGATTCGACATGACGCTGACAATAGCAATCTGTGTCTATCGAATCTGCGGTCGATTGTGCCTAACCTTAACTCCATTAGTCCAAGATTATTCTACATACAGAGGAAAGATTCGACAGAGAGAAAAGATTTAACATTATAGAGACAGTGTTGGGGTAAACCATTTGACATGAACGACGAAGATTCATTGAAGGCTTATGGTGTCTGTCGAAAGTTCTAAGAAGATTCGACGGAGCAGCTAAACTGTACGACGCCGCAATCGTTCCCGCGTCGAAATTTGAAAATTTTACGTCGTTTGCGTAAATCGTCCGTGAATAGGGCTGGACGTAATTTACATTCACGTCAAAACCAATACGTCCTTGCGGCGTACTTTGGCGCAATGCACACTGGGATATGTACACGGACGGCGCATGCGCCGTTCGTAAAAAACGTCATTTACGTCAGGTCACCCCCCCATTAACATAAAACACGCCCCCTCATCCTAATTAGAATTAGGTGCGCTTACGCCGGCCCTATTTACACTACGCCGCCGTAAGTTAGGAGGCAAGTACTTTGTGAATACAGTACTTGCCTCTCTGACTTAAGGCGGCGTAGCGCAAATACGATACTCGCTCATTCATGTCTTTATGGACCTTGCTTTGTGCTATTTATGTCCGCTCGCATTTAATCGCTTATGGAGCGATTACTGTCGAATGATCAGCTGTGGAGACTGTTTGCATCCAGGGCCAATGGTTTGTAGGTAAACCCTGCTTAGGCTGCAAATAGCTGTGGGAGCTGTCGGGCTCCCATAACTTTCAATGGGGCTTCCACCCACAGCTAATTGCTAGGCACTCTAGCACCTCTTGGGCATTGATGCGGTAGCATCTTGTAGTGAACAGCTGCACATAATTTGAACATTTTACAATCACAGGAAACTGATGATTAATATGTGCTAATATGTAGCTTACTCCATAGGAAATCATTTGTTCAATTTATTCAGCAATCATTTTCTACTATCACATAGTGTATTTTTAGTAGCAGGATGGAGAAACCAAATACTTGCCTACTTATTTGACTGCTCTCAGCCTTCTCCAAATTATTTTTTATTTATGTATTTATTTTTTCTTTGCTGCTATGATCTGACTTTCTGTTAGAGGGTGGCTTTGTCCATTCTTCATGATCCCACTGTATGCAGTAACATAACCACCCTCTCTTGCTTAACCCCGAGATAGACTATGGACTATGGGATGTGTAGTGGGCATAGAGCAGTGCACGTGACTGCAGCTAATGTGCACTGCTTATTCCAAACAGAAATAAAAGGAGAGGTTCGGGGGCTCTGGGAGGATGTTAGAACAGCTGATCACAGATGACGGTAAAGGGCCAATCACAGAAGCCCTTTACCATGTGATCAGCTGTGTCCAATGACAGCTGATCACAATGTCAACAGACCTGCCAGTTATTGGCAGTACTTTCCTCATGCACTGTCAAAGCATAAAGAAAGCAGAGCCAGTAATTGGCAAGTATGACAGGAGACATGTACACAGATAATCAGGGCACTGATCATCAGTTCAGCCCCATCAGTGCTGCCTCATCAGTGCTGCCTATCAGTGGCCATTAATGCTGCCTCATCAGTGCTGCCTATAAGAGGCCATTAGTGCTGTCTCATCAGTGCCCATCAGGGCTGCACATCAGTGCAGACTTATCAGTGCCTCCTCCTCAGTGCCCATCCATACCACCTCATCAGTGCCGCCTCATTGGTGCCCATCAGTCCAGCCTATATCAGTGAAGGAGAAACATTTTATAACAAACTTTTTTTTTTCAAAATGATCTGTCTTTTTTTTTTGTTGCTAAACAAACACCCAGCGGTGATTAAATACCCCCAAAAGAAAGCATTATTTGTGTTAAAGAAATTATAAAAATTTCTTATGGGCACAGTGTTACATGATGATTGTCACTCAAAGACTGACAGCGCTGAAAGCTTAAAGTTGGCCTGAGCAGGAAGGGGGTAAATGTGCCCTGTATTGAAATGGTTAATGATGGAGAATAAGGCTATCATTTAGCGTCCCTTTACAACTGCTTTTGTAGCCTACCCATAAGTATGTACTCAGCAGCCACTTTATCTGTTACTCCTACTCATTAACTAAAAATAGAAAAACGATGAATCACATTGCGGTCAATACATATAACATGCGGACATGCCAACAGTTTCAGCTGAGTGACCAAACACCAGAACAGGGAAAATGCGTCATTTAACCAATGCTGATTAGATTATTGGTGCAGACCTGGTGGTTGCAGCATCTCAGAAACTACTGACCTCCCCCTGGGTTGTCATAGAATATAATCTATAGATTCTCAGTGTTGTGGATAAAAACGTTGCTCAGATGAGAATAGCAAGACCTAAAGCAGGGTTTGACAAATTTGTTTGGAATCTAGGAGCCAGCTAAATGTAAACGGTATTCAAACCACACATGTGAGGTATCGCCGCATTTGGTAGAGAGAGAGCAACAATTCTAGCCCTAGACCTCCTCTGTAACTCAAAACATGCAACCTGTAGAATTTTTTAAACGTCGCCTATGGAGATTTTAAAGGGTAAAAGTTTGTCGCCATTCCACGAGCGGACGCAATTTTGAAGCGTGACATGTTGGGTATCAATTTACTCGGCGTAACATTATCTTTTACAATATAAAAAAAATGTGGCTAACTTTACTGTTGTCTAATTTTTAATTAAAAAAAGTGTATTTTTCCCCAAATAAGTGCACTTATAAGACCGCTGCGCAAATACGGTGTGACAGAAAGTATTACAACGACCGCCATTTTATTCTCTAGGGTGTTAGAAAAAAATATATATATAATGTTTGGGGGTTCTAATTAGAGGGAAGGAGATGGCAGTGAAAACATTGAAAAACACATTAGAACTGCTGTTTTGCTACTTGTAATGTAATGTAATGTAACCTGTAATGCCAACGGCCAGCACAAGATGGCGCCATATCACAGAAGGAAGCTGAGGCCTGCAGAAGGCCGCGGGTTTTGCGGACTTCTGCAGGCCTCAGCTTCCTTCTGTGAAGGCCGCAAAGCCGAGGCCTCAATTACCGGCGGGCCCACCGCGATCACATTGATTAGCACAGGATCTGCGATTAGTGACACATGGTGGGTGTTATATAGCTACCTACTCTCTTTTAGGACAGGAGATTACAACTAGAATGAGGTCAATATAATTTCCCTATGCTGGGAGAAAGTGGCAGTCTTTTTCTGAGCGTCCCCGAGGGTTGGACACCAGGGAACTTTTGTCTGCATGTTTCTCTGGATGGAGACTAGAAGAGCATTAGAACTGCTGAGTCTGATAGTTCATTATGGATGGTGTGCTTCTTTCTGGACTCCGGAACTACTGGGACATATAGTATTGTCTGTGCTGTTTTCTGGACACTGGAACCCCCCTTTTTTTCCCCCCACTTTGTAGATCTTTTTTGTGGGAGACACGTGCTGACAGAACCTGTGGGGACCCAGGATTGTTGTTTGCCCAGAGCCCTCCTCAGATTGCCCTGCCTGCTCTCTGCTGTGTGTCCAGAGCTTTCCTGGGATTGCCCTGCCTGGATCTCCTGATGCCAAGGCTACTACTGAGGACATTCAGACTTTCGCAGCATGAGCCTTTGAGCTCTTCCACCCCTTATCTCCCCTGCTGTTAACGTTATTAAGTTTCCCTTTTGCTGTGCTGTCCCACTCCATGGAATGTTACCCCTTGCTACTGCCCTGAGGATCATCTCCCCTTTCTGTGCCATATAGCTACCCGTGAACCATTTATCTGCGCTGTGCTCACTGCTACCATATGAACTGTTGTTCCATGCTGTGCCCATTGCTACTCTGAGAACTAAAGTAAATGGTTATGGCGGTACCCACGCTTAGAAAAAGATTGTCTAGACTGCAGTCCCCACCTAGTAGATACCCCCCGTGGGGAATACTGAAAATGAATAAATGAAGGGGTGTGGGGGTGGTGGTGCTGCTATCTGTAATTCCACCTATGAGGAGGAAACAGGGGGGGGGGAAGGAAGGGGATGACCCCTCTCCCTACTGCATGTGTATATGATGAAAATCAGTAGATAAACTTGTGTGGTTTACCGCAAATATTGTGTGTGTAATGAACACTAATAAAATAATAGAAACTAAACCGAAGAAGGTGCCTGATTCGTGGACCACTGATTGCACATTTGTTACTGCCGTATAGGATGCTATCTGTGAACACCATAAGTGTCTTATGTGCTCTGTGAATGTATATGCATCAAAGTACCATATACCCTGGAACCAGTATAAGGTGTATCATACCAAACACATAAATCCTAGATTATTCAGTGGCAAGAGCCTAAGACATAAATATCTTACGCATGTGTGCACATGAATGTGCGCATGATACCAAAAAGGAAAAATGTTTTAATTGGTGATGATGATACAAAAATGAACCATAAAACATTCAATAGAAAATTCCAAATAGAAAAATGATTAGAAAGATTATTAGAAAAAAGTTGATATATATTAAATAAAGATCCGTGACAGAATATAATGTCCCATCCCTAGTGAGATCTTGATATTCCTGTAGCTATATACAGTGCAGCAATCCTTAGTGATAAAGTGCTCCCATATTCAAATTTGTGCTTCCGAAGTGGTTCCGGTGCTCCCCCACCAGGGTCCCCACTCACCAGACGCACGCCCGGGTAGAGCCAGCTGATACGCTTTGGAACGCATGCCGCATTCCCAGCTTGGCTTAGCACTATACCCGGTGTTCAGTTTTTAACCTTTCTGGCAACTTTTTAATTCAAATTTTTTATATCTTTTTGGTTTCTTTTGTTTTTCACCCGCAATTCCTTGTACGTATTTGTGGGTGTAAGTAAAAATAAAAAGCTTTTATACTACACCATGGAAGCCTGTTTTTCTTCTCCCTGAGGATATTGGACCCCCAGTGGCTGCTTCCCCTGTATGCACTCCAGTTTTGCTTCACAGCTAACGTGAGAAGTGGATGAGCGCAACAGCCAAAGCGTGGAAGTTTGGAATTACATGCTGTATACCCCTGTAGGGGTGAGTCTATCTGGTGAGTGGGGACCCTGGTGGGGGAGCACCAGAACCACTTCGGAAGCACACATTTGAATATGGGAGCACTTTATCACTAAGGATTGCTGCACTGTATATAGCTACAGGAATATCAAGATCTCACTACGGATGGGACATTATATTCTGTCACGGATCTTTATTTAATATATATGAACTTATTTCTAATAATCTTTCTAATCATTTTTCTATTTGGAATTTTCTATTGAATGTTTTATGGTTCATTTTTGTATCATCATCACCAATTTAAACATTTTTCCTTTTTGGTATCATGTGCACACATGCGTAAGATATTTATGTTTTAGGCTCTTGCCACTGAATAATCTAGGATTTATGTGTTTGGTATGATACACCTTATACTGGTTCCAGGGTATATGGTACTTTGATGCATATACATTCACAGAGCACATAAGACACTTATGGTGTTCACAGATTGCACATTTGTTACTGCCGTATAGGTTGCTATCAGTGGTCTACGGATCAGGCACCTTCTTCGGTTAAGTTTCTATTATTTTATTAGTGTTCATTACACACACAATATTTGTGGTAAACCACACAAGTTTATCTACTGATTGATTTTCATCATATACACATGCAATAGGGCGAGGGGTCATCCCCTCCCCCCCCCCCCCGTTTCCTCCTCATAGGTGGAAGTACAGACAGCGCCACCACCGCCACACCCCTTCATTTACTCTGAGAACTGTTTATCATTTTTTTTTTTAAACAAATAATTTTTTTGTTTTATTATTAAACATACATATAAATAATATGTCAAATTAATCCATAAAGTATCAAAGATAGTAAAACACACAAAATAAACAAACCTTGCACCTCTTGGACTAAAGTAGCCTAGCATATAATAAACAAAGCATAATAGAGACATGGATTAATTTTACACATCAAATAGTTCACCCCTAATATCAGTCAGCAAACGATGGCAGCTTCCTCTATGCAAGTATGCACTGCAGCATCAGATTATCTTTCCTTTACAAGCTAATTTATTTTCTTCTACTCATCACCCCTCTACTTCTACTCTTTGCTCTCATCTATCTCCTTTACAGTGCCGGCCCAAGACATTGTGCTGCCTGGGACCAAGAATGAAATGCTGCCCCCCCAGAAAAAAAATCACGCCAACCAAAAGGCCCCCACATTCATTATTTTATATCATGATAACTAAAGGGGACCCGTCATGGCTCTATACATGTATAAAGGAATATAAAGAGGACCTGTCATTGCTCTATAAATGTATATAGGACTATAAAGAGTACTTCACATGGCTCTATACATGTATAAAGGAGTATAACGAGGGCCTGTCATGGCTCTATAGATGTATAAAGAGGACCTATCATGGCTCTATACATGTATATAGAGGACCTGTCGAGACTCTTTACATGTAAAGGAATATAAAGAGGACCTGTCATGGCTCTATTAATGTGTATAGGAGTATAAAGAGGACCTGTCATGGCTCTATACATGTATAAAGAGGGCATGTCATGGCTCTATACATGCATATAGGCATATAAAAGGACCTGCCATGGCTCTATACATGTATCCAGGAGTATAAAGGGACCTGTGAATTGCCGGCGGCCACAATGTCTCTTGCGCAAACTAATCAATGTTCGCTAATTGTGTTTTTTTTTTTTGGTTCCAAAAATATGTAGAAGAATACATATTGGCCTAAACTGAAGAAAATAGTTTATTTTTCAAAATTTTGGGGATATTTATTATAGCAAAAAGTTAAAAAATATATATATTTATAGCACAAAAAATATGCTGCCCCCCTAAAAGTGCTGCCTGGTACCCATGGTACCACCCGGTCCCATCATAGGGCTGGCCCTGCTCCTTTACCTCACTCCTCTCCACTAGGTAAACCATCATATCATTGATTACTAGGCTCTATCCAACATGACAATAATTTATCAAACCTTTGGGGGTGTACCTCTATGCTTATATGTTATTTTTTCTCTTTTAAGTATATAGTTTGTCAATCCATTGTTTATGGGTTGGAAGATCAGCAGCTGACAATTTTTGTAAAATACCTTTACGTGCTAAATATAACCATCTTATCCACATAGTATGCATCTCTGCTGGTAACGCTCCATCAGGGATTATTCCCAGTAGTGCAAGTTTGGGCGTCCCTGTTATATAAGTGAAGCATAATAAATTTAGGGTTATAAATATTAGAGACCTGTTTTTCTGCAATAAAAAATAGATTTAGACCGCGCTGAAGTGATAGCACTTAATTAATCCTGTCTAGCTGCTTTCTAATTGAGAAATCTCAACATAAAATAAATAAATGAAAAAAGACACCGCTTAGCCAAATGTGTATCAAGGTAATCTATCCTAAAAAAGTGTGTATGTGATATGTATAGAGTGACCCAACACAATACTATAATCTCTATCTAAACTAGTAATAGTGAAATAGTTTCTATCAGGAGTTGGCGATAATAATATAAACGAAACTAAATAATTAATCTAATTAATATAATATGTGTGACCAATATGCGATGACAAAGTGGTAACCAAACCCACATAAAACGTCCACTTGAATCTATGTGCGTCTATATATAGCCAAAGAGCAACAACAAAAAAACAAAAGTCATTTAAAGGTTCATAGTATTAGTGCCAAAAAATTGTAGCCAAAAAATATCATTATTCGTGAACATGTGTATCAAAAAACAAAAAAGCGTTAAAAAAAAACTGTGTTTAACAAAAAAGAGAGTTTAAAAGAAACTATGTTCAATGCTACAAGTGTAAGTAGCAGATTGGTCATATAATGTATCCTTCACCGCTTATGATCTAAACCACTCACCAATGTTAGTGGCTGGTAAAAACCAACCAGCATAACGCTTATTCCCTTAGCAGGATGCAAAACTCTGCAGATCTGTGGTAGATAATGATATCAGATCTCCTCAGTAGCAAAAGAAAAACACTGGGGAAAAACAGATAAGAAAGAGAGAGAGAGAAAGAGAGGAAGACAATATATATATATATATATATATATATATATATATAGGGGGGCTAGGTGGTGAAGGGGGGACACCAGAAAGAAGAAGGAAAGATGAAGGAATGAAGGGGTATTCAGCAGTAAGATTGGGTAGGGAAAAAGACAAGGGAAGGGTAGAGTACCCCCAGGTCGGGAGGGAAGAGGGGGTCAATTGGCGAGGCCCAAACTGATAGGATGTGGGAAGAGCGTAGGACCACCACGGGCCCCAAACCTGTTATCTTATCAGTACTTGTACACAGGGTCGTTTATAGTCGTTTCCAGGCAGTTCGATTTAGAAGCTTTTTTTGGAACGTAAAAAATGGGTTCAGAAGCTGAGTTTAGAGGCATTTCAAATGCGTCTAAATGTTGCTGAATGCGGCTAAACGAGGTAACATGTTTAGCTGCGTTTAGTTTATAGGCATTTTTAATTTTTGCCCATTTTGAATATTTGTTTTATATACATATATATATATATATATATATATATATATATTTTTTTTTAAACGCTTCTGAACGCAAACACCGCAAAACACTGCTAAACGTGGCATATAAACACGGCAAAACTGAAGTATTAAACGTGGGTTATTATCTGTCAACTTAAATTGTTCAGGAGAGGTTGTAAAAACGTCTCGTGTACATGTAGCCTTTAAAGTGTCTCCCGACACTGGTAAAACAGGCATAGATAATATGTGCCTATTCGGATCTCACCATCCCACGAATAGACATCAAATGTAACATGGTAACGATGGTCCAGCAGCTCACTCTACGCATGTTTTATTGATAAGACTTCCCCGTGAGAGATTGGAGAGATCTGGATAGATTGATCATACACTGTGAAGGAGAGTCAGGAGTGTGTATCTTTTGGGCTCTTGCAGACCATTACACTGTGAAAAAGAAAATAAATTGCCTGCTGAAGGTCCGAATTGACTGCTGCTGAGAAGATCTGATATTATCTGCCATAGATCTGCCTAGTTTTGCATCCTGCCAAGGGAATAAGCGTGTTTGCTGGTTTGTCTTTACCAGCCACTAACATTGGTGAGTGATTTAGATCATAAGTGGTGAAGAATACACTGTGCAGTGGCTCAACTGTACCCCAAGTCTCCTGATAAATTATCACATGTTGGCTCTTTCTCTGCACTCCTAGTTTATCACAGTGCCACCTATCAGTGCTCAATAGTGCTGCATATCAGTGCAGCAGCCTCATCAGCGACATTAGTGAAGGAGAAAAATTCCTTGATAAACAAAATTTTCGGACAGAAACTAAGACAAACTTAAAGAGGAGGTCCAGGAATTTTTTTTTTTTAAAAGCCAGCAGCTACACATACTGCAGCTGCTGGCTTTTAATAAATGGACACTTACCTGTCCTGGAGTCCAGCAATGTCGGCAGTAGGGTTCCCGGCGTGAAGCCGAAAAGGCTACACTGCCGCCGCCATTGCGGGTAAGGGAACCCGGCAGTGTAGCCTTTCGGCTTCACACCGGGAACCCTACTGCGCATGCGTGTGGCCCCACTCCTCTCTCCTATTAGCCCGGCGGCCAGGGGAGGAGGAGGAGGGAGTCCCGCGGTGATGTCACGGCCGCATCACAGGTATCCTGTCCCTTCCCTGAAATGTGCCAATTGTGGCACCGGAGGTTGGGAGGAATCCAATGAACGGAAGTTCCACTTTAGGGTAGAGCTACGCTTTAAGCTTAAATACCACAAAAATAAATCTCTATTTGTGTAAAGACAATTATAAAAAAAATATTTGGGTACAGTGTAGCATGACTGCACAATTGTCATTCAAAGTGTGACAGCACTGAAAGCTGAAAATTGGCCTGGGCAGGAAGGGGGTGAAAGTGCCCAGTATTGAAGTAGTTGAGAGCATCTGGTACATTCCCAGCAGTAACCAAACATCAGACAATGCTGGGATATATAAGACGTATGAACTCTGTAGCCCCTTCAGAGCTCTGTCCTTAGTAGGCCCTGGAATTAATAAAATTATCAATTTAAATCCTTTTACAGTAAAGAGCTTGAGTAACACAAGAGCACATTACCAACCGCAGGAATGCCTCGGGAAAGTACTCAGTGGCTGCATCTTGGCTGTGGTTAATAGCACAGAAATTAGGAATTCATATTCATAAATTGCTGTATAAAGAGCTTTCAAGGTTTCTGATAACTGGCTACACTTAACCTTGGAAGTAGCACAGAGATCGGCTCGGCTATGCATTGGACACAACTGAAATCCAAGCAGATACGGAAACATTGCCAATTCATCTAGTTTTGTATTCATAAAAAATGCATGAATTTATACACAGTCACCTACTATAAGCAGACTAATCTGTCTTTAAATGAGCTTACTGAAACCGCAAGAGCCTGGGGGAAGATAGAGGAGAGCTACAGACTCAGGTCTGGTCACTGACCTGCACTATACAATAGAAATGAAGATAGATCGCTGCTCAAATCCAAATACCTTAAAGCGGAACTTCAGTCATTTTTTCATCTTTCCATCTATTAAATCTTCTGTAGTTGTTGTTTTAACTTTGGATAGTAAAACTTTTTTTTCTGCCAGTAAATACCTTATACAGTCAACTTCCTGTTTCTTATCTGGTCATTAGCCTAGGCTTATGACATCATGCACGGATCTCAAACTCACATGAGAGTTTTCCAGGAAGGGAGGGGGAATGGGTCATAAGAGGGCAAATGAGAGCTACAGATCTGGAGGTGTGTGTCTGTGTAAATCCATGAAGTGAACAGGCAGCAGCTTCAGCTTCAGATGCCCACAGTTAAATTGGCTGCAGCCAGACTCAGTGGAGGGAGATGTCTGCAGCATATTTGGCAAGTACAGAATCACAGCATATAAAAAATAATATGCAAAGTAGTTGGAGGGAAACTTCAGAATGGCAAATATGTTTTTATTACAAATTGTGTGAGCAGACTGCAGTTCCTCTTTAACCACCTCAATACATTCACATATTCCTGCCCAGGCCAATTTTCAGTTTTCAGCACTGTCACACTTTGAATGTCAATTACTGAGTCATACAACTTTGTATCCAAATTTTTATAATTTTTTTTAAACTCTTTTTTTGGTGGTATTTAACCACTTAAGGACCGCCTCCTGCACATATACGTCAGCAGAATGGCACGGCTCAGCACATGTACGTACAGGTACGTCCTGTACTAGTACCCAGCCGTGGGTCGCGGGCGTGCGCCCGCGACCCGGTCCGAAGTTTCGTGACGGGGGACCAGTAGACCTGATCGTCCCTGGAGTCCCGCGATGGATCCCCAGAGCTGAAGAGCGGGGAGAGCCGTGTGTAAACACGGCTTCCCCGTTCTTCACTGTGGCGGCAGCATCGATCGTGTCATCCCTTTTATAGGGGGACACAATCGATGACGTCACACCTACAGCCACACCCCCCTACAGTTGTAAACACACTTCAGGGAACACATAACCCCAACAGCGCCCCCTGTGGTTAACTCCCAAACTGAAATGATCATTTTCACAATAAACAATGCATTTTAAATGCATTTTTTGCTGTGAAAATGACAATGGTCCCAAAAATGTGTCAAAATTGTCTAAAGTGTCAATGTCGTAGTCACGAAAAAAATCGCTGATCGCCGCCATTAGTAGTAAAAAAATTATAATAAATAAAAATGCAATAAAACTATCTCCTATTTTGTAAACGCTATAAATTTTGCACAAACCAACCGATAAATTCTTATTGCGATATTTTTTACCAAAATTAGATAGAAGAATACTTATCGGCCTAAACTGAGGAAATTTTTTTTTTATATATATATATTTTTGGGGGATATTTATTATAGCAAAAAGTAAAAAATATTGCATTTTTTTCAAAATTGTCGCTCTATTTTTGTTTATAGCGCAAAAAATAAAAACCGCAGAGGTGATCAAATACCACCAAAAGAAAGCTCTATTTGTGGGAAAAAAAGAACGCCAATTTTGTTTGGGAGCCACGTCGCACGACCGCGCAATTGTCAGTTAAAGCGACGCAGTGCCGAATCGCAAAAAGGGGCAAGGTCTTTAGCTGCATTTTGGTCCGGGTCTTAAGTGGTTAAAGTGATTGTACAGGTTCATTTTTATTTTATTGAAATAGAAAACATCTAATTATTACCTGTTTTGAACAGAGCAACCCCAATCTGTCTCTTCTTGGGTCACCCACTGGCGCTCCTGGCTGCACCCCCCCCCCCGCCAAGTGCCCCCATAGCAAGCCGATTCTTATGGGGGCACTTGTGTGTGCCCATGAGAATTTTGAAATACACATGTGTTTCTGTTGCAAATAAATAATCTTTCTTCATAAAGGCCAAAATGTATTCAGCTACATTTCTTTGGTAAAAAATAACCTGCATCCGTGTATATGATTTATTCTGTATGAATGTTAGGCCTTGTACACACGGGCAAACATGTACGATGAAAACGGTCCGCCGGACCGTTTTCATCGTACATGTCTGCCCGGGGATTTCTGTATGGTGGCTGTACTCACCATCATACAGAAATCCGCGCGTACTCGATACGCGGCGACGAGGCCGTGCCGTCGCCGCGACGATGACGCGGCGACGTGCGTGGCCCTGCCAGTTCAATGCTTCCACGCATGCGTCGAAGTCAATCGACGCATGCGAGGGATGGCGGCCGCTCGGACATGTACGGTAGGTCTGTACAGACGACCGAACATGTCCGACGGACAGGATTCCAGCGGACTGTTTCTAAACAAGTTTGGAAATATTTGCCCGCTGGAAAAAAGGCCCGGCGGGCAAATGTACGCTGGAATCCTGTCCGTTCGGCTGTACAGACGACCGAACATGTCTGCTGAAACTGGTCCGCGGACCTGTTTCAGCAGACATGTTCGGTCGTCTGTATGGGGCCTTAGAGTCTATAAACTATGGTATACTACACAATATATTTGAAAATCAATCAATCCTGATGTATTGACGGCCTATCTTATTTCTTGAGGCCATAAAATGCCCAGATAATACAAATACTCCCAAAATGAACCCTTTTTGGAAAGTAGACACCCCAAGGTATTTAGTAAGTGGCATGGTGGGTTTATTGACGTTGTAATTTTTTGTCACAGTTTTGGGGAAAATTAAGAAATGTAATAAATGCAATTGTCACTGTCCCCCCTCCCTGCTGCTACTACCCCCTTGCTTCCCTCACCCAACTGCTATCAGAGTGTTAACCCCCTGCTGAGGCCATGTACTATCTCCTTGTCTGAACACCGGCAGTTGGCCTCCCCACAGGAAACCCACATGCAGGCCACCTTCCTGTCGCCGCGCGCTCGCTCCCTCCAGTCTCCGTGGGTACAGTGCAGTCCCGCTTTCCCGCGCTCTGTGCCTGCCAGAGACAAAGGCTGCACTGCCTGTGTGGAGCCAGCCTAGAGGGGGCAGGGCCTGTTGCCAGGGTAACCCAACGCCAAGTTTCGGGTTACCTGGACAACGAGAACACTCGGGAAATAAAAGCACCAGGAGCAAGGCATGAAAAAGCTGTTGCTGTCGTGACTCTGCTGCTGTATCCTGGGTGGTCCTGAGATGAGGCTGGACCCCTCCTTTCCCAGGGACATCTGCCTGCTCTGCCTTTGCTACTGGTTCCGGAGCCACCCCCTCTTTCTGCCTGGCTGGTGAGTCTACACTCACTGCAGTGCCATCCTCTGTGCTGTGTGCCTGTGTATCAAGGACTGTTAACTCCTGTTGTGCCAACCCCTGCCTGCGTGCCAAGGACATTACCCCCATTGTTGTGCCAAACACTGCTCTGCCTGGGTTGCCTTGTGGACTACCACCCTTTTGCTGTCCCAGATTGCCATCCGGAAGATCCCTCTCCCTTGCTGTGTCTTTGGTTTGTGGACTGGACTTTTCTATTGTCTGTACCCCAAGGCCCCCCAATAAATGCCTGTGCGTCGGATTTCATGTGATCTGCCTCCGTGTGCTCTCTCTTTAAACTTCTTTTGTTCAGCCCTCAGACTGAACAAAAGAAATCTGTCAGTGTATGGACAATTTTTCATCTAAAGATTTTTACTGCTATCAGTGTCTTCCTGTCTCAGCGACCCTGGTGTCACCTAGGAGAGGAAGTGAGGGGAGTTTTCTCGAGCACAACCTAAAAGGTATAAACATATATTCTCTAAATAGAAAATTCATGTGTATACTTCCTGGAATCTTGGTGTGCTTTGTGTATTTCTTCCAGGTCTGCGCAGTAATCCAGTGAGAAACTTTCCCTTGGTGGAGGAGCTTCCTGTAATAAAGACCAGTCACTGCTGCTCTCTCTCTTTGTGCAGGATCACTAGTCTCGTCTCCACCCCCTCCTGTAGTTTTCTGCAGGCAGTCTATAGTAGGTGGGGCCTGCTCTCTACACAGACTATGCACAGCACAGTGTTGATGTTACTGCTTCTTTAACAAAGTAACATATGGGTTTACAATACTGATATTTCACATAATATAGAGAGCTGCATTGGAATCTTTTGCTATCTGCAGTTGTGGCTCACTTCATTCACCGTAGTTTGTGACAATATTGTGTGTTACTCTCGCACTACCACTGTGTAAGATAAAATACAAATTATACAGGACAGCTGCTCTCACTATATAGCATATCCGGGGCTAATGAATATAATTGTGAACAGTGGGTAGTGTTGCGCTGGCAATCAAAGTAGTGGTAAAATCGATAAACTGGATCCTGTGCCCAAAAAATATATAACATGTGTCTCAAGAATAGACACTAATAAATCTGCACATAGGGGAAAACTTGATAACCGTGAAATAAAACAAGTATGGATTGCTTGAGTGACGAATGTCCTTAATATGATAGTACAGTTAAAGAAATTCCTGTGCCATAATAAATGATAAAACCATGTGTCTCAAGGATGGACACCAAATGTTCCACACACAGACACACAGATAAGCAGATGATGACCGTGAATGTAAAACAAATATAAATGAAGATAAATAAAATTCCTTCAATGTCCTTAATATTATCTATATGGCTGTACGTGATGAATCTCTTCACCATTGATTGTGAATGTTCAGAATATAAGGTGACTTGATCCCTGTTTTCCCCGTGTCACCTCTGTGCTCTCTGGCCTCTCACCTTAGATATGCTTTAATAAAGCAAATGATGATCTCTCCCAAGGAAAGTGTAATAGTGTTAGATCGGGGGTCCTCTGTGGATTTTCCTTCTGCTCTATAGTAAGATCTGTGATAATCCTAAAACATCCACTTCTATATCCTCCTGGTGGGAATGTGCAAAGAAAGAAGAATGCTCTTGCAGTGTGATACCGTTTCAAAAGGTTTAATAAAAGACAAAACAGCATGAACTCACATTTAAAAGCTGAAAACTGGTAAAAATCCATGAGTGCCGAACTCGTTCTCTAGGTGGTGTCACTTCTAGCTCCACTCGCGCCCTACGCGTTACGTCACATCCACGTGACTTCTTTCAGGGGATCTTCAGCACTCGTGGATTTTCACCAGTTTTTGGCTTATAAATGTGAGTTTATGCCGTTTTATCTTTTATTAAACCTGTTGAAACGATATCACACTATGAGAGCATTCTTCTTTCTTCACACATTCCCACCGGGAGGATGCAGAAGTGGATCTTTTAGGATTATCACAGATCCTACATTACCATACTAGAGAGCAGAAGAAAAATCTACAGAGGACCCCTAGAGGCGATCTAACACCATTACACTTTCCTTGGGAGATATCATTATATGCTTTATTAAAGCATATCTAAGGTGAGAGGCCAGAGATCACAGACGTGCGCCGCATTACTATTCTCTTTGGAGCACCCAAAAGTGTCCCAGCTCTGTTACAATCCTATAGTGTACACAAAAAAAATTGCTGTGCACAGCTAAAGTGTTCGGGTTTGGCTTGAAGAAAAAGTGGTAACTCTATTTCCGATCGGAGCATACTTGTCAGAGGAGACAGCGGTGGATTCAGAGCAGTCCAGGATTTAGGTACCAGAGGTATGGGCGCTGTCCCCCATCACGTATTCTCAGACAGTAAGGCCCCATACACACAAGAGGATTTATCCGCGGATAGGGTCCAGCGGACCGTATCCGCGGATAAATCCTCTCGAGGATTTCAGCAGATTTCTATGCGATGGCGTGTACACACCATCGCATTGAAATCCGCGCCTGAAATCCTCTGGCGATGACGTGTCGCGCCGTCGCCGCGATTATGATGCGGCGACGTGCGCGACGCTGTCATATAAGGAATTCCACGCATGCGTCAATTCATTACGACGCATGCGGGGGATCCCTTCGGACGGATGGATTCGGTGAGTCTGTACAGACCAGCGGATCCATCCGTTGGGATGGATTCCAGCAGATGGATTTGTTGTGCATGTCAGCAAATATCCGATCTGCTGGAATCCATCCCAGGGGAGATTTACCTGCGGAAAAAGATCCGCTGGCGTGTACACACCATAGGATCTATCCGCTGAAACCCATTTGCTGGGATTTATCTGCGGATGGATTCTATGGTGTGTACGGGGCCTAAGATAGAATATACCAACACCTTATATCTGCTTGCAGATTTGTGGGTTTTACCATAAAACTGAATGCGCGACTGATGAGCTGATAAGCAGTAAAGCAGGATGTTCTCTATCTGATGAAACACAAAACTTTATTGATAAAAGATGCAGAAAGACGCAGTAAACATCACCGTTTTGGAAATTACATATAAAAAAGTGTGTTACATCTATTTTATAAACTCAAGGCCACATTCAGATTAAAAATATATGCCGGATACAAACACATTGGATTATTATTTCACAGTTCTAAATCACAAAGTAACATCTTTTTACTGTTAAGCCATCTTCCTCTTTTGTTGTTACTTTATGACTAAGCTCTTCTTGTGTGAAATGTGACATTGAGTATACATATCAGGGGTTCAATTCTTACAATTATTAACAAACCAATTGAAGGTTCATCTCTCTGAATGCATTCTATAGAGAGATTGGCGATTTGGGAGGCAATTTGGACTTTCATGGTACAGTATAGACTTACACAATTTGAATATAAAAATATACATTTATTATACAAAAGCAAATCATAGTGTCACTTTAACCCCTTCCCTGCCATTTTCATTTGTACAATGACAGTGCATATTTTTTTAGCACCAATTACTGTAACAATGTCACTGGTTCCCAAAAAAGTGTCAAAAATATCAGGTGTTCGATCTGTCCCGCTGGAATGTTGCAGTCCCTCTAAAAACCATTAATCGCCACCATTACTAGTAAAATAATAAAAAAGCCATAAATCTATCCCCTATTTTGTATACGCTATAACATTTGCACGAACCAATCAATATATACAGTAACTATACCTGCAAAAGGGGCCAGCATAAAGTGATCTAGCAGGACTTAAAGCGGAGTTCCGGCCACAATTTCACTTTTTAAATATAAATACCCCTGTAATACACAAGCTTAATGTATTCTAGTAAAGTTAGTCTGTAAACTAAGGTCCGTTTTGTTAGGTTGTTACAGCATTTAGACACTTTATAAAATAGAAATTGACTGGGGCCATCTTAATTGTGGGCATCATGAAGCCAGACTGTATGACTTCCTGGATTTCAGCCTTGCAGATGCATAAGCAGTGTCAGATCAGGTTTCAGCACCTGTGCTGTCCAAGTCACATGATTCTTTGAAACTGGGGAGTGCACAGACTCCTGGAAAGTTACACCCACTACATTCCCAGGAGTCTGTGCGGTGCATTAAGCACCTAGGTGCAGGAAGTGGGAAGATTAACTATTCTGCCTAGCAACAACACTTTGAAGGCATCTAAAAAAAAATATTTTTTTCGTAAAGGACTAATGACATTTTTTTAAAACTACTGATGTAATGTTATATTTATGGGTGGAACTCCACTTTAATTTTCTGACTAATATTTAGCTCGTAAAACGCTCATCCCAAAAGTTCAAAAACACCCAACAAGCAAAATCCCATTAATTTAAATAGCCCTTGTTCACATCTGAGTGTTCTGTCGCCTGAAGCAAAATGCCTGAGGTTGGATTCACACCTGAGCGTTTTCAGCTTGTAAAACACTTGAAAAATTCTTGAAAAAACGTCCCGAAAAACACCCAAAAAACGTTTGTTCACATCTGAGCGTTTTGTAGCCTGAAGCTCAAAAAGTACATGAGCTTATTTTTGGGCAGATTACAGGCGTTTTTCTGCTTTTTACATTGGTGTCCCTTTGACCTGTGCACAATCGCTCAGGTGTGAATGCAGCCTTAGGCTCTGTTCACACCTAGGCGTTTTTGGGCGTTTTTCTGCTGTAAGTCTCAACTCTAAAAACACCCAACAAGACAAATCCCATTCATTTCAATGGCCCCTGTTCACATCCAAGTGTTTTATCATCTGAAGCAAAATGCCTTAAGCTCAAAAAAGTACATCAGCTTCTTTTTTGGCAGATTACAGGCATTTTCTGCTATTTACATTGGTGCCCTTTTGACCTGTACAAAATCGCTGCACGGCAAAAATCGCGTGACTTTCTGCCTGAAAACAAAACACCTAGGAGTGAACAGAGCCTTAATGCAGCCTCAGGCATTTTGCTTAAGGTGACAGAACGCTCAGATTCGAACAGGGGCCATTTAAATTAATGGGATTTTGCTTGTTGGGCGTTTTTGAACTTTTAGGCCAGGTTCACACCTTTGCGAATTGAATGCGGCTTAATACGCTTCCAATTCGCATGACATTTCAAAATACATTGTTTTCAATGAGGCTGGTTCACATATGTGCGATGCATTCGCACTGCACATTGCCTCCAAACCGTGTGCGTTTTTTATGTCTTGCGGTGCGGCTCAGGTGCGAATTCAGTCCCATTATCTTCTATGGGTACGCAGCTGAATTTGCAGATGTGTTCATTTCTCTTCAGTATTTCTCTCATTCAACTCAATACACTTCCCCCCTCCCCCTCCCCTCTCCCAGGTCTCCAAATTCGCACCTGATCCGCAGCTAAAACGCAGTTGATCTGCAGAACACCTTATAGAGAAATTCGCAAAGACAACGGAGCTCCAAAACGCAACGCACTAGTGTGATTCAGGCCTTAAAAAGAGCATTTTACGAGCTAAAAATGCTCATGTGGGAATGCAGCCTGAGGTATATGGACCTCAGCTCACATGAAATTCGGACCACAGTAGTACTTTGAAGTCGGCACGACTTGAAGTCGCACATATGTAAATGGTTACATAGTAACATTGTTAGTCAGGTTGAAAAAAGACCCCAGTTCAACCATAAAAAAATAAATCATACAATCCCATATACCCACAGTTGATCCAGAGGAAGGTGAAAAACCCCAGCAGAGCATGATCTAAATTGCTACAGCAGGGGAAAAAATTCCTTCCTGATCCCATGAGAGGCAATCGGATTTTCCCTGGATCAACTTTATCTATAAATGTTAGTATCAATTTTATGTACCCCTTATATATTTGTACACGTTGATCATATCCCCCCTTAATCTCCTCTTCTCAAGAGAGAATGAATTCAGTTCCTCTAATCTTTCCTCATAGCTGAGCTCCTCCATGCCTCTTATCAGTTTGGTTGCCCTTCTCTGCACTTTCTCCAGTTCCCCGATATCCTTTTTGAGAACTGGTGCCCAAAACTGAACTGCATATTCCAGATGAGGTCTTACTAATGATTTGTACAGGGGCAAAATGATATCTCTCTCTCTGGAGTCCATACCTCCCCTAATACAAGAAAGGATTTTGCTTACTTTGGAAACCTCAGCTTGGCATTGCATGCCAATTATTGAGCTTATGATCTACCAAAACCCCCAGATCCTTCTTCACTATGGGCACCCCAAGTTGTACTCCCCCTAGTATGTATGATGCATGCATATTCATTAAACCGAATCTGTCACATAGTCGCCTAATTAGACAGAGCATTGAGGTCGGCTTGTAAATTGCACTGCATAGCTTTGAGTCATCTGCAAAGACAGAAATGTTACTTTTGATCCCAGACCCAATATCATTTATAAAGATATTAAAAAGTAATGGTCCCAACACTGAACCTTGGGGTACACCACTGATAACCTTAGACAGAATTCAGCAGTGGTTAATGATTCTGAATGGTCTTTTAGACAGTTTTCTATCCATTTCCAAGCCTGTAGACTTTACCTCACACATGAGCCTGTGTAGGGAACTGTGGGGCTAACCCCTGATGAAGTCACGAGACACGCGACGTAACGCCGTAGGGATTCGGGATCACGTGACATCACCGCTAGCCGGAAGCCACCTTTACAATAAGACGGCGCTGACACGCCGCGTCCTGCTACACATTTTGCCATTTTACCTTCTCTTTTATGTACGAGTCCACTTTTATCTTTAACAAACGCTCCCGCATTTTAGCAATACTTCACTATCGGAGTTTCCTTTCTCTTTCTCCCACATGCATATTGAGCATTTAGCTATAGATCTGCTATACATCCTGGATCAGAATTAGCCATAGCGGCAAGAGCTCAACATAGAGGACACCATTGGGAAGCATCCTGGCATCCATTCCCGGACACGCTCACATCCATGCTACATGCCTGCATTTCATGTCATTAGGGTGAGAGTTTTGGGAGACTAGTGTCGGATATCTCTGCATTTTGTACTGTGATCCTTTACAGTCATCGCCTGTCAGCACCCATTGATGCCCATTATCAGTTCCCCTAATTGAAGGACTGTTCTCCTATTTAGGATTTTAATGGATCACTTGTGTTAGTTCATTGTTTTGCACTTCACTTTTGCACCTGCGATTAAATATTTGATTGTTTGTAACAGTTATATACATTTTTTATGCGATTTATGATTATTCTTATCTGCTAGCGATTTGATTGTTAGGCAGTTGTGGTGGAATTATCTTTACCACAGTGTGTAGCGCTTATCTCACCTCTTTATTTACATATTTCTATTTGTGTTCAGTGACCACTATTAGATATAGCAGCTTTCATGTTTTATGCACTTCATTCACTTTTTCACTTTTCATTTCAATAACTCCCAGTAGCGCAAAAGTTCATCACTTTTTGATATTCTTTGTAACAATGACACAAGTGTTGCTTCATTTTTATATTTTTTTAAAAGCTTTTTTCTTATTGTTTATAGCTTTTTTTAACTTTGGCCATGAGCCACATAGGTTTCATTTTTAGCCTTTTAAACTTACTGCCCATGGGAATATACTTTGCAATGAGTTCACAAACAGTCTTTTGATGAATTCCCATTTCTGTTCTGTGCCCATTGATGCAAATATTCTCTCCCAGTCCAAGTCCTGGATAGCAGCCCTCATCCTTGGAAAATTTGTTCTCTTGAAATGAAGTGTTTTTATCTTTCCCGTATGTGGTTTTTGCTTACAGCTAACATCAAATGAAATCACGTTATGGTCACTGCTGCCCAGGTTTTCCTTTATCTGAACATTAGTAATAAGCTCTGCATGGTTTGAGATTACCAGGTCCAACAGAGCATCATTCCTAGTTGGGGCCTCACTAAAATGGACCATAAAATTGTCCTGTAATAGGTTTATACATTTTTTTATACATTTTTGCCCTTTACCTGTCCCAGCAGTGCCTTTACTCCAGTCAATTTCTGGGTAGTAAAAAAAAAAAAAACATTATTATCACCGCCCCAGCCCTTGCAGCCCTTTCGATCTGTGCAAGGAGCTGAGTCTTCACCTCTTCATTAACATTGAAGATAGATAGACAGGTCAAGTGCCCGGGCAAGGGGGAGGGGCTATACATGACGGCACGGCGGGAAACACACAGCTATTCAAATGCAAATGCCAGATGTTGTGTTCCCCCAGTGCATAGTAACTAGATGTCGGCAGCGGCGGGGGGGGGTTGACTTGGCTTTGTCTTAGGGGACACAAGGCTGCATTAGGGACATGGCTGAATTTAGGGACATGGCTGAATTTAGGGACATGGCTGAATTTAGGGACATGGCTGAATTAAGGGACATTGCTGAATTAAGGGACAAGGCTGCATTTGGGGACACAAGGCTGCATTTAGGGACACGTGGCTGCATTTGAAAAAAAAAGTATCGGTATTCGGTATCGGCGAGTACATGAAAAAAAGTATCGGTACTCGTACTCGGTCCTAAAAAAGTGGTATCGGGACAACCCTAAAAGACACCCCACACTGTAAAAACGTTTTTTATAAAAATAAAAAAAAAGAAGAAGAATAAATAAAACGTAAGTCACAGTGTCCCCCAATCCAGCATCACTCATATTCCAGCAATTTAGATCCATCATAAATCACGACAACCAACCACACAAAGTTGCTGACTTGTTGCTTAAAGCGGGGTTCCAACCACAATTAGCATTTTTTAAGTGTATGTCCTTTCATCATGCGTTTTAATAATATAAATCCGGTCACTTACTATTTTTCAATCCGCCGCTCCGCATAGTTATTCGAAAAAGATAGTTTATAAAACTATGTCCACACCGTTGTCATTTTGCTTGTGGGCATTGTGAAGCTCACAAGCACTTACTTCCTGGAAGTCTTGGATGGGGAGTGATAATTGGGTAGCACACTGCATCCCAGGAGCATTAGAGGGAGATGATGTCAGAATCCTAGGTGATTCCAAAGGCAGATTTCGTGGGACCACATAGCAACAGGCATTTCCAGATGAGTAAAACATTTTTTTGCCAATGACGTTGCCTGTGATCCTCAGCTGCTTAGTTTATATTCTAGTAGCTGGGGTTTTTCGCTGATGAACTGGCCAAGTAGGGTCATTCTGTTGGGCAGTTTGCCTTACTGCAGACAACCTGGGTTTGGGTTGAACTGACACTTGACCCAAACCTGAAGCTCATCCCTATTATAATCCATAGCTTATGTATTCATGTAAACCATAGCTGCTAATCATCATTATTGTGTGTTTGGCAGGGGGTGAATGCGCTCTCTGTGAAGGGCACAGTACATAATTCATAGTCATTGGCTTGTAAAGTGAACGAGCACACACCGGCTTTTGTTGATACTGGTGTTTTGTTACAGAAACTGCTGTTGAATGTTGATGGCTTGTTTATGTAAAATATACCCAATAAATGCAGAAAGTCTCCTTGCTAAACTGGCCACAGAAGGGACAACCTTGCTGTGACAATTGCTGTGTATACTATGTAATATTTCCAAACAATAAAGCCAACTTTTGTGTTCTGCATAAGCCACGTGATGTAGCATGACCAATTCTAAACTCGTAAATAAAGAACCGCTACAGCAAAAATCACTGTACATTCTTGTAACTGTACAGAGTAATTGCTTATAATTATAGTATGCAGCGTATGTTTTTTTTTATTATTATTTCACATTACTTAATTTATATTTTTCTGCACACTTATTTTGTTGGTCAAGCAAAAGTGTCAGTTGCTGGATTTGGGATGAACAATGTAACAATGCTGAGGGGCTTACAAAGATAAGCTTTTATTCATCTGGGTAAATGATCAGTTAGTTACGTGTATAAATATATTTACATTGTTTCATTTGTGCAGCTTGGACCAATGTAACTATGTATACTATATTGTCAAAAGTATTGGGACACCTGCCTTTACGTGCACATGAAGGCCCGGATTCACATACCTTGGCGCATTGTTATGCCGGCGTAGCGTATCGAATATACGCTATGCCGACGTAGCGCAGAGCGGCGAGCACAGTATTCACAAAGCACTTGCTCCCTAATCTACGCTGGGTTCCCTCGGCGTAACTCGTCGTAAGTGGCAGTGGGCGTGAGCCATGCTAATGAGGCGTGACCCCATGTAAATGATGGGCCGGGCGCCATAAAGATACGAATAACGTACGGCACATGCACCGTCCCGTGGACGCAACCCAGTGCGCATGGGCAGAATCACGTCGAAACTACTCCTCAACATATGACGGATCACTGCCTACGACGTGAACGTAACCTACGCCCAGCCCTATTCACGTACTACGTAAACTACGTAAAATACAGCGGCTGTTCAATGGTCCATACCTTTGCTTGCGTTGCGCCTCATAGATGGGGAATAACTATACGCCAGACGAAAGCCTTACGCAAACCGCGTATATTATGCGCCGGGCACAACTACGTTCGTGAATTGGCGTATCTCACTCATTTGCATATTCGAATTGGAAATCAATGGGAGCGCCCCTTGTGGCCAGCGGAAATATGCGCCCACGATACGACGGCGTAGGAAACTTACGTCGGCCGGATGAAGCCTATTTTCAGGCGTATCTTGTTTTCAGAGTCAGGCGTATAGATACGACGGCGCATATGTTCACTTACGCGGCGTATCTCGAGATACGTCGGCGTAAGTGCTACGTGAATCCGGGCCGAAGTCCTTGGAGGAGGTAAGATAAAACCCCTTCACCAAATTCAGTGTGAACTACAAAGCACATCACACCACAGTGTCACTCCAATCTCCTTACCAGAAGTAACTATAATGCCGGCATGAACATAGAACGCAACATGGGCTCCAGCCCCACCCTTTGGTCGAATGACTCGATATCCAGTAGAAAAGACCTGCATCAATACCCCTCGGACTGACAAGATTCAACACCGGGTGTATAAACGTGTTCTCCCTTTCACAGAGGCGGCAACACCAGGGAAATGATAAAGCAATGATAGTGAAGCCAGTACGGTAGTACAAATAAATGTATTAAACAAACTACTGCAGTAAAACGGCATATCTTTCAGCGTGCTTGAGTCACCGCCAGCCTAGCATGTTTCATCCTATTGAACATCGTCAGAGGTGTGGCTATGGGGCACAAGAACATATGTATGCTTCACCAATGACGCATCGGCAGAAAATGAGATCTGCTGATGACACAATTGTGCTCCACCAGTAGGGTAAGAACACCAGATAGTTGGAACGCGTGACCGCGAAGGCGCTCCACCAAACGGAAGCAAGCAGAACCGATGGTTGGAACTCACCACATGACCGTGATTGCGCTCCACCCCCAGGAAATAAACAAAGCAGATGGCTGGAGTGCATCACATAATAGTGAGCATGCCCCAACCACCTGAATTGAAAGAACTAATATCATGTAAACAGGGGGATACAATTTAACCTTGCTGGAGGCACCCTGAAGATACAACATTCATATAAAAATAAACATATATAAGAAATTCCACCAGTCAGTGGAGAAAATCCACTAGTGGACACTGATCATATGCAGGGCCGATCTGCCCTATAATCTCACTATGCAAGCCGCTTAGGGCCCCGCAAAGCTGTGGAGGGCCCCCCAAATTATTAGAGGCTCCGCCTGGTGAGAAGTCATTTTCGGCCCCTCACCCCGCTTCTGAACTCTCTGGGTAAGAAGTCAGCACCCCCCGCTTCTCACTTTAATGCAAGATGTCATTTCTGACAGCAGAACATCCCCTCCCCCCGTTTCTCAACTTTAATGTGACATGTCATTTTGCTTAGAGCCCCAGGGAGGTCAGGATCGGCACTGATCATATGGCCAAATACAGCACAATATAACTAATAATTCATCAATCATGAAAACTATTAATTAATGATAAACATCGTAATCAAGAATTATTTGATTGTGCACCATCTGTCACTTAAATAAACTTCAAGATAGAAAAATCTGTCAATTTAAGTCTAATATTACATCCAGGATATATTATATAAAGACCTTCATTACCTTTACTTCCAAACACGTGGTCTACTTGCTCATTTGTCCATGCGGCCTACAATATGTGGGCTGCACAAGAAGGGCCATGAATGTCAGAATTAAAAATGGCTTTCCAAAGCATAGTATCTCCGGGCATTACATTGAATGTCACAATAAAAATCCAGCAGGTACCACCTTCATCGCCATTGATAGATTCACACCTCACTGGCGAGGGGGTTTTGTAAAGAGAGAGATCTCACAGTTGGAGACCCGTTGTATCTATGACTTAAAAAGTTATGTCCCTTTTGGATTAAAGGGGTTGTAAAGGTTTGTTTTTTATTTTCTAAATAGGTTCCTTTAACCACTTCCTGCCCGCCCGACGGGTTTTTACGGCCACAATGTGGCTCTTAATTGCCGGGAGGCCGTCTATATACGGCCTCTGGCCTCCAGCCACTGGGGGGGCGCGTGATTTATATAGTAACAGTGCATTTTTATAGCACTGTTCACTGTATTAATGTGAATGGTCCCAAAAATGTGTCAAAGTGTCCGATGTGTCCGCCATAATATCGCAGTCCTGACAAAATTTGCAGATCGCCGTATTACTAGTTAAAAAAAAAAAATAATAAAAAAAATGTCAGAATTCTATCCCCTATTTTGTAGCCACTATAACTTTTGCGCAAACCAAACACTATACACTTATTGCGTTTTTTTTTTTTATTTACCAAAAATATGTTGAATACATATCGGCCTAAACTGAGAAAAAAAATAGTGTTTTTTTTTAATTGGATATTTATTATAGCAAAAAGTAAAAAATATTGTGTTTTTTTGGTTTTATAGAGCAAAAAATAAAAAACGCAGATCAAATACCACCAAAAAAAAGCTCTATTTGTGGGAAAAAACGGACGACAATTTTGTTTGGGAGGCACGTCGCACGACCGCGCAATTTTAATTTAAAGCGGCGCAGTGCTGAAAGCTGAAATTTTGTCTGGGCAGGAAGGGGGTATATGTGCGCAGTAAGCAAGTGGTTAAGCTAATGCATTGTTGGTTCACTTACCTTTTCCTTAGATTTCCCTTATAAAAGTTTTTTTTCTTTGTCTGAATTTCTGACTTCCTCTTTCCCCTCAGTAAGCTTGCCCCCATCATCCATGGGGGTTAGTCAGCCAGAACAGCTTACTGAGAAGGAACAGGAAGTGAGAAATTCAGACAAAAAAAATAAACTTTTAGGAGGGAAATCGAAGGAAAGGGTAAGTGAACCAACCATGCACTAGCTTAACTTCTTGAGACCCGCGCTATAGCCGAATGACGGCTACAGCGCGGACCTGAAAATCCAACTGGACGTCATTTGACATCCGGCCCTTTGGGCGTTCCCCGCGCGCGCTCCAGGGCACGCAGCGGGGAAACTCTGTGTTGGCTGTGTCCCTTGGACACTGCCAATTACAGATCGCCGTGAACGGCCAACCAGAGTTGCCGTTTTACACAGAGACAGCGTCCTGTCTCTGGAGAGGAGACCGATCTGTGTCCCTTGTACATAGGGACACACCCCCCAGTCACCCCCCTCCACCTACAGTTAGAACACAATGCAGGGAATACATTTAACCCCTTCCTCACCCCCTAGTGTTAACCCCTTCGATGCCAGTCACATTTATACTGTAATTAGTGCATATTTATAGCACTGATCGCAGTATAAATGTGAATGGCGCCAAAAATGTGTCAAAAGTGTCCGATGTGTCCGCCATAACGTCGCAGTCCCAATAACAATCACAGATCGCCGCCATTTCTAGTAAAAAAATAAATAATAAAAAATAATAATTCTGTCCCCTATTTTGTAGGCGCTATAACTTTTGCGCAAACCAGTCGCTTATTGCGAATTTTTTTTTTTTACCAAAAATATGTAGAAGAATACGTATCGGCCTAAACTAAGAAAAAAAAATGTGTTTTTTTTTTTTTAATTGGGATATTTATTATAGCAACAAGTAAAAAATATTGTATTCTTTCCAAAATTGTCGCGCTTTTTTGTTTATAGTGCAAAAAATAAAAACCGCACAGGCGATCAAATACCATCAAAAGAACGCTCTACTTGTGGGGGAAAAGGGACGTTAATTTTGTTTGGGAGCCACGTCGCACGACCGCGCAATTGTTAGTTAAAGCGACGCAGTGCCGAAAGCTGAAATTTCACCTGGGCAGGAGGGGGGTATATGTGCCCAGTAAGCAAGTGGTTAAAGGAACCGATTTAGAAAATAAAAAACAAACCTTTACAACTCCTTTAAACATCGACTGGGATGTAAACTGTTTTATTAACAATAGCTAATCAGCGTTTTCGTTTTAAATATATTTTTCATTATCAAATTGTATTAATTAATTATTAAATAATTTTATATTGTCAAATAATTATTGATTCAAATTATCATTAATAAGTTTTTATGATTTATAAATTATTGATTATATTGTGCTGTATCCACTAGCGGTTTTTCTCCACTGACTGGTGGAATTTATTATTTATGTTTGTTGTATCTTCGGGATGCCTCCAGCAAGGGTAAATTGTATCCCCCTGTTTACAGTATATTAGTAATTTCAATTCAGGTGGTTGGGGCAATGTGCTAGTATGCATCGCATACTAGCACATTATGTAAAACTTACATGAAAACAAAGCATTCCAGCAATGCGCTGTCACTGCTGGAGGCCGCTTCCATCTTCACCCATCTTCCTACAGGGTCCACTGACTCCGGCTGTGTGACTTGCCGGAGCCGCAATGACATCACTCCCACACGTGCGAGGGGGGCTGTTTATGGCACAGGACACTGAAGGAATGGCCTGGGTGGACGTTCCTTCAGAGTGCGTGCGCCGATGATGTCATCGGCTGCATATACAGTAAATATCTCCTAAACTGTGGGAGGTATATTGTTTAGGAGATATATACAGTACCTATAGGTAAGCCTTAAAATAGGCTTACCTATAGGTACAAGTCAGAGATGGAAGTTTACTCCCACTTTAAAGGATATGTTGTCCACCCCCTTATCCCCTTTCCAGAGCATGTCCCACCCGTGACCAGTGTAGTCAAGATAGTAGTCAAGCTATCTCCAATTTCTTACCACCCCTTGAACACCACACTCACATTACCATACCCCCATTCAATGATAAGACCAGACAAGAGTTTGGAGTATAAATGGCCATAACAGCCTTTTATTATTAAGCCAAATATTTTAAAAAATTTCCAAATAACCTTTGTAACGACACTTTTAAACACACAGCCTGTTGGTCTTTGACGGCACCCCGAACTTCACATTTCCACCACCACACTGCGGGACCTTTTTACCATACCAGGCCTCCAGCCGAATCCAGTTCGGAGACAACCCCTTTTCCGCAGTGCAACCAATACCGTATTCCAGCAGACACCGTTCCACTGGAATACCCCAGAGGGGCCCATACCACGGATGAGCCCACCACCACTTCCATCACATCTGTTTTCTGCCACCATCAAAGACCAAAGACACCGCTGCTATGATGACCCGAAATCCATTGATCCTGCTTTCTTCTGTCTCCCTCACCAACTGAAAATGTTCCCGGAAGTATCCACCTCCACCTTTTGTACAGCTCCTCCCCCTATCCAGCACTTTACTCCTGAATCCTCCCCTTCCATGCTTACCAACTTAAGCCTTTTGTTGACTCTCCTTTCCACCTTGTCATGCCCGGCCCTTCACTATTTTTTCCTTTGTCTTTTTCCGTTCTGGGCCTCCCTGGCTCTGCCTCTTGTTTCTTCCTCAAGAGCTGGTCTTCCGTAAAACGGCAACGGAGACAGAATTGAACAGTGCCGGGACATTTCACGGGGAACTGTAAGGATGGGACAAAGGTCTAAATCCCTGGAATTTCCCGGGAAATTTGGGACAGTTGGCAAGTATGCATAAGCTCTAGAAGCTGGAAATCGCTGTAGTAGACACTGCTATTACAGTAATGTTCACTAGCTTCTGAGTCCTGTTCCAGGCAGTTGCAATGGTATCACACACTCCACCTTGTGCGATCTTGCATTGAGAAAGTGCAAAGAATGCTCTGAATGGAGCTCATGCTGAGTGGGGTGACCTCCTGTGTTCATAGTGAAGCAAGGCAGGTATGGTCTTGCTTCACTGTGAACATTGATCCAAGCTGAACCAATGTAACTGTGATACATAGTCATACCTGGAATTCTTCTTTAATGATTGTTTAATTAATACATAACCAAACTAATTGGTGTGTTTTTCCTTCCTTTTTTAATATGTGCAAGTAGTTTATCTTTTTAGAACTAGTAATATAATTCAACAAGCCTACATGTCCTACAAACAATTCCCCACTCTGTTGGCAGGCATAGAGCTGGCTTGGAACACTTTGCCCTACAGCACAAAGTACCTGCTCACAGTACAACAATTCATAGAGGAAACCACCGATATCATAGTTCCTTGAGTTCCTTGGATCTGTTTATGCTAGCTCTTGCGACACAGATGCCCGGACTGCGTAATCCAACACAACGCTTTCCTAACCACAATTTTTTGCAGCTGCCAGAGCTCTCATATTCAGCCACTAAAAAACATTGACCAAGCCTGAGAAGTCCATATAAAAATTCAAGTGACATTTTATATGCACTATGGAACTAATGACAGCTCAATTTAGACAAACTCTGCCATTGTTTGTTTGATAAAAATCTGGAACAATTCTGCCAGTGCAGTACAACTAAATTTTATTACGATTTAGAGAACGTAACTCTTACTTCATCACCCTCCCTTATCCCGTCTTGCCTTCTTCGCTTGTCCCTAACATACACAAACATTTCTTAACGTTGCACAATTAAAGCAGAACTAAACGCGTCAAATAAACTCTCATATGGAAGCTCAAGCTCACCTTAAAGTGGAATTGAAGGTAAAAATACTTACCTTAGTTCCAATGATTCGATGACTGCTAAATCCCTCACCAGCATTGACATCTTGTCCCCTGGGTGATTCCACAAGTCGGTCTTCAGCCATTTCTATTAATCTGCTTTAGGATGGCATCACTCCCACGCTGCGTTCTCAGAGAGGAGACCCCATACTCTCTATTGTGTCTCCAGAACAATGGTGGAAAACTCCTCATTGGGGACACAAACAGTAAACAAAAAGAAAATCTCTGCAAGTAGAAGAAAGGTGTGGACCACTGGATCACTTAAAGTGATTGTAAAGGCTTGTTTTTTTTAAAAAACATACATGTTATACTTACCTCCTCTGTGCAGTTGGTTTTGCACAGAGCAGCCTTGATCCTCCTCTTCTTGGGTCCCTCTTTGCTGCTCCTAGCCCCTCCCCCTCCTTTGAGTTCCCCTCAGCCAGCAACTTGCTACAGGGGGCACCCAAGTAGAGTCAGAGCTCTGTGTATCCATTCAGACACGGAGCCCTAACCTGGCCCCACCCCCTCTCTCCCCTGATTGGCCAACTGACTTTGATTGACAGCCGTGGGAGCCAATGGCGCCGCTGCTCTGTCTCAGCCAATTGGGAGGTGTGTCCTGGATGGCTGGAGGGAATCGTGGACATCGCTGGAGATAGAAAAGGGCACAGGTAGGTAATTAAGGGGGTGCTAGGAGGGTTGTTACACAGACTTTTTTTATCTTAATGCATAGAATGCATTAAGATAAAAAAAACTTCTGCCTTTACAACTCTTTTAAGTGTAGCAAAGTCTCTAGCCTCCTCCAGTCTAATGAGAACCTTCAAGGCCAAAGATAGCTGACATCCTTTTGTATGTGGTGGGTTGTGAGGCATAGTGGGTGCAAGGTGGATAAAGTTATCAGGGCACCAGACTGGATGTAAAATAGGTTTTATTTCTCCTTTTCATATTTTGAGGGGAAAGAGGGTTAGGGCCAGGACACCCTTAAGCAGTTGCAATTTCAATTGACAGACTCCGAGACCTCAATAGAACAGCCGTACAGGGAGAGGCCTCCAGCAAGGCATCACATCTGCACGTGCAGGATTGTCGTCTCCTATGGCAACAGTCTTTAACAGTTCCTAACACAAATCATTGCGGTCCTCTTTGCTTCACTACAACTTCTACTTCTTCAGCCCCTTGAGCTCCTGGTCCCTCACTGGACCCTCTGATTCACTGACTCTGAATACCTTGAGCTCCTTCCTCAAAGCTTTGCGGTCGTATCTCCCTCAATCGTCACCCACGCTTCCCTGCTGGGTCCCTAGCTTGGCACTCCAGATATTTCTCTAGCTTCACCCCTGCTAATTGGCTTCCGTCCCTGATTCGACTCACAAGGCTGCTCTGCAAGCGTCACCTCCGTTGCTTGGGTCCCCGCCTGAAATTTCCCGATTCTCCACCGTGCCCATTCGGTGAGAATACTGCTCCGGTACTTGCTTCAGTTACTTAGTGGTGACAGCTCCCCTTCTACCGCTGACCACGACAGGTTCTCCAGCAGAATCGTCACTTCTGGTTGGACTGCAGGTCGCAGTCCCAACTCTGTGCTGCCCTCCTACTTCTGGATAAGCCCTCACACAGCCTAACAGCCAGATGCCCCTGTGATAGGCCCAATCTCTGGCCTAGCAGCCTGGGGCGTACAACAGGCGTCCACCCAGACAGCCGTCCAGGTGGCACAGATCACCTGACCTCACCCGAATACATAGGTTCTCCCAGCAGGCCAAGGGATTCGGGAAAACCTCTGTCGCTTTACGGCGGCAGGTCGGCTCCCCTGCGCAAGAGCCCATAGCTATACGTCGGATCTCGCGCAGGCCACTAGGGGCGCGTGCGCGGCGCCAGAGGCGCACCCCCCCGACTACTGTGCGCTTGCCCGGCGGGCGTGATCGCCGCCGGGCACACGCGATCGCTTGTTACAGAGCGAGGACCGGGAGCTGTGTCTGTAAACACACAGCTCCCGGTCCTGTCAGGGAGAGAGATGCTGATCTTCTGTTCATACAATGTATGAACAGCGATCAGTCAGTTCCCCATGTCAGTCCACCCCCCCTACAGTTAGAACACACCCAGGGAACATACTTAACCCCTTCCCCGCCCATTAGTGTTAACCCCTTCACTGCCAGTGGCATTTTTATAGTAATCCAATGCATTTTTATAGCACTGATCGCTATAAAAATGGCAATCATCCCAAAAATGTGTCAAAAGTGTCCGCCATAATGTCGCAGTACTGAAAAAAAACGTTGATTGCCGCCATTACTAGTGAAAAAAAAATATTAATAAAACTGCCATAAAAATACCCCCTAATTTGTAAACGCTATAACTTTTGCGCAAACCAATCAATAAACGCTTATTGTGATTTTTTTTTTACGAAAAATATGTAGAAGAATACGTATCGGCCTAAACTGAGGAAAAAAAATGTTTTTTATATATTTTTGGGGGATATTTATTATAGCATTTTTTTTTTCAAAATTGTCGCTCTAATTTTGTTTATAGCGCAAAAACTAAAAACCGCAAAGGTGATCAAATACCACCAAAAGAAAGCAAAGCTCTATTTGTGGGGAAAAAAGGAGGCCAATTTTGTTTGGGAGCCACGTCGCACGACCGCGCAATTGTCAGTTAAAGCGACGCAGTGCCGAATCGCAAGAAGTGCTCTGGTCTTTGACCAGCAATATGGTCCGGGGGTTAAGTGGTTAAACAGTTTTGAGGAAATGATTATAAGCAGCCAGGAATGATGTCCGAAGGCTGGCTTTTGCTTGAGCAGCGACTGGGTGTTCAAGGAGGAAAATGGCAAAATCAGAACATATAAAGTCCAGATTAAATTTATTTCCAACACATGCGTCCTAATACAAGGATTTCAGGGATTCAAAAGATTCCCCTTTATTAGAGCTCCAAAAACACACAAAAAATTATAATCAGTATCAGTGTTAATGTTTATGTCAAATTTCGAGTTTTAGTCATAGTCTTGGCTAAAATGCCACTTTAGTTTTATTTGTATTTTAGTCATCTGAATCGTTTTAGTTTTGGTCGAATTTTAGTTGACTAAAATCTCCAGTACATTTTAGTCCACTAAAATCTAATGGGTTTAGTTAAACTGCAATGCATTAGTAAAGCATTTCTCTAGAATTGGCAAACTCATTATATACTCCTGGAGTAAAAATAAAAAAATAAAAATGTTATTAAATATGGTATTGAGGGTTGAACATGCACTACAGACAAAGATTAAGAGCCGGTTCACACTGGGGCGGCACGGCTTCAGGGGAGACTTGGCAAGTCATCTTGAAGACGACTTCAGTGGCGACTTGCAAAATGACTTCTGTATAGAAGTCAATGCAAGACGCCCCGAGTAGCCCCCGAAGTCGTACAAGAACCTTTCTCTAAGGCTGCATTCACACCTAGGCGACAAAACGCCTGAAGCGCGACGCTCGATACGCTGGAGGGGCGAATTTCCATTGCTGTCTATGAGATGGTTCACATATCACGCCGAACGCCGTACGCCTGTCGCGTGAAAACAAGTCCCGGACCCTTTTTTTCAGGCGGCATTGGCGTTCGGCCATAGACAGCAATGGAAATAATTTGTGAGGAAAAAAAAGTTAAAAAAGTTAAACAAATCGCAGCAAAATACGCCGCGTACGCGGCGTTACAGTGTGAATGCAGCCTAAGTCGGAGCGACTTGCGTCGCTCCTATTAGAACGGTTCTGGTGAATAGAATGGGACGCGACTTGTCAGGCGGCTGAGTCGCCCCAGTGTGAACCGGCTCTTAGCCATTGTGATACATAACGTCTTTATAAATAAAACCAAGTTTCATAAACAAACAAAAATATTGCTTTTGACAAACAGAAGTGCACCTTTAGCTCGGGGTCACACTTGTGCGAGCACAGACATCGCATGTGATTTGCACCCGTACTGCAGTGCCGATTGCATGCGATATCTGTGCAATGTGAGTTCAGCCATACAGTGGTATGACTGAACTCACATTGGATTTGCAGGAAAATACTGCAGGGACTTTTTTTTTTCCAGCATTAGAATCGGATCGCATGGGTGTTCTCACCCATGTGATCGGATTCCTGCTTGAGTGTTCATAGCTCAAAGTGCGAACCGCTGCGGGTGTCACTACAATGTTAATGACACCACCAGATATGTTCTGGGGGTGTCATTAACATTGTTTGCAGGGGGCAGTGTAAACCGCCCTGATGAACACCCAGTGCATTCTGTGCCCTGACTGGGCAAAGCTTTGCCCTATCAGGGCGCAGTATACGCTAGTTGCTAAGGAGCGGGGTCGGGAAACCGGCCGCAGCGTCCTTAACACTTGATAAGTCATAAGACGTCAATGGGTTTCCCCGCTGACAGCTAAACAATAAAAAAAAAAAAAGGGGGGCGGTTAAAAAATAAACCATATGAACCATACCATGCCACATGCCCTCAACATGGGGGGCAAGGCCTCTTCTTGACAACCCTGAGCTGTGGTTGTTGGGGTCTGCGGGTGGGAAGCTTATCGGAATCTGGAAGCCCTCTTTAACAAGGGGGCCCCCAGATCCCGACCCCCCCATACGAATAAGTATCGAGTACACAGTACCCCATCTATTTACCCAAAAAGTTGCAAAAAGTAATAAACACAAGAGACAGGTTTTTTATAAATAGTGTCCCTTGATGTAAATCCATCGTCGATCACGTATCCGAAAAATAAAAAATGCTCCATCCTCCTGGGAGGCCACCTAGTTACGTCACTCCAGTGGCAACCTGTGAAGCTCTGGTGAACTCCATGCCCAAGAGGGTTAAGGCAGTGCTGGAAAATAATGGTGGGCACACAAAATATTGACATTTTCATCCCAATTTGGACATTTTCAATGAATTGCACCCTTCCTTCTATGGATGGCTGTTTTCATTCCACTCATCACCATACAGGTGTGTAACTAACATTTTCCTGGAAAAAAAATATTTCCACTATGCAAAAGTAGGACGAAAAATTCATCCCAGCAATGCTAATTAAGACATGTATCCATTCCTGATTTCTTGGAAGAAAATATCATCACTTTTTTGGCAAGCTGATCCTCCCTATTATAAATGTTCACATGCTATGCCCATGAATGGTATTAGAAACATTAACAGCTTACATTTGATAGACATTTTGTAAAAGTGCCTGGTTTTCAGCAATCAGAGCATAGAGCTTGTGGTTCGTACCGCAGAGCTTCCAGAACAAAAAAATAAAAAATTAAAATTACAAAGGTCTCTCACATAACTTCAATCCTACCTTAACCTTAGGCTGACCTTGACAATTGAAGTGCTCCAAAGAAAAAGCAAACACAAATTACAGGTTGATAGCAGGCACCAGCACATACCTCTTCTGCCCTCTTCTGACACTTAAGCACACTGAAAAGTATATAATTGTGTTGGAAGACATGATCTTCTGCTTTGCCTCTCTCAATTCAGAGTCGGGTGGTTAGGCAGCCAGTCATTGGTCCCTAGATCCCTCAGATGGTTCATGGCAAAAAGGGAGACAGGGCATGTTTAGCCTTGTGCTGCTTTGGGCTTTCAGAACATCAAAGCTTGTGCCAGACCAACTACTGGATTGGTGGACTGGGCGTGAAAAAGCACCAATAAGGTAAAAAGAAAAAGGTAGAAGTCTGCATCTAAAGAAAACCATACTACCACATCCAGGTGTGCAATTATAGCAAATCCCAAACTTCAGGAAATGTTCAATTGATATTAATATTAAAAAGAAGGAGGTAAGGGGCGATAACTAAATAAATAACTACGGTATATTGCTAAAAAGGGGTGAACAATAAGATAATTTATGAGATAAAATCTGATTAATTAAATATCCAAACAAATCTAAAACATACAGGGGCAGATCCACAAAAGGATTACGCCGGCGTATCTACATAATATAATATCTACATAAAACACGCCCCCATCACTTACATTTGAATTCCGCGCCCTTACAACAGATACACTACGCCGCCGTAACTTACGGCGCAAATTCGTTAAGGATTCAAACCAAAAAATAGTAAGTTACAGCGGCGTAGTGTATCTTAGATACGCTATGCCCAGCGCAATAATGCGCTGTTCTACGTGGATCATCTACCCCACAATGTTCCAGTGAAAAAGTAAACCAAGTGAAAAAAGGGAAATAAGCAATCAATAACCCATATAAGACAGGTGGATAAATAAATAAATGTGAAAAAAACAGCAATCAATGTGCAATAAAGTGCAAAGTAAAAAAAAGTCTGGTTAATAAATAAATTCTTCAAAAAAGTTCATATTTCATAATGATGTGCAATAAACTCCAAAAAGTGCAAGCAGGCAATCTTCACAAGATCACAGTGATCACAAACATGCAGGTGCTGTTTCTTCCAGTGCAGGTGCTCCAAACAGTTTCCCCCAGCCTCTCACCTTAATCGGCTAAAATTAAAGCCTTGCTGCAATAACTCTTTAAAACAATTACTGCTCTCTTCTCATTGCCGTCCCAGCTCCTGATTTCACATTCACAGCAGGCTTATACACAAGTTCCTGATGTGATCCAATAACCCACAGATCAACAGCTCCAACACGGCCTGCCTCCTCACATCAGCTCAACATAACAGAGGAGAGAAAGGAGGGCTCCATAGTGCAGTAGGTTAATAACAAGGGGATTTATTAAACATAAAATCACACTTACAATAAAACAGAGAATCATCAGCGTTGTAAACATATAGACTTCCGGTCTCGGCCGCGACCGGAAGTGCGTCACCACGGCTTCCAAGTCCCTCACGCGTATCGTGACTGACTACGTCACTTTCTCAAAGGGATGGGATTCAATTGATATTAAATTTCATGTAGTCGACTGTCCAAATCGATATTAATATTTTAGTGTGTTTTTTTTGTGGTGGTTTTGATGTCCAAAATGTTTCTGTGAGAATAGCACCAAAGCTTTTCTCATTGGTTGTTTCTGTGTTATTTTTGCCTCTGCTGTTGCCTGAGCACCCCTAGCTTGACTACCAGCGCCACCAGGTCCCATCCTTCTAGCTAAGGATCCCTGGAAGAAATTGTAATGGAAGTAGTTTAAGTATGTTTTTTGGCCTCATTATCTTGTCAGGAGCTTCCCCAAAAATTCCGTACAATTTCCTATTATTTCCTGCTCTATACTATGCACTTTTTTGGAGCCTACTTTGAACTTTTCTTAAATTCAATGGGACCTCAATGAGGTTTCTGAATTCAATGGGACCTTCAATGAGGTTTCTGAATTTTTAAATAAAAAGAGGTTAATACTTAAATGCTCTGTAAAATTTCATTGCACAGAGCATTTCAGACCTTACCTCTTACCCGACGCGGTCTGCTTCTTTCTTCTTCCTGTGGGTGTCCCCATAGCAAGCTGTGTGCTATGAGGGCACTCATGCAGCTGTGCACATGAGTTGGGTTATGTATGTCCATAGACACACACAGCACAGCTTGGCCATGCAGCCCGCTCCCTTCTCACTATGGCTCCAACTGCTTGCAGAGTCCATGAGACCAGGAAGTGAAGGGAGAAGAGCTGCAGTCTGACAGTGCTGGATTACTGACAAGACTCAGGTAAATGTTTGGGAGGAGGGAGGGTTAGGGAAGACAGTTTGAGGGGAGGGAATGCATTAAAGTTATACTAAAGTCTGTTTTTTTTTGTTTAAAAATAAAAATCATGTTATACTTACCTGCTCGGTGCAGTTGGTTCTGCACACAGCAGCCTCGATCCTCCTATCGGGTCCCTCACCAGCGCCCCTGGCCCCTCTCTCCTGCCCCCAAAGCAAGCATCTTACTATGGGGGGCACCCGAGCCGATGCTCTGTGTGTCTATTCAGACACAAAGCCGAGACTCTGCCTGCCCCCTCTCTCTCCTCAGTGGCTCACTGACTTTGATTGACAGCAGCGGAAGCCAATGGCGCCTGCTGTGTGTCTCAGCCAATTAGGAGTAAGAGTTATGGACAGCCGAGTTTCTTGTGCAGCATCACTGGATCAAGATGGGGCTCAGGTAAGTATTAGGGGGGCTGCTGCACACAGAAAGTTGTTTTTATCTTAAAAGGGGAGTTCCAGCCAATATTTATGCTTATTAAAAGTCAGCAGCTACAAAAAGTGTAGCTGCTGGCTTTTAATAAACAGACACTTACGTGCTCCAGCGTTCCAGGTGTCTTTATTGTCACTGTGGGCACCCGGCCGTGACAGCTTTCGGCTTCACGGCCGGGCACCCACTGCGCATGCGCGAGCGGCACTGCGCATGCGCGAGTGGCACTGCGCATGCGCGAGCGGCGCGGCGCCGTCCGATTGGACAGGCGCTCGCCTACAGGGAGGGGCTGTGAAAAGGCGATTAAGCTAATCGCCTTTCCGGGCCCCTCGGCGGAAGGAGGAAGTGGGACAGGAAGTCCCCATCTCCTGAAGCCCCCACTCCCCCCCCCAAATGTGGCATGTAAGGGGGTGAGGAGTGGGATAAGCGGAAGTTCCATTTTTGGGTGGAACTCCGCTTTAATGCATCAAGATAAAAAAAAAAAAATTCTGTCTTTAGTACCACTTTAAAAAAAGGTAAAACATTTTTAACTTTAGAAACACTTTAAAATATGTGCCTAACCTTCCGAAAGGAGAGCTTAAAGGAGTTGTAAAGATAAAAAAATGTTTTCCCTAAATAGCTTCCTTTACCTTAGTGCAGTCCTCCTTCACTTACCTCATCCTTCCATTTTGCTTTTAAATGTCCTTTTTTCTTCTGAGAAATCCTCACTTCCTGTTCTTCTGTCTGTTACTCCACACAGTAATGCAAGGCTTTCTCCCTGGTGTGGAGAAAGCCTCTTGAGGGGGGGAGGGGGCGAGCAGGAGTGTCAAGACGCCCACTAACACACAGCTCCTTCTCTATCTGCAAAGTAGAGAGTGTCCTGACTTGCCTGATCGTCCCCTCCCCCCTCAGAAAGGCTTTCTCCACACCAGGGAGAACGCCTCGCATTACTCTGTGTAGTTACAGACAGAAGAACAGGAAGTGAGGATTTCTCAGAAGAATTAAGGACATTTAAAAGCAAAATCGAAGGATGGGATAAGTGAAGGAGGACTGCACTAAGGTAAAGGAAGCTATTTAGGGATTTTTTTTTTTTACCTTTACAGCCCCTTTAAGTTTACTTTAACCACTTCCTGCTCGGCCTATAGCAGAATGACTGCCGGGCTGTGGTTCAGTTATCCTGACTGGGCATCATATGATGTCCAGCAGGATAAAATGTCTGTGATGATTGTTCATCAGTGCAGCCCCCCCCCCCCTCGGATGTCGCCCAGGACCATCAGGATGCTGTCAGGACCACCAGGGATGGCCACCACACTGGACCACCAGGTATGCCACCCTAGACCACCAGGGATATGCCAATCAGTGCCCAGGCAGCTGCCAATCAGTGCACATCAGCAATGCCTGCCAGTGCCATCAGTGATGCCTATCAGTGCCGCCTATTAAGGCCCATCAGCGCTGCATATCAGTGCCGCCTACCAGTGCCCATCAGTGCCGCCTATCAGTGCCACCTCATTGGTGCCGCCTTATCAGTGCCTATCAGTGAAGGAGAAAACGTACTTATTTACAACATTTTATAACATAAACAAAAGAAAAAAAAAAACGTTTAATTTGTTTAGCAAAAAATAAAAACTGCAGAGGTGATACCTACCAAATACCACCAAAAGAAAGCTCTATTTGTGGGAACAAAATGATAAAAATTGTGTTTGGGTACAGTGTAGCAATTGTCGGAAAGCTGAAAATTGGCTTGGGGTGTAAGTGGCTGGTATTGAAGTGGTTAAAGTCTACAACAAAACTGCTTAAAGCTCGTTAGCAGCTTTGCAAATGCATTGCAGAAAGGTCTGTGCCAGTGATATATACAATTTTTTTTATTAGGACTAAGAATTTGACCTGTTATCCTACTGCAAATTGCCATTATGTATGTCACTATGTAATTCGATTTTCCTGTTCTGTCTTTCCCCTGCAGGTTCGAGTTTACATTGCGGCGTTTACAGCTGAAAAAAATGAATACGCCGATCTAATAGTCTTACGGTTCCTGTCTATGAATTCTATAGTAGATCCATGGATGTTTATCATTTGCAGGACGTCAAGGTTCCACACTCACGTTCACAATCTATGTAGCAAAATTCACCAAACAAGCAACACAAATTCTCAGCTACTTGAAGAATGCACAAAAGGTTACTTGTAACATAAATATGGACTTACAACGCAGGAGCGGGTCTGATGAAGGTTCCCTTCGTGGATTGCGGGAAGATTAGTAATGCATAAAGCTCAATGACATGGTTAACTCATAGACTATTATGAAGCTACCTAAACATGCAATTGCTCCCAATAAATGAATACCTGGACAGACATTTCCTTCATGAGAAAGACTATGCAGACTTCTTTGTAGGATGGAGTGGAGTGAGGTATTTTCCGCGCCAATTGTTAATTATTTGCAGTGAAACAATACATATGAACAAACAAATAAACTTGTAATAAACAAAAAAAGCTGCTCCTCAGATTACAGGGATGAACTGTGATTGAAGTGATATGAATATGGATGAGGGCGCTAGGGTAGGATGCCCAGACTGGTCAAGTCATGGATCCACAGTAAACTATGTTAAAAAGATGTAGCTGTTTAAATGTAAAGCGATGGATGTTGATGAATACTGTGACTATATAAAATATACATGATAAAAATGTTTACATATTTGCTATTAATAAATTAATGTGAATATTCAATGACCGAATAAGATGCTGAAAGACATAAAACAGAAAAAGAATTGCTTTGTTCTAGTCAGGAGAAAATGTAGATGGATTATACAATGGGATGGCAAGATGATACCAAAATAAGTAGTTGGATTACTATGAGATTAGATGTTGTAGATGGATTATTTTACAGGATAGAATGGGGCTAGGAAGAAATGTAGTAAATGGATTATATAATGGTATGGAATGGTGTTTGGAAGAGATGTATACATAAATTATACTGTAAAAATAGAATGGTGTTAGAAAGAGGTGTAGTGGATGGACACAACTAGGAGATGGAATGTGGATAGGAAAATATGCTAGATGGATTATACCAGGTAAAGGAATGTAGTTCAGAAGATATGTCATAAATGGATTATACTATGGGATGCAAATGGATTAGGATTGGAACAGGTGTAGCAGATGCATTATACTTATAGTAGATGGATGATACTATTCGATGGGAATGGGGTTAGAAATAGATGTGGTAGATGGATTATACTAGGTGTTGGAATGTGCTTAGGAGGAGGTGTAGTAGATTAATTTATTCTAGGTGATGGAATGGGGTTAGGAAGAGGTGTAGTAGTTGAATTATACTAGGTGATGGAAAGGGGTAAAGAAGAGATGTAGTAGACTGATTTATTCTAGGGGATAAAATGGGGTTAGGAAGAGGTGAAGTACTTGGATAATACTAGGTGATGGGATGGGGTTAGGAAAAGGTGTAGTAAATGGATTATTCTAGGTGTTGGAATGGGTTTAGGAAGAGTTGTAGTAGATGGATTATACTAGGTGATGGAATGCACTTAGGAAGAGGTGTAGTAGCTGGATTATTCTAGGTGTTGGAATGGGTTTAGGAATAGTTGTAGTAGATGGATTATACTAGGTGATGGAATGCGGTTAGGAAGAAATGTATTTGATGGATTTTTTTAGGTGATGTAATACGAGCTACTTTAAAAAAAAAACCCTGACTCTGTTTGTGAGCGTTGTCTCGCAAAACGAGCAGTAGAACCTCTGCGGTATGCAGTACCGCATTTGGCCAGAGGTGCAGGGGTGCCGATGACACTTTGCGCCGCTCAGATGCACTCAGTTCCTGAGTGTTACCAAGCCTCTAGTGCAGGGATCCTCAAACTACGGCCCTCCAGCTGTTGCGGAACTACACATCCCATGAGGCATTGTAAAACTCTGACATTCACAGACATGACTAGGCATGATGGGAATTGTAGTTCCTGAACAACTGGAGGGCCATAGTTTGAGGATCCCTGCTCTAGTGATTCCGAGTGCATCCGGCGCCCCCCCCCCCCCACCTCTGGCCACATGGGGTACTGCATACAATAGAAGTCCCTGTGGAATGAATCATCTGAGTTTCTTTTGACTTCTATGGGAAAACTCACTTTAATATACAAGTGCTTTGGATTACAAGCATTCTTCTGGAACAAATTAGGCTTGAATTCCAAGGTACCACTGTACTAGGTGATGAAATGGGGTTAGAGAGAGGTGTAGTAGATGGATTATTCTAGGTGATGGAATGGGGTTAGGAAGAGATGTAGTAGATGGATTATACTAGGTGATGGAAAGCAATTAGAAAGAGGTGTAGTAGATGAATTATACTAGGTGGTGGAATGGGGTTAGGAAGAGATGTAATAGATGGATTATTCTGGGCAATGGCATTGGGTTAAGGAAGAGATGTAGTAGATGGATTATACTAGGTGATGGAATGCGGTTAGAAAGAGATGTAGTATATGGATTATTCTAGGTGATGGAATGGGGTTAGGAAGAGGTGTAGTAGTTGAATTATACTAGGTGATGGAAAGGGGTAAAGAAGAGATGTAGTAGACTGATTTATTCTAGGGGATAAAATGGGGTTAGGAAGAGGTGAAGTACTTGGATAATACTAGGTGATGGGATGGGGTTAGGAAAAGGTGTAGTAAATGGATTATTCTAGGTGTTGGAATGGGTTTAGGAAGAGTTGTAGTAGATGGATTATACTAGGTGATGGAATGCACTTAGGAAGAGGTGTAGTAGCTGGATTATTCTAGGTGTTGGAATGGGTTTAGGAATAGTTGTAGTAGATGGATTATACTAGGTGATGGAATGCGGTTAGGAAGAAATGTATTTGATGGATTTTTTTAGGTGATGTAATACGAGCTACTTTAAAAAAAAAACCCTGACTCTGTTTGTGAGCGTTGTCCCGCAAAACGAGCAGTAGAACCTCTGCGGTATGCAGTACCGCATTTGGCCAGAGGTGCAGGGGCGCCGATGACACTTTGCGCCGCTCAGATGCACTCAGTTCCTGAGTGTTACCAAGCCTCTAGTGCATGGGTGCTCAACCTGTGGCTCTCCAGCTGTTGCAGAACTACAATTCCCATGAGGCATTGCAAGCCGCTGACAGGTACAAGCATGTCTCCCAAAGGCTGAGGCATTATGGGAATTGTAGTTTTGCAACAGCTGGAGAGCCACAGGTTGAGCACCCATGCTCTAGTGATTCCGAGTGCATCCGGCGCCCCCCCCCACCTCTGGCCACATGGGGTACTGCATACAATAGAAGTCCCTGTGGAATGAATCATCTGAGTTTCTTTTGACTTCTATGGGAAAACTCACTTTAATATACAAGTGCTTTGGATTACAAGCATTCTTCTGGAACAAATTAGGCTTGAATTCCAAGGTACCACTGTACTAGGTGATGAAATGGGGTTAGAGAGAGGTGTAGTAGATGGATTATTCTAGGTGATGGAATGGGGTTAGGAAGAGATGTAGTAGATGGATTATACTAGGTGATGGAAAGCAATTAGAAAGAGGTGTAGTAGATGAATTATACTAGGTGGTGGAATGGGGTTAGGAAGAGATGTAATAGATGGATTATTCTGGGCAATGGCATTGGGTTAAGGAAGAGATGTAGTAGATGGATTATACTAGGTGATGGAATGCGGTTAGAAAGAGATGTAGTATATGGATTATTCTAGGTGATGGAATGGGGTTAGGAAGAGGTGTAGTAGTTGAATTATACTAGGTGATGGAAAGGGGTAAAGAAGAGATGTAGTAGACTGATTTATTCTAGGGGATAAAATGGGGTTAGGAAGAGGTGAAGTACTTGGATAATACTAGGTGATGGGATGGGGTTAGGAAAAGGTGTAGTAAATGGATTATTCTAGGTGTTGGAATGGGTTTAGGAAGAGTTGTAGTAGATGGATTATACTAGGTGATGGAATGCACTTAGGAAGAGGTGTAGTAGCTGGATTATTCTAGGTGTTGGAATGGGTTTAGGAATAGTTGTAGTAGATGGATTATACTAGGTGATGGAATGCGGTTAGGAAGAAATGTATTTGATGGATTTTTTTAGGTGATGTAATACGAGCTACTTTAAAAAAAAAACCCTGACTCTGTTTGTGAGCGTTGTCCCGCAAAACGAGCAGTAGAACCTCTGCGGTATGCAGTACCGCATTTGGCCAGAGGTGCAGGGGCGCCGATGACACTTTGCGCCGCTCAGATGCACTCAGTTCCTGAGTGTTACCAAGCCTCTAGTGCATGGGTGCTCAACCTGTGGCTCTCCAGCTGTTGCAGAACTACAATTCCCATGAGGCATTGCAAGCCGCTGACAGGTACAAGCATGTCTCCCAAAGGCTGAGGCATTATGGGAATTGTAGTTTTGCAACAGCTGGAGAGCCACAGGTTGAGCACCCATGCTCTAGTGATTCCGAGTGCATCCGGCGCCCCCCCCCACCTCTGGCCACATGGGGTACTGCATACAATAGAAGTCCCTGTGGAATGAATCATCTGAGTTTCTTTTGACTTCTATGGGAAAACTCACTTTAATATACAAGTGCTTTGGATTACAAGCATTCTTCTGGAACAAATTAGGCTTGAATTCCAAGGTACCACTGTACTAGGTGATGAAATGGGGTTAGAGAGAGGTGTAGTAGATGGATTATTCTAGGTGATGGAATGGGGTTAGGAAGAGATGTAGTAGATGGATTATACTAGGTGATGGAAAGCAATTAGAAAGAGGTGTAGTAGATGAATTATACTAGGTGATGGAATGGGGTAAGGAAGAGATGGAGTAAATGGATTTTACTAGGTGATGGAATGCGGTTAGGAAGAGATGTAGTAGATGAAATATACTAGATTATTGAATAAAATTATACTAGGTGATGGAATGGGGCTAGGTGAAATAGATGGATTATACTAAGTGTTGGAATGCGGTTAGAAGAGGTGTAGTGGATGGATTATACTAGGTGATGGAACTGGGGTTAGGAAGAGATGTAGTAGATGGATTATTCTAGGCGATGGATTGGGGTTAGGAAGAGATGTAGAAGATGAATTATACGAGGTGGTGGAATGGGGTTAGGAAGAGATGTAATAGATGGATTATTCTGGGCAATGGCATTGGGTTAAGGAAGAGATGTAGTAGATGGATTATACTAGGTGATGGAATGCGGTTAGAAAGAGATGTAGTATATGGATTATTCTAGGTGATGGAATGGGGTTAGGAAGAGGTGTAGTAGTTGAATTATACTAGGTGATGGAAAGGGGTAAAGAAGAGATGTAGTAGACTGATTTATTCTAGGGGATAAAATGGGGTTAGGAAGAGGTGAAGTACTTGGATAATACTAGGTGATGGGATGGGGTTAGGAAAAGGTGTAGTAAATGGATTATTCTAGGTGTTGGAATGGGTTTAGGAAGAGTTGTAGTAGATGGATTATTCTAGGTGATGGAATGGGGTTAGGAAGAGATGTAATAGATGGATTATACTAGGTGATGGAATGCGGTTAGAAAGAGATGTAGTATATGGATTATTCTAGGTGATGGAATTGGGTTAGAAAGAGATGTAGTAGATGGATTATTCTAGGTGATGGAATTGGGTTAGGAAGAGACATAGTAGATGGATTATATTAGGTGATGGAATGGGGTTTGGAAAATATGTCATACATGGTGTAATATTTGGGGGTTGTTTAGATGCTGTTTTTCTGCAGTGATCCCATCTCACACATTTTAGTTGAGGTTGGGTTCACACCATTACAAATTGGATGCAGGGTCCCTGCATCCAGTTCGCAATAGCAGGAGATTTTGACCAGCTCTATATGGAGCCAGTTCAAACATCTCCACAGCAGGTCCGTTGTGTTTTGCAGAAAAACGATGTGTGTCTTTTTGTTTGTTTCAGGTCGGAATTCAGCACAAACTTTGAGCTGAAATTGTACCTGAAAACGGTGAACCAGGACACACCGGACCCATGATGTGAGCCGCATGCGACTCATATGTGAACCCAGAATCAAGACCCGGTAGCCCACTTTGACAAAAGTCCATCCAGGATTCCCAAGCAAGAGTTTCAACTTCATTCAGCAAACAAATGAAAACATATTGAGCCACCTGGCTCTCTGGTCAGCAGTACCTGTGCTTGCTCCCAACATACTTCAGGATTACCTCCAGCCCCCTGGACTCACTGGCTTCCTCAGTCAGACTCTCATAGCTTGCCAGTATTTCCCAGTCCTTGGGTATAGAATCCCCCTCACACAGGCTGCAGTCTCCAACAGGGGCGGACAGCTTTCCTGACAGGGATCTGTCTTCAAATAGCAGCCACTGCTCCAACTCCCACCACCTACTGCTCTCACTAGCCCATCGTTATCAAGTCACTAGTCAGATCTCATCTGGTAGATGTAGTTCAGTTTAGGTCACTAGTTCACAAAAAGGATATCGGGAAACTGGAGAAAGTGCAGAGAAGGGCAACCAAACTGATAAGAGGCATGGACGAGCTCAGATATGAGGAAAAATGAGAGGAACTGAATTTGTTCTCTCTTGAGAAGAGGAGATTAGGAGGGATATAATCAACATGTATAAATACAGTATCTTACAAAAGTAAGTACACCCCTCACATTTTTGTAAATATTTTATTATATCTTTTCATGTGATAACACTGAAAAAATTACACTTTTCTACAATGTAAAGTAGTGAGTGTGCAGCTTGTATAACTGTAAATTTGCTGTCCCCCTAAAATAACTCAACACATAGCCATTAATGTCCTCTTGGGCATGGAGTTCACCAAAGCTTCACAGGTTGCCACTGGAGTCCTCTTCCACTCCTTCATGACGACATCACAGAGCTGGTGGATGTTAGAGACCTTAAGCTCCTCCAGCTTCCGTTTGAGGATGCCCCACAGATGCTCAGAAGGGTTTAGGTCTGGAGACATGATTAGTCAGTCCATCACCTTTACCCTCAGCTTCTTTAGCAAGTCAGTGGTCGTCTTGGAGGTGTGTTTGGGGTCGTTATGTTGAGATGCTGCCCTGCGGTCCAGTTTCTAAAGGGAGGGGATCATGCTCTGCTTCAGTATGTCACAGTACATTTTGGTATTTATGGTTCCCTCAATGAACTGTAGCTCCCCAGTGCCGGCAGCACTCATGCAGCCCCAGACCATGACACTCTCACCACCATGCTTGACTGTCTTGTCTTTGTACTCCTCACCTGGTTGCCGCCACACACGCTACACACCATCTGACCCAAATACGTTTATCTTGGTCTCATCAGACCACAGAACATGGTTTCAATAACCCATGTCCTTAGTCTGCTTGTCTTCAGCAAACAGTTTGTTCTTCTTTGGTCAACCATGGTGAGGCCTGTTCAGAGTGTAACCTGTCCTGTTAAACCGGCCAGCGTGCGGCAGCTGAGTTTCAGGGTCTTGACCGGTGAGGGAAAATGGCTAATTGGGCCCAATTTGGACATTTTCACTTAGGGATCTATTCACGTTCGTTGCCAGCAGTTTAGACATTAATGGCTGTGTGTTGAGTTGTTTTGAGGGGACAGCAAATTTTCACTGTTATACAAGCTGTACACTCACTACTTTACATTGTAGCAAAGTGTCATTTCTTCAGTGTTGTCACATGAAAAGATATAATACAATATTTACAAAAATGTGAGGGGTGTACTCACTTTTGTGACATACTGTACATAAGTGGTTCATATAGTAAACTTGGTGTTGAGTAATTTACTTTAAGGTAATCACAGAGAACAAGGAGGCACTCTACGTCTAGAGAAAAAGAGATTTAATTCTCCCAACATGGAAAAGATTTCTTCAGAGTAAGAGCTGTGAAAATGTGTATTGCTTTAAAAAAGGCCTGGATTTTTTCCCAAATGTACATAATATAATTGTATACTAGCTTTTAGGCCCCTTTCACACTACCGCGACTTGAAAGTTGAGTGATTTTGCCCGCCGCAATTTTGCCACAATTTCAGGGAATGTAAATATGAGGTCTATGGACCTTAACTCGCATCAAAGTCAGACCAAAGTAGTACAAGGACTACTTTGAAGTCGCACAGATATGAATGGTTATTATTGGGAATCATAGGGTTTGAGTAGCAAGCTATATAGTATAGTTAGTGTGTAGAATAGTCGGTGCTCTGGCTAATTAAGCTCACAAGTGATCCATAGAAAGTACAGGTTGGCAAGTCGACAGCTACTTGTCATGTGAATCTGATGTTCAAAGTCGCACAAGTGTGAAAGGGGCCTTATGTGTAAAGTTGATCCAAAGAATATCCGATTGCCTCTCGGGGGATCAGGAAGTAATTTTTACACCTGCTGGAGCAAATTATGTCATGCTTTGCTGTTCTTTTTGCCTTCCTCTGGATCAACTGTGGGTGTAGAATTTTGTATATAGGATTGCATGATTCCCTTTTATTGGTTCAACAAGATGGATTGTATTTTTTTTCAGCCAGAGTAACCCTGCAACTATGTTAACCAAGTTATATGAGGTGTGTGCAAAAGCACAGCTTGATCTCCTACGCGGTGCAGTGGGCCTCTATACGATCATAAACTCTTTACTCTGACGCTTTAAATTGAATAATACACACCTTGCTGCCCTCCACAGATGGGAATCCGAAGCACTAAAAATATGAAAGAGACAGAAGGTGCATGGGCCTAGTGCATTATCCCCAAACAAAAGCTTTATTAAAATACAAAGATAGGTTATACTGTATACTCACAAAATGGGCATATCACAATATTCCTCCACGTGGGTCCATAAAATATTATTGCTATAAAGATATTGATATAAATGGTATAACTCACAAGGGATATAGAACCCTGTATCACATGTGGAGCCACATTATGATGACATGGAATAAAATGAAGATATATAATATTTCTGATAAAACATCATGGAGGATTAAGAGAAAGAAAAAACAAAATACATATGAACTCTCTCTGCAGGCTCCAGCCTGTCAGCTACAATCAGGGATAACTCTGGCACTTGCCTTGTGATCACCACTGTCATCTGTAAACACAGAAGCCCAGCTTCTGTGTTTACAAGCAATGGCGCACATCTCCCACGGTGCTTCACCTGTCCTGCACTATCTCTATGACAGCAAAGTAAAAATGGCACAGTGGTGAAAATTGATGGGCACAGTAGCTGTGTTTGGCATGGCACACAGTGGCGGCTGGTGCTCAAAATTTTAGGGGGGGGGGGGGGCGCAAAAAAAAATTGCAGCCTCACTGTGCCCATCAAATGCAGCCACTGTGCCCATCAAATGCAGCCACTGTGCCATTAATTGTCACCACTGTGCCATGCCATCAAACGCAGCCACTGTGCCATCATTTGTCACCACTGTGCCATGCCATCAAACGCAGCCACTGTGCCATCAATTGTCGCCACTGTGCCCTTTAATTGTCACCACCGAGCCCTTTAATTGTCGCCACTGTGCCAATTGTCGCCACTGTGCCCTTTAATTGTCGCCACTGTGCCCACTGTTGCCACTGTGCCCATTGATGCCACTGTGCCCATTGATGCCACTGTGCCCGTTGATGCCACTGTGCCCTTTAATTGTCGCCACTGTGCCCATTGTCACCACTGTGCCCGTTGATGCCACTGTGCCCTTTAATTGTCGCCACTGTGCCCATTGTCGCCACTGTGCCCATTGATGCCACTGTGCCCATTGTCGCCACTGTGCCCAGTAAAATGCCCCTCCACCCGCCTGGCACTTACCTTTCTGTGGGTCAGCCATCCTCCTTCCACGTCCCTCGATGTCTTCTCCCGCCCTCATTGACGTTTCAGCCAATCAGGTAACCAGAACCGTACGTCCCTTAGATAAGCATTCGGAAGCCGACTACAGCCTGAGGGCTGTACTCGGAAAGCCTATCAGAGCCAGCGGCACTTCCACACAGTCAACCAGCTGCCATTATTCAGGTGGCCGGCGCTCACCATCTGGCCATCTGAATAGTCGGCGGCAGCGGCGAAAATAAATAGATTCATGCAATGCATGAATCTATGTATTTCAGTGGCGGTGCAAGAGCCAGAGTGGGCCGCGCTCCGGCGCCCTCTATGGACGAACCGCCACTGATGGCACAGTGGTGACAATTGATGGCACAGTGGCTGCGTTTGGCATGGCACAGTGGCGACAATTGATGGGCACGGTGGCTGCGTTTGATGGGCACAGTGGCGGCAATTGATGTTTTTTTTTCATTTGTTTGCGGCCCCCCAAACATTTTAAGCACCAGCCGCCACTGCCTCCCCCTACTTCCTGTTCCATCATGTCCTGCAGAGAACTTCCTCTGTTACCAGTCCAACTGGTATATTTGCATATCAATGGGGGGGGGGGGCTTAGCTTGTAACAACACATGGGCTAAAAATCTAACTCCATATCACTACAAATTGCCATGGAAACATAAATGATGCACTCCTAGACCCTGTGCCCTCAACCCTGCCACTCTGCATTACACACTTCTTGTTTTATTTGACCATTCTCCTTTAAGACCCACCCTTCAGAGCAATGTGCCGCTGCCATGGCTCCAGTGTGCATGACGTCATCACAGCTTGGCCATTCAAGCCGCCAGAGTCTGCAAACCCTAAAGGAAGACTGGCTGAAGTCAGATGTTGGCCCCGTCAGTGCTGACAGTGCACCCCTGGAGGGCTTCGTTTTAAGGCAAGTTTCTCATATTTTGCTAGTGTGCAATACATTATGACATTAACTTGCAGGGGAATTTTTTTTATTGGGGGGGGGGGGGCACTTTACTACTGCTTTAATAAGAAAAATTGTTTAGCTTAACCACTTTACTACCACTTGGAATTCGGGTTATAAATGGCAGAAAACACACATGGCATGGGTGTTCAGTGAGCCCATTATTGGCTTTGATCTCAACTGTCACTGAATGGCTCAGATTACAAGGAACAATGTATAAAGCGGAATGGAATGGCTTCGTACCTTATCACTGTGATGACCAATCACATCAATCACAAAAATAAACACTTAGGGCCAGATTCACAGAAGAAGTACGCCGGAGTATCTGCTGATACTCCGGCGTACTTTCAAATTTGCCGTGTCGTATCTTTAGTTTGAATTCTCAAACCAAGATACGACGGCTTCTGGCTTCGATCCGACAGGCGCACGGCTTCGTACGCCTTCGGATCGTAGATGTAATACTTCGGCGCCCGCTGGGTGGAGTTTGCGTTGTTTTCCGCGTCGGGTATGCTAATTAGCTGTTTACGGCGATTCACGAAGGTACGTGCGGTCGTCGCATTCTCTTACGTTGTCGCTAGTCGGCTTTTCCCGGCGTATAGTTACAGCTGCTATTTCTTGGCTTATATTTAGACTTGCCATGTTAAAGTATGGCGGGCGTTCCTGCGTCGAATTTCAATTTTTTTTTTTTTGCGTAAGTCGTTCGTGAATAGGAAAGGACGCAACGCACGTCGCTGTTCAAAAAATGACGGTGCGATGTCATTTCGCGCAAAGCACGGCGGGAAATTTCAAAATGGAGCATGCGCAGTACGTTCGGCGCGGGAACGCGCCTAATTTAAATGATACACGCCCCATTTGAATTAGGCGGGCTTGCGCCGGACGGATTTACGCTACGCCGCCGCAAGTTCACAGGCAAGTGCTTTGTGAATCAAGCACTTGCCCGTAAAACTTGCGGCGGTGTAACATAAATGCAATACGTTACGCCGCCGGAATTCTACCTGAATCTGGCCCTGTAGTGCTTACATTTACAAGGCCTCCCCCTTATCTCATAATGAAGGAGGGAAAGGAGTATTTATCAATTATGGGGAATGAATGAAGGGATTGTAGGAAGTGGCTGATTCACAGTAAGCGGTGTATGATTTGTACAATAATGATGCTCTGCATCTAGTGTATCATTTCCTTGTGCCATGTTTCTTCATTCCCAGAAACGTAGGGCAAACAATTAGGTCACTTTGAGGTGTCTACTTTCCAAAAAAAAGTGTAAATTTTGGGTCTGTTTGTAATGTCCTTGCATTTGTATTTGATATGTTCTATAACAAAAAATTTTTGGGATTTTTATATAGTAAAAAATAAAAATGTTTATTAAATACCACCAAAAATAAACCAATACATTTCTATCGGTTTAAAAGAATTATATAAAATGAACTTGGGTAATTGTCAAACGGTCACAGCACTGAAAACTACAAATTACGAGGTAAGGAGAGGTCATTAGAAGCCTGGTACTGAAGTGGTTAAAAAAGGTAACTTTTTTTATTATTCTAAAAGGACAGGAAGAATTAGCAGGCATGATGCTTGCAAATTATCTTTTTCACTTACTGAAGTTTTGTGTATCCGGTGCAGGAAAAATTTCAAACGCCCACACTTTATGACTCTTTCCGATTCAGCAGCTATAATGCAGTATTTTCCACATTTATACATCGATCTACAGGAACTATACCCTGAGAACATTTTATTTTGTCCCATTCTAACACAACTAATTACATGCAGTTTTGATGGATGAACAGCTAAACCATTTGTATTTATAAATACACCCTATGTGTGTGCTTAGGACAGTAAAGACTGCCTATGCTGGCTCTACTTTAAAGCAGAACCAAGAAAACCCACACATTTTATATATTGCAGCTCATTAGATGTAGTGGCTTCATTATTTATTTTTTGGCTTTTTTGCCTCTTTTTTCACTTGGTGATCTCGCCAGTAACACACCACCTGAATTAGGCCTTTTTTTACAGTTGGCAAATGTGCCGTTGAGATTTGAGCCGCATTTTTGCCATCCGCCAACTTCCCCCCTTCAACTGTAATAGACAGTGTGGGTGTTTACATGCTGTGGCCAAGATGCCTCGTGCCCGATGCAAAATTGTCCCAACTTGTAGGGCAAGCCTGCTGAATGCTACACATTCAAGTTGATGGGGAAGCGCCATAAGTGGACAGAGGTTAGATCTGTACAGCAGCATTGTCAGTCTGGGGGGAGGAGAGTGTTCGATGAACTAGCAGATTTAAATTCGGTAACAAACTGTTATTTTTTTCACACAAACAGGTTTCTTTTGGTGGTATTTAATCACTACTGGGTTGGCAGGAACCGATGTCCCTGTAACAGAAGCCAGTTACCGGCTTTCTGCTTCTCTCCCGATCGTGAGGGAAAAAAAAAGCAGATAACTGGGTTGTTTACTTCCGTGATCAGCTCTCCTTGGCTGATCATGTGGTAAAAGCAGCCACTGTTATTGGCCCTTTACCCCTTTTCTGTGATCAGCCGAGTCGGAAGGACTTGTCAGTCACAGAGCGTGCCCAGCACTGGAAGTCTCCGCTGTAGCCATCATTTGGCTATAGCGTGGGCGTAAAGTGATTAACCCTAAGAGAATGGGAGAGGGGGCGCAATTTGGCATCCTTGCCCTGGGCACTAGGTGACCTTGTCCTGACACAGGAAGCCAAGCTCCAGCTCACATCTTATAATCATATTATTTTATATATTATAATTTTTTTTTTTTGGGATAAAGGTTTTACATAAATAAATAAAAGCTGATCATTGTAAACATCCCTTTCAGTGTTAAATGGTCTGTCCAATCACTAACTGCATGAGAGCTTTTCTGTTGAAAAACAACAGACGTACTACATGGATTATGAATATAGAATTAAAAAAAAAAGGAAAAAAATGCAGCCATCGCATCAAAAAAATTGGTAAGTTACGATATGATAAATGTTTGCTTTTGGGTATAATACATGGGTGTCCGCTCCATAGGGCGGGGGGGGCGATTGCCCCCCTTGAATGTAGCAGGAGCTACAGCTGAAGAAGTGCTGACAACTGGACAAAAGGTCCAAGACCACTGCCCTACACTTGTGGCAATTCCAGAGGCCCAGGATGAGACAGTGGTGGTCTTTCCTCTCCAGCAAGGATCCGTGTACCTGGGAGTACCAGAGACATGTCGTCACAGCAGCCAGATGAGGCTAAGGGAGGTGAAGCAGTTGGCTTCCTTTCCCAGCAGCAGATGGCACCCCAGAATTATACCAGCAACCCAGCAGAAGGGCTGGCAACAGGGCAGAGTACTGCTGGCCTCTGCCCTAACTAACAAAACATGCAGTTTCCACCTGTATACTCCAGGGATGCTGGGCTGTCGGCCCAGATCCCCAACAGCATGATGAGGTGAGCCCAGTCACCCTGCATTCTTTCCAGCAGCTGAAAGGACTCCAGGGAGAAGGGCCAACCCGTTTGGGGTCTCCTTCTGTGTTAGTCTTTTCGCCAAAAGGGGAGATGTGTAACAGGAGTCACTTTGGGCGGGGGCTTGGGGAGCCCAGGTTACCTTGGAGAGCACTGGAAGCTCCTTGTTCAGCTCCCCCAGCCTCTCCTATGTGTAAGTAAACTTTTGTCTAATAGGGGCACAGGGTGACCGAGAACCCCAGTCTGACCTCAAGAAGATAAGAAGATAAAGTTTACCGTTTATCAGAGACCATTGCTAGTTTGGTTTGAGGTGGGGTGGGGGTTGCTAAGTGTTTGTTAGGTGTGGCTGTATCCCATTGTCTATTTTGGGATGTATGTGTATTTGCTGTGAGGAGGAAGGGGGGAATTCCTCCAACCCGTGTTCAAATAAAGAGTTCATGTTCAGCAGCCAAAACGAGTACTGTCTAGTTCTTGGTTGTCAGCGGTTTGAATATCTGATATCGTTATTGTAAGTGGTATATGACAAAAGTACTCAAGCAGAGTGTGTAATGTTTCATTAAAAAATACTATACTGTAATAAACCACACCATCCTATTGGAGCACTACATAAATAACACTGACTGAAAAATAACAAAAAATCTAACTACCAAAAAGCTAATTATACACCACTTTCTGTAACATTACACAACAATCATTACATATAGTTAACCTAACCAACATAATACAAAGAGGAGAGGAGAAAGAAATCTACAATTGAACTGTATTGAGACTACGCGATGGAGGGATGGATGAGTGGATGGTGGGATGGAGACAGACAAAGAGACTCGTGTCATTTACAGCCATCTGGAAATTACAAATTTAGCATTTAGAATGATTGCATTCCAAAGTGCTATAGCTTCTAATATAATTACAGAAACATTTCCTAACATAGTCACTGTGAAGGGTTGGCTGTGACAGGCGGCAGTCTTGTTTTGGCGGTCACTATGCCCAGGCACTTAAAATGTTTCTTTTATTGCAAAGACGTGACTACACAGTAATGGGTTTCATGGATTAGAGAAATATTCGTTATGCTACTGGAACATTCATTCACAAACAGTGAGGTTAATTTACTAAAACTGGAGAGTGCAAAAATGTGGTGCAGCTCTGCATGGTAGCCAACCAGCTTCTAACTTCAACTTGTTCAATTGAGCTTTGACAATAAAAACTGGAAGCTGATTAGTTTCTATGCAAAGCTGCACCAGATTTTGCACTCTCAAGTTGTAGCAAATTAACCCCAGTATCTGTTTCACAATGAACAACAAACCATTAAGCGTAAGTGCAGTGGACTATAATTCATGGAATTAGGGCCAGTTCACACCAGAACACAGAACAGGAAAAAGGCATGTTCTTTGCATGTCTCCTGCACAAAACGCACTGCCTGTAGGATCGGCTGAAGATGTCAATACATTATTAAGGACACCCCAAATGCAGATCGCAAATGCAGTGCGTTTGCCTGCACCATCCAGTACCATGTGATGTGGTGCGGCACGCTTTTGTAAAGTAGTGCATCTAGTACTCTGGGTGCGATTCATTTGAATAAGCTGAAAAATGCACTGAATTGCAAAGGAATCACATAGAATTATACAATTCAAAAGAGTGCAGCGCTACAATACCAACTCATAAAAAGAGAAATGAGGTGAAAAAGTGAATGAAAATAGGAACCCCAAAAAGGTATATAAATCCGTGGAAAATTCTAAAGTGAAAACAAATCAGAAAAAACCTTGTGCAAAATCCCATCTAAATAGTAACAAAGAAAGTCCATATGAAGGTAATCTTTCAAAATGTTGCAAAAAGGAAATTCCACAAAGTTGAAAAAGTGTCACCAATCTTCCCAAGCAGTTTGTGTTTAAACAAAAAAAAAAACAGTGACATGGTAGTCTGCTTCCCAGAGAGCCGAGACTGCAGATCACAGTCTCACCAAGCCTAGGGATATGGGTCTCCCCACAAACCAATCAGGATATAGCCGCCAGTGTTCCAAGGATGACTCAGAATTAAAAGACAGAAACCTTCATGGTGCAGTATGTTCGATTTAAAAGGACATTTAATAGGTAATAGATGCACTTACAGAAATTATGCTATAAATCAGCGTTATTGTTGTGGGAGCAGCGGCATCCCCAATTGTCTCTCCTTACTTCCTGTGCGCTCGTAACACCACCGTCTCGATGGACGGAACGTGATGACATCACCGACACCCTACGTATATTTTGTCAACGGATTTCTACGGGGGTTTGGCTGAAGGGGAGTGTCATCATTGAATACTAGGGTGTTACATACCTTCCTACCGCCATGTTGATTACTGGCAGTCATACAGGTATAGTAAGCTAGAAAACCGGCTCCACCATCTTTCAAGTAGGCCATTAACAGGAAGGAAAAAATGGATGGAGAGTAAATAAAGTAACAGAGCCATCTAGTGGACAGCTAGATAATGGCTAATAGTGAGACATGCACACAGGATAAAGGAGAAGCAAAATAGAGACGCCGACAGCTAAAATGAACCACAAAGACAATGGGCTAGATTCAGATAGGTGAGCGGATCTTTAGATCTTTAGAGGAGCTGAACTAAATTTACCTGGCAGCCTGCTCTAAACTTGGAGGGTGCTACACGTATATAAAAGATTTAAACAAATCTGCACTTAGCATGATACTTATGATACCGGGGCATGATGGGGTGGTGACGTCATAAGGGATGAGCCTCCGGTGACCCCACCCCATGCCAATATAAGTCGTTGCACACCACGCATTTGTGTGCGGGAGAGAGCACTGAGTCAACATCGGAAGAAGAGTAGAGGGTAGAAGATAATGGAGCAGACCGAGCAAGAGAGTGAGCAAAAGAGCTGGCAAAAGAGCAGAAGATAGCGGAGGAGACCCGGCAGAAGACAGCAGACAGATGGAGAAGAACCAGAAAGGGGAGAAGTAATTGGAAGAGCTGTCTAATAAATTACTTTAAAAACCTGTGTTGTGTGTTTTTTTTTTTTTTTACTTTTTTCCCGGTGAATGGGTAGGGTTACAATGTACCCCATACTCATTCACATAGGGTGGGGGGCCGAGATCTGGGGCCTCCGTATTAAAGGCGTCCTGACACTCCTGCTCGCTCCCTCCCCCCTCAAGAGGCTTTCTCCACACCAGGGACAAAGCCTTGCATTACGGTGGTGAGTTACAGACAGAAGAACAGGGAGTGAGCATTTCTCAGAAGAAATAAGGACATTTAAAAGCAAAATCGAAGGATGAGGTAAGTGAAGAGGACTGTGCTAAGGTAAAGGAAGCTATTTAGGGAAAAAAATGTTTCCTTTACAACCCCTTTTAAAGTCGGGCTGATATGAATGGTAGTCATTGAAAATCATGGAGAATGACTTGTCATGCGACTTTCCAGTCCCAAAGTGTGGGACAAGTCTTATAAGCGTGAAAGGGGCCTTAGGCAGATCTATAACCCTCGGTGCAAAGCTATCTGATCAGCCGACCCTGCAATCTTCACATGTGCACAGACAATGTGGTTTTGAGTCAAAACTTTTGACTAATAGGTCTAGCTGGTGAGGTTTTCTGACTCCAGATGTTTTATATATATATCTGGATATTCCAAAGTATTATTAATCATGCCAGGCAATTTGGAAGCAGTGTAAATTTCCCATGAATTTTTTTTCGGGAAGTCAGTTGAAGTTAGTGCCAACACTTCCAGCACACACAGTAAATTGGCCTATATGCTTATTAAATCAAACCCTAAAGTAGCATTAAGCCCACAGCGTTTTAGTTTAACACACTGACCACAATAAAATAAACATTCCCCAGTAAACTATTTGTCAAGATTCTTACCCCAGCTGCTGACTCCTGGAATTCTTCTTTAACCACCTCCTGCCCACGCTAAAGCCTGAAAGACGGCTACAGCACGGACCTTAATTGCCAGGAGGGCATACATGTACGTCCTTCTGAGAATGCGCCACATGTGCGCCCCCTGCGTGGCACGTGGGATATGCTCTGTAATCAGCCAGTCAATTAGACTCGGCTGATCACAGATCGGAGTAAGGGGTCGATCCCGCCCCCACATGATCAGCTGTCAGCTAATGACAGCTGATCAGGCGATGTAAACAGAAGATTGTAATCAGCTTTTTTTTCCCTCACGGTGTCAGCATGAGGGGGAAAAAAAGCTGATTAGTGGCTTCTGTCAGAGGGACATCAGTCCCAATCATGGAGAGCCACTGCCAGTGCCCACCAGTGCCACCTAACATTGCCCACCAGTGCCACCTACCACTGCCCACCAGTGCCACGTATCAGTGCTGTCAATCAGTGGCCATCTGTGCCTCATCATCAGTGCCACCTATTAGTGCTGCATATCAGTGTCACACACCAGTGCCAGCCACCAGTGCCACCTCATCAGTGCCCACCAGTGACGCCTATCAGTGCCCATCGGTGCAGCCCATCAGTGCCGCCTCATCAGCACGCATCAGTGAAGGAGAAATTTTCTGGCTTTTTTCATTTTTTTTGTAAAAAATAAAAAACCCAGCAGTGATTAAATACCACCAAATGAAAGCTCGATTTGCGTGAAAAAAAATCATTTGGGTACAGTGTTGCATGACCGCCGTGCAATTGTCATTCAAGGTGTGACAACGCTAAAAGCTGAAAAGTGGCCTGGGCAGAAGGGAGTTTACAGTGCCTTGAAAAAGTATTATACCTCTTGTAATGTTCCACATTTTGTCATGTTACATCCAAAAACATAAATGTATTTTATTGGGATTGGTTTGTGATAGACCAACACAAAGTGGCACATAATTGTGAAGTCGAAAGAAAATGATAAATGGTTTTCAATTTTTTTAACAAATAAATATGTGAAAAGTGTGACGGCACTTGTATTCAGCCCCCCTGAGTCAATACATTGTAGAACCTCCTTTCACTGCAATAACAGCTTTTTGAGGATGTCTCTACCAGCTTTGCACATCTAAAAAGTACATTTTTTGCCCATTCTTCTTTGCTTAACCACTTAAGCCCTGGACCAATATGCTGCTAAATGCCCAAAGGCGTTTTTACAATTCGGCACTGTGTCGCTTTAACAGACAATTGCGCGGTCGTGCGACGTGGCTCCCAAACAAAATTGACGTCCTTTTTCCCCCACAAATAGAGCTTTCTTTTGGTGGTATTTGATCACCTCTGCGGTTTTTATTTTTTGCGCTATAAACAAAAATAGAGCGACAATTTTGAAAAAAATGCAATATTTTTTACTTTTTGCTGTAATAAATATTCCCCAAAAACATATATAATTTTTTTTCCTCAGTTTAGGCCAATACGTATTCTTCTACCTATTTTTGGTTAAAAAAAAAATCGCAATAAGCGTTTATCGATTGGTTTGCGCAAAATTTATAGCGTTTACAAAAAGGGGGGTTATTTTATTATTTATTTATTTTTTACTACTAATGGCGGCGATCATCGATTTTTTTCGTGAATGCGGCATTATGGCGGACACTTCGGACAATTTTGACACATTTTTGGGACCATTGTAATTTTCACAGAAAAAAATGCATTTAAATTGCATTGTTTATTGTGAAAATGACAGTTGCAGTTTGGGAGTTAACCACAGGGGGCGCTGTAGGAGTTAGGGTTCACCTAGTGTGTGTTTACAACTGTAGGGGGGTGTGGCTGTAGGACTGACGTCATCGATCGAGTCTCCCTATAAAAGGGATCACTCGATCGATGCAGCCGCCACAGTGAAGCACGGGGAAGCCGTGTTTACATACGGCTCTCCCCGTTCTTCAGCTCTGGGGAGCGATCGCGACGGAGCGGCTATAAAGGAATAGCCACGCCCTCGTCCCGGATCGCTCCCCGCAGGAATTCGACCGCCGCATGTCGTGGGGGGGTCCCGATCGGACCCCCGACCCGCGGAAAGGCAAGGACGTACCTGTACGCCCATTTGCCTGTACGTGCCGTTCTGTGGACGTACATATACATGCGGTGGTCGGGAAGTGGTTAAAGGGTCACTAAAGGAAAAAATTGTTTTTGCTGAAATGACTGTTTACAGGGTATAGAGACATAAAAGTTAACCGATTCCTTTTAAAAATGATTAAAAATAGATAAAAATCAATCATATAATGTACTTCTAGTTTCACTTAAATGTTTAAACTGGTTTCATGTTTCTGTGAAGTAGAGAGAGACACAAAACAAAAGCAAACAAATCCAGGGCAGTGTTTTGTTTTTAAAATGAATCTGATTGGTTCTGAGGAGTTTTAGACACACAGCTTGAACCACAGTGAAAAGCTGCCATGAGATTTTTCATAAGGAGCCAGACAAGCAGGAAGTGTGGAGATCACAGCAGAATTACAGCTACTTCAAAGCAAAAACGAACAATGAGGACATGAAACCAGGACTGCAGTAAGGTAAAGGAAGCTATTTAGCTAAAAAAATATTTTCCTTTAGTGATCCTTTAAGCTTAGGTAGTTTTGAGACCATTGGCATTTTTATAGCGATCAGTGCTATAAAAATGCATAGATTACTATAAAAATGCCACTGGCAGGGAAGGGGTTAACACTAGGGGGCGGGGAAGGGGTTAAGTATGTTCCCTGGGTGTGTTCTAACTGAAGGGGGGGTGGACTCACTAGGGGAAATTACTGATCGCTGACGCTGTTCATACATTGTATGAACAGACGGTCAGGCATTTCTCCCCTGACAGGACCGGGAGCTGTGCGTTGGCTGCTTCGAGAGCCGCCGTAGAGCTACGGGCTCTCGCGCAGGAGAGCCAACCTGCCGCCGTAGAACTGGCGGCTGGTCGGCATCTAGTTCATCTGTTGCATTATGGGTCAACATAGTGTCTTTAGTCTGAAAGTTGCAGCCACCTGTCCCAAACTGTAAGACCTCAGGACATCTTATTTATACAGATCCAGTTCCTATAAAGGATGCCATCACTGACTTTGTGATTCCATTATAGGTTGACTGTATTTCATTATGAATGGTCTTTTAAATATATATATATTTTTTCCTCTTTTTTTAAAAAAAAATAAGGGCCTTAACATAATCCTGTAACAATAATTGTCTTTTCTATTATGTTTTAGACCCATTTACGTGAAATATTTATTTTATGTCTTGAGATTCAGAATTTGCAAGGACAATCCAAGGAGTTACAAAATTGCAAAAGGAAGTGCTAAAAGTTCACAGGTTAGGGGGCTCAAATTACTTCCCTTGCCCTGGCAACCCATGCTATGTCACTGATGGAGTGCATGGCATTGTGCTGAAGCCTGAAGCATGGAGAGTCCATGACACTGGGCCAGTGGCGGTGCGTCCATAGAGGGCGCAGGAGCGCCGCCCCCTCTTGCTCCTGCACCGCCACTGAAAAACAATACATAGATTCATGCATTGTAGAGCCAACAACTCTGATAGGTTTTCCGATTACAGCCTGAGGGCTGTAATCAGCTTCCAAAGAGTTAACCAGGGGACGCAGGGGGTGTGCGTTCCCTGGTTAACACTGACAGGCGTCTCAGCCAATCAGGTTCACTGGTTCTGGTTACCGGTAACCTGATTGGCTGAAGCGACATTGAGGGCGGGACTACTTCGAGGGATCGTGGATTGGCTGACCGAGAAAGGCAAGTGCCAGGCGGGGGAGGGGGGGACAATTGATGGGCACAGTGGCGACAATGGCATGGCACAGTGGCTTCGTTTGGCATGACACAGTGGCGACAATTGATGGGCACAGTGGCGACAATGGCATGGCACAGTGGCGACAATTGATGGCACAGTGGCTGCGTTTGGCATGGCACAGTGGTGACAATTGATGAGCACAGTGGCGACAATTGATGGCATGGCACAGTGGTGACAATTGATGGGCACAGTGGCAACAGTTGATGGCACAGTGGCTGCATTTGATGGCATGGCACAGTGGCAACAATTGATGGGCACAGTGGCTGCGTTTGAAGGCATGGCACAGTGACTGCATTTGATGGCATGGCACAGTGGCAACAATTGATGGGCACAGTGGCTGCGTTTGATGGCATGGCACAGTGGCTGCGTTTGATGGCATGGCACAGTGGCGACAGTTTTATGGCACAGTGGCTGCGTTTGATGGGCACAGTGGCGGCAATTGATGTTTTTTTTTCCGTTTGTTTGTGAAAATATTAAATGTTACATGGGAGATCTGGAATTGCAAGTGTCAGGAGGATCACTAAGAGACTGACTGCCTGCCGGTCCCTGTGAAATCTCGGCAAGATGACAGTATTCGAGATTCAGCAGCATTCAGTGTCAGCGGGGGAGCAGTTCTAACAGGTAAGTGGAAGACTCTCCCGTTTCACTCTGCCACTGGCAATGTGTCGGTCCTCTATGTAATATTAGGCTTACAGTAAGGGCTGCTTTTTTTCCTTGCCTACGAATAAATACACAAGAAATTGCTTTAGTAAAATTAACCACAAAAATAGAGTCCTAAATCCCACGTAAAATATCAAAACTCTTTACTTTCCCCTCAAAATCTGGCACACAATTACCATAAAAGCAATTATGAGCAAAAAATACATAAAAAATGATTGGCAAAATAAAACCCAGGATGCCCAAACAGCTTATTTTGGCATGAGATTGCAAAATGAAACCCATAAAGAGACCAGGATGACAGTCAGTGCACTATGCTTACCAGTAGGAGGGCATAAACAACTGCAGAGACAGCTCAACATAAAATTGTTGTCCTCATCAGATGATAATAGCATATTATCAGATCTACCAAAGGTGGATCCTTCAATTTCCTGAAATTACTCATTTGCTTTCACTGAAATGTCATTACAAATGACCACAACTGTAATTATATTCCTTCAGTATTCAGGGAAATGGATATCATTGTGTTTTATAGAGCTGCAAAAGATTTACAACTGGAAATTTAGCATTATCAGAGGATCTTAAAACCAAGCAGAAGAAATGAAGACAAAATGTCCCTACAACTCCCCCAGGTCGATTTATCTGTTCTGAAATAGACTGCAGCCACTAATAGTCTGTTACCCGTTATGTCACCTGGACACAGATGTACAAGTACGAGTAACCAAACAGCCACCAGGTATTGGGAAGCTGTGAAAAAGTGCTTACTCCACTTATATCCTCCCTTTACCATAAAGCAGAATGGACCAGAACCCAAGTTGCCACTATACCAGGTTGTAGTTTGATAGCCTGGGTATAATGTAGGCTTGTGTACACCAACAGCTGGCAATGCATTTTAGGTGGACCCATAACACTTCTTGAGCATGCTAGCCCATGCTAGCACATCCCGACCAATCCATTTGAAGCAAACCTCTGTTTTGCTATAATGTTGGCCCCAGCTGCACAGATTCACAGATCTATGCTCCCTCATGTTTCCATTTGTCTCTTAAGGGAAAAGAGCGGAAGCCCAAAGTAAACCTCAAGCCAAGCTGGCTGGAGCTTATACAAGAATAAAAATTCACAGCTCACCCCCACATGACAGGACCAGGTCTAAACAATACAGATACCCAACATGATGAGGAGAAGAGAAGAGAGCCACATGCTGTGCATACCTGGAAGTACTGGGTATTTTGTTTTGGAATAAAGTGGGGAACACAGTATGGCTGCATTCACACCTAAGCGACAGCCGCGTACGCGTGTAGCGGCAGATTTGCCGCGATTACAAATGTTTCATTTTTTTTTTTTTTTTCTAAAGTATTCCCATTGCTGTCTATGGGAAAACGCGCCTGTCGCGTGAAAAAATGGGTCCGGGACTTTTTTTCAGGCGACAGGCGTTGCGCGTCTATGAGATGTGAACCATCTCCATAGACGGCAATGGGAATTCTCCCCTCTAGCGACAGAAGCGTCCCGCGTCGGGCGTTTTGTCGCTTAGGTGTGAATGGGGTCTTAGAACACCTGTCAGGTTTTATTGTTAAACACATGAAGTCACTGGATTCAGATTTTCTAAGGGTCAATGAAATTATTACTGGGCACACTAACTCAGGTTTAGCAGCACACCACAAAATGAGGATTTGAGAACAGGATAAAGACCTGGAGTCGAGAAACCACATCAATGAGAGCTACAAACATCCAAAAGTCCAAGGGACAGATTCTCGTAGATCAGCGTATCTACGAGCGGGGCGTAGCGTATGCCATTAACACTACGCCGCCGCAACTTACTGGAGCAAGTGCCGTATTCTCCAAGCACACGGCGGACCGACGTAAGGTTACCCCTCATATAGCAGGGGTAACCTTACGCTTACGGAAACTACGTAAACTACGGCGAAGCGGCGCAAAAACGTTTGGGAATCGGCGTATTCGGCTCATTTGCATATGCGACGCTGAAATCGACGTAAAAGCCACCTAGCGGCCAGCGTAGTATTGCATTTAGGATCTGACGGTGTAAGTGACTTACACCAGTCAGATCCTAGCCTACTTCTGATACCTAGTGTTTTTTCTCCCCTTTAAATAATCCCAAATGTTTAAGGATAACTGTCCGTTCATATTATAAGGAAACAATTTTGCCTTGGGCAGACAGGGTTGCCTTACAAATTGCCATTTCCTGGAATAACCATATTGCATGTTCTGTGCGCAATGTTTAAAGCACCCTGCCGTACTACAGTCATTAAAAGCTGTGGGCTGAGCCTTAATGATGGAGAGAAGTGAGCCCTTCTACCCCAATGCTCCAATCATTCTCTATCATTCTGAAGTAAGGCCTGCCCAGTCCAGTGCCCACTTATCAACACACAATTTTTTTTTTTACAGCTGCAGCAGAATGGGAGACTCCAGAACTGCACACAGTAAAAAGAAAAAAAAAGGTCGGGTTTTTCCGGGAAAATCAATGTAGCAATTTAACATTTGAAAGGTAGCTCATTTGTGCCCTGGGGTATGTTTCATTTTTTCTAAGTACAATTACTATTTGGCAGATCTATTTGCATTTTCCATTATTGCCATCTAATGACGTACTGGCAAAACATTAATTCAAGTTCACATGTTGCTCAATTTGTCACCTAATCCCTAACAAAGTACAATAACCTGCCTGTGAGAGTTCTTAAAGGGGTTGTAAACTCTCGTGTTTTTTCACCTTAATGTATCCTATGCATTAAAGGTTAAAAAACTTCTGACCTTTTCTCGGGTCCCCCTCCATCACTCCTGGCCTTTCCTTTTCAGCAGGTGCCCCCATAAAAAGTCACATTCTATGGGGGCGTGCCCATCATTGCAGCCTCACCGTGCCCTCATTGCCGCCTCACTGTGCCCATCATTGCAGCCATACTGTGTCCATCATTGCAGCCTTACCGTGCCCTCATTGCAGTCTCACCGTGCCCATCATTGCCACCTTACTGTGCCCTTATTGCCGCCTTTCTGTGTCCTCATTGCAGCCCCACCATCATGGGCGTCCGCTGAAATTTTTTCAGGGGGGGGCGCTTCAGCAGCGGTGACACACAGTCACATTTAACCCTTTCTTCAACCGCTAGCGGAGGTTAAAAGTGCCCCCCCCCCACGTTAAAATGTAAAAACGCCCCACTGTGCCCCCTGCATCTTTCAATTTCTCTTTGTCACTACTGTGTACCCCTCTCCACAACTGCACCTCTGGACACCTTTACATTACACAGCACCCCACAGCTCTGGACCCCTTTACATTACACAGCACCCCACAGCTCGGGACCCCTTTACATTACACAGCACCCTGCATCACTGGAACCCTTTATATTACACAGCACCCTGCATCATCGGACCCCTTTACATTACACAGCACCCTGCATCACTGGATCCCTTTACATTACACAGCACCCTGCACCTCTGGACCCCTTCACATTACACAGCACCCTGCACCTATGGGGCCCTTTACATTACATAGCACTGCACCTCTGGATCCCTTTACATTACACAGCACCCTGCGCCTCTGGACCCCTTTACATTACACAGCACCCCACAGCTCTGGACCCCTTTACATTACACAGCACCCTGCATCACTGGACCCCTTTACATTACCCTGCACCTCTGGACCCCTTTACATTACACAGCACCCTGCATCACTAGACCCCTTTACATTACACAGCTCCTCACAGCTCGGGACCCCTTTACATTACACAGCACCCTGCATCACTGGAACCCTTTACATTACACGGAACGCTATACATTACACGGCACCCTGCATCACTGGACCCCTTTACATTACACAGCACCCTGCATCACTGGAACCCTTTACATTACACGGAACTCTTTACATTACACGGCACCCTGCATCACTGGACCCCTTTACATTACACAGCACCCTGCACCACTGGACCCCTTTACATTACACAGCACCCTGCACCTCTGGACCCCTTTACATTACACAGCACACTGGACCCCTTTACATTACACAGCACCCTGCATCACTGGAACCCTTTACATTACACAGCACCCTGCACCACTGGACCCCTTTACATTACACAGCACCCTGCACCTCTGGACCCCTTTACATTACACAGCACACTGGACCCCTTTACATTACACAGCACCCTGCATCACTGGAACCCTTTACATTACACGGAACCCTTTACATTAAACGGCACCCTGCATCACTGGACCCCTTTACATTACACAGCACACTGCATCACTAGACCCCTTTACATTACACAGCACCCTGCATCACTGGACCCCTTTACATTACACAGCACCCTCCACCTCTGGAACCCTTTACATTACATGGAACCCTTTACATTACACAGCACCCTCCACCTCTGGAACCCTTTACATTACATGGAACCCTTTACATTACACAGCACACTGCATCACTGGACCCCTTTACATTACACAGCACCCTGCACTGTGCAGGGCATTAATACATGAGTTACCATGACCAGTGCAGGACATTTACCCCCCCCCCCCCACCATGCTGCATAGTAAAAAAAAAAAAAATCACAGAAAGTCATCACAGTTAATAATGCCATACGGAATGCAGTCTGAAGATTATGAACTGTGAATGTGATTTTTTTTTTTTTTAATATGCAGCATGGTGGGGGGGGTAAATGTCCTGCACTGGTCATGGTAACTCATGTATTAATGTCCTGCACAGTGCATGACATTAATACATGTGTTATTACTATGACCAGTGCAACTGTGCAGGACATTTAGGACATTTTGTGATGAAAGTATATGTTGTTGGTGCTTGCCTGGTTTGTTCCTCGTCGGCGGCGCTGGCTCCTCCTCTCTACACTCCTCTCATCAGTGCCGTCCCAGTCAGCCCTGAATGATAATCCCCGCCCGCCGTGAGTGACGTCACGCCGCCAGGACGGGCGCCGGGCGGGGGTGTAAACTAAGGTTAGCAGCTCGGCAGCACGATCACATGATGATCATATTGGCCAGGCTGGAGCCTGGTGTCGGCAAACAGGGGCGGGCCGCGGGAGCGGAGTAAATACACTGACAGACTGCAGACTAAAATAATCATTGCAGTGACACTCTTACACGATCTCAGGGGGGGGCAAGCGACCCCCCTTGCCCTATGGAGCGGACGCCCATGCCCACCATCATTGTAAATCACCATCATTGCACTTACTGTGCCAGTCAGTGCGTGGACTACGCATCTCTCGCTGTGTCACGGAGCTGTCTGAAATTTTCGGCCACGTTGTGACGGAAGTCCCGCCCTCCTCCTAGACCAGCTTGTGTGATAGACGTAGTGTTCCGTCTATCACACAAGCTGCTCTAGGAGGAGGGCGGGGCCTTTTTCATGGCATGGCCATCCCTTAGGGCAGGGGTGCCCAACCTTTAAAAGAGTGAGGGCCACTTAAGCGACTTGGTAACCGGTCGTGGGCCACAATGAGCGGAGCGGGTGGATGGCATGTTCGTGTCTGCTCTGCATATGTAGAGCGGATACTGACACAGCCCACTATACTTTTTAGCAGATCGTATTGGAGGTAGGACACAAGTTTGTTTATGTCTTCCACTACTTAGAGGTGAATGGAGGGTCCAATTGGTCGGACTGTCCAACTGACCACTGTGTGCTGTGCTGTGGTTTACCTACACCATGGATGCAACACAGTGTACCTTTGTCTTTCCTGCACTTTGCAATAGACTTCTATTATATTCTGCAGGTTTGGTGCACTTTCAGAAAGCTCACCAAACTCGCAGGTAATAACAGAAGTCTATGGCTCAGTGCAGGTAACCTGCAGGTAAACTAATCTGCACCTGCGGATCAGTTTTAAAACAGCCCAGTAACCACTGCAGAAAAGATATGCCCATAAATACACTGATTTTAGTAATAAACTGACCTTTAATAACAGTATTCTATTCTATTCCATCCCAGAGCAGGAGGTCACGGGTCACATCAGAGGGCTATGCGGGCCACTGGTTGGGCACCCCTGCCTTAGGAAGAGAGATTGGGGAGAGGGAAGGATCACTGTTATATGGAAGGAGGGATCACTATGGTACATGGAAGGAAGAAAGGAAGGAGAGATTACTATGGTACATGGAAGACAGGAAGGAAGGATCACTATGGAACATGGAAGGGTGGAAGGGTCACTATGGCACATGGAAAGCAGAAAGGATCACTATGGTTCATGGAAGGAAGGACTAGAGAGGGGAAAGTTCGCTCATCTGAGGCTAGCTAATCACCAGAGGCTCAGGCAGTGACAGTGTGCACTGCTTCAAAATTACAACCCACAAAACCCCTTCAAAACAACAGGATTAGCTGCATGCCGAGTTTTTTTGGGGCGAGCACAGGGGGACACAGGGAGGAGGTGGAGCAAATCTAGCCTCCTCTCCTTTTCCATCCTGTATAGCGGGCAGGTAACCTGGCAGGCGTGTAATTGGGCAGGGAAGGTGGGGCGGTTTGTGCTGGCTGGGCACTGAGCGAGTTTCAGCTGCAGCATGGTACACACTGACAGGTGGAGTCAAGTGCCAGCACTTGTTCCTCTAGGCTGCAGCCGGATGATCAGATGCGGCTGGTAGGGAATGTTCCCCAACCACTCATGTTGACTATCTCTTTCTCTCTCCCTGTAGCACAGGCTGCGACCTGGCCACAGCACAATCTACCGCATGAGTCACTGCTTGCAGATACAGGCAGGGGTCCCAAGAGAGCGATTCCGTCCTCCCCCAGCATTCTGTTCTCTCTTCTGCAGCAGGCTTGTACTTGTAGTTCAATAGAGTCCGACAAATACAAAACCTGGCTCTATGGACTACATGTCCCAAGACGCTTTGCTCCACTCTTATTCACTCTGCCTTCAGGATGTGATGACAGAGTTCAGGCTGAGCACTAGAAGGGAACAGTCTCACTGTAGCAAGTGCGACAAAGTGTCTTCTGATAATGCAGGCAATATTACCCAGCTCACGGCTACACAAAGTTCCCAAACTTCAGGCAAACCAGTAAATACACTGATGAAATACGTATATGGATGCCATTTTACCTGCCAAAGGATTTGTATTTTTGTCCATCCGGTCCTGAGATTTGCACAGCTCTGAAAGACAGCACAGGTAGCCTAGAGACCAGACTTTTCTTTGTTGCATTAAAATAAAACAAACTAGGTCTTGTTCCTACCCCTAGCCTGTGAATGAACAGTGAAGGAGACTCTACAGACTGGGGAGTTGCCCCCGAGCTCTCCTCCTGTCAACATGTTCTTTATCAGCACATGAGCATTACAGTACAATTGATTGGCTTCTTTTCTTTCACCCAGTCTGAGCTCTGCTTTATAGAGGATTACCGGAGCCAATGCATGAATTAATTGTATCTGTCTTGGGTTCAGCTTTAAAAAGCAGCAAGTGCATGATCTAATTGAGTAGATTCCAAATGAAAGGAACTCTAGCCCCAACTTTTTGTCTAGCTTTGGATAGAGGAATGGTGAAAACCTCAAGCTATGTCCCTTTTTAGGGGGCTTCCCATCACTTCCTGACATGGAGACACAACATACACACTTCAAGAAGGGAACATGCAACCCACCCCCTATACTTGCTTACACTTAGCAAAGGGAACCTGTCATGTGGTCACACTTTTTTTAATAGTAGCACCTAAGGCAGTTATTTATAAAGTATTTAAAAAAAGTTTTATTGCTCACCAAACCAGTTTATAACAAAAGCAGCCAATAGTCACACCTTTACTAACCATTGAATGAGAAGGGGAATTGGCAGAGTTCCAACTTGAAACAAAAGTAGAGTGTTTTTTATATCTTTTAAATATATTTTATGTGTTTATTTTTTGTTACAATTAGGACTAAAAGCTTGTATAAACCAGAACACGGTGTGAGAAACCAACGTTCCATGCACCACTGTCAAAACACACTGGGCCTGTGATCTGCTACATTTGTTAATTTGATTCTAATGACACCCCAAATGCAGGTCACAAAAATAGGATTTTTGTACTCACCGCAAAATCCTTTTCTCTGAAGTTCATTGACTGACACAGCACTTTAAATCTTGACCTTAGGGTTATATTGCCACCTTCAGGAGAGGACTAGGCAAAACATGTAAACAGCAAAACTGCACAATACCCAGGGGCGGTCCTACTGGCTATAACCCCTCACACTGCATCCAGCAGCTCAGTTCATCAAAAAGCAGTACAAACAGAAAAAGGAGGGGTGGGTGTTGTGTCCGTCAATGAATTTTAGAGAAAAGGATTTTACGGTGAGTACAAAAATCCTATTTTCTCTTTCGTTCATTGACGGACACAGCATGTTAAATCTTGACCTTAGGGACGTCCCCAAGCAGTGTCAAAAAAACGAGGGGTGGGAACAACAAAAAAACTCCACCCAAACAACCAGAGCTCCTCAACGGAGGAGTTGCAACCTTAAACAGCTGCCTGAAAAACCTTGCGGCCGAAGGAAGCATCCGCAGATGCACGCACATCAACCTTGTGAAACTTAGTAAAAGTGTGAACGGACCAGCAGGTTACCGCCTTGCACACCTGAGAAACGGACGCTTGATGTCGGAAAGCCCAGGAGGCACCAATTGCCCTGGTCGAATGTGCCGTAACAGGAAAGGGAGGCGCCCACCCCTTTAAGGCATAAGGCTGGATCACGATTTGTCTAATCCACTGAGAAATGGTGGCCGACGAGATCGCCAGGCCCTTCTTTGGACCAGTTACCGATACAAACAGTGAGTCCGACCTCCGAAATGGAGCTGTAGTCGACAGATACACCCGCAGAGCTCGAAATACATCCAAGGAATGCAAAGCAACCTCTTTTGGATGAGATGGCCGAGGACACAAGGATGGAAGCACAATGTCCTCATTTAGATTAAAAAAAGCTGAAACAACCTTAGGAAGAAACGAAGACTCTGGGCGTAGCACCGCCTTATGCTTGTGGAGGATCAGGTAGGGAGACGTGCAAAACAAGGCCGCTAACTCAGAAACCCTTTTCTGGCAGATGTAATAGCCACCAGAAAGGCTACTTTCTGAAGAGAGTGACAATAGGGGGATCTCCCTAATGTTTTCAAATGGTGGTTTCTGAAGTACCAAGAGCACCAGATTCAAATCCCATAGCGGTGGTCGAACCGGAGGGGCCACATGTCGAACCCCCTGCACAAATGTACTGAGCCACCAAGGGACGCTGAAAAAAGACAGCCAAGGCTGATATCTGCCCCTTAATGGTGCTTAAGGCAAGTTTCTGATCCACTCCCCACTGCAAAGACAGCAGAACCCTGGAAACCGAATACGTACGCGGATGCCACCCCATCTTCTCACACATAGAGATGTAGGCCTTCCATGTGCGATGATAAATCTTCAGAGAAGAGGACTTCCGTGCCCTCATCATAGTGGAGCTTACCGACTCTGACAAACCTTGGTCCCTTAGCATCTGACTTTCAACAGCCACGGCGTTAAAGCCAGCGACTGTAAAGCAGGATGAAGTATAGGACCTTACGATAGAAGGTCTTCTCGCATCGGCAGTCGCCAAGGAACAGCATCTGATGATTTAGGTAGTCTGCCTGCCAGTTTTCTACGCCCGGAATGTACACGGCCGATAGAGCCGGCACGCGCCGCTCTGCCCACCTCAGGATGTAAGCGACTTCCAATGCTGCAGCCGAGCCCCTTGTTCCTCCTTGATGGTTGACATACGCCACCGCCGTGGTGTTGTCCGACTGGATCCTGACTGGGCGTCCCTGCAGCCTCCGTGACCATGTGAAGTGGCACCGCCTGATTGCCCGAAGTTCCAGCACATTGATTGGCAGGCGGGATTCTTCCTTCGTCCAGCAACCCTAAGACCTCCGCCACCAGATCAGGGAATCCCTGACTAGCTGGCTCACCCGAATTTGACAATCCAGAGACAAAAGGAGATTTGTCCCATTTGGACAGGATCTCCTTTTGCAAGATTCGAGTGTGGAATTGAGCATATGGTACCGCCTCGAAAGTGGCTACCATGAGACCCAGGACTCGCATGCAGAAGCGCCGCGACGACCACTTGCGGGACGCCAACAGCTTCACCGCAGCCCGAAGAGTCTGCAATTTGTCCTAAGGAAGAAAAACTCTTGCCTTTAAAGGAGTCCAGAATCATGCCCAGGTACTCCAGGCGTTGAGTCAGTACCAACACCGACTTCTGGAGGCTCAGAACCCAACCAAACTCCGGAAGAGTCTGACTGGCGATCACCACATCCTGGAGGTCATCCAGGTAGCCCACAATTGCAATTCCTCGCCATCTCAGCAAAGCCAGAATCGAGACGAGCACCTTGGTGACCCAAAAGGGAACAAGACCTCCGTAGATGCCCCTGCCGTATTCTCCATTTTTCCTAATCCCGATCGCCGTGCGGGAGGGCCGCCGCTCCGCTCGGGCCGCCGGATAGCTGGAGGGCAGGTGAGGCCAGGCAGGATGTGGAGGGGGGCCCCAGGCAGGCGGCAGGAACTGGAGGGAGGATTAGCAGAGTCCAGGATTAAGGCAGAAGGAGTAATGGACGGAGCCTATGGTGCACACGTCCTACTCCATGCTGTGTCAGGCCACGCCCCCGGTATTCTCCATTTTTAAGGTATCCCACACCGCTGTGATAAGTGATCCTACAAGCGCCCTTTCCTGAGCTGACCCGGAATCATCCTTACTGTCTGAACGGTCCTGGTCCGCATCCTCTGAAACTTCAGAACAGGGGCCGGTTGCCACAACAAGGCCTGCGTCTAAATCAGAGCTTTCCCCAGAAGACGGTGGGGGGAGGAGGTGTTTTTTTACCCTCCTTGTGCCTGCACGCCGCTTCCACCCTGGCAACAAAAGACTCCAGGACCGCCGACAAAGCGTCCATAGGCACCGCAGGTGCAGGGGAACCGGTTGCCACCAAAGGTATGTCTGGGGAAGAAGCGCCAGCTTCTGACGCCATGCTGACCCACGCTCGCCTGACACCCCTTAGGGACCAAAGGCAAGCCACACTAAAAAGTCCACCCTCCTAGCTGCCACAGACTGAGGGGCTCCCCATAGGACTCACCACCCAGACCCAGGTACTGTGCTGTGCTGCAGTCCGCTCTTCCTCACAAGGTGCTCTGTGTGATTTGCGCCATTCCAGAAGAAAATCCCCTAGCGCTAGAGGCAAAAACAAGCTGAGACTACTAGAAAAAGGCGACCGGCCACCTCAGCACGCTTGAGAGCTCCGGCAAAATGGCTGCCAGACTTCCCTGACTGAGGCTACAGAAAGATGGCCACGACCACACGGCCCCTCAAACACCTCACAAGGCCCAAATAGAGACGAGCGGACCCCATCACAGCACAGCTCCCCGTCCGGACTCGGAGCCCCCCACGGAGGACCCCCGGTCAGTCACACAGCGGACCCAAGCATGGGAGGAGGGAAAAGATAGGGAGAGAAGGGGAGAGTGAGAGACCCCCTAATCTCAAGGACCAATGGACTCCGCCGGGAGCCAGGTCCTTCTCCCACACTAATCAGAAAAAACTGAGCTGCTGGATGCAGTGTGAGGGGTTATAGCCAGTAGGACCACCCCCTGGGCGGTACTGTGCAGTTTTGCTGTTTTTACATGTTCTCTCCTGAAGATGGCGATATAACCCTAAGGTCAAGATTTAAAGTGCTGTGTCCAACAATGAACAAAAGAGAAAGTACGTTTGCCTGCACCGGCATCAGTACCATGCAATTCGATGCAACACGTTTTTAAAAATTAGTGCATGCACTACTTTTGGCACGATCCAGTTCGATTGCAGCCCATTTAAATGAATGACAAAGGGGGAGTGGCAGAGTTCCAACTTGAAGCAATAGTAAAAGTACAATGTTTTTAATTTTTTATATATATTTTATGTATTTTTTTCTTTATGTTCAGGACTAAAAAATATTACTCAATCACCCAATGCTTCATTACAGGGCTGTAGATAATAAATATGAGAATTTATCTCCAAGAATTCACCCGATTTAGTAAAAAAAAAAAAAAAAAGAAGAATGTTTGTTACAATTGTATGTATTTTATTTTCTGAGACTCAACGTAACATTTTAAAATTATAGATTAGTTTAAAGTATAATTAATTACTAACCATCTTCTAGTGAGAGAATGTGCATCAACATTTGTTTAAACTTTTTAACCACTTAAGCCCCGGACCATTATGCAGGTAAAGGACCTGGCCCCTTTTTGCGATTCGGCACTTGTCGAAAACAATATTTTTTACTTTTTGCTATAATAAATGTCCATAAAATATTATATATATATATATTTATCTAAAAAAAACTTTTTTCCTCAGTTTAGGCCGATACGTATTCTTCTACATATTTTTGGTAAAAAAAAAAAAAAAATCCCAATAAGCATTTATTGATTGGTTTGCACAAAAGTTATAGCGTTTACAAAATAGGGGATAGTTTTATGGCATTTTTATTAATATTTTTTTTTTTACTAGCAATGGCGGCGATCAGTGATCTTTTTTCGTGACTGCAACATTATGGGACCATAGTCATTGGTACAGCGAAAAGTGCTATAAAAATGCACTGATTACTGTGAAAATTACACTGGCAGTGAAGGGGTTAACCAGGAAGGGGGGCTGTAGGGGGTAAGTGTGCCCTAAGGGAGTGTTCTTACTGTGGGGGGGGGGGGTGTGGCTGTGCGTGTGATGTCACTGATCGTCGTTTCCTAACACAGGGAACAGACGATCAGTGACAGCCACACTAGGAAGAACGGGGAAAGGTTTGTTTACACTTACTTCTCCCCGTTCTTCAGCTCTGTGACCTGATCTCGGGACACCGGCGGAGATCGAGTCCGCGGATTCCGCGGGCGCGGTCACTAAGAACAGGACCAGGTTGCGAGCGCGCCACCGGCTGCGCGCTCGCAACCCACGGCTGGGCTCTTAAAGGCGATGTACAGGTACGTGCCTGTGCCCTTCTGCTGGTGTATATCGGCGTGAAGGGGTCCTTAAAGCGGAGCTCCACAAAGGAAAACTTTTTTTTTTTAATTGCTGAAAAAAAATTAAACATATATATATATTTTTTTTTTATACATACCTGAGTGCCTGTTGCTAGGCAGATCGTCCTAATCTGCCACTTTCTGATCCGTGGTCCGTCTTCATTCTTCTGTTCCTCGGCTGCCTCCTGTGGAATGGTGGAGTGGTGTCTTCTGGGACATTGTGTGTGTCCCAGGAGACATCATCCATTCACGGCGCGCCGCGCGGCTCGGGCATGCGCAGTGGGGAATCGGGCGGTGAAGCCTGATTCCCTGACCGAGGATGGCGGCAGGGGAGGCGAGACCCCGAGCGTTTGCTCGGCTTCGGCTACTGTCATCATGGGCACCCTGGAGAGGTAAGTCTCATTTTTTTTTTTTTACCGGACCTCCGCTTTAAGTGGTTAAAAGAAAAAAAAACTCTGCATACAACATAGGGTATACTGCCAGGAAGCTTGGGGGGCTTTACATGCACTTTAAAATAAAACCAAAAATAATATTATTGTTATTTTTTCTTTTAGGAATGGGAGGGGGAGGGAGAGGAAGGGATGAAGGGGAGAGGAGAGATTTGTAAGAGAGGAGGGGAAGAAAGGAAAATTAATGTGTCACAGGATAGATCCATTTGGGTGTAAATGTTTTGTCCTTTGTTTGTTTAAATGTAATGTAATGTGTATATGTATTTTTGAAATGATATGGAAATTTTTTATGTATACAATAATTTAATAAAAATAATTGAAATAAAAATAAAAAAATAAGACCAAAACCATTATAGTTGTCATTTTAAAAAGGACAGACACAGCTGCAACAAAATGCCCTATTACACGGGGAAGTGCAGAAAGGGACAAAAGTCAACAAATCTCTGAATAAAGATGTTGCAATAAACTTTTTTTTCCCTGTTTTCTTCTTGGCAAATCACAGACTTAATTTCTAAGCAGCACATTTGCTTCTTCCTGATTACAAACTACAAGCTGGCTCATTTCCCCAAAAAAAAGCATGCATTTTTAAAATGATAATTTACATAATTACTCATCTCTCCACCCCGCACACACTCTGTAAGAAAAGTGCTGATCAGATTTGCCTGCAGAACCAGACACGAACACTTGTTGTTAGCTCTTTGACTGTATCTAACAGTCTTTTTAGCCTTCAGATGGATCTCTACCCGTGTTCCTCAAGGAGAGACATCCAAGGTAACCACTCTGTAGTGCCTAGTTCTGTGCTGTTTGCTGCTGGCCTCTTAGGCAACATTATTGCCCTCATCATTCTCTGGCAACACAAGCTAAATGAGAGGACCAAGAAGACCTCAGTTTTCTACATTCTGGTAACAGGACTCACCATCGTGAATCTCACGGGGAAGATTATTGTGTGCCCAGTTGTAATAGCTGCTTATTCCAAAAATGAAACTCTATTCCAGCTGACTGACAACCACAATCTGTGCCATTTTTTTGCTTTTTGTATGACATTCTTCGGCCTGGCGCCCACCTTCATCCTTATGGCCATGGCCGTTGACTGTTGGTTGGCTCTAGCCTATCCATTTACATATCAGAGACACATCACCAACAAAGTTGGGCTTATGGTCCCTGTTGTGGCCTGTATTTTCAGCCTAGGCTTTTGTTTGTTGCCTTTTTTTGGAATTGGGAGGTTTGTACAATATTGTCCTGGCACCTGGTGTTTTATTGAAATGACCATTAGGGACTCAGCTCTTAGTGATCGCATCTATTCTATGCTCTTTGGTACAATTATGGGACTAGTAGTATTGGCCATCATTTTCTTCAATGTGGCCATCATGAAACATCTCTATACAATGTACCGGAATAACAGCATGAGGATCGTTGTTCGCACCAATGTTAGCAACAAGGGGATGGATGGGAACCAAGCTCAGATGAAGGAGTCGGACCATCTAATTCTGTTAGCAGTCATGACTGCTTTATTTGCTGTCTGCTCGCTGCCTCTGACTGTAAGTATGTAGAAGTAAATATTAAAGTAGTATATTTTATTGTAAAATTACATATGACTTAATTTCCATAATGACATTTTTCTTTTTACCACCACCTAAATATGAGAGGTAAAGGGCTCGTTCACAGGGACAGTACATATTACAGCTCCTCTGAAAAAGATATTTTGCCACCTTACCCCATTTTTGAGTTTGGTAGTGGTCCCACCTGTTGAATGCAAAATGCTGTTTAATTCTTTTCACAGCAGCAACATCCAACAGAAGTTCAATCCCTTCTACAATCAATCCAAATCTAAATGAAAAAGTTTTGGCTTCACATACACTTTCAAGTTTTGGGGGTTTCTCTGACCTTGTGCCACACCATATCAATGTTAGTCTTCCTGATCTCTGACAAGCTGCATACGTGTCGCAATAACAAAAGCTCACCTGTTCTACCAGTGGTACCGGAATTTAACTTGAGAAGACAAATTATTTGTTCCGATACCAAAAATAGTGCCAAAAATCTGTAAGATTAGCTCTGCTTAGTTGCTTTGTGTAATTGTATACTTTTATTTCTTGAATGTGTTTCAGCACTGAAGCTGAACTATGTCTGGCAGCTGAACAGTCAGTAGAAAGACAAATAGTGGATCTTCCAAAACACTAAATCGCCAAACCAGCAAGCAGAGAAAACCTGTTTAGATTATCTTCAGGACTCAACTTATCTGTAAATTCAAAGGGGTACATCCAAGACATGCTGGGACCTCAATCCTTTTGGCTCATGCACACTGGGTTTATAAAAAGCCATTTAACAGGCGCTTGACATTTCTTTGTTAGCCTGTAAAAGCACTTCGATGTTAGCCCAGGTGTTCATGAACACATAAGAGTTTACAGGCATATTGAAAGAGGAGCATTTACAGGCTGGAAAAAGATAATAAATTAATCAATCATTGGCACGTTTAGGACAAGAGCTTTTGGTCAGAAAACACGCTCTACGCACCTAGATGCATTTAGCACTTGAGCATCCATTCATTCCAATAACTAGAATAAATGAATTTTCAGGCCAATACAATCCATAAGCACTCAAATGCTTGGCGTGCCTAAACACACATGCAAAACCTTAATACCACTTCACCCGAAAGACGGCTACAGCGTGATCCTATCATTTTGGGAGGTATCCATGGACGTCCTCCCAGGGCACGCATCAGGTTCACTATGTGATCACGGTGTCTTTCGGATACAGCAGATGACACATCGAGGTAAAGGGCCAATCACATGTAAACAGACTTGCCAGTTATTAGGAGCTTTTTCCTCACACGCTGTGTCTGTGTGATGAAAGGAGAACTGATAAGTGGCAAGCCTATCAGTAAATTGTTTACACTGATTATCAGTGCAGCTTATCAGTGCCAATGAGTGCAGGTTATCAGTGCCCATCAGTGAAGGTTATCAGTGTCTCATTAGTGCAGCTTATCAGTGCACATGAGTTAAGAAAAATTACTTATTTGAAATTTTTTGTAACAGAAACGAAGAAAAACTTTTTTTTAAATGTTTTTAAATACCACCAAAAGAAAGCTCTACCTGTCCCAAAAAAATATAAAAATGTAATTTGGGTACAGTGTTGCATGACTGTGCCATTGTCATTCAAAGTGTGACAGTGCTGAAAGCTGAAAAATTGCCTGGGCAGGAAGGGGGTGTAAGTGGCCAGTATTGAAGTGGTTAGGCAGTTTTTCTCCCGTCAAAAGAGAAGACATTCAGGTCGGGTTCACACTGGTACAACACGACAGTCATATGACTTTCATCCTACTTTGCTCTGCGACATCAGTCCTACATTGGTCCGACATCCATCTGACTTTAATGAACAGAATACTACTTTGATCCAACTTTGTGATAGTTCAGACTTGTTCTTTGACCAATCAAAACAATCCCAGTGTGAGATAAATTCCTTTTACTGCTGCTGTAATCATCATGTCGGATGTCAAAAGCCGGATGGTTAGGACAAGGCTCCTACTTTGATCCGAATTCAATGATATTCAATGGGCTGATGTAGGATCAAAGTCGGACCAAAGTAGTACAGGGAGCATTTGCAAAGTCGGACTGACTTGTGTCGGACCAGTTAAGACGGCTCTCATAGGGAAACATTAATTTTCACATGTCATGCGACATGAGCTCCTAATGTCGGAGCGTTTGTCGGACAAGTGTGAACCCAGCCTGAGGGGAGCTGAGCAAACACTTAGGGGTTAATTTATTAAAGGCAAAGAGACTCACAGTTGCTCCAGAGCTAAGTAAATGAGCAGAAGCTCTGCTGAATTCCATCATCCAATGATGTGCAAGCAATGCTGTTTTTTGAATTTTCCTTGCATGTGATTGTGTATCCTTTGTAAAAGAACCTATCCCTCATTTGCGGAGTGCAACTTTGCAAAGTACACAGTCTATTAGCCTTTAGTAAATCAGCCCCTGTGTATAAGTGGATATTGATCCAATAATAGATTGAATTACAATTGTTATATTTTTACATCTTTGTATTAGCATTTGTCTTGTAGCCCTGGTAAAGGGCAACCGGTTTTGGCATCAAAATGCATTGGCTGTCTTTTGAATCATTAAAGTTCAGTGTGCATAAGACCTTATTAATACAGGGTGGTAAAGGAAAATAAGACAATCAATCATTCGAAATTCTCACTGGCTCCGATTAGGCAGTTCACGTGCACCCTGGAGCGTCACGTCAAGCTTAAAGCTGGGTTCACATTTATGCGCCTGCTGTTTACCGCATGGGGTCTGGTGCGTCCCTGTTCACTGGTTCAGGTGCGAATTCAGGCACTGGACCCAAAGATGCACAGGACCCTTCTGCAGTCCGGACCGTGGGCACTCCGGACCTGTGTGCACCGGCTCCATTGAGATCCTGTCACACTGGCCTGTCATGAAAATCGCATCCAATTCGCATATATGTGAACCCAGCCTAAATCAGTAGTAAAAATGAATACAAAATAAATATAAGTCTGTTAGTTAAAAGGCATATGCATTGCATACTAGCACATTATGAAAGACTTATATGAAACAAACCCCTCCAGTGGCACGCTGCCACCGCTGGCAGGTCTTCCTTTCCGGGCTCGCAGGCTGCGGCCTAAATGGCTGAGCCACAGTGACATTACAGCCACGGCATTGAGCTCTGAAGGAATGTCACGCGTATTCCGTTCCATCAGAGTGCATGCACCAGTGACGTCACCAGCTGCTGCTCCCAAGAATATATCACAAACGGTGCATGTTTAGGAGATATTAATTTAATCTACAGGTAAACTTTATTATAAGCCTTTTTGTAGGAAAAAATCTACATACAGACTTTTGCTTTAACCTCTTGACACTGACAAAACACCTATGCGGCCACATTAGACTGGGCTTTATTTCTGTGGGGGCACATATAGTGCCTTGAAAAAGTTTTTATACCCCTTGAAATTTTCCACATTGGGTAGAAGTACAGTACTTTACATTACGAGGCATTTTTTATGTACAGTGTCCTGAAAAAGTATTCATACCCCTTGAAATGTTCCACATTTTGTCATGTTACAACCAAAAAACGTAAATGTATTTTATTGGGATTTTATGTGATAGACCAACACAAAGTGGCACATAATTGTGAAGTGGAAGGAAAACTCTAAATGGTTTTCACTTTTTTTTACTAATAAATATGTGAAAAGTGTGGAGTGCATTTGTATTCAGCCCCCCTGAGTCAATACTTTGTAGAACCACCTTTCACTGCAATTACAGTTGCAAGTCTTTTTGGGGATGTCTCTACCAGCTTTGTATATCTCAGAGAGGGAAATTTAAGCCCATTTTTCTTTTTAAAATAGCTCAAGCTCTTTTAGATTGGATGGAGAGTGTCTGAACAGCAATTTTCAAGTCTTGCCACAGATTCTCAATTGGATTTAGGTCTGGACTTTGACTGGACCACTCTAACACATGAATATGCTTTGATCTAAACCATTCCATTGTAGCTCTGGTTGTCTGTTTAGGGTCCTTGCCCTGCTGGAAGGTGAATCTCCACCCCAGTCTCAAGTCTTTTGCAGACTCCAACAGGTTTTCTTCTAAGATTGCCCTGTATTTGGCTCCATCCATCTTCCCATCAACTCTGACCAGCTTCCCTGTTGAAGAAAAGCATCCCCACAACATGATGCTGCCACCACCATGTTTCACGTGGGAATAGTGTGTTCAGGGTAATGTTCAGTGTTAGTTTATTGCCACACATAGCGTTTTGCTTTTAGGCCTAAAAGTAAAATTTTGGTCTCATCTGACCAGAGCACCTTCTTCTAAAGTGTTTGCTGTGTCCTCCACATGGCTTCTCGCAAACTGCAAACGGGACTTCTTATTGTTTTCTTTCAACAATGGCTTTCTTCTTGCCACTCTTCCATAAAGGTCAGATTTGTGGAGTGCACGATTAATAGTTGTCCTGTGGACAGATTCTCCCACCTGAGCTGTGGATCTCTGCATTTATGTTTCTGGTTGAAACATGACAAAGTGTGGAAAATTTCAAGAGGTATAAATACTTTTTCAAGGCACTTTATATGCGTATGCATATCTGTCTTTGTGCGCTCCCAGCACAGAAACCTGGGTCTCAGTGGGAGTCCTGGGTCCCGTACTAACAATCAGAACCTGATCGCTGTGATAGCCTCTAATTGGCTATCACTGTGATCAGTCACTGTGAAGCCCGCCCCTGTATTTCTTTCTCTGTGAATGGAGAGGAAAGATGCATTGTATCTTTCTCTCTCCTTGCAGAGAGAAAAATAAAACAAGTGTGTCTTAAAATAATAATAATAATAATAATAGAAAAAAAAAATTCTAGATCAAGGTTCAATCTAGGTCAGTGTCAGGATTAGTGTTTGGGTCAAGTACAAGTCAAAAGGTCAGGGTCAGTATATTTTGGGCAGGGTTAAAAAAAATTATGAAATTAGTATCAGTTTGTTTTAGGTAGGATTAAAAAAAAAATACACAGCTAAATCTAATATACATATATATTTGTTTTACTATTTTGGGCCAGTTTTCCTTTAAAAATAATAATACAAAAAAAAAAAAAAAAAATTAGATTATGTATTATCCTTTACCACCAAATTGTTGCATAGTTATATTGGTTGAGCTTGGATAAGTGTAACTTTATATATTATACCTGTAGGATCCTAGTGGAAGCGGGAAATAACTGAAGTGGGCACTGCTACTCCGTTGATCGCTACTGGCTTCTAGGTCCCAGGCTGAGCATCTGTCCTGCTGCATTGTGAACACAGGAGGTCACCTACTCAATATGGGTGCCATTCAAGTAGCAGTGTGCATTTCTCTCAATAGATGCAAACCAATCTCTGCTTGGATGGAGTGAAGAGGCAGGGAGATTACGTCACAATCTCCACCTTATCTAATCAGAGGCACGGCATTCATTGAGAAAATACAACCCATTCTCTGAACGGCGACCTCCTGCGTTCAGTAAGCAGCATGGCAGTAGCTCAGCCTATAACCCAGAAGCTAGTGGAGATCACTGTAGTAGCGGTGTCTACTACAGTTAATTTTCAACTGCCAGAGGGATTGGCCAGGTATGGTATGTGTATACCTACATAGGTCAAAGCTGGACTTAAGTAACTATGTAAAAATATATTAGATCTGGAATTCATCTTAAGAAAGAGCATCATAAATGGAGTCCAAAATAGCATTGACTTACATGACACCCATTATATTTCCAGGCAAACCAGGCTTCCCCTTCTTCAGGAATACAGGGGAACTGCAAAAGATGTAAAAATTGTAAAGTATAAATAAAAAAAATGAAGGTATCAATTCATTTGTGAGCAAAATTAAAAATTAGTATTGAAATAATGATATAATAATGTACGGTCATATACTATTGTAGCGGGTGGTTGCTACATCCACTGATATCACCCTGCTGCCAGACATCCATTAGACACACTCTAGACTGAAAGTCAATAAAAAGTCTTTAGCTTGTTTTTTTTATTAGGAGATTAACTTGGATGGGGAATAGGGACATGGGATGCCCAGAGAATGAATTATTAATTTTACTGTTATAGCGGTTCATGCTATAACTGAAAATGTTATCGCGGTTCATACGTTACACTCCTCAGATGGGATAAAATGGCGGACCCTAATCCTGACAGACTTTTTACCTCAGAACTTTCCCGCCTCTGCCCTCCCCCCTCAGACTTTTACCTCAGGACACTTCTCCTCCCACACATCACTTTCCTGCCACAGATTAGTACTCCTGTCCCGCCATCTTCAGCCAACTAGGCGTCACTCTGAATATGTTTTAGTAGTTTCAATTCATGATCCTGAATAGGCCAGGGGCCTGCAGTACCCCTTTTTTGTGGCCGTGAACATTACTCGAGGAAAATAATTGATGATGGGCTACTGATCCCAGTGGTCCGGACTTGCAAATCCTGCACCCTCAGGCCGCATCGATTTGACACAAACTCCACAGTCTCTCCTCTGGCTCTACACCCAGCTCCTGTTACAGGACACCTTTCCATGACCGTGTCAGGAAATGCTCCCTCCCAGCTCTCCCTGGCATGCCTCTTGCAGATCTCCACTGTGCTTCACTAACCAACTCCGGCCCTGAGTCCCTCCTGAAGGATATACCCGAACATGCAGACCAACTGCTTCTCCAGCTCCTGTTCCAGGACACCTCTCCATGTCCATTTAAGGAGAGGCTCCCTCCCAGCTCCCGAGCTCCTCCACCGAATCCCCCCCCCCCCCCCCCACGCAGTCTAGCACTCCATCCTTCAGTTCATCCAGCCAAAAACTCCCTCCCAGCAGGCTGACTGAGGGAATATATAGGAGGCCCGTCCCCTGCCAATCCTAGTTGGGGATTGGTCAGAGCTCCATGTCACTCCAACTCTCAGCCCTGCCCCCTTTCCAGAACATTCTCACTGGAAACAGGAAAGGCGCCCAAAAGCTGACATGTTGGTCACACCCACTGATACATTAGAACAATCCCCTGCCCCCAGATCAAAAACAAACAGGCCTAGCTCGCAGCATAGGCCTGCTTGAATTTACCTGCACTAGCAACTTTACTTAAAAAAAAACTCACATCTAGCACCTATCAATCAATGATTATGGTACGTTTTTTCTTACATTCTTTATCGTCTTGTCCATAATACTGTTGGTTTTAGACACTTTGGGGTCGATTTACTAAAGGCAAATAGATTGTGCAAATTGCAATTGCACTCTGTTGTTGACCAGAGTTTAGTAAATGAGTAGAAGCTCTGCTGACTTTCTTCATCCAATTATGTGCAAGCAAAAATACATTTTTGTTTTTGCATGTGATTGGGTATTCTTTGCAAAGTGAAGCTTTACCTAATTTACTCATTTATTATTTAAAAAAAAATCCTTACTCGGTTTGTGAGCATTGTCTTGCAAAACGAGCAGGATTCAAGTCTCTGGGGTGTGCAGTACCGCATTTGGCCATTTGGGGACACTCTGAGCCGTTTGGAAACACTCGCAAACACTCCGTTCCCGAGTGTCTCCAAGCCTCTCTAAGTGCATTTGAGCGGCTCCGAGTGCTCTCCGACTGTTTCCAAATGTCTACGGCGCCCCCCATCTTTTGTTACTTGCAGTACAGTGTACACTAGCAGTGCCACTAGAACGGATTATCTGAGTTTCCATTATTTGCTATGGGGAAACTTGCTTTGATATACAAGTGCTTTGCATTACAAGTATTCTTTTGTATCAAATTATGCTCGTAATCCAAGGTACCACTGTATTTGCATTTGTCTTGTAGCCCTGATGAAGGGGAACCTGTTTTGGTACCAAAATGCATTGGCTATCTTTTGATTTATTAAAGCGGTTTTGGACTCCATGAATTAGATTTTTCTGTAGGCAATGCGATTTTTTTTTGCATTTTATTTTGCTTTGTGTAAAGATTGCCCATTCACGCAGCAAACAATAAAAAATAAGATCTTCTGCATTTTTTTTGCAGCAAACCACAATGTATGTCATCCCCATGACTAAGCTCCAGGGGGCGGGGCAAAATACATTGTTGGGCGTGGCATGGTTGGAGTCCAGGCTGAGGTTGCCACTCTGATCACCGCCATAGGACCCATACAGATGTGCTGCACCAGGGATCACCTCCTCTTTTCCTTGAACCCTAACACAATGCATGTCACGTGTGCCCTGCTACGTTGCAACACAGGTTTGCTGCTGCCTACTTTACTTGTGCATTTAGGAACCTTTCTGAATCAACGGCACAATAATGGGCCACACAAAGCAATTTGCATTATCAGGTTTTGGGGTGAAACACATTTTATCACACTTTATTACACTGAATAGGTCTAAAGAGGGCCTTACAAATTATAGTAAAGTTAGTATTTTAAAAAAAAAACGCTGATAGGCAGGCTTTTTATTACAGACGAGACCCTAGAGGTCTCTTCTGTCATAAATGTCTCTCCTGCCTGTCAGCGGGTAATGAAATCTAAGCCACAAATGTGCAGCTCAAACCACATTTACAGCCCGCTCTGTGTGCCACGGAGATAGGACTCCTGCATCCATGTGCGGGAGTGACGTCATCCTCAGCCCAGCCAATCAAGCTGCCGAAAATACAAAACCCAGAAGGATGACTGGGTGAAGACGAAAGCCCTGGGAACCGGGGAGAGCCCTGACAGTGCATCGCTGGAGGTCTCCATTTGTAGGCAAGTCTGTCAATGTACTAGCATGCATATAGTGCATACTAGTACATTATGACTTAAACCATCTTTTAAGACTTTACTACTGCTTTAAGGAGGATTAATGGGAAGGAAAAAAGGACTGAAATTTTGGACTTGAAAGAAGAACTTTTCACATCAGTTTTTTTGCACTGCGCAATGCAGGTGTAACATTTGTAAAGAACTGCAATGCAAGTGGGTTGTGTTGCCACAGTGTAACATGTTACAGTACCACAACATAAAGAGAAGAACAATTTGGGACTTTAGGTGAGGCAGTGACCTGGTAAGGTCCAGTGCCTCCATCCCTGTCAAATGAGAACGGGAAAAGTGCAGTGGGACTGTAAATGAAGTGCATAGGTATACAGCAAAACATTTATTAGTTATATCAGTAATATGGTACATAATAGTAGTAATAATAAATAGAATCCCCAATACAGTTCATATATTATATATATATATATATATATATATATATATATATATATATATACACACATACATACATACATACATATAGATATATAAATACAGATTATGTAATAAAAGCAAATTGTCACATATAAAAGAGGACCATTATTGCCACATAATACACATACGGAGAGTATCTAATAAAACATTAGGTTGAAACACAGCATTTAACAGCTCTATGCATTTCATGGATTGATCCAGTCTTCAGGAGCATGCACGTGACTTGAAATATGTAATACACGGTAGTAGGGACATCTATAAGGTCTGACCCTGCCAAGGAAAAAGGGATGATAATAAAAAATAAGAATAAAAATGGAACCCATAAAGACCCCCACACTCAAAAATACTTAGACACTTTGGAGATGCCCTTATACCTATGTGCTTCTCCTATTCTCATGTTACCACAACAAACGGTAAAAACACGTGTTAATAACTGTGCAGTGCTACAATGTGATAGTGTGAAGCGTTTGCTTAGTAATTATGCGATTAGGAAACCTGGTGGAGTTTTATGTACGATGAAAATAATTCCAGAGAGATCAAAGTGACGTTCAGACCTCTGCTAAGCGGAAACACTTCCTATGAGTAGAGAAAAAAAGGACATTCTGGGGAAGACAATAATGCAAATGAGGGGTGAACAAGCAGCTTTTTGGAAATCTTTTGCACCATATGCTAGACTGTGAGGCACTAAAAATAACCTGTCCACTGGGACCCAGAGGAAATCACTACTTGTGATTTTCCCAAGGAAAGCTTTCCCAGTATAGTATGTAGACATACTGTATGCTGTGTTCCTCATGGAAGAATGCCTGTCATAGAACAATAAATTAAAATACTATTGTGTTTATAGTACTTACACATTTGAGTTATTTGAACATTTGCCTTAAAGTAAATTTTTAACAAGTCATAGATTTTATTTGATTGACGTTTTCTATTTAGTTGGTTTTGTTTGATTTACATATTTGTAAGGCAGCCACAAAATAACTCTTCATTCATTTTTTACAACCCCAGGTTTTAAAATTAATGGATCAACTGTTGTAGTGTCCATTGTAGCAGTTATGCTTTTTGTTTTGCTTTAGACCAACGGTCTCCAAACTGCGGTCCGAGGGCCAGATGCTCCTCTTTGTTTCCTTTTATCTGGCACTAGGAAACCTATTCCTCCCACTGACACCAATGATGAGACACACATTTTTGCCCATTCCTCCTTGCAAAACTGCTCCAGTTCCTTCAAGTTGGATGGTTTGCGCTTGTGAACAGCAATCAGCAATCTGACCACAGTGCTGTCTCCCTCCGTCCTTAGTGCTGTGTCCCCATCCCTGCTGTCCCCCTCCGTGCTGTCCCCCTCTGTCCTCAGTGCTGTGTCCCCCTCCATGCTGTCCCCCTCTGTCCCCAGTGCTGTCCCCCTCCGTCCCCAGTGCGGTCCCCCTCCGTCCCCAGTGCGGTCCCCCTCCGTGCTCCTCTCCCCCCTCCGTGCTCCTCTCCCCCCCTCCGTCTCCCCCCATCTCCCCCCTCCGTGCTCCTCTCCCCCCCTCCGTGCTCCCCTCCCCCTCCGTGCTGCTTTCCCCCCCTCCGTGCTGCTTTCCCCCCTCGATCTGTAGGAGCGGAGGTAGGAGCTGCTAAATCCGGCTACTACCTTTTCCGAATGAACAGAGTCAGTGATCACTGACTCTGTCCATTCACATAACTGATCACCGTAAATTTGTAAAAAAATATAATAAAAAATACTGCCACTGTTACATGACATTAAAAGAAAAGTATCGGTATTCGGTATCGGCAAGTACTTGGAAAAAAAAGTATCGATACTTGTACTCGGTCTCAAAAAAGTGGTATCGGCACAACCCTCGTTCCAACACATTTACATGTTTCCCCTTAAACCACTAAGGCCCCGTACTCACGACCAAACATGTCTGCTGAAACTGGTCCGCAGGCCAGTTTCAGCATACATGTTTGGTCGTGTGTGGGCGCGAGCGGGCCGAATTCCAGCAAACATTTGCCCGCCGGGCCTTTTCCCAGCGGACAAATATTCCTGGACTTGTTTTAAAACAGTCCGCTGGAATCCTGCCCGCTCGGACATGTACAGGTCGTCAGTACAGACCTACCGTACATGTCCAGGCGCCCGCCGTCCCTCGCATGCGTCGAATGACTTCGACGCATGCGTGGAAGCATTTTAAAGGCGGGCCGCCCACGTCGCTGCGTCATTGTCGCGGCGACACCGCGTCATCGACGCGGCGACACCGCGGACACGCCCCGCGTATTGTTTACGCGCGGACTTCTGTACGATGGTGTGTACAACCATCGTACAGAAGCCCTCTGGCAGACATGTATGGTGAAAACGGTCCGACGGACCGCTTTCACCATACATGTTTGGTCGTGAGTACCCGGCCTCAAGTGTTGCTTTAGCAGTGTGTTTGGGGTTATTTTCCTGCTGGAAGGTGAAGCCTCTAATCCAGGGCTCAAAATTTCAAGCCCTGAGCTTCTAGCCAGGCCTCAAGTGTTACTCGCCACCAGTTGCCTCACCTAACCCATACACTGCCCCGCCCCTAAAAACGCCCTTGTAGATTATCTCTTGGAATGACACTGTTAAATGTTTTATGCCGAATCAAGTTACACAATTAAATATTACCAACAACAACTTTAACAAAATGGGACAGGGCACTGAGGCAGACCAGAGGGACAGGGCACTGGGGCAAACCAGAGGGACATGGCACTGGGGCAAACCAGAGAGATATGGCACTGGGGCAAACCAGAGGGACATGGACTTTTTTACTTCTGCAAATATTGCTCTCCCTCTTCTTATGTACAAGACTCCCTTCTCCTCCTCTGCCTAGAACCAGGTCTTTTCCCCCATTCTCTTGCTGTATCCTCTGCAACCCCCATCCATCCTCCTCTCTCTCTCCCTCTCCTATTCTACCCACTTTCATAATCAGGAGCCCCTGTGTGCGGCTCCACACTTGCATGTCCCCACTTCCCCCTTTCATTGTCGGGCAGTGAGGAGAGGAGCTGCAGCACAGGGGGAGGGAGTACAATCCAACAATGAGATTCACACACCTGCACAGCCATTGACACCACAACACAGCGCACACTGACACCGCACAGCATACTGACGCTCTCTTGTCAGGGCAACTCTTGGTGAGCGCTGTGCTGCACTGCCTACCTGGGACACCCAGAGTGGTGATAATCGCAGTCCTTCAGCTCACTTGTTTTTTCCTGCTCTCTGATCTCCAGCTACATTGGTCAGGTTGGGAAGCCAGGCTCAGAGAGGTCATACTATCAGGTCCCATGGCTTAACGGGAATTGTAAGGAGAGCACCTGTGTACTGCTCTGCATGTGTGCGGCTCACCTGACTACTTTTCCTGGGCACGCACCTTTCCTCTTCGGCTGCCAATCGCAGCGTGGCTCTAAGTGTAGGCACAGATTGGACTGTTGGTCATGCAGAACTGTTATCACTCGCCCCCAGCTTAAATCCACTCGCCAAATGCTAGCAGGCGGGTGGAAATTTTGAGGGCTGCTCTAATCACACACAGAGTGGCACTGGTTTTGCTCAAGAAATGGAGATAACCTAACTCGCCGGCGAGAGGGACTGAATGGCTTGCTAACAGATAAAGCTAAAGCATCAATGACCCGGTGTAAACAAGGTTTTTACGAATATGGAAATAAACCAAGTAGGATGTTGGCTAATGCACTTAAAGGAGACGAGGACACAAAACTATATTGAACGTATTAAAACGCAGGGAGATGTTTTGGTAAATTTGTCACAAGAGATTGCAAAGGCTTTCCGAGACTACTAAGTAGGCCTATATCAGCTGGGGGCTCAAGAGCAACCTCCCAGGGTATGTAATGAAGAGGAGATTAGGGAATACATAGTGGACTCAGAAATGCCTAGATTAACGGACAAAGAAGCAGAAGACATTGATGGCCCAATTACCGTTAAGGAATTCTTAGATGATCTTAAAACATTAAAGCCAGGTAAAGCCCCTGGCCCAGATGGGTTTACATTGTTATATTATAAAACTTTTGCTGAAAAATTAGCACCAAGTTTTGTGGAGGCTTTCAATTCGATAGAGCAGGTTCTAAATATCTAATGCCCATTTTTCTCATCGAGAAAAATGCTCTGGAGCCTACACATGGTCGTTTTTAATGACCAATTAAAAAATTGCATTTTTCTCGTCATGAAAAACGGTCGTGTGTACGCGGCATAAGTCAAAATTAAGTGCCTGGGACAGGTGCAGCTGCTCATTTTAACTATGCAGTGCCAGACAATCACAGCTGCAGGGCTATCCAGCTATCCAGGGGACAGGAGACTGAAGATTTCAAGCAACACAACAGCCACCAGCACAAAGGACGCTTTTCATTCATTGTAAGTACTGTCCCTGGTGCCAATTAAAAAAAAAAAAGCAGCATTAGGCTCATTTCACATTGCAGCAATGCCGGAATGCTGCAAATCCACTGCAGGTTCCCACATCGCATGTCTCCCATACTATCTGTGTGGCTGAAATTGAATCGCAAACAGATCGCATGTGATTTGTATTGCAGTGCGGTGCGAATCACATGCAATGTCGGACATCGCACCAATAGGAACCGGCCCTTAAACCCTGAACCAAAAATGTAATATAATGCAGCTTGTCTATCATTAGAGGTCGTATCTGCATTAGTTTTTCTTTTTTTTTTGGTGCCCCCCTGTTTTCACCTGGTGATCTAGCCAGTAACACACCTCCTGTATTAGAGTGCCCCCACTCTGGATGAAGGAACACAGGGGCACATTTATACAGTAACATTGTCAGTTTAGATACACTAACAAATTGAACCCAAACTCCAGCTCACACTTTATAAGCAGTTACAGCAAAAAAATTTAAAAATCCCCTTTTGGGATAAAAGTTTTAGGTAAATAAAAGCTGATCAATATAAGCACACGTCAGTGGTAAATGGTTTAGCTCGTCCCTGTAACTGCTACATCTGCAAGTTTATTCTTTTAAAAAACAACAGATTTACTGGCCAGATCACCATGTGAAAAAAAAGGGGGGGGGGGGAGCCATAAAAATCAAACTAATGCAGCCACCACATTGGTAAGCTGCAATATAATAAATGTTATTTTATTTATTACAGGTACGTATTTAGCACCACCAATTTACGCAGCGCTTTACAAATCTAATTAAGCATTTGCTTACCTTCAGGGAGCATACAATCCAAGGTCCCTAAATCACATTCATACATACACATATACTAGGGACAATTTAGACAGGAGCAATGTAAATTACCAGCATGTCTTTGGAGCATGGGAGGAAACTGGAGTCCCCGGAGGAAACCCATGCAGACACAGAGAGAACAAGCAAACTCCAGGCAGGTAGTGTTTTGGCAGGTTGGGATTTGAACCAACGACCCTATTGTTGCTAGACGACTTAGCCACCCTGCTGCCCAATGTTTGCTTTGGGTTAAATACCACTTTAAGATTTAAGATTTTTTTGGATGGCTTTTAGCCAATCCCTGGTAACTGTTACTTTTAGAGAGTCGAATATAGTTTTATTAACATATTGATAAAACATAAAACCATGACATGAACGAGGCACGGAGGACAATTACATAGAATAACAGGGATTACATGGTGCACAAGTAACAGTGCCAGATCCCAAGGAGGGTGCAGGTAATCATCACTTAAGGTATACATTGAAGTTAGAACAATTTACACCATTAAATATCAGAACCTGGAAAAAACATATCCGGGTATAAAATAAAAATAAGTGAGAGACAGGTGCACAGGAAAGTACAGAGGAAGAAAAAAAAGGGGATAGAGGAGGAGGAAGAAGAGGGGAGAGGGCAGAAGAGGGTATGCAGGTCAACTGCAGGGGAGAGGGCGGGAGGTGGGGGATGCTCGGCAGACCGAGATTCAATAGTCCCACATAGCGGATTCATGAGACACATCAAAGCTAATTGTAAGATTCTAACCTCGCTTTCAGGGAATCGGAAGTAGAGTAGTCTATCCAGAGAACTGTTACTTTTAAGGTGTTGTTAACTCCCACAATATCTGTTAACTGTTTTGAGACCTAAATTAGATCTAACCCCAATATATATATATATATATAAAAAGTGTATATAGGCTGTATCCATTTCAAAACCTATTTTTAATCTTTATGCAGCGCTACCCCGCCGGCCATGCGCATCGTCTCCAGGGAATATCGACTTAAATAGCCAACGTACCATGATGGTGATTCGCGCAGCCGTGCCAACCTGCCTCAGAACAACTGCGGCGGCTGGTCGGCAAGTAGTAAAATATTGTGCCTGGAAGTCCCCTTAGTCTGCCTGTAAAGTGGTGCATCTGTGTGATGTGTAGAACAGTGCCGCAGCAAAATTACATTTCTAAAAGGACGAAAACATTTTTTTAAATTGCTTGCGTCTAATCTATTGCCGGATCCCGACACTATGGATAAAAAAAAATCAAGGAAATGTAATGTAGTCTGTAATAATACACAGTGTTTTAGCAACTAAAATCATTGAGTTAGGCTCACTCAGTTCACATCTAGCCGTTTTTGGGCGTTTTTCTGCTGTAAGCCTCAGCTCTAAAAACGCCCAACAAAACAAATCCCATTCATTTCAATGGGCCCTGTTCAGATCTAAGCGTTCTGTCGCCTAAAGCAAAACGTCTGTCGCTGAAAAAAGTACATGAGCTTTTTTTTTGGATGATTACAGGTGTTTTACCGCTTTTACATTGGTGACCTTTGAACTTCAAAATGCCTGAAAAAAACGCCTGTAAAATAGCAACCTGGAGCGTTTAGATCTGCCTGATGCCCTGTACACATGAGCGGAAAGTCTGTTGGAAAAAACGTGGATGTTTTTTTCCAACAGAATTCCATTCAAGCTTGGCTTACATACACACGGTCACACAAAAGTTCTCTGAACTTTCAACCGCCAAGAACGGTCTACGACTACGACGAGCCAAGAAAGCCCCCCACGTTTTACTTGCCTGAGCCCTGGAAAGTCCCGCGCCACGAACGCGCTCAATCTTTGCCCGGGGTTCTCGGCTCTTCATTGGATAGGTTGATAGCAGTGCAGCCACTGGTTTGCGCTGCTGTCAATCAAAGACAATGACGCGGGCGCCAGGAAGCAGGGGTCGAGTCCTGCTTCCCAGTGGGGGTTATCTGAGGCGGGGAGGAGCCAAGAGAGCCGCCGGGGGACCCCAGAAAACGCAGTTCGGGGCAAAACGAACTGCACAGTGGAGGAAAGTATGACATGTTTTGTTATTAAAAAAAAAATCAAACCTATAGTATCACTTTAAAGCGGGGGTTCACCCTTAGAGGCCACTTTTTCCCCTTCGCTTCATGCTCGTTTTTACTAGGGGAATCGGCTATTTGTTTTAAAATATGTGCAGTACTTACCCGTTTACGAGATGCATCCTCTCCGTCGCTTCCGGGTATGGGCTGCGGGAATGGGCGTTCCTTCTTGATTGACAGTCTTCCGAGAGGCTTCCGACGGTCGCATCCATCGCGTCACGATTTTCCAAAAGAAGCCGAACGTCGGTGCGCAGGCGCAGTCGAGAGCCGCACCGACGTTCGGCTTCTTTCGGCTACGAGTGACGCGATGGATGCGACCGTCGGAAGCCTCTCGGAAGGCTGTCAATCAAGAAGGAACGCCCGCTCCCGAAGACCCATACCCGGAAGCGACGGAAGAAGATGCATCTCGAAAACGGGTAAGTACAGCTCATATTTTAATACAAATAGCCGATTCCCCTAGACCGAACGAGCAGGAATCTAAGGGGAGAAAAAAAAAAATTTAATACATGGGTGAACTCCCGCTTTAAAGTGGAGTTCCACCCATAAATATAACATTACATCAGTAGTTTTAAAAAAATGTCCTTTACGAAAAAAAAAATTTTTTTTTTAGATGCCTTCAAATTGTTGTTGCTATGCAGAATAGTTAATCTTCCCACTTCCTGCACCTAGGTGCTTAATGCTTCCTAACCTACACCGCACAGACTCCTGGGAATGTAGTGGGTGTAACTTTCCAGGAGTCTGTGCACTCCCCAGTCTCAAAGAATCATGTGACTTGGACAGCACAGGTGCTGAAATCTGATCTGACACTGCTTGTGCAGCACTGGGCATGTGCGAGATTTGCAAGGCTGAAATCCAGGAAGTCATACAGTCTGGCTTCATGATGCCCACACTTAAGATGGCCCCAGTCAATTTCTATTTTATAAAGTGTCTAAATGCTGTAACAACCTAACAAAACGGACCTTAGTTTACAGACTAACTTTACTAGAAAAAATTAAGCTTGTGTATTACAGGGGTATTTATATTTAAAAAGTGAAATTGTGGCCGGAACTCCGCTTTAACATTGTTTTCCTATGGGACACATTCACGCTTTTTTCAGCTGTTGTGTATTTGGAAAAGGTCAAGGACTGTTTTTCAAAGCAAAACTGTGCTTTTTTGGTTCAATAGACTTCAATGAAAAAGCTGCAGAAAAGCATGTAGTGCATTTTTGCAACGATTTGCGTTTTTTAATCTGCCCAACAACAAATTGGCCAAAAAAAAAACCATAAAAAAATGGAGAAGCTGCAGAAAAGCATATAGTGCGTTTTTGCAGCGATTTGTTTTTTTTTAATCTGCTCAACAATAAGCGTAAAAAAATGCATCCGATTAATCAAAACCGTAATCGGCCAACTAATCGATTATGAAAATAATAGTTAGTTGCAGACCTAGAAGCATCCCCCTACCCCTGGGGCATGTACTCTAATAAAAGTTTACATAGCAGTTTCATTGCAGTGAAAGATCATATTCAATTTTTAATCAGCAGACAGTAAATAAAACATGATTAAAGAATGATTGCTGGCACGATTTTATCACTGCACAATCAATTCAAGGTAAATAATTAATTTCCAGCACTGAATAACCTTCTGCGGTATAAAATGTTATTTCCTCTATTTCTATGAGATAAACCGAGACCTTTGTTAACATAAATAACCACCAGGATGATGGGGCAGCCAGATTAGGTGGATTCTGCGGTAGAGTTTGTTGATGTTTGCAATCTTAAAAAAAAAAAAAAAAAAAAGGGTGTGAGATAAATCAAGGTGAGAAGACCAACTAATGTTTTTTCTTGTTTTTATAACCGTGTAGAGATCCAATCCAGATTAGATGATGTGTCTTTAATGTGACATACTGTGAAAAAAACATTACTGACTTGTAATGTATCCAAACACACTCCCGATATGCTCAATAGGATGTCCTACTCGCCAGAGAGCCATGGCCCCTTTAATTAAAAAGAAGGTCAGATTGCACTTAAAGCGGTTGTAAACCCAAAGATTAAAAACAATTAAAACCTGCAAGACAAAGGCATAATGAGCTAGTATGACTAGCATACTAGCTCATTATTAATTACTTCCCTTAGATCGAAGCCCCCAAAGCCGTCCTTGTCTCCCCCTCCGGCCACAGACATCTCTCCAGAAGGTTACTTCTCGGTATCGCCGCTCCGGCGCTGAGATTGGCAGGAGCGGCGCAGACGTCACTCTGTGCATGCACCCGGGAGCTGTCAAAGCCGGCATTAGCCATTCACAAAACAGGCATTCTCAGTGCGCCTGCACCGTTGTCTACGGCACGCATGCACCGTAGACATCGGTGCATTCTTTTTGGAAAATATCTCCAAAACCATGTAGGTTTAGGAGATATTGAAAACACCTACAGGTAAGCCTTAATCTAGGCTTACCTGTAGGTGTAACTTGCCCCCAGAGGGCTTACTTCCATTTTAAGTGGTAAGGTCTTGAAGAGCTTGCTTTATTGTTCTTGGGGATAAATCAGGGGATGTGTCTTTTTATCCTACTCTCCACCATGGTAACCCATTGAAAATAAGAATGGGAGGGAACCAATAGTAATATTGTTTATTTTAAAATCAATACAAAAAACCTGCTTATATGTGTGGGTGCCTTTTACCGGCACTGGGGACAGCCTGCATACATGCTAGAAGGAACCATCACTGCCAGGCTCACGCTCCAGGGTCGGCGTGCGTTCCATTGCTATATTGAGACAGAACCTGAAGCCAGGGACCCAGAAAGAGCGTGACCGGAAAGTGCCTTGACGTACATTTCGCTTTACAACGTCATCAGGATCTCATTAGTGATTACCGATGATGCTCTTATACTCCCCCATACACATGGGTTCTCCATCCCCATGATTAGGCTCCAAAGGGCAGAGCGAAAAACACTGGGGTGAGCCCAGGCTGAGTTGGTCATTCTCACCAAGATACTTGAATGTGCAACCACCCCGAGATCCAACCACCATGAAAGGATACAGAAAGAGAGATGTCCGCCATATAAATTACCTATTCATAAGGCCCACAAAAAGACAGAGGAAACTATGCAGCCATCAATGACCACGAACATCACGTAATGAGTGAAGGGACCTTAACCCCTTGCCACCCAGGCCAATTCTGACACTTCTCTCCTCCATGTAAAAATCATAATTTTTTGGCTCGAAAATTACACAGAACCCCCAAACATTCTACGTGTTTTTTAGCAGGGACTTTAGAGAATAAGATGGCAGTCGTTGCAACTTTTTATCTCGCATAGTTCAAATGCGTTTTTTTGGGGGGGAAAAACTGTTTAATGCATTAAAAAAAATGGTAAAGTTAGCCCAATTATTTTTCATAATGTGAAAGATGAAGTAAATAGATACCCAACATATCATGATTTAAAATTGCACACGCTCATGGAATGGAGACAAACTTTGGTACTTAAAAATCCCCATAGTCAACACTTGAATTTTTTTTATAGGTTACATGTTTTGAGTTACAGAAGAGTTCCAGGGCTAGAATTATTGCTCTCGCTCTAACGTTCTCAGCGATACCTCACATGTGTGGCTTTCATATGTGGGTGCGACTTAAGTAGGCGTTTGCTTCTGCGAGCGAACATTCGGGAACAGGGGCGCTTTAAAAAATAAATAAAAAATTGTTAATTTATAATTTTACGTTCTTTTAAAAAAAAAAAATTTTATCACTTTTATTCCTATGACTGTAAACATCCCTTGTAATAGGAATAGTGCTTAACAGGTCCTCTTTACAGTGAGATATGGGGGCAGTAAATAAAAGGATCTCGGCTTCCCAGCCAAGGCAGTGCCATTTTTACGAATGCAGGTGTCGGGCGTGACGTCATAACCTCGCGCCTGGCCTCCGAACTATCAGAGACTCTGGGGACCATCTGGCCCGCCGTAAATCTCTATGGTCAGCATGCAGGGCCAGTTGACCCTGCTGCCTGTAAGAATGATCGAGAGGATGAACAGCCGCTGGGATTGATCTTATGGTGAAGGGAATAGCCGGCTCTCAAAAATGATATCTGAATGATGCCTGTAGCTGCAGGGATCATTCAGATATCAACGCTTAAATTCAATGACATCAATTGACGTTACGCGGGCGGAAAGTGGTTAAATAATCCCCCAAAGGTGGGAAATCACCCACCCAGCGTCACATGGGAAGGTGGCAAGAACACCCAAACCACAGCCACCATATCAGCAAAGCAGCAGGGAAGCTACCTGCAAAATAGTGGACGGCTGGAGAACCGCACATGCGTTGGGCAGGGTGACACAAGATGCCACTAAGCAATGCGCCCTGGTGGGAGTAGGTTATTTTATGTTCGGCACTAAATCAAAAGTCTATATGACTTTCAAGCATGTGTCATTAAGAATTGTGAAAAGGTTAGGTGTACAATTTGACAATATGAGTTCCAGAATACAGAACCTTTAGGGCTCGTTCACACCATATGCAGGGGCCAGCATTTTTCTGCACTGGATAAATGCAGGTCACCCCCTAGGGCACATAGAAAACAACTGCTCTCTATGCACCTTGTTCACATCATAACACTGGTGTGATGTGCATTGTGCAGTACAGAAAAATGCAACATGTCTGCATTTTTCCGCAGCCCACTGGATGGAGCCACATGTCGCCGCACCATGCTGCTGTGCAGTGACATAGATAAATTGTCACTATGTGACAATTCAAATAAAGTTTGAATAAAAAAAGTAAGCAAGCAGTGCAATGCAAGTTTCCGCATACACTATACTGATGATGGTCAACAAGTCTGAAATATCTGTAAACATTTTGGAATAAATGGCTTTTATAATATTAAGCTCTATCTCTGCTACACATCTGTGGTTCTGGATTCATGGAACCACAGGAATGAAAAATTAAAAATTACATGGGGAGAACATGCTTCACTCACTATCGTGAAATGAGGAAAAATGCATTTATTTTTGAGATATGTGATGAAATGAGACGTGTGAATACTACTATCTATTCAAAACAGGCGTTACTGTGCTACATGACTGAGAATGAACAAGCCAAGAAAAATAAATCTACTAAACAGCCACTAGAGGGCAAATGAAGCACACAGAATGCAGCATTAAAGGGGTTGTAAAGCTTCATGTGGCACGCGGAGCCCTCTAATGTGGCCCACGACCTCCTGCTCTGGGATGGAATAGAGTAAAATACTGTTATTAAAGGTCAGTTTATTACTAAAATCACAGTGTATACATGGGCATATCTGTTCTGCAGTGGTTACTGGGCTGCTTTCTGGTACAATATTTTTATTAAAAAAATATATATAAAAAAGAGAAAAAACAGACAACAAGTTCCCACGCAGTGGATATGGACGTAAAACATAGGTACACATAAAGGCACATAATAGAATATATACTATTAAGGGAACAAATTATAAAATTACCACCGTCTCCCCAGCCGGGGACGGGGGGCAGTGCGTTATGCCTGAGCCAGAAGACCCAGGGGCCAAGGCAGGTGAAAAAAAGGGGGGGGGTGGAGTTATCCGCAAAACAGGGAAGAAAAAAAAGAAAAAAGGGTAAAATAAAACAAAGAAAATAACCAACAAAAACACGCACAACAGAAGGAGAAAGAGGGGAGGAATAGAGCAGAACAGCGAGCAAAAGCTCATAAACAAAGGAGGAGAGAGGAAGAATCCTCAGGCTGGAAATAAGGACAAATTAAATTTAGAGCCCCAGACTGGACGGGTGCAAACTAGGGAGTGTATAGGACCACCATGGGGCCCATATCTTAAGAAATTTAGTAAGAGAGTCGTGGAGGACGCTAAGCATCTTTTCATGGACCAGAAGAGTCGTCAGGGTATTCTTGACCTCTAAAAATGAAACAGTACTGGGCTGCTTTCAAACTGATCTGCAGGTGCAGAGCAGTTTACCTGCGGGTTACTTGCACTGAGCCATAGACTTCTGTTATTACCTGCGAGTTTAGTGAGCTTTCTGAAAGTGCACCAAACCTGCAGAATATAATAGAAGTCTATTGCAAAGTGTAGAAAAGTCAAGGGTACACTGCGTTACACCCGCAGTGCGGGTAAACCACAGCACATCAGTGTGAAAACAGCCATGGCCCCTTTCACACGGTCAGTCCGACCCAATTGGACCCTCCATTCATCTCTAAGGAGTGGCAGATGTAAACCGACTTGTGTCCTATATTCAATCCAATAAAAAAAAAAAAAAGGAGTATAGTGGGCTGTGTCCGTGCCCGCTCTGCATATGCAGAGTGGACACGGCGCTGCCATCCGCCCACTCCGCTCATTGTGGCCCGCGACCAGTTACCAAGTCGCTTAAGTGGCTCTCGTGCTTCAAAAGGTTGGGCACAGCTGCCTTAATGCATCCTATGCATTAAAACACCTGCCTGTCACGGGCCCCCCTGCCCCCCCGTTTTACTTACCTGAGCCCGTTCACCTGCTGTGCGTGTCCCCCGCCATCCTCTTCTCCACTGCTTCTCAGCGTTGATTGGCTCCCGCTGCTGTCATTAAAATCCAATGACGCGGCTGCCGGGGGTTGGGACCGAGTCATACATTCAGTGTCTATGGACGCCGAGTGTATGACAGGGAGCGCGCCCGCAAGGTAACCCCCTCGGGAGAGAGCTTCCCAGAGGGGGTTATCTAATGCGGGGAGGAGCTGATGCAGCCGCCGTGGGACCCCAGAACAGGAGGATCGGGGCCACTCTGTGCAAAACAAACTGTCCAGTGAAGGAAAGTATGACATGTTTGTTATTTTTTTTTTTTTTTTTATTAAATCTTTACAACCACTTTAAACTGCAAACTTAAAGGATAAGTTCACATTTTAGAAAAAAATAATAAACCTTTTTTTGCAGGTAAGAATATTTGCATTTATTATTAATACATTTTTGAGCCTTTAAAGCATTTTTTTTCTAAAAAGTGAACTTATCCTTTAACTCGCAGTGTAATGCTGATTTGCACTGCATTCTGTGTGCTTCATTTGCCCTCTAGTGTCTGTTTAGTAGATTCAGGTCTCATGCAGATCTGTCAGTGCATCTGTGTGCCCATGTATTCCGTACTGGCAAGCAGAAACAATCGGACAGGAAGAAATCAATGAACTACCATGGCATTCCACAGCTGAAAAAGAATGTCAGGCTTGTAGTTCATTCACACACAGAACTTTGGGAAGCGGCTGCAGCATTGGGAACAAAAATGGGTGGAACATAGAACATGTTCCCAAAAGTGAACTGATCCTTTAAGGGAGAAGTATAGCTTGACTATACGTCTATGAATCACAGGAGTGCAGGTCGTTTTGCAGCAGGCTGTTGGCTGACATCACTGAGTCGGTCCAGGCTCTGAAAAAAATCTTGACCATATGATCGGGATCCACCCAGCAGCCTGGACCTTCACCTAGTACAGCCTTCCATCGATCCACCGAGAGCCAAGTGCCAGGTGCCTGGACTGATACCCATCTCAGCCTCTCAGCGAGCCACTGAGAGCCTGAGACGCCCACTCCCCGCCCCTCCACACACTCCAGTAAGCATGGGGGGGGGCAGAGCGGAGAGCTGCTGATTGACAGTACACAGCTCTCTGCTTGGGGAGCTGTGAGAACTGAGCCATTGGCGAAGTTCGATCGCCCGGTTCTCAGTGTAGAGGCGCCGGGGGACAGATTCAGCATCGGACCCATGCTGCATCCAACTAGGTAAGTATGATTATGGGAAAAAAAAAGACATACGTTTCTTTTAACACTGTATAGATCAACTCAGTTATATTAAAACCATATTTGTTTAGTAATGGTGGCCCCTTAATAAATATTATAATGTGCAAACCAGGCACTGAAATCACTTCTGAGAAACCCGAAATTGCTGCAGAAACATTCCCCATCATCTGGGCTCTGACTCCCATATATCTGCCATGATGGGTACATTTTATATGATCTTTGAAATGTACCTTGAAGGGCTTATTCGTTAAAGTGGTTATAAACCCTCTGGCGGAAGTTACACCTACAGGTAAGCCTAGATTAAGGCTTACCTGTAGGTGCTTGCAATATCTCCGAGATATTTGCAATTTCCCCGAGCGACGCCGCCTTCTGCGCATGCGCCGTCTTGAAAGGGCACGCTGTGCTGTTTCAAGCCGGGGTCATGGCGTTAAAGGCGGCTCCCGCATGCATGCGCGGGAGTGACATCACGCGACTCCGGCCAGTCACAGAGCTGGAGTTCGCGGCCCCCGGAAGAAGAGGGTGAAGATGGACGCTCGCTGCCATGGAGGAAGACGGCGACATTGCGGGTAAGTGTCACATAATGGGCTACTATGTGATGCATAGTAGGCCACTATGCTTTACCTTTGCAGGGAGACAGAGGAAGTAAACCCCAACAGGGTTTACTTCCTCTTTAAATATGAGAAACATTCAAGCAATTTGGAAAGAGCAGAACCGATTGGAATTCACTTTATGTTAGATTGGTTGCTGCTCAGATGTTCAGACTTTGGGGTTGATTTACTAAAGGCAAATAGATATGGGTATTCTTTGCAAAGTTGCAGTGCACAATCACATGCAAGGAAAATAAAAAAACAGCATTTTTGCTTGTACATGACTGGGTGATAGAAATCAGCAGAGCTTCCCCTCGTTTCAGAGCAACGTTACTTGCAGTGCACAGTATATTTGCCTTTAGTAAATTAACCTCAATGGGCCGGATTCAGATAGAATGCTCCATCTTTCTTCCAGCGTAACGTATATCAGATACGTTACGCCGCCGTAACTTTGGGCGCAAGTTCTGTATGCAGAAAGAACTTGCGCCCTTAGTTACGGCGGCGTAACGTATGTGTGGCGGCGTAAGCCCGCCTAATTCAAATGGGGATGTTGTGGGCGTGTTTTATTTAAATTTGACTTGACCCCGCGTATTTGATGTTTTTTGTGAACGGCGCATACTTAACATAGGATACGCCGCACATACCCCTCATATAGCAGGGGTAACTTTACGCCGGAAAAAGCCTACCGCAAACGACGTAAAAAAAAGGGCCGGGTGGTCGTTCGTTTCTGAATCGGCGTAAATACCTAATTTGCATACTCCTTGCGTAACTATACGGAAGCGCCACCTAGCGGCCAGCGTGAATATGCAGCCTAAGATACGACGGTGTAAGACACTTACACCAGTCGGATCTTAGGGATATCTATGCGTAGCGCATAGATACGACCACGCACACTCAGAGATACGACGGCTTATCTGGAGATACGCCGTCGTATCTTCGTTCTGAATCTGGCCCAATGTGTCTTAGGTTATTCACTTACGCCATTTATTTTTTTCCCCCACAGGCACGAGTCTACGTTGGACTATTTACCGACCAGCACAATGAATATTACGATCTTATCGTTCTGAGGCTGCTCTCTATGAATTCTGTGGTGGATCCGTGGGTTTTTATTATCTGCAGAACTTCTAACTTTTACCACCATCTCAGCGTTCTTTGTAACAAGTTGCACACCAAGACCCGCGGGAGAACGCATTTTCTGCGGCAGAGTGTAAGCATCTGATGGAAAGAACTCCACACCTGCGCAGTCAGCTCCTTACTGAACTGTGGATGTATTGTCAAGTACATCAGCCAGTAAATCTACATTCATGCCTCTTTCATGTACGACTATTTAAAGCAGATATACAATCCAATGTAAACATCAAGCTGCGTTCTCAGTCTTGCTGGGATGGAGAAATTATTTATCTTCACATAATTTCTGCTGAAAAGGGGATCCGGCCAATCTGAACTCCAATTCCCCCTCTTTAAAAAATAATTATCAATTTTTTCTTACATTATTCAGTTATTGATAGGACAGACCACATGTAGTACTTTGTACCATCTTCTAAGTTCCTAGGCACATGGCCCGCCAACACAGCGAGCATGGACCTGGCTGCTTTGATAGCCAGCATCTACATTTGGCTCCCAGCACAGGTAAGAAGTATGCAGAGGGAGGCAAGAGGAATGCAGAGGGAGGTGTGGCTGCATACTTCTTACCTGTGCTGGGAGACAGCTGTAGACGCTCCTTGCTAGATGCAGGGTCGAGCAGCTGTGAGCCATGGGGGAGGCATCCTGTTCCACATCACAGCTAGTGTTTAGAGATGGAACACCCTCCTGTTCGATTTGAACAGGGGAAAAGTTCTAACCTGAACGGCAAACCCCATTGAAGTCTATTGGGAGCCGAACAGGAAAAATAACAAGTCCCTATTTTAAAAGCAAGTATTGGCCAAAAAAGGGTATGATGGGGGTCCGGGTACTGCCCTGGTGGACATGTATCAATGCAAAACATTTTTTTAAAAACAATCGTTTTTTTCAAGAGCAGCGATTTTAATGATGCTTAAAGTGCAACAATAAAAATTAAAAATTCCTTTAAATAAAAAAAAAAAAAATGGTGCCTGGGAGGGGCTTCCCCTTAGTCTGACTGTAAAGTGGTGCATCTGTAGCATATATAGAACATGCTGCAGGAAAAACTAAATTTATAAAAGAAAAAAGTCAAATGACTTGTGGTTAAACTGCCAACACCCGGCTATTGAAATGAATAAAGAAACGGTGTGCCCCCCCCTGTTCATACCAGTCCCTTCGGGTCTGGTATGTTGTTTTTTTTAAAATAGGGCCGAAACAACTAATCGATTATGAAATTGATAGATTATTATTTTAATAATCGACTAATCGGCCAGTAACATAATGGGGTTAGAATTTTTTTTTTTTAGCCCTTTATAGTACAAAAAGAGCAAATCGCTACTGTAAAGCCTTGTACACACGATCGGATATCTGATTGAATCTAATCCGATGGATTTTTTAGTCGGATATCCGATGAAGCTGACTTTTATCAGTCTTGCCTACACACCATCAGTCAAAAATCCGACCGTGCCAAAACGCGGTGACATAAAAAAAATATAAAAAAATGCAAAATCGCAGCAAAATTACCTTTTAATTTTTTTTTAAGGTTATTAACGGATTAATCAAAACAATAAATCGCCCAACTAATCGACTATGAAAATAATCGTTAGTTGCAGCCCTAAAAAAAAAACCAAAAAAAACGTGCCCCCCCCCAAAATCCATGCCAGATCCTTATTCGAGCAAGCCGCCTGGCAGGTCAGGAAAGGGGGGGGGGATGAGCGATCGCACCTTCTTTGGGGTGAGGGGCTGCAAATTCAGGTGTTCCCCCGTTTGGCTGAACCGTTCACCCAACTCTACTAGTGTTACAGGGTATCTAGAAAAGTAGGAGATGTTGCTACATGTACTTTGTACCATGGGGAACTAAATAAAGTAAAAGAAAAAATTAAAAAGGGGATCATTTTTCTTTAAACGTTTTAGAAATGTTGTTTTGTTCAGGGTAAGCAAAGAAGGACAATGTGCATTTATACAGTGGAATCTTGGATTGCGAGTAACGTGGTTAACGAGTGTTTTACAATACGAGCACTGCATTTAAAAAAATGATAACTCGGTTTGCGAGTGTTGTCTCGCAAAACGAGCAGGATTCAAGCCAAAGCGGTGTGCAGTACCACGTTTGGTCTGAGGTGGGGGGCCCCCCGGAGCCGAGTGGAGTCGATTGGAGCCGCCCTAAAAAAAATGCTTGGAAAACCTCGGAAATACTCCGTTTCCGAGCATTTGCAAGGTTTTCCGAGTTGAGCCGAGCTGTCCTTGGGCCTTTCCGGGTGTTTCCGAGGCTCTCCGGCGCCCCCCACCTCTGGCCACATGCGGTATTGCATGCCATTGAAGTCAATGCAAAACAAATTATTTTCATTTCCATTGACTTCTATGGGGAAACTCGCTTTCATATGCGAGTACTTTGGATTACGAGCATTCTCCTGGAACGGATTATGCTAATCCAAGGTTCCACTGTAAAGTATATATTTATTTATGTTTTTACACATGCCTAGATTGTGAACTTTAACGAGCAGGGCCCGCTGATTCCTCTTGTACCAAATTGTAATGTAACTGTCTGCCTTAATTTTGTCAAGTGCTGCGCAAACTGTTGGTGCTATATAATTCCTGAAAAATAATAATAATAATAATAATAATAATAATAATGCACATGCTTAGTTCCTTGCTTGGTTCTAGCAGCAGGGTGACTGTGCTTTACAGCTCTACTCATCTTTGTGCAAGTGTGTTCTAATGGTCTTATCATAAAGAAAGCCACTCCGCCCCCCCCTCATCTTTTCCGCTCTCTCACAGAGCTTCGATCTGCTGGTCCAACATTTTGAAAAAGCCTGTGCTTCTGAGTTATGGACCACTTGTACAGATCCCCATAATTCATCACCTAAGTGGCCGATTCCCAGGCCAGTCCTTTCATCTGGTCGGCTTGGGAATTGCCCAGCTATAGTACAGAGTCTTTGTAAAACTGAACAAGCACACCAAGGAAATACATCCACTTTGTGTTCACCAATTGCCTTTCCAAACCCAGATATTACCTTGTTAAAAGTATCAGTGACATCATTGCTGTACTGTACATGGCATGTGCAGAGAGCAGAGCAGTGGGAGGGGTCCAGCAGGCCCCACCCACTACAATCTGCCTGCAGAAAACTACAGGAGGGGGCGGAGACCAGACAAGTCGCCCTACACAAGAAGAGAGAGCGGTCTTTATTACAGGAAGCTCCCGCACAGAGGGAAAGTCTCACACTGGATTACTGTACAGATCTCTGACCTGCAGAAATACACAAATTAAAAAAAAACGATTCACGGAATTTGTTGGAGTATGTATATACAATTTATTTTGTGCTTAATATTAGAGGGATAAAGATCTTTTTTTTGTTGTTGTAATTTTTCCTGGGCAAAACTTCCTCAACCTCCTGGGACCCGCGCTATAGTCAAATGACGGCTACAGCGCGGATCCCAAAATCCAACAGGACGTCAATAGACGTCCGCCCCTTTGGGCGTTCCCCACGCGCGCTCCAGAGCGCGCAGCGGGCAAACTCTGTGTTGGCCGTGTCCCTTGGACACAGCCAATTACAGATCGCCGCGAACGGCCAATCAGAGAGGCCGTTTGCGATGCGATCTGTGCGACCCATGAGAGATGATCTCATATGTAAACATATGAGATCATCTCTCATTGCCGTTTTACACAGAGACAGCGTCCTGTCTCTGGAGAGGAGACCGATCTGTGTCTCTTGTACATAGAGACATAGATCGGTCACCCCCCCAGTCACCCCCCTCCACCCACAGTTAGAACACTATGCAGGGAACATATTTAACCCCTTCCTCACCCTCTAGTGTTAACCCCTTCAATGCCAGTCACATTTATACTGTAATTAGTGCATATTTATAGCACTGATCGCAGTATAAATGTGAATGGCGCCAAAAATGTGTTAAAAGTGTCCGATGTGTCCGCCATAACGTCGCAGTCCCAATAAAAATCGCAGATTGCCGCCATTTCTAGTAAAAAAAAAAATAATAAAAAATAATAATTCTGTCCCCTATTTTGTAGGCGCTATAACTTTTGCGCAAGCCAGGTCGCTTATTGCGATTTTTTTTTTTTTTACCAAAAATATGTAGAAGAATACGTATCGGCCTAAACTGAGAATTTTTTTTTTTTTTTTTTTTTTAAATTGGGATATTTATTATAGCAACAAGTAAAAAATATTGTATTTTTTTCAAAATTGTCGCTCTTTTTTGTTTATAGCGCAAAAAATAAAAACCGCACAGGCGATCAAATACCACCAAAAGAAAGCTCTATTTGTGGGGAAAAAAGGACGTCAATTTTGTTTGGGAGCCACGTCGCACGACCGCGCAATTGTTAGTTAAAGCGACGCAGTGCCGGAAGCTGAAATTTCACCTGGGCAGGAGGGGGTATATGTGCCCAGTAAGCAAGTGGTTAATTTCCTATCCCAGAGACACAACAGGAAATAAGAGAAGAGCTCTACAAAGTGAGGGGATTCCCCTGTTAGAGAGTTCTCATTGAAATAGATATCCACATTGGAAGATTTTCCCGTAGGCTGGGTTCACACCTATGTGAATTGGATGTGTGTTTCCCTGCATCCAATTCGGATAGCAGGAGAATGGGACCGGCTCTCTATAGAGCAGGTGTCCTGTCGAGAAGTGCCCGCTATCGAGAAATACCCGGGTGGAACTGCGCATGCGCAGTACAGAGCCGCAGAACAATTGAGTTGACGATCGGCTTTTGTCTTGAGGCACAATTATGTAGATGAGGGGCGGATATTTACATGAAGGGGACAGATTTTTCAATGATGGGCAGTGCTAGGGTCGGAATTTTTATCGATTGTCAAACAAATCTGCAAAATAAATCTTTATCTGCTATTCTTTCTGGACGTTTGCGGGGTGCGTTTAGTCAATTGAAGGTTGGCTTTTCCTATATTAGATAAAGATTTCTTTGGCAGATTTGTTTGGCCATCGATAAAAATTCTGCCCCCAGCACTGACCATCATTGAAAAATCCACCTCCTTCATGTAAAATTTCTTCCCCTCACCCACATGAACGTGCCTCGGCAACACGAGACAACAGCTGAGCGTAAACTCCATTGTTCTGTGGCTCCGTGCGCCGCTTGCGCAGTTCCACCCGAGCACTATTCGATAGCCGGGCACTTCTCGACAGAACACCGGTTCACATATCTCCGGGGCGGATGCGGAGCGTCTTCGGCTCTGTTTCAGGTTCGAATTCAGGTAAAGATTTGTCCCTGAAACAAAGAACAGGGACACACAGCATTCCTGTGCGATCCGCGGTAGTCTTAGGTGTGAACTGAGCCTAAGCCATTGTTCTGGTGACATTTGTAACATTTTACATTTCCCCTCATTTTGGTCACCAGCACAAAAAAGATAGTGGGCCAGATTCAGATACGACGGCGTATCTCCTGATACGCCGTCGTATCTCTAAGGCTGGCCGGTCGTATCTATGCGACTGATTCATAGAATCAGTTACGCATAGATATCTCTAAGATCCGACAAATGCAAGTGACTTACACCGTCGGATCTTAGGCTGCAATTCCAGGCCAGCCGCTAGGTGGCGCTTCCGTGTCTTTTACGCGTCGAATATGCAAATGAGCATTTACGCCGATTCAGAAACGAACGACCGCCCGGCGCTTTTTTTTTACGTCGTTTGCGTTCGCCTTTTTCCGGCGGAAAGTTACCCCTGCTACAGGGGTAAGTGTGGCGTATCCTATGTTAAGTATGGCTGTCGTTCCCGCGCCGAGTTTTGAATTTTTTACGTTGTTTGGGCAAGTCGTTCGCGAATACGGCCGGACGTAATTTACGTTAACGTCGAAACCAATGACGTCCTTGCGACGTCATTTGGAGCAATGCATGCTGGGAAAATTTGCGGACGGCGCATGCGCTGTTGGATCGGCGCGGGGACGCGCCCGATTTAAATAGTACACTCCCCCTAGCCGCGGAATTTGAATTCCGCCGGGGGATTTACGATACGACGCCGCAATTTTTGAGGTAAGTGCTTTCTGAATTAAAGCGGATGTGCCACGGGAACAAAATATTAAAAGCCAGCAGCTACAAATACTGCAGCTGCTGACTTATTATATATATTAGGACACTTACCTGTCCTGGAGTCCAGCGCCGATCGCAGCAGAGCACGAGCGATCGCTCGTCACTCTGCTGCTCCCCTCGCCATCCACGCTGAGGGAACCAGGAAGTGAAGCGCTGCGGCTTCACTGCCCGGTTCCCTACGGCGCATGCGCGAGTCGCGCTGCGCCCGCGGATTGGCTCACACGCTGTGTGCTGGGAGCCGAGTGTTCCCAGCACACAACGGGCGACAGACGGGATGTGACGGAATGCCCGTCTTTCGCCCGTAGCGTGTGGCCGGAAGTGGGTGCAAATACCTGTCTTTAGACAGGTGTCTGCACCCCCCTCCCCCCTGAAAGGTGTCAAATGTGACACCGGAGGGGGGAGGGTTCCGATCAGCGGGACTCCACTTTAGGGTGGAGAACTGCTTTAAGCACTCGCCTCAAAAACTTGCGGCGGCGGATCGTAAATCAGATAGGTTAGCGGATCTAAAGATCCGCTAACCTATCTGAATCCGGCCCAGTGATTCTACCTATTTATTTACATTTTTTGCCCTATGTGCAACAAATGCGACAAAAACGCACACCTTTTATGAGCCCGGAGCTTTGTGCATTTTTTTTTTTAACAGCATATTTTTGACAAGAAAAAACGCACGTCTCAATGCCATGTTTGGGGAATCCATTAACAACTAATGGCACCGCAAGCGTGACTTTTATTTTTTGCAGACCTGCACCTGCAATCATGTGGTTCATGAAACACCACATAGTGTAAATTCAGCCTCACTTGTAAAGTTACCAAAATATCAGTTTTAAATAATACTTGCAAACTACAGGGATACAACCACAGACATATGTGTGTTTTTTTTCCTGTAAAAAAATAAGGCTAAAATTGATACTTGATACACTTTGAAATAATCTTATAAAAATGTTATGAATTGATTATCACGATCCAATAAATATATCAATTGTTTTCAAATAAATGTTACAGTAACAGTATAAAGTAATACCTACTGACGTGACATTATAGACGTTTCACACACAGTATCAACTCCCTAAATAAACTACCTAAACATTCTTCCCACCACGTCTTTCTGTGGTCAGGAAAATCTTACAGCGGAATAGCAAATCTGCTTGGGAAACAGTTATCTAATATAATCACCTGCAGTGTCTGGGCACAAAGCAAAGCCGATCGTCCTCATATTACACTGCTGATTACTTGGCAAGGAGAGCAGGATATAAAAATAGTTAGCAATTTTTTTTTTTTTTAACCGCAGATACACAGTAAACTTTCTTCAAACCCTGAGAATATATATATATATATATATATATATATATATATATATATATATATATATATATATATATATATATATATTTTTTTTTTAATGCAGAGGACCTACAGAAAAGATTAGGGTAGGTGCAAATTTTTATGTTACACAATGCTTTTGGGCAGGTTTATCAAATACATTATATTGCCAAAAGTATTGGGACGTCTGTCTTTACACACACACTTGAACTTTAATGGCATCCCAGTCTAAAGGCAAGTTTTTAATTTTGTCCGATCGTGTGTATGCTCCATCGGACCAACTTTTTCGGGTTTCATCGGACAAGAAATTCGGTCTGCAAACGGCGAGTGGGAGTGCACTCACATGTAAGTGAGAGATCTCAGGCTCGTATCCACGAGCGCCGAACTCGTTAGTCCCTCTATCTTTTCTCCTGCTAGATCTTTGGAATAGTAGGCTAGCTGTTTGGTCTCCCCAAAGGTTCGCAGTGTGTGGAAATATCTCAGCTGGTGTGGGCTTGTAGCGGCTCCTATTTCCTCTCTCAATGCCTCAGATGGAGCGCTCAGATGGCGTGTTTATACATGGGGAAGAAGTGAACAAACACCCATAGTGTAGCCCAGTCAGCGGTACAAACAGGTTTATTAAAAACAAAGTAAGAACTCACATTAAAACTCAGGAACTCTGCAACAATCCTACGAGTGGCGAACTCGTGTGTCTGTTCGTCAGATGCTGGAGTGTGTCCTGCCTGCCAATCCCGACGCGTATCGTCACCAGGGGAGACCAAACAGCTAGCCTACTATTCCAAAGATCTAGCAGGAGAAAAGATAGAGGGACTAACGAGTTCGGCGCTCGTGGATACGAGCCTGAGATCTCTCACTTACATGTGAGTGCACTCCCACTCGCCAAGACCCCAGCTATCAGCCCCTTCTGCGACGTTATTTCACCATCAGCTTTTTGTTTTCTTTTTGCTTTGTTTTTTCATGTAATACACCGGACGGAGACCTGTATGTGCTACCTAATTGTGGACTATACCTACCAGGACCAGGTTGATCTAAACACATTGTGTTTAATTTGAGGTGAGCAGCTGGGTCCACCAGAGGTGTATACATGTGATCTTGGTGTTGGCTCAACTACTCTATTCCACCCATACTCCGGATCCAAGGGTCTTAGATGTACTTTTTCTAGAACTATTTTCCGTGTTTCTCCCTTAAGAGTGTGTTTTTGTATTATTATTTATACAATACCTACACCGTTGGCGATTGGATTCACTTTTGATGAAATACACCAATACACGGCAGGATTGTGCTAGATCTGGACTTTTTCAGAGTGCCGTGTTCTATTAAGGATTTTCTCTTTATTGTCACATATTATTATCCCCACTAGTCACTTTGTAATTCTATTACTTATTTTCACTTTTTGTCACATACTCTACAGCGCAAGTATTTTATCTGTTACATTTTGCTTCACTTTAGTCTATCGAGGTAGACCTTTATATTTGCAGCAGTATTTTTAGTTTGTCTTTTGTCCCCCTTTCCTTCACTTCTTAGACAGCGCAGGAGTTCACTTTATCCAATAGCAGAAGTTAACCAAAGGGTGGCAGTAAAGAGCAGAAAAACCACGTGATGTTGGGAAATTTTTTGAAAAGTTCACAGAAAAGTCCGAGTGTGTGTATGCTATGGGTGTGACCGGACAACTCACTTCGGACAAAAATCCAAGGGAAAGTTTGTCGGATGTCCAACCGTGTGTACGAGCCTTTATTCCGTAGGGTTCAATATTGAGTTGGCCTACCCTTTGCAGCTATAACAGCTTCAATTCTTCTGTGAAGGCTGTTCACAAGGCTTAGGAGTGTGTCTATGGGAATGTTTGACCATTCTTCCAGAAGCGTATTTGTGAGGTCAGTCACTGATGTTGGACAAGAAGGCCTGGCTCATGGGTCTCCGCTCTAGTTTATCTCAAAGGTGTTCTATCAGGTTGAGGTCAGGACTCTGTGCAGACTAGACAAGTTCCTGCACCCCAAGCTCGCTCATCCATGTTGCTGAAAAGCCCGGTCCAATATTTGCTGCAGGCTAGGACTCTTGCTCACCTTACTAAGAGAAATTTTAGTGTCCTCAAGTTGACTACTAAAAGTTACTGAAGTATCCCATAGTTACCCTGAACCTGTTCAAGATCTGTAATAAAGCATCAGAAAAGCATACCAAAAAGTGCGGGGCAACCAACGGGAAAAGAACCCTGCGGGGGTAAGCACTACAGTAGCCTATAAACAAATACTTCCTGTGATAAAACTATATATCCCACAATCCTTGGGTCTTTCAGTCTAGTGCTCTGCAAGTGAAAGTTAAAGTGAAATTAGAGTGGAAAAAATGTAATCGCGCTGACCCCGAGACCTTTCAATATTGAAATTGAAACAAAATTACAAATAAACTCAACAATAATAAACTGGCAAATAACTCATACATAAATCAATATTGTGATGAATCCATAATAATAAAAATAAATAAAATGAAGGAAAAAAATTAATCCTTCAAAATGTTGATAAACAAACCAAAAAATGTAGTCCATAAAATTACTAGTGCGTGTAAGCACTATTTAGTAAAATGAACACCAGTGCTCTGTGAATAAAGTCCATATAATTGTGAGATGTCGTGTCCAAAAGTCATTGTGTTGAACCCACCACCAATCAGCAGAAATTACTTCTTACCAGCTTGCCACGATGCCCAGTGACAGAGGAGGATCAATGTATGCCTGTAATCAGTCAGCTCTCTCCAAAAACCAGCAAACACAAGTACGAATCTTAAGCAGCGACTCTCGATCAATGAACCATCAGCAGATTCACACGATATAAAAAATATAAACGCTCCAAATAGTGCATTAAATGTGTAAAAAGTTTATTAAAAACAGTTAATATTGCCCTTACAATGTTGCAGATTAAATAGGCCTTTGAGTCTGGTGTGCCGGCCGGTGCACAAACAACAGACACCCGTCCTACTGGGAACCGTATATAGCACGAAGTGACGTCAGTGTGTCGCTCCGCTCTACGTCCGTTTCGTAACAGCTTACTTCTTCCAGGGGCACGAGCAGGGGCAAATCAAACCAAGCCTCGTTCCGGATCACCACCAACCAACGGACATGCGCAGTACCATGCAATGTCAACCTTAACATGGAACTCAGCCGCAATGTCTGTAATGACCCACCAGTCTCTATTAAAATGGAGCTAAGTGGCTAATCCATGGGGCCTGGGCATGTGGATATATTCATCTACAATTTACATCAACACCGCAATGCAAATTATAGACTCTACTCAGGGCCATCTTAATAGCATCATGGACCCCTGGGCAAAGTAATGCTCTGGGGCCCCTATAATAATGACAGTGCAGGTAAACAGACATTAAGACAGCCCTGACTCTACTTCATATTTCAAAAGTAAATTTGATTATTAAAACAGCACGACATATTGTCACTAATCGCGCGCATACACCGGACATGAATCAAATGTATATTGGGGACACCCTCCGCCTTAAGGCAAGGGCAACACCTAGTGGACAATATACATATTATCTCTCTAGCCTAATTCAAACAAACCCCCGGTCCACTGACATAGCAGCCAATGGGATCCATTTGAATCCAATTCACTAAAAAAGGTAAATAAATCAAAAATCTAAAAGAAATGTCCAACACCTTTATCCTCAACCTAAGATTGAGAACTTAGCCATATATTAAATCAATACCCACTAGGGTTATTGGTGAGGTAGCCATACCACATTCCTGTAATCTACCAAAAAATTTATTTTATTTTGCATTGCAACGCGACATGTTGTCACTAGTCGCACGCATACACCGGATATGTACCAAAAATGTATGGGGACATTCTTCGCCCTAACGAAAAGGCGACATCTAGTGGACAGTATAATTATTGTCTCACTAACATGATTCAAACTAACCCCTGGTCCATATCTCCAGTTTATTACTGTCTCCTAAAGCATGTCTACGGTCTCCAAGAGCTCCTATAGCATTTTTGCAGTCTCTGATAATTTCTTGTTGCATGCTTATAGTCTCTGACCAACTACTGTTGCACGTCTGTAGTCTAACAGTTTTCTGTACTTCTCCATTCTCTTAATATTAAGTGTTGCATTTGAGGCCGTGTATAAAGATTAAATTAATGGAGGCTACGGGTCTTTCAGCACTTAGTCTGAGCCGTTAATGGACTGATGCACTGTCCACTCACCCACAGCTAGCTGGGCGTCTGAATGCTTTGAATGAGGAAATGTTAATAGCTGAACTAAAAAGTGCTCAGAGCTGAGCGCTTCCAGGTTCACTGCACAAAGGGTTAAGATTCAACTTCCAATGGACTCCTGGGGAAACCAAAAGTTTTCAAGAAGGCTTAGACAAGCATTGTTCATGGTCAGTTAAGGCCTACAAATATATAAAAATGTGATGCTACATGGCCCAGTTGGGTGGTTCTATAGGTCTGTAGGCACCTTAACCATTTCCCTGCAAGCTGAAGCACTTTTACCTACCCCTTCCATACTTGACGGAAGCCTAAAAAAATCTGCCTGCTGTATCTTTTCATGAGGCTGGACATGAAGCCAATTGCCTTCACAAAATACTACTTCTCAGGGCCAGAACCATATCTCTGCTATCTATAAATGTTATTTGTTCTTTCTACATGTTGATACGTCATAAAACGTATAACAGTCTCTAACATCTGGACATTAAGTTACTCCAGGAGGACAATCATTCTTGGAACATCTGAGCTAGAAATAGTTGTAGCCCTTTGCAAACACAATCACACCCAAAGAGTAACATGACAAGGTAAGAAAATGTTTATCTTACTGCTGCCCTGCCACTCAGCGATTATTCTATTGATGCATGTGAAATCAGTAAGATAATACAGATCAGATATACCAGTCTAGACCAGACGGCTAATGCTGTGCTTAAAGCTGGATTCCATGCACAAAAAAAATAATAATATTTAAATACATTCCTCAATGTTCACAAAGGGTATTAATCCACTTCACTTTTCTGGCATGAAAGGCCTTTTGAAATCAAGAAGTTACCTTGCCTGTCAGGTGAGAGCATTCGGGCGGCTCCGCTGCCGGCCGATCGCTCTCACACGCACGAACGTAAACGCATAAGCTGGGGTGCCAACATGTGAAAACGTAGACTGTGATACACATGTTACATATCGCCTGTAGTGGGAGCAATAATTCTAACACACTGTTGCTCTGTAACTCTAAACTGATACCTATAGGGGGGTTTTGAAGCGTTGCCTATAGAAAATATAGGGTACTGAAGGTTGTTGCCATTTCACGGGTGCAAATGGCAACAATAGATATTGGCAACAACAATGTTGGATATCTATTTACTTGGTGCAACCTCATCTTTTATATTTTATCAAAAATTCATGTTAGTGTGTTTTTAATTGAAATTTTGCGTTTCCTAGACCTTTACGGTAACATGTGACATAAAAAATTGCAACTACCACATTTTTTTTCTCTGGGATGCCTGCTTTCAGAAAATATATAATATTTGTGGGTTTTGTGTAATCTTCAGGCCTAAAATTATTTTTTAAACGTGTGCAAAAAAAAACGAAAAAACGGCTTTGGCAGCGGAGGGGTTAAAATGGCATTTACAAATGATACGGTGACCACAGTACCATGGTAAAAATATGCTCACTCTTGTCGTCTGAGCCTATATGTTTTCACAGCAGAGATGACTACAGCAGCCGCTAGCAATAATCACAAGTGAATTTGGAATGTTGGTTGTACCCAACTTGGTACATTCAGCCTGCCCACATAAGGTTCAAATCCTGGCCGGTCCCTGCTGAACCGGACTAGATTTGAATCGACTATGGCCAGCCTAATTGGGTCTGTTAGAAGAGTGTTTCACATTTTGGGAAATTCCAGAGATAATCACAACACAAAATACAATTCACAGGAATGGAAAGATTGATGGGAAAGCCTACCCATAGAGATGTGAAATGATATTGTGCAATACTTCTAAATTTACTTTTTCACACATTGTAAAATACTGAAGAATCTGAATCACAAAATTTCAAGCAACCACAAACTGATCATTAAAGGCTTATGCAGCTCTCACAGAGGGAAGGGCTGAGTCACTAATCATGTAAGGTTTAAAGGGGAAAAATAAGGGGAAGAAGCAAAATTATACATGCAGACCAAAAAACTCGGATCACTTCTGGTCAGAATTATGGCCTACTGCCCTTCGTGGACTGTGTGCAAGACATATTGATATATATATATTTTTTTCTCATTCAATGTTTTTATTGATGTAGTTTTCAGGAATAACAGAAACAGAAAGGGGAATAAGGGGTAAACATTCAATCATATTTAAGGAAATAAATGGGTATAACTGAAAGAACAGTTATAATAAATGTGTTAACATTGCAATCTATTATAAGGTATAAGATCAAGAAAATCATCCGGCATCCCCAGACACCGCATCCTGGAACAAGTAGTGTCGTGAGGGGAGGACGAATCATTTAATAATCAAATACCGAATCAATATATCCTTATTAAAGAATAAAGATTGAATAACATTAGTCTGGATATAAGTAAAATTTCAACAATAAGAAAAAAAAAAGGGGAAAATTCATCTAAATACACAAGTAAATAAATAAAACACAGTATAGAGATACTAAAATCACTATCAACAAGTCTGAATTAATTTTCATACATCTAAACTATCTCAATAGTCAGGCCCAAGGATCATGGAGTTTGTAGGTATTTAATCCACAGGGACCATATCTCGTCAAATTTTGCTTGTTTGTCTTTGGAGGATGCTGGTCAATTTTTCATTGACCATAATCCATGAAAGTTTACTTTTTAACACTCTAATACTTATAATTGAAGTTTTCCATGCACGTGCTATCGCAATCTTGGCATATTGAGATTTAAATGTGCACTAATGTCTAAACTCCAGCCTTCCCTTCAATAGTGCACAGGGGCACGGGCTCCTCTTCTGTAATGAAATTACTCTGATTTCACCACACACTCTAAAATTTCAGATTGTATATTAACCACTTTCCGACGGCTGGCCGTCATATGACGTCATGGGCTTTGTGGGGGTATATCTGAATCAGAGGCGTTGCTAGGGGGGTGCGGCCCGCACTGGGTGACACCCGCTAGAGGGGTGACACCATCCCGATTAAAAAAAAAAAATATTATATATATATATATATATATATATATATATATATATATATATATATATATATATATATATATATATATATATATATATATATATATATATATTTTTTATTATTTTTTTTTTTCAGTTGACATGTGGGGGGGGCGGCTCCCCCCCCTGCGACTGCAGCTATGAGCGCCGCGGAATCGGAGCGCCACGGTACAAGAGGAGGGGGGGTTGCGGGGTGACACAGCAGCACCATCCATCCCCTCCTCTCACAGCCACGGGCTGTTAGCGGTGCTCGGCAGTCGGTACACAGGCACAGCCCCCTCCTCTCTGTTTGTGTGTACAGAGGGGGAGGGGCCGAGGGGACCTTCTGTCCATGTGCCGTGGCGCTGCCTGCGATGATCTGAGGCACTGAATGGGGAGGGGGGGGTGTTTGCACCTGGGGGGATTTCACTGAAGGGGGGGGTGTTTGCACTGAGGGGGGGTTGTACTAAGGGGGTGTTTGCACTGAGGGGGTTTTCACTAAGGGGGGTTTGCACTGGGGCATTGCACCGAGGGGGTTTGCACTGAGGGGGGGGGATTTGCACTGAGGGGGGGTTGCACTAAGGGGGGGTGTCTGCACTGAAGGGGGTCTGTGTAACATGCAGGGGTCCAGAGGTGCAGGTGGCTGTGTAATGTAAAAGGGGTGCAGTGATGCCGGGTGCTGTGTAATGTAAAGGGGTCCAGAGGTGCAGGGGGCTATGTGATGTAAAGGGGTCCAGTGGTGCAGGGGGCTGTGTAATGTAAAAGGGTCCAGAGGTGCAGGGGGCTATTAGATGTAAAGGGGGCCAGTGATGCAGGGTGCTGTGTAATTTAAAGGGGTGCAGAGGGCTGTGTAGTGTAAAAGGGTCCAGAGGTGCAGGGGGCTATGTGATGTAAAGGTGTGCAGAGGTGCAGGCGGCTGTGTAATGTAAAAGGGGTGCAGTGATGCAGGGTGCTGTGTAATGTAAAAGGGTCCAGAGATGCAGGGGGCTATGAGATGTAAAGGGGGCCAGTGATGCAGGGTGCTGTGTAATGTATAAGGGTGCAGAGGGCTGTGTAGTGTAAAAGGGTCCAGAGGTGCAGGGGGCTATGTGATGTGAAGGGGTGCAGAGGTGCAGGCGGCTGTGTAATGTAAAGGGGTCCAGAGGTGCAGGGTGCTGTGTAATGTAAAGGGGTCCATGGGTGCAGGGTGCTGTGTAATGTAAAGGGGTCCATGGGTGCAGGGTGCTGTGTAATGTAAAGGGGTCCAGAGGTGCAGGGTGCTGTGTAATGTAAAAGGGTCCAGAGATGCAGGGTGCTATGAGATGTAAAGGGGTCCAGTGATGCAGGGTGCTGTGTAATGTAAAGGGGTCCAGAGGTGCAGGGTGCTGTGTAATGTAAAGGGGTCCATGGGTGCAGGGTGCTGTGTAATGTAAAAGGGTCCAGAGATGCAGGGTGCTATGAGATGTAAAGGGGTCCAGTGATGCAGGGTGCTGTGTAATGTAAAGGGGTCCAGAGGTGCAGGGTGCTGTGTAATGTAAAGGGGTCCATGGGTGCAGGGTGCTGTGTAATGTAAAGGGGTCCATGGGTGCAGGGTGCTGTGTAATGTAAAGGGGTCCAGAGGTGCAGGGTGCTGTGTAATGTAAAAGGGTCCAGAGATGCAGGGTGCTATGAGATGTAAAGGGGTCCAGTGATGCAGGGTGCTGTGTAATGTAAAGGGGTCCAGAGTGCTGTGTAATGTAAAGGGGTCCATGGGTGCAGGGTGCTGTGTAATGTAAAGGGGTCCATGGGTGCAGGGTGCTGTGTAATGTAAAGGGGTCCAGAGGTGCAGGGTGCTGTGTAATGTAAAGGGGTCCAGAGGTGCAGGGTGCTGTGTAATGTAAAGGGGTCCAGAGGTGCAGGGTGCTGTGTAATGTAAAGGGGTCCAGTGATGCAGGGTGCTGTGTAATGTAAAGGGGTCCAGAGGTGCAGGGGGCTATGTGATGTAAAGTGGTGCAGGGTGCTGTGTAATGTAAAGGGGCCCATAGGTGCAGGGTGCTGTGTAATGTAAAAGGGTCCAGAGGTGAAGGGGGCTGTGAGATGTAAAGGGGTTCAGTGATGCAGGGTGCTGTGTAATTTTAAAGGGGTCCAGTGATGCAGGGGGCTGTGTAATGTAAAGAGGTCCAGTGATGCAGGGTGCTGTGTAATGTAAAGGGGTCCAGAGGTGCAGTTGTGGAGAGGGGTACACAGTAGTAAAAAAAAGATATTGAAGGATGCAGAGGTATGCAGGGGGCACAGTGGGGTGTTTTTACATTTTAACGTGGGGGGGTGCCAGATATTGGATCCGCCCCGGGTGCCAAATGCTCTAGGTACACCCCTGGCCTATAGGCTCCTGAGATGTGAATTCCGGTTCTGGAGAAAGAGAGCACTTAATTTGATATAAGCCCAACAAAATTAGGATAAGTGCAAGCTCCTAGCTGAAAACCCATGGTGCTGATGCCAGATCAAAAGGGAGGGCCACAGGCTGACAGAGACCCTCTCTCATCACGAAGCACAGAAAAAGACACTGACATTCGCAAAATGGGACATGCATGTATGCGTCCCTGATGTCCGAGGACGCCAGGACGTCCTCCGGATGGAGCGCAGCTACCACCGAACGAATGGATTCCATGTGGAACTACCCGACATTCACAAAGGTATTTAGGGCCTGAGGCCTATAGAAAACCCCAAACCTCTTGTCCTGCAGAAAAGGTAAAATGACCCCGCAGCTTTGCAAGTCCCACACTGCTCAAGGCAGACCGACGGGCCGGGAGAGGAAGACACGAGGAAAGAACTTTGTTCTGTGGATACCCTATTTAGCACTCCGGAGAGACCACCTCGCAGACCCACTGGTCGGAGAGCAGGGAGGTTTCACTGAATTGTGAACCTGCAAGCCGCCCCTCCCACCTAGAGACAGGGAGGGAAGGCTACATACATTGGCAGGATTTGCGTGTCGGCGTGACCAGCTTACGCACCCAGGGACGGATAAGTCCCCCAGCTGGGCCTTTGACAGCCTGGGAGGGTTGCCCCTAAATAATACACACACATAGTGTGTATGTATATTATGTAGGTGTATGCACACATGCCTTGGAGGAAACCGGAGTACCCGGAGGAAACCACACAGACACAGGGAGCGACAATGCAAGCTCCAGGCAGAATTGGCGTCAGTGTCCGGATTCAAACCAATGACTCTCTTGCTGCCAAGTAATGGAGTTAACCACTACACCACTGTGTGCATAAAACCATTCTGAAACAGAAGCCCTGGATAACAAGGGCGCAGCATTCAATGAAGCATCACAGACCTATATGAGGCCCTGGACCAGCTGGTCCGCTAGCCTAATAACTTTGGGAGAGAGTCGGTGCTCCTCCCCTGTCTGGTGCAAAATGCTCACTCCATGAGTGACAGACCCCAGAGTAGTGCCCACAAAGGCCGCAAGTCAGACCCCAGCATGGTAAACATGGAACGGGTCAGTACTTCGGAACTTCTATCAGTCAGATCCATACAAGCGGGGGTTTCCGCAATAGGGAGAGAGGTCACCTATACATGACACCCGGAGGGTCCACCACCGGAGAAGAAGCCCACCTTTTGAAAAGGCTCTTCTTTAAAGGGGCACTGAACCGCCCGGCAGTGAGGGACTACAAAAGCCCTCAGCGGCTGTTCTCATTCCGCCTCTTAGAAATTATCAAAGAAGGGCACAGAAGGAAAAAAACCCAGCTGCACTATCCAGCTTAAGAGAGTCCCTTGCAGCAGTGAGAAGCGCACCCATAAATGCCTTATCCTGCTTTTTTTTTTTACTACCCAGGTACCTGGTCCATGGCTCCATAACAGAGCATTCCCCAGGGGATAACGGGGGAAGGGGGAACTCTTTTACCGCCCATCCTCAGATCGCCCACCCTGGCACAAAAGTGTCCAGGACCAGCAATAAAGCCTCTGTGGGAGTCCCAGGTGCTAACAGCTGCTGCCATCACCAGCATGTTGGGGAAGGATCCAGATACTGACTCCAAAACCATTATGAGGAAAAAAACTCCCAGGGCCCAGTTTAGACCTGAACAAAAAAAAAAATACCACTCCTGCTGCGCTGACCGGGGGATTACCCAGGGGACTCACCACACCTAAGGAGCCTGCTCACCGCCGCTGCCCGTTTCCAGCACACCGCTGTGTGTGAGGAGAAAAGCCGTGAGGTATCCGGTGGTGCTGTGTGAGACGAACGGCACCGCGCGCCATAGGAACCAGCACTAGAGGCCAAGGACTCAGGCAAGATGGCCACCGAGCGCAGCATATGGAGCCTCACAGCGCGGTTACAACAAAATGGCGCCAGTGCCACCAGAATGGCGGCTAAACGCCGTAATTTAAACGGTGAAAGCCTAAAAAGGCTGCACAGCACCACAAAACCTCCAGAAAAAAGGACCCCCAGCGTTAAAAAAAAAACATATAGGACAGCGCACAGTCCCTCAGCAAGGTGCCCCCCCCCCCCCACCCCGACAGCAATGAAACAGCAGAGGGAGAAAAGGGAGCAGGGAAGGAAAGATATCCAAACCCCAGGAATGCTCAGCCATACCACCCCACCTAAGAGGGAAGAGACTGTACTTACCTGTCCACGCGGCGACTTCGCTGACGCATTCCAGACAGGCGTACAACCGCAATGGAGGTAGCTGTCGGCCAGGTCCACTGTGAGTGAGGCCCAGCCCAGTCATGTGCGGACCTCGGAGCAAAGTTCACTGGCCACCCCAGGAGTCATGGGGCATGTCGTGGCAGACCCAGCCTCTTTGCAAAGGTGTGCTCACACTCGCTGGCCGGACTGAGAAGACTACAAGGATCTATAATATCCAGCCTCTCTCTCAGCCGACAGTTGACAGAAGTCAAAAGACAAAAATAAAATAAAATAAATACTTTTCCTCAGGGCGCTGGGCCCAAAGGGAGCCATACGTCCTTTTTCTTTTGCTAGGCAGAACGAAACTGAGACTGCATGCTGCAGTGAGGAGGGTTATGTCTGGAGGGACCGCCCCCTGGGCTGTTTACTCTGTTAATGTAACATGTATTTAACTATTTAACATGTTTCTGCCTAGTCCTCTTCTGTAAACAGGGAACACAACCCACTTGTCGAGATTTAAGGAGCTGTGTCCGTCCATGGACGATAAGAGAAAAACAGATTTTCACATGTACACAAAAAGTACCAGAAAATGCCTCATCTTCAAGTGGTTAACACCTGTTTTTTGTTTTCATACTATGGAGACAGTGTGGCTATACTTTAAACCTAGTTATTCTTCTTTAAAGCAGTACCACCTTGTAGATTGTAGAGGTCACTGTTGCTTGTTGAGTTTTTTCATCAGTAAGAAAAATCTTGTGCCAGCAATCATTAAAGGGGTTGTAAAGGTTTGTTTTTTATTTTCTAAATAGGTTACTTTAAAGGGGTTGTAAAAGGAAATTTTTTTTTCCCTAAATAGCTTCCTTTACCTTAGTGCAGTCCTCCTTCACTTACCTCATCCTTCCATTTTGCTTTTAAATGTCCTTATTTCTTCTGAGAAACCCTCACTTCCGGTTCTTCTGTCTGTAACGCACCACCGTAATGCGAGGCTTTCTCCCTGGTGTGGAGAAAGCCTCTTGAGGGGGGAGGGGGCGAGCAGGATGGTCAAGTCTTTTGCTAAAGGTTTTCTTCTAAGATTGCCCTGTATTTGGTTCCATTGCTCTTTCCATCAACTCTGACCAGCTTCCCTGTCCCTGCTAAAGAAAAGCATCCCCACAACATGATGCTGCTACCACCATGTTTCACGGTGGAGATGGCGTGTTCAGGCTGATGTGAAGTGTTAGTTTTCCGCCACACATATCGTTTTGCTTTTAGGCTAAAATATTCCATTTTGGTCTCATCTGACCAGAGCACCTTCTTCCACATGTTTGTGTGTCCCCCACATGGCTTCCGCGCAAACTGCAAATAGGACTTCTTATGGCTTTCTTCTTGCCACTCTTCCATAAAGGACAGGTTTGTGGAGTGCACGACTAATAGTTGTCCTGTGGACAGATTCTTTTACCTGAGCTGTGGATCTCATCATCATGGACCTCTTGGCTGCTTCTCTGATGAATTCTCTCCTTGCAGTTTAGGTGGACGGCCATATTTTGTTAGGTTTGCAGTTGTGCCATATTCTTTCCATTTTCAGATGATAGATTGAACAGTGCTCTGTGAGATGTTCAAAGCTTGGGATATTTATTTTATAACCTAACCCTGCTTTAAACTTTTCCACAACTTTATCCCTGCCCTGTCTGGTGCGTTCATTGGCCTTCATTATGCTGTTTGTTTACTAAGGTTCTCTAACAAGTTCTGAGGGCTTCACAGAACATCTGTATTTATACAGAGATTAAATTACACACAGGTGGACTCCATTTACTAATTAGGTGACTTCTGAAGGCAATTGATTCCACTAGATCGTTAGGGGTATCAGTGTCAAGGGGGTGAACACAAATCCACACTTTTCAGATATTTATTTGTAAAAAAAATTGAAAACCATTTATACGTTTTCCTTCCACTTCACAATTATGTGCCACTTTGTGTTGGTCTATCACATAAAATCCCAATAAAATGAATCTAAGTTTTTGATGGTAACATTAGAAACTGTGGAAAATATCAAGAGGTGTGAATACTTTTCAAGACAATGTACACTGTAATGCCCCGTACACACGATCCGATTATCAGACGAATGATCGTCCGTTTTATTTTGTATGCTAATCTCATGTCGAATCTGATGAGTTTACTAAAGTCACGAAAATTCTCGTACGGCAGAATAAAAAATCGGAAGTGATGACATGTGTTGTAATGCATTTGTATTGCATTTTCGAACGACAGCTGTACTGATTATACGAAAATCGAACGATCTGGCATCGTACGAAAAAGATTTTCGTGCATGTCCGATAAATAAAATCGGATGAACTGTCCTGATCGGCTCTCGGAAGCGCTGTACTAATGATCCGATTATCGTACGATCGTTTCGAAAGCGGCATTTTCCGTACGATTTTCGGATCGTGTGTACGGGGCTTTCAAGAAAGAACAATAAAGTATTTGTTATTGCTTATCTAGTACACAAGCTTACAGAACTCCATCTATGCCATACCCCAACTACAGTATACATCCCCTATATGTACTGTATACTGTGGAACCAGGAGCCCAATTATGATTTAGAAGTGTACACCAGCAATCCCAGCTATCTGAGAGTGTTGTGTGTAGAGGCACAATTGCTGACTCTCAGATCAGCTAAGAAGCAGCTGGCATACTTGTGGGTAGGTGTAGTGTGGAGCAGCGTTAGAGATTACTTGGAATCCAGATGAAGAGTGCACAACGGTAGGAAGGCAACCCGACTGAGCAGTGGGTCTTAGGTGTGTCGACAGCGAAAAATGTGGCCTTGCCGGAGAGGCTTCCAGGAAGATGATGTGACTCATGTGCTTTCCCTTCTAATCCAGCCTTTGACTGGACAGGGCATGGAGAAGAAGCACAGAGATGAACTCATCTCTCGTACTCTGCTTTCACCTCCTATCAGTATATTCCTTAGCACATGAACTGATTGGCTCCATTTGCTGCTCTCATTCACACTCCAGCTCTTATGTACAAGGACTGTAAGAGGCTGATACCAAGTCACAATCCGGTATTTATACACACCGCTTGCATTTACAAAAACACAATAGTCAACATTTCGGAGATGTCAGAGGAAGGAGGTTAGGGGGAATTTTTCAACAGGGAAACCTGCTCTAAAGCCAACAGTTACTTTGATGAGATGATCACTTATTTCTTTCACTGTCTCTGAGGCAGGAAATGAAGAGAAATCTCCCAGATGGGATTCAGACAGCAAAAGAATTATGACAAGGGTCTTAATGCTAAACTCTAGGCAGTTAAAAAGACACTAATTAATGCAGCTCTATAAATCATTATTTCCATCACTCTCAGTACCAAAGTAAAATGATCATCAGGACCAACAGAGGGCAAATCTCCCCAGCATGCACACATAACAGCAATAAGACCCTGAGGACTCATTCAAATGGGTGCCAACACTGGTCCTGCATGCATGTGCCACTTTTGTTTGGGCATCTGCATCCACCCAGAGCTGCCTACAGGCAGTCTATAGAAGACACAACATGTGTTTCAGGTCTGTGCACCCGCTCCTGCATGTCATATTTTGTATTATTATATAGCTCAGGGAAGATGGCAAAAATGCATGCATGCAAAATAGGTGTCAGTGGCTGTCTGAATGAGCCCTGATAGTTTTTCAACCCCTTCCATAAACTGTCCAAAAATGCTTTACATACACTTAAGCTACTGAAAACAATTTAAAATTTTCTTGGAGGTCACCTCACTTACAGTGCAGTGTAAAATGGCCGATAAAAGGTTATATGACTCAGTAGCAGGAGATTAGAAATCATCAACGTAATGAAGCCTTTGAGATAAAGAGACTTGTTAATGTAGTGTTCGACGATGGACGACACCAACAAACTAAGAGCGACAACAGCACGGCATCACAGAAAAGGACAAATTGGCGCACTGACATTTCAGAAGCGATTGGTGCGTTGCCAAGTTCAACAGAGGCCTGGGATAATGTGGTTATGCTGATAAAATATTTCTGCGTTCAAGTCATGTAACTAATATTAAAGGAAGAGATAGTAGGTCCTGCTAGGCAACAGTCTATTAAATTAATAGTTTCAGCACATTTGTTTTCATCTATTTTATTTATTTTTGGGCTTTCCCATGATAAAAGGATGAAAGATGAACAGCTTGACAGAAGGGTAGGGAACTGACACTTTGTTTCCTATGTCAGGCTCAATCCCTTCTGTAATCAAGTGAAACTCAACCACCTGGGTGGAGAGAAAGTGTTGCTAGCCCAAAATATGATTCATTTGAAAAACTGCTCCCAAGGGCCTATAGGCAGCTAGAAAACAATTGGACTGAAGAGAATATATCAAAAACAGTTATTTATTAAGTACAAATACAGTGGAAACTTGGATTACAAGCATAATCCGTTCTAGGAGAACGCTCGTAATCCAAAGTACTTGAATATCAAAGCGAGTTTCCCCGTTGAAGTCAATGGAAACTAAAATAATTTGTTCCGCATTGACTTCAATGGCATGCAATACCGCAGGTGGGGGGAGCCTCGGAATAACTCGGAAAGGCCCAAGGACACCTTGGCTGAACTCGGAAAGGCTAAGGAACTGAGTACAACTGTGTCTCCTTACATTGGATCATTGCATCAATAGCTGGGGTAAGAATTATATATATATATATATATATATATATATATATATATATATATATATATATATATATATATATATAAATATTTTACTGGGAAATATTAATTTAATTGTGCTCAATGCGTTAAGATAAAGGTTAAGGCTGCATTCACACCTAAGCGTTTCAAAGTAGCGTGTTTTACAGCAATTTTATCTTGTGTTTTTTTACTGCGTTTTAGCCACATTTTTTCCGTGATTTTGTTCAGGTCACCAATGCAAAAGACAGAAAAATGCCTGCAATCTGCCCCAAAGAAGCTTATGTTCTTTTTTGGGCTTAGGGCGTTTTGCTTCAGGCGACAAAACGCTCAAATGTGAATAGGTGCCATTGAAATTAATGGGATTTTGCTTTTGGGGATTTTGCTTTTGGGGATTTTTCAGGTGTTTTATGAGCTGAAAACACTCAGGTGTGAATGCAGCCTGCAGGTTTAATACTATGTAGGGGGGGGGGGGAAACTGTTGAATCTGTACCCTACTGGTTGCCCTGAACCTTGCAAGTCCTCCAACACCTCCGACGCCTTGGGTTCAGACATTTTTAGCAGTAACCAAGACATCTTGAAACACAAACACACAAATTGGGTAACAGTTGAACTTTGTTTACTGAGGCAATAAAGACATTAAAGTTTAATGACATAAGATTGTTTCTTATAGTAGAATCTCTTGAAAAGTACCGCTGATAACAGAGACAATTATAGCAGCAAATGATAATTGATGGCAGAATATATAAAGCAATTAGACACAGTCAAAACCATGTTTAGACAAGAAAAACCCATGGGAACAGGCAGGAGGGCAGAGGAATGACCTTTGGCAGACCAATCCCTTCTGTACCTCAACTCACAGGTCCATATAAAATATATCTGTAGCGCTCACCCCCAAAGGAGCCGCTGTTAAGTTTGGGATCGGCCTATTTACGTTACCTTCTGACTTGGTCTAGGGGTGATAGCTGTGAGTGTGAATAAAGAGCAAGTGTCCAGACGTCAGTTGAGTTTCAATGCTTTATTCCAAGGCCCAACATGGCCAACATCAACATGACACGCAATAGAGGAAAGTTGATGAGCGTAGAGAAACTTTAGTATCAGGCCTTGGATATAAAAGAGAGCAAGCCTGCTCTCAGCAATAATGTAACCCAACTCGTCGCCACCACAATCAGGGTGGGTAAAGTGCCCCCGGACAGGCGTCTATCACAGGCCTGGCAGCCGGAGCGCCACTTAAGGATTCACTGGGAGGAACAGGCCTCTGCCACAGGCTTGACAATTTGAGATTTGTGAAATTAGATTTGCGCGAATCCTCCCAGTCAGTTCAGATAGTGTCACCCACTGACAGCTTGAGCATACCTGTCATGCAGTGTGGTGACTGGATCCCCGATGGTCCGTCTAGGCCTCCTGGACAACCTCTGATTCTAGGTTCTCCCGAGCCAATCCCCCATCGCACAGCTCCCGGCTTAGGATCTTCTCAGCAGAAGGTTGGGACCCAGCCAGTCGCTGGGGCCCCTCGCTAGGTTGGGATGAGGCTCCGCATGGTGCATGACCCCAGTAGAGCAGGCCACGGTGGCGGGACCCATGGATGCTCGCACCCTGAAGGTGGATATCGCACCTGGAACTCAGGCCCCACACAGAACAGCACAGCCCAAAGGCGGTTGCCCAGATATATCCCCTCCCAGCATGCCCAACGAGGGAAGAACTCCTCTGATTGGCTGCTAGGAGAAGGTGGGTCTGTCAGAACCCCTCTAGCGCCAGCTACCGCCCGGGGGTGATAACGCACCCCCAGAGCGCAGACCGACCTAGAGGACACATTCTGAAATTGGCAACAGCCTAAATTTCCATAAACTATGAATGGGAGTAAACTAATCCTCCCATTCCCCACTAACTGTAGCGTAGCGCCCGTACTGAAAAGTAAGGGGGCACTACATAACATTGTATGCAATACAACACAAAGGGCTTAATCTGAAAAACTTTAACCGGCTCCTTTAAGAAGTAGAGTCCCAGGTAAAACAAAGCCTTTCTGGCACTATAAATATCAATCCCTTGTGAGGGGGGGAGGTTAGGTGTAATCCCGTTGAAGAAAAGAAGCCCTTGAAATTTCAACTAGCACTTGGGTGATTTTGTCTGAAGATGTCCTGAATAGCATAGTAAGGCTGGTGTGTCCTGACAAGCAGAGGATGCAAAGTGTGCCTGTGATATCCTGACACAAGATGTACACTGTTGTAGTTGCTTGACAAGGTTTAAGTGTGGCACAGAATTCTACAGGTGTAGGCAGAAAGAAAGACAACATGGTCTACATGCAGTGTCTCTCATCAGTAGAGGATGGGCAAGTGTCTACTCACCAATTCCTGTGACTGGTGGTGTCAAAGACAAGGTGCGAAGGCTCTACAGCGACTTTCTCAAGGTCCTGGCTGAAGCGATAGGGACGTCCAACCTCACTTTGCACTGCGGCTCAGCTGGATCTGGTGTGGATTGAGTAGAAGCAGCCTCTAGGCTGCCCCCAAACAACCAGATGAGGCTGGCAGTGGCAATGGATGCCCCTTCAATGCACATATGATGACTCTCTCTCTCTTGCACAGGCCGCAACTCAGCCACAGCACTGCCTGACCCAGAGTCCTTGCTTGCAGATCCAGGCCGGGGTCCCAACAGAAATATCCCATCCGCTCACAAGTCCTATTTGCTCTCCCAGGATCCTCTTCTACCTCCCCAGTCGACTGGTATTTGTAGTTTAAAACAGTCCAGCTGAATGCAAACCTTATTATGATTTCAAAAGGATCCAAAAAACTATTTGATAATAAATGGCTTCATGTGATTGCTATCCTTAAATAAAAGACAGCTTTTTGGCATGATCAGTCATATTTTCAATATTAATGCCAAAATTTCTCAATTTCGGCCAGGGTATGCAAACTTTTGAGCTCGACTGTATATGGACACGTCACCTCTGCCTCCCCATCCACACGTCACCTCTGCGGCCCCGTCCACACGTCACCTCTGCGCCCCCGTCCACACGTCACCTCTGCGCCCCCGTCCACACGTCACCTCTGCGTCCCCGTCCACGCGTCACCTCCGCGTCCCCGTCCACGCGTCACCTCCGCGTCCCCGTCCACGCGTCACCTCTGCGTCCCCGTCCACGCGTCACCTCTGCGCCCCCGTCCACACATCACCTCTGCGTCCCCGTCCATGCGTCACCTCTGCGTCCCCGTCCACGCGTCACCTCCGCGTCCCCGTCCACGCGTCACCTCCGCGTCCCCGTCCACGCGTCACCTCTGCGTCCCCGTCCACGCGTCACCTCTGCGTCCCCATCCACGCGTCACCTCTGCGTCCCCATCCACGCGTCACTCTCCACATGTCACCTCTGCATCCCTATCCGCACACTTCACGTCTGCGTCCCTAAGTCAGGTCTGCGTCCCCACGTCACGTCTGCGTCCTTGTCCACAGCAAATCTCTGCACCTATTCAACATCTGAAGTCTGCCTTCTTCCACATCCCACTTCTTCACTAGCTGTCCATAGCTCCCAGATAACACTGTATCCAAGATCAGGCCCAGGTACTCCAATCAATCAGCTGGGTCCAGTGATAGCTTTTGGAGAACGTGAATTCACCGGAATCTCTGCAGAATAGGCACTGTCCATTTATAATAAAAATAGTGCAGCACTACTTTCATTTAATTCCCATTTGTGCTGTGACTCATTTTTAATATACAAAAAAAACTAGAATTTTTTTTGATTCCCTGCAAAGCAGGGGAAAAAAACAGCAAGATCACCTAGTAATAGCACCATATAACATACACATAGCTAGGCAGACATTAAACCCCTTCTCAGCCAGTGTCATTGGTACAGTGACAGTGTTTAGCCCTAGCACTGATCACTGAATTAGTGTCACTATTGGTGTCAGTGTCAGTTAGCGTACCGCCCAGCCAGCGTCATCTAGTGTCAGACTTCCCGCCATACTATTACAATCCCATTATAAGTCGCTGATCAGCCCCATTACTAGTATAAATGGAAAATAGTAGAAATTGCGCTTGGAGGACTGAAAAAGCTGCTGGCACTTCACTAAATATAAAATAGTGTACAATCAATTATATACATTATAGTACATCGCTAAATGAACACCCAAAACAATACAGTGATTTTAATCAGAGCTATAAACTCTGAATTCAAAGGATGTTATTTATATATATGAAATAAAGTGAAAACACAATTATAGTGTGAAAAAATATGTAGTCCTGCAAATGAGGAAACACAATCAGTAACCCAATGAACAAAGGGATCACTGGGAAGAATACGTCCCAAGAAAATTGCGACCAGATTCCCTCGTGAGAAAGTAACGAATCCAAAAATTCAATGATCAATCTGTGATCCACCACCAAAAGATATGTAGCCAACTCGCTTACCAGAAAGTGTGGACTATTAGTAATGCGTCAGAAAGGTTGTAAGATGTTGAAAGATCTCCATTTTTCCACTCTGGTTCAATCGTACCAGAAGAGGTATAGCAGGTCTCCCAATGCTCCAGATCCAGATAGGGGGGTCACCAACCTCTCACAATATTATTCAGTCTCATGGATACATGCAAAGGAATACCAAGCATCCACACATAGTATAAAACCATTAATACAATCCTTTATTTAAAACGTACCAAACACTTACAAGAATCCACTTGAAAACAGCACAGTATACAGACATCAATCCTTGAGGCAATAAATGCAGACCATGGGTCAAAAACGCAATGGCATCATGGACACAAGCTCCAACTGATGCGTTTTGTCTCATCAGACATCGTCTAAGTTTAATTTGTATAATTTGCTTGTTAAAATCATTTTGAAACAGCATAACAGCACAAAATGTTTTTTAGTTTGTTACTGTATGCACAGTCCATTTAATATTGGCTGACAGGGTTTGGATGGACTGGCCCTTTAACAGGTAATCATACAGGTATCCTACAATGTGGATACACAGAGAACGAAGCAGACCTTGGTAAAGATCCAGGGTGCCATGGACAGGCCAAAGGGAAAGGGCAACAAATTGGTAATGTTCTGTGAACACAGAAAAATGCAGATAGCATTGATGAGGTGGAAAGATGGGGATAAGTAAACATTCTTGATGTCGACGAAAGCAGGAAGTTCACTGACCTGGCAGATTCTATGTGGAACTTTTGGATCTGCAGAAACAAGTTGAACATCTACAGATCCAGAATATTCTAAGTACTTCCATTTGCCCTAGGAACAGGTCCAAGTACAAACCCCCAAATCATTAAGAATTGGGGTAATAACCCTCTGTGAAAGAAACTGTTGATAAGTAGCGTGTAGTGCTGCCTGTCTTTGCTGGGAAGATGCCAAATTTGAGAGCATTAAGAGGGGAGGAGGCAAAGTCCAAAAATCTTGTTTGTAGCCCCTGGGTAAAAACACTGGACAAAAACATTAGGGGCTAGATTCAGGTAGCTGCGCCCCTTCTTACGGCGGCACTGCGTATCGTATTTACTCTGCGCCATCGTAAGTTTGAGAGGCAAGTGCTGTATTCACAAAGCACTTGCCTCCTAACTTACGGCAGCGTAGCGTAAATGGGGCCGCCGTAAGCGCGCGTCATTCAAATGATGTTGAGGGGGGCGTGTTTTATTTAAATTAGGTTGACCCTGCATGCGCCGTTCGTGAAAGAATCCCAGTGCGCATGCTCGAAATTCCGACGCAAATCGTCATTGCTTTCGACGTGAACGTAAATTACGTCCAGCCCTATTCGCGAACAACTTACGCAAACGACGTAATAAATTCAAATTTCGAAGCGGGAACGACGTCCATACTTAACATTGGCTGCACCACCTAATAGCAGGAGCAACCTTACGCCGAAAAAGCCTAACGTAAACAACGTAAATAAATTGCGCCAACCGTACGTACGTTTGTGAATCAGCGTATCTAGGTAATTTGCATATTCTACGCCGAAAACAACAGAAGCGCCCCTAGCGGCCAACGTAATATTGCACACAATTATACGCCGCCGCATTCAAGTTACGTCGGCGATGGAAGCCTATTTTTTGAGCGTATCTGCCTTTGAGAATCGGCGTATCGTTACGATATGACGGCGCATATTTGAAATTACGGCGGCATATCTGGAGATACGCCGCAGTAATAGCTACCTGAATCTAGCCCTAGATTTCCTAAAGAAAAGGTAAATATTACATAAGAAGTAAGCTTCTCAGAAGATAATACATTTATCACCTAAGGGCACTAGAAAAAAAGCTCAATCTTGCTAAGAGAAGGGAGGGTCTATTTAGAGAATGTCCCAGTTTCTTTTTTGCCAGTGTCCAATCTCCTGAAGGTAGCTGCATATAACCCATGTTTAAGACTACAGTACTTATCCTGTGTCCCGTACTCTACAATTGTGAAAATAATCAGTGCTCCAACCATGGTTCATTTAGGCCGAGTACTCACGGCAGGACATGTCCGATGAAAACGGTCTGCAGACCGTTTCCATCGGACATGTCTGGCCGGGGACTGCCCGGGGACTTCTGTTCGATGGCTATACACACCATCGAACAGAAGACCGCGCGTAAACAATACGCGGGGCGTGTCCGCGGTGTCGCCGTGTCGATGACGCGGTGTCGCCGCGACAATGACGCGCCTGCGTGGGCGGCCTGCCTTGAAAATGCTTCCACGCATGCGTCGAAGTCATTCGACGCATGCGAGGGATGGCGGGCGGCAGGACATGTACGGTAGGTCTGTACAGACGACCGTACATGTCCGGGCGGACAGGTTTCCAGCGGACTGTTTTAAAGCAAGTCCGGGAAACAGTTGTCTGCTCAGAAACGGTCTGTCAGACAATTTTTTGCTGGAATCCTGTCCGCGCGGCTGTACACACGAGGGAACATGTCTGCTGAAATTGGTCTGCCGACCAGTTTCAGCAGACATGTTTGGTCGTGAGTACGGGGCCTCAGAGGCATAAGTATACTCTTTTATTGCTCCCTTTTATTTTTACAATTGAAACACTCTTCTCTTGTAATTACTCCATATACTGACAAGCTGTACTTTATAGTTATGCTTGGAGGTTATCATTATCACGTGCTATGTTTGTAATCAGTGGATCAAAGGCCGTGCTACACATTCTTCAGATACTGTAAGTCAAGCTGTTCTGTTCTGTTTTGTATTTGTTATTTTCTTGGCAACCACAAAAGGGGTAAAAATGTAAGATTATTGTTTTCCTGAAATAAACATAAAAAAAAATATATATGAAAAAAATATATATATTTTACACACAGCAGCTAAAAGTACCTGAATCTGTATGGGGGAGTAGAGGGCAGCACTAAAAGGTCGTTATGGATGGACTGATCCATAACTGACTAGTTAACTGATTAGTTAGCATTTCTCTACAATTCTCCCAACTCATTATATACTTCTTGTCATGGATATGCAGTAATGTCTGGCAGCTTACCTTCCCCTCCATGTGTTCACCTTAGAGGCCAGACACTCTCACCTGGATGCTTTTATCATCTCTCCTCCCTGTATGGCTCCAACCCAGGCCATATCAGGAACTCTATATTAACCAGTGCACTGTAGGTCTGCCTTGCTGATCAACGTTGTTTGTTAAGCATTGTGTTCCTGCTTGCCGTGTGCTATGTTTATCTCTGTGTACCGATCTTGGCTTGTCCCCGACTATTCCTGTTTGCTTGTGACCCTTATCCTAGTCTGCTTGTTGCCCTGACCTTGGCTTACCCCTCACTATCTCTTGTACCCTGAGTTGCTGCTTCCCCTCTCTCCTCTATGCCCTACGGAGCGTGAGCTGGGGGACTCTGGGGGCCGCGACCTGGATTCAGTTGCAGCTAAGGCCATCCTCACCACTAGAGGCTCTGGTGAATACCTGCTGAATCTTAGACTCTGCGGCCTGGGGAATCTTGGGCTTAAGCTTCCTGGGGGATCCCTGTTTGTGCTCCAGTGGACCTGCCTTCCATATCCACTCTGTGTTCCATCTGCAGCAGTCTGCCATAGGGTCCACTACCTTGTGGTGCACTCCTGACTCCAACGGGATGCATCTCTCATCTAGCCACAGGTGACCCAACACTTCTGGAGTGAAGAATCGAATATGTTGTTATTTATGGTATTGAGGTATGAACATTTTGAAGTCCAATTTCAATCTACTCTTCGTTTCGAGTAAAATGGCATTTTAGTTTTAGTCGTATTTTAGTCATCTCAATTGTTTTTGTTTTAGTCTAATTTTAGTCGATTAAAATAGTATTAATTTAGTCGACTAAAATGTTTTAGTCGTTTTAGTCTACTAAATTAACACTGCTAAATACAAATGCACACTTATCAGATATTTATTTGTAAAAAAAAAATTAAAACCAATTATCATTTTTATTCCACTTTGTGTTGGTCTATAACATAAAATCCCAATAAAATACATTTACGTCTCCTAGATTATGCTTAACGAACGAATGACTGCAACTTTAAATGATAAAATGCAACAGTTTTAAAAAGGTATGGAGTCCCTGGATTCAGTACTTAACGGGAGACTCTAGGATTATATTGATGTAGGGGGCCGGTGGGGGGCAGATGTCGGAGTATGGGGGTCACTTTCTAACTCTTTCTTCTTTTCTTCTTGAACTACCTCTCTTTGGGTACGATTATCCTCCCTGTTACCATTGATTGGGCTGACAAAATAAGTGGGGTCACCTAGCCAATTTTGAAAAAAATATACTGTATATACATTTTTTTTACTTTCTGCTATAAAACATATCCAATAAAAAAAATGTAAAAAAATTGAATTTCTTCATCAATTTAGGCCAATATGTATTCTGCTACATATTTTTTGAAAAAAAAAAATCACAATAAGCATATATATTTATTGGTTTGCACAAAAGTTATCATGTCTACAAAACTATGGTATATTTTTATGGCATTTTTATTTATTTATATTTCTTACTAGTAATGGTGGCGATAAGCGATTTTTAGCAGGACTGCGACATTTCTGCAGACAAATCGAACACCTAACTGATCCTCCTTTTCACCAAGTGGCTTTCCCTGGGGGCACCCATGCGTGCAAGTTTCCAAGCTCCGCTGCTTCCTCTTCACTAAAGTTGATTGACAAGAGCGAGAGCCTATGGCTGAGATCAATGTGCCCAAAAACAGCGGTGAGAGCAGCTGCTCAGGTGCACGTCACTGGATCGGATCGAGCTTAGGTAAGGAAAAAAAGGGGGGCTGGGGCAAAAGGTTTTTTACCCTAAAGCAGAGCTCCACTGAAAAGGAAAAGCTCCACTTGTTTGCACTCCCCCCCCCCTCCCTACACTGCCACGTTCGGCACTTTTATTTGGGGGGGGGGGGGGAGCGGGTACCTGGTTTTGACTGGCTCTTACTTCTGGCTCAGATTGCCAACCGAGTGGGAAGTTACCCCCCCCCCCCCCGTTTACTTACCTGAGCCCTCGAAAGTCCCGCGTTGAGAATGCGCTTGATGTTGGCCCGGTCTTCTCGGCTGTTCCCTGGCTCTTCATTGGATAGATTGATAGCAGCACAGCCATTGGCTCACGCTCCTGTCAATCAACTCCAGTGGCGCGCACGCAAGCTAACCCCCTTGGGAGAGCGCTTCACGCAGGGGGTTAGCTGATGCGGGGAGGAGTGGAGACAGCCGCCGAGGGACCCCAGAAGACGATGATCGGGGCCACTCTGTGCAAAATGAGCTGCACAGTGGAAGTATAACATGTTTTTTAGTTTTAAAAAAAGTGAAGCTTTACAACCACTTTAGGAGGGTGCTAGAGGTTTTTTTTTTTTTTAAACAATACTGTTTCTGTATATTTTGACATATCAGGAACCTACTAATGCATGCTTGTGAAAATATTGAGAGATCCACTTTAGTCTTTTCTAGTGTCAGCTACAGACCATTTCTACTCACCTAAGAAGATTACAACTATAATGGTGCTTTAATAAATACAATTTCCATTATAAAAAACAGTGTAATCCTGCTTCTAGGAGACAATGTTGCTCAAGGACCAAGCAGAGTGTGCAGTAAAAGTTGTGTGGGAGACGACAGCGAAGTAGGTGGCCCATGTGTTTCCCATCTGTGCTCCTTCTCAAACCACTACAGAAACCCTGGGCATTAAGAGATTGTAAACATTCCCCATCCCATACACCAGATCGTCAAATGATCTTATATCTCCATTCTCCAGTTAGCAAGATAGTTTCTAGCAGGGTATTGGCTAAACAGATATTAAATGTGACATTTTCTCATGCTGTATACAGTTCTGTTTTAGGCTGTGCAAAGAATTGACTCTTCAATGAGTAGTCAAATTTTCAAGCAATTTCAAAGGTACTTTGCAAATGAATAAAAAGTTTATTATACTGTACATCTTGTTACAGAAATGTATAAAAATTTAGAGGACAGAACGAGCTGTATGCCTTTTTCCAGGACTTAACAACTTGATCTCCAGAAGATTTACCCCTCTACATGACCAGGCCTTTTTTTGCGATACAAAACTGCATTAAATGACATGCAACGTTGTACCCAAATAAAATTTGTGTAATTTTCCCACCAATAGAGATTTCTTTTGGTGGAATTTGATCATCACTGTATTTTTTTTTTTTGTGCACTATAAACAAAAAAAGGCCGACAATTTTGAAAAAAACAAACAAAAAAACACTACAGTATCTCACAAAAGAGTACACCTCTCCCATTTTTGTAAATATTTTAGTATATCTTTTCATATGACAACACTGAACAAATGACACTTTGCTACAATGTAAAGTAGTGAGTGTACAGCTTGTATAACTGTAAATTTTCTGTCCCCTCAAAATAACTCAACACACAGCCATTAATGTCTAAACCGCTGGCAGCAAAAGTGAGTACACCCCTAAGTAAAAAAGTTAAAATTTGGCACAAAGTGTCAATATTTTGTGTGGCCACCATTATTTTCCAGCACTGCTCTTAGGCATGGAGTTCACCAGAACTTCACAGGTTGCCACTGGAGTCCTCTTCCACTCCTCCATGATGACATCACAGAGCTGGTGGATGTTATAGACCTTGCGCTCCTCCACCTTTCGTTTGAGGATGCCCCACAGACGCTCAATAGGGTTTAGGGTTCAATAGGGTTTAGGTTTGGAAAGAAAGAGCTGCACTAGTAAAAGGACATTTTTTGTCACAGCATACACTTTTGTTATATATATATATATATATATATATATATATATATATACACACACACACACACATACATACATACATACATACACAAACAACATCAACACATCAACATTATAATACAATATAACCAATAGAAACAATCGTTATTTTTGACAATATAATATAATCTCACTTGGAAAATCTCCTTTCATTTTGTGAGACCAGACTGTCTGCTGGCTGTCTTTTTCTCTTTCTACAACTTCTGGACTCCCTGCATGCTTTGTAGCTTCTTCTACATTTATAAGAACTACATATCCCACAGTACCTTGCTGCCTGCAAGCAGTGATTCCTGTACTGACTCCGCCTCCTGAAACTCCTCTCATCACCCCTGTAGTTCAGAAGGCAGGCTCTGTGAAATGTGTTACATAGCAGTGCCTACTTACAAAACATAGTAACTACATGTCACCAAATTCAACAAAGTAAATGTGTGGGGATCTTCACAAAGTTTAAAAAATGTAAGATTGTTCAGATTAGGAGTAGGAGAGAAAAAAATGAAATACAATGTGGAAATGAATATATGATTTTACATTTTGACCATAGATACACTTCGAATGAGGGTTAAGTCAGACAAAATATTTGTTTGATTTTATAATAGTTAAAGGAGAAGTACAGCTGAAGCTTGTTTGGCTGTACTTCTCCTGTGGATCACAGGAGTGCAGTTCATTCTGCACATCTGTGACCTGTTTTCAACAGACATCGGTCTGAAGTCCGCTGTCTGCTGACATCATAGAGCCGGTCCAGTCCCGGGCAAGACTGCGACAATACAGACAGGATCCCCCAAATATGATTTTCATTTGTGAAATCCCATTCATTCCAAAATCAAATGTTAAAAGCAACACATTTTTTCCCTACTTTCAAACATTTGTCAAGTCCCTGATGACAGAAACAAAAGTGAACCAAGATGGGACTTTATATAGTTTATGTGCTGCAACAGAAACACAGTCAATATAATAAACACAGGGGCAGATTCAAAAACAATTGCATGGGCGCAGTGTATGTGAGATACGCTACGCCGCTGTAACTTACTTTTCCCAGCTTCGGAACCACAAAGAATTTGCGCCGTAAGTTACGGCGGCGTAGTGTATCTCTCGTGGCGTAATGGCGCGCATTTCAAATGCGGCGAGTAGGGGGCGTGTTTCATTTAAATGAAGCGCGTCCCCGCGCCGAACGAACTGCGCATGCGCCGTCCATAAATTTCCCGCCGTGCATTGCGCTAAATGACGTCGCAAGGACGTCATTGTTTTGACGTGGACATAAATTACGTCCAGCCCGATTCACGGACGACTTACGCAAACAAAATAAAAATTGTAAAATTATACGCGGGAACAACGGCCATACTTAACATTGCGTACGCCACCAGAGAGTAGCTTTAACTATACGCTGAAAAAAGCCGACTAGAGACGACGTAAAAGAATGCGACGGCCGCTCGTACGTTTGTGGATCGTCGGAAATAGCTAATTTGCATACTCGACGCGGAATACGACGGGAACGCCACCCAGCGGACGCCGAAGAATTGCATCTTAGATCCGAAGGCATACGAAGACGTACGCCTGTCGGATCTAACCCAGATGCCATCGTATCTTGTTTTGAGGATTCAAAACAAAGATACGACGCAAGAAATTTGAAAGTACGCCGGCGTATCACTAGATACGCCGGCGTACTCTCTTTGTGGATCTGCCCCACAATGTTTGATGCTAAATAATAATTGCATAACATGTAAGGCTAGGTTCACATCACGATTTTTACATCCGATAATCGGACCGTTAAATCGGATGGAATCGTATATGACAAAATCGTATGTAATCGTATGTCAAAAATTTTCACTAAAAAATCGGACCCTGTTTTTAAATAATGTCTGGCTTTCTTGGAAAAAGAAGATTCTTGAAGTTTCTAGCTCGTTCCAGTGTCTAGTGCGCATGCGTAATAAAAAATCGGGTACGATTTATCGGATAAAAACGCACAGTCATCCGATTTATTACGATTTTAGATTGACCACAATATAAAAAAAATCGGACACGATTTTAATACGATTTCAAATCAGGACCAAAAATCGTGGTCAAACACGATTTTTGATGCGATTTTAAATCGTATCAAATCTGATGCGGATCAAATCGGATGCACTTGGGGACCTACATTAATGAATGGAAGTGAATGGATACGTTTTGCCATACAGATTTGTACGATTTCAAACCTAAGAATCGTGAGAACAAGTAGGATGATAAAATCGTGGTGTGAATGCACCCTAAGAAAATTCCTTCATAGGTTTGTGTACATAATGACACCATGTAACAAACATAGTATGTTGAAAACTGGCAACAATAATAAATGATACATTGTAGAATAAACATATGACCGCTGCATCAAGATAATACATTGTAGAGTAAATACATAACAGTCATTCTAGCTGACACGGACCACCCCAGAAACCGTATAAAAAGAAAATCTGTATATATAAAAATGGTCTACTCAAAACCATCCAATGAAGATAAGATGAATCCAATAAGACCTACGCGTTTCATGGATTTATTCTACTCTTCAGGTGCAAATGCATTAAATATTTATGAGCTAAATATGAAGTGGTGAGCTTGAAACAAAGTGCCGCTCAAGGCGTCTGCCAAGGCTGCTGAGGTACTGGGACCCAAGGAGTGGAGCAGGAGCATAAAAAGGAACCTCCACAGAAAATAAATGTCCAGAGGTGATGTGTATAGGCTCCAATACTTGCACAAGAAGCCATGATACAGATGGGTATGTGCATTGTGCACAGTGCGTGATGCCAGATGCTACTGAATCAGGGATGGAGACGTATTCACATACGTTTCATATAAAGTCCCACCAAGTTCCCTTCCCCTCTTTTTTTCATAAGTCCCTGATGGCACTATGTAAAAAAATATACCGATGTATGGCCATCTTTAGCATGACAGCCAGGCAAATTCCATTTTCAGGAGGATAATTCAATAACGACATCCTCCTTGTATTATCACTTACAGCAAAAACATCTATCTTGGTCTGATGACTGCTTGGAATCTGGGAACTTTATAGCCGACATCGAACACCTCAATGTCACAAGCTTCCCACAGTAAAACGGCTGAAGGGAAAAAAAATGTACTTAATGTTGCATAACAAAATGGAGGAAGCTTCTGTTTCGTTTTTCACAGCTGTGTACCAGCTGCTTGCTTGTCCTAAATAACAGCATCACAGCTGCAGCTATCCTTAAATTCATATGGAAAATATCCTCCAGAGTTTACAAACATGATTAGCAGGTCTTAATTTGTGGAAAGGCCATTTAGGCCCCTTTCACACTTTTGCGACTTGTCCCGCGATTTGTAAAGGTAAAGTAGCATGACAAGTTGTTTCCCATGATTTTCAATGACAACCATTCATATTAATACAACTTCAAGTCGTTCTGACTTCAAAGTAGTCCCTGCACTACTTTTGGTCCGATTTTGATGCCATTTCCACAGGCCGCTGCGAATTGCGGCAAAATCGACCGACTTTGAAGTCACAGTAGTGTGAAAGGGGCCTAAGGCCCAGGACTATAGTTTGGTCTTTGTGAGTGGGGGGCAGCAGGTCCAGGGGAGGGTGTTGGTCTCAGGCAGCTTTTCTTAGTGGAAAATATATTGACTTGTCCATTGAACTCAGAGAAGAGTACACTGTCCAGTCTACTGTACAACAACTAGTGCCTGGTGTATAGTAAACCATACATTGCCACGTGCTTGGTAATAAGATAATTACTGCCATAACCATGAGTAGCACTCCTCTTCTTGGGGGGTGTGGAATGACCTCCTTAGTAAGTATTGCATGGGTGTAGAGGCACACAAAGTTTGTCACACTTGAAAGTACACTTCTAGGTCTAATCCTATCACATCTATCTTTGCAGCCCTAATGACCGCTGCACCACATTTACATCTACAAAATGGCACGGGCAGGCAAATTGGGGTACCTGTACGTCCCTTTAAATTTGCCGCCCAGTGGGCGCCTGCCGTGTGCCTCATGAGTGCGCTTTCGGGTCCGGGGAACTCGATGTTCCCGGGCGGCCCGTGATTGCCGCCGGCAAAGGCAGAACAGGGGGATGCCTCTGTAAACAAGGTATTCCCCTGTTCTGCCTAGTGACATGTCACTGATCTACTGTTCCCTGTGATCGGGAAAAAGTGATCAGTGACATGTCACTGGTAGCTCCTCCCCCTAGCAGTTAAAATCACTCCCCAGGACAAACTTAACCCCTTCAGCGCCACCTAGTGGTTAACCCCTTCCCTGCAAGTGTCATTTTCAGAGTAATCAGTGCATTTTTATAGCACTGATCGCTGTAAAAATGACAACGGTCCCAAACATGTGTCAAAATGTGTCCGCCATATACCCTATTTTGTAGACGCTATTACTTTTGCGCAAACCAATCAATATACGCCTATTGTGATTTTTTTTACCAAAAATATGTAGAAGAATACATATCGGCCTAAACCGAGAAAAAATTTGCTTAAAAAAAATTGGGGATATTTATTATAGCAAAAAGTACAAAACATTGTTTTTCTTCAAAATTGTTGTTCTATTTTTGTTTATAGCGCAAAAAATAAAAACCGCAAAAGGTGATCAAATACCACCAAAAGAAAGCTCCATTTGTGGAAAAAATAGGATGTCAATTTTGTTTGGGAGCCACGTCGCACGACCGCGCAATTGTCAGTTAAAGCGAGGCATCGCCGAATCGCAAAAAGTGCTCTGGTCTTTGGTCAGCCAAATGGTCCGGGGCTTAAGTGGTTAATATACCTTCAAGCGTGATGAACTTTTAAACCGAGTGCACCTCTACACCCATCCAAAAGTACCCTGTGGAGAATCTTTACTATCACTTCCAGAGAAGTAGCAGCCGAAAACCTTGACAGGGTTTACCTACACCACACCTCCATTGGGTACACCCCCCCCCCCCCGTCTTCCCAGGACAAACCTCCCCTCATGGACATCCAAGCACACAATGCTTCCATCAATATAAGACTATTCACCAGTCCAGCGCTGTCACACACACACACACACACACACATCTGACTATGGCAGGCTAATATTTCCATCTCTGGGTCTGCTCCTTGGTGTATGGTGGGGTGCAAAAAAAAGTCGGTGCCAATCACTTTAGTCTTTTTAAATTTTATTGCGGAGCTCAATTCTAGAAGTAGCAGAAATAGTCATTAAACCCCGTTACAAAAATACTCTAGATACGCCCTGGGCCTGTGAAAGCAACCAGATAGATCTATGAACCTGTAAGACCAGTCAAAGTCTTGCCTTTAAATAGCAATGGATCCCGCTCTAAAAAATCTGTCTCTTAAACCTCTGATGGTAGTCAAAGATGTCTTGAATTGTGCGCAATGAATCCTTACAATGTCCAAAGAGTAGCTTCTGCCCAACTTCTCTGTGATGATCTTCAGCAAGAAGATTCTTTTCCAGGCCAACTACCTCCAGATATCCACTCTAGCAGGTAGCCTCAGCCTCCATTCACACCTGCATGCATTTTTTGGTGCGTTTTGCAGAAACGCACTACAGACTATTTAACATGGTTTCCTAATTGATGTAGTTCACATCTGTGTGTTTTAAACATAAAAAACAATGTCCCCGATGTAGAGCCATTGTCAATCACAAAAGGAAACCCTGCTGCCCGCTGATGACTCATCGGTTGTTAAGGACGCGGCGGCTGGCTTTCCGGCCCTCTCCTTAGCAACCAGCTATACACAGTGTGCTTAAAGTGGGGGAAAAAAACACAACACGAAATGCATGAAAACCGCATGCAAAAATACGGGTTTAAAAATACACCGCAAAACACGCCTGAAAACCGCATCAACTGTATAGATGTGAACCTAGTCCTTGGGCCCCTGGTACGTGCCCCAGGAGGGACAGAACACCCAAATTGTTATCTCATAAACCATACATCTTTGGATTTATTTCACATAATATTATTTACATATAAATCTTATTTTTTAAAACAATCACGTGAAGTGATAAACATCGGAGTAAGGTGGAAATTCTCTGCTGTCAATCAAGATCCCCAAGCCACCCCCCATGTGACGTGAAACTGTGAAGGCGGTTATGCTCTTCTTCCGGTGCCGTCACACATGTTATGTATTTACTTTTCTCCAAAATCAAGAAAAATTTGTAAAAAATTAAATAAATAAATAAAAGCACCCGGAGCATGTGCAGATCGAGTGGCAACACAGAAGCAAACAGATCGCCCACAATAGTGTTGCCACTCTGAATAGAGAACGGACAGGATCACCAGATATTTACAGCCACGGCACCACTTAAAAACAAAACAAAACAAAACAAAATTGTCTGTCTTGTAATTGTGATTAATTAAATAAAAATGTAATTTGTGTTAAAGCAACATTAAACTATAAACTGTAAATTTCATGTAAACGCATACAAGCATGATATTGAATTATACATTCAATATCATGCTTGTATGCGTTTACATGAAATTTACAGTTTATAGTTTAATGTCGCTTTAACACAAATTACATTTTTATTTAATTAATCACAATTACAAGACAGACAATTTTTTCCCTAAATATATGTGGATTACAGTCTGTGATGCTGTGGTCACACGACCGTTTTTCATGTCATGGAAAAAAAACAAAGTTTTTCTCAAAGTGAGTCTTGTCAAGCCTGCATTGCATACACACGGTTGTGAAAAAAAATGCTCGAGCAAAGCGCGGTGACGTACAACGCGTACAACGGCACTATAAAGGGGAAGTTCCATTCGAATAGAGCCACCCTTTAGGCTGATTATACAAATTTCCCCTCTCATAACTTGCTTCTGAGCATGCGCGTTTTTCCCCCCGTCGTTAAAGCCTACACACGACCGTTTTTCACAACGTCAAGAAAAATGCTTTGGAGCCTAAACACGATCGTTTTTAATGACCAATTTAAAAAATTGCATTTTTCTCATCATGAAAAACGGTTGTGTGTACGCGGCTTAAAGTGGAGTTATATCAACTGCACAAGGCTATGGTTACAGAAACTAAATATATATTCAGCTCTCCTGATTCCTGGCATTATTAGTAGAACAATAATATTTGTTTACGCGTCTATTTTTACTTTAACAAAATGTTAATTGCAAACAGACTTTCTTCTTTACCAGTCATTTTTTCTATTCTCCAGTGCAGCACTAGAGAATGAAGGTATTTGGTTATGTGGGTAGTAACAAGATACATTTTTTACTTTAAAAATCTCAATTGTTACTTTGAAATCCTAAATTGAAATGTGCCATAAGGCTGCATTCACACCTAAGCGACAGCCGCATTCGCGTGTAGTGGCAGATTTGCCGCGAGTACAAATGTTTCAATTTTTTTTTTTTTTTTCCTAAAAGTATTCCCATTGCTGTCTATGGGAAAACGCGCCCGTCGCGTGAAAAAAAGGGTCCAGGACTTTTTTTCAGGCGACAGGCGTTGCGCGTCTATGAGATGTGAACCATCTCCATAGACAGCAATGGGAATTCTCCCCTCTAGCGGCAGAAGCGTCCCGCGTCGGGCGTTTTGTCGCTTAGGTGTGAATGCAGCCTTAGAGTATTAATTAACCATGCAGCAGAGCAATAGGAATGTGCAACTGGGTGTGTTCCTAGTTCTCAGATTTGCTGCCAATCAAAAAAATCTGCCACAGAGTTAGGCCCTGTACACACGATCAGTCCAAACTGATGAAAACGGACTGAGGTTCAGTTTCATCAGTCCAATACTACCGTGTGTATGGCCCATCAGACTTTTGTCATTCAGACCAAAGTTTTAAAACTTGCTTTAAAATCAAACTGATGGACTGATGACCGATCGGTCAAAACCGATGGTTAGTATGCAAAAGCATCGGTTCAAAATCCACGCATGCTCAGAATCAAGTCGACGCATGCTTGGAAGCATTAAACTCCATTTTTCAGCACGTCGTTGTGTTTTACGTCACCGCGTTGGACTCGATCAGATTTTGAACTGATGGTGTGTAGGCACATCAGACCATCAGACCATCAGTCCTTCAGACCATCAGTCTGTTTTCATCAGTTTGGACTGATCGTGTGTACAAGGCCTCATTGTCAAAAAACAGTCTATGCATCTAAGCATACAAAAACCCTCTTGTCACACAAGGTAACTCCAGGCATCACGTGACAATCAGTAAAATGCTATTGAAAAACCAACTACAGCCCCTCTCAAACCAGTTGCTTACAAGGCCTGTGGTCATAATTACGCTGGAAGAAATAAGGTCCAGTTCACTTTTCGTCTAGTCACATTGTTATCACTGATGAAAAGGGCATCTTTGAAACCAGGGGCCACCCCCCCCATTCATCGCCGCTTCCCCCATCAATGCGTCCGGCCCCTTGTATGACGCTGATGGGGAGGGTGTGTTTTTTTGAAGCACTTTATTAGAGCCAGGGGCTCCAATAGGCTTCAAAATAGGATGGGCTCAGGGTGCAGAGAATGCGCTCACAACCCACCCAGGTGTGTTACAACAGCAAATGAATATTTGCTATTGTGAGAATGATGATCCTCCCAGCCAATCAGGAAGTGGGTTTTGAGACCCGTCACCCGATTGGCTGAAAGGACAGGCGATTCCATTGGGCACCTAGGAGGAGGGGAGGACCCGCACGCTAGAAGCCACCAATGGGAGGAAAGGACGCAGAGCCGCTGCATGCTGGCCGGCACCTGCCTAGATGGGGCAAGTGCTGGAACGACCAGCAGACAGCGGGGGGAGGGGCTTCCAGGCGTTTGGGGGGGGGGGGGTGGTTGTTTGCTGCCACTGTTTGGATCCTTGAAACGCATTGGAGTCCCCCCTGACTTGGAGTTAAAGGTGGAAGAAAAGAAAATTCCTTGATTCACCCATTAACACAGTCAGTGCTCTAATCCTTCGGGAAAAACCTGACAAGCTGGTTGTACACAAGTCTATCTTTAGATCGACTTGTGTACAACCAGGGTGCCCATACATCAGGGGTGTCAAACTCAATTTCATCGTGGGCTGCATCAGCATTATGATGGCCTTCAAAAGGGCCGGTTGTATCTGTAAGATTAGGTGTCCAGCGCATCCCCTCCCCTTACATTAGATGTCAAGAGCCACCCCACCATCAGAAGTTAAGTCCCCTACTCTCCCTTACATCACAGTGCACCCCCCTTTCCTTATGATGCTGGGAAGAATATGGATGCATTGCTTGAAAGCAGAAAGTAAGGGGTCTGGAGGAGGACCAGAGGAAGCCTGGAGCTCTCCTGCAGCTGCAGGAGAGGTGCGAGGGCCACAGGAAATGGCCTGGAGGGCCGGATTCGGCCCGCGGGCCTTGTGTTTGACACCTGTGCCATACATGGATCGAATTTGGCTGGTCCCTGCTTAAACGGCTAAATTTCGATCCATGTATGGTCGGAATGTGAGTATGTGGCAAAAGAGTTGATATAATGCCAAGGATAAAGCAAAAAAAGTTCAGAATTTCTTTTAAAAAAATTATATAATTATTTTAATAAACATTTTTTATTGTTGTTATCAGCTGTCCAGGCTGCATGGGTTGCAAATACAAAACTGTTACAAATCTATTGTTAAATGTGGAGGGACAACCTGAATTGGGGTAAATAAAAAGAGTCTGTTAGGAAACATATCTAACATGAGTCAATCAGGTTCTTCCATTCATGATTTATTCTTCTCTGTAAAGTGGATGCAATTAATCCCTGTGCACGCGGTGGAATTCCGTCTATACAGCAGAATCATTTTCACCCCACAGCACAATAGTTATGTGCTGACTAATAATACCCCACGCCATTATGCGCTCTTTATACAATATTAAAGATGATTAGCGCCATCAGCAAGTTAACGTACAGTAATGGAGAGCTGCCCATCCCACAGCTGCTGACCGTTTACCATCATTTCTATAGAACCTTTGTTTTTCTGGGAGTGAATGGAAAGATGCTCCTAGACGTCACCTTTGATACCTTAGGGAATCTGAATAAAGCATATCCCTCTATAGTGTGTACTTGTCTCAATTAAGAGCACTAAGTGTCATTTCTGTCTGCTGCTTCATTCCTCTGCTATCAGCATGAATCACTTCTGACAAGTTTTCCTAACACCAAGAGAAAAAAAAAGGCGACAGGGAGAGATCTACAGCTGATTGACAGCCTCAGCTCCGTTCCTGTGTGGTCTGTGGAGGGGGCGTGTCCTTTGTCTCCAATTAGCTCTCAGAGCCATGGGCGTCTGCTGAAATTTTTTCAGGGGGGGGCGCTTTGGCAGCGGCGATACAGTCGCATTTAACCCTTTCTTCAAACGCTAGCGGGGGTTAAAAGCACCCCACTAGAGGCCAAATAGCGCACCTAAAACAATGGTAAAGTGCCGCTTTTTAGCGGCGCTTTACCGATAACGTGGCCAGCTTGCAGTGTGAACTAGCTCTTGAGATAATTCAGCTTCACTCTATGCCCATATAAATATAGCCTAGAGAATGTACAGACCCCCCCTTGAGCACATGTGGACCCTCCTTCAGCACAGATGGACCCCACATTCAGCACAGAGCTTTCCATTCAGCACAGACCCCTCCATTCAGCACAGACCCCTCCATTCAGCACAGACCCCTCCATTCAGCACAGACCCCTCCATTCAGCACAAATGGACCCCCCTTCCGCACAGACCCTCCCATTCTGCACAGACCCCTCTATTCAGCACAGGTGGGCCCCCATTCAGCACAAACCCACCCTTCAGCACAGACAGACCCCCCCCCTTCCCCATCTCATTCAGTACCTCAGATCAGCACAGCACAGGCACAGCAGGTTCCCTCCCCCTGTGTACACAAACACTGGAGGGGGAGGCGGCTTCACTCTGCTCTCTGTGCCTGTGTGACATCCAGCCCGGGACTGCTTAGACAGCCCGCAGCCACAAGAGAAGGGGATGGTTGGTCACTCCGCACCAAACCATCCCCGCCCCCCCCCTTGCAACGCCACGGCCAGCAGCTCACCTCTCTCTCCCTGTTCTAACCTGCCTGTCACCGCTGCACTGTCACTGCTTCAGTTGCAGAGGGGCGTTTTCACTCTTCAACACCTTCTCGATTCAAGGGGGGGGGCAATTGCCCCCCCTTGCCCTATGGAGCGGACACCCATGCTCAGAGCTTTCCTCACTGAGCTCTGCAGAGTGTAACCTCAGCTCTCCGCTGCTTTTTTTTCTGAACTCTCAGACAAGCTTTATAATCCAGCACTTTGAACAGATGTAAAGAAGTGAGGGTTGCAGATAGACAGGTACAACTTTTGTAGGAGGATATATTTGTGTATCACACAGACACTTCACTGGGAATATTTAAGGGTTTACAACCACTTTAAAGGAGTTGACAGAAGGGTTTTTATCCTAATGCATTCTATGCATTAGAATAAAAAGCCTTCTGTGGGCAGCAGCCCCCCTAATACTTACCTGGGCCCCCTCTCTGTCCAGCGATGTCCACTAGTCCCTAGGCCGTCTGGGACTCTCCCTCCTGATTGGCTGAGACACAGCAGTGGCACCATTAGCTCCCACTGCTGTCAATCAAAGTCCGTTCCAATCAGGAGAGAGAGGGGACGGGTCGTTTTCTGAATAGACAGACAGAGCTGCAGCTCGGCTTGGGTGCTTGAAAGCAAGTAGGATCTTCCAGATTGTGCCTACAGTTATCCCATAGTCAGTGGCGGCTGTGCTCCATTTTTTGGGGGATGGGGGCTGTTAAACCACCTGATTCCTCCTCATTCGGTCGGTCAATCAAACCACTGAGCACTGCACTCTGAGCCCATCCATTTTGAAGCCAATTAGAGCCTCAGGCTCTAATCATGTTCTTAAAAAAAAAACATTTAAATCCATACGTCCTTCTTTTCTTGTCCTACCATATTTGCCCATTGTGGGCGCTCAAGTCAACTGGGGTATCTGCGACTGCCTAAGAACGTTCTAAAAACAATTTTTTTAGAAATAAGATCTGACCGTGTATAGCAGTGGTTCTCAACCTTACTAGTGCCGTGACCCCTTGATAAAATTTCCCAAGTTCATGGATCCGCCCTCCCTTCCCCGTTTTGAATTAAAAAATTTAGTGAGGTGAGGGGCCAAGATTTCACAGAAAGTCTTGTAATATGGGACTGAGAAACCATCCGGTCCAGGGGCCGAACCATCCTTAAGTCCCCTAATTACCTCTATAGTTTCTTCTGTGGAGATCGGTGCCTCCATCAAATCTACATGACTCTCCTGTAGGTTCGGGATCGCTAACCGGTCCAAAAAGGAATTGACCTCGGGGTGTCTGGCCATCCCCGACCCCCGATATAGGGAGGTATAAAAGGTTATGCTATCCATTTATCCGACACAGTTTGCTCCCTTTACGGGGTGTCGGATGAGACTCTGTACGGAAAGCGTTGATTGGGTTCCCCGCCCCTCTTTAGCCCAGCCTACACATAGTTGAGTAGGGGATCTCCTACGGGGATATCGATTTATATTTTAATTGCTCCCCCTTTATGGTGCTAGATTAACCTAAAATGAAAATTGAAGTTTGAATTGTATCTTCACTATTTATTTGTCGCTGACTTTTTGCCATGGAATGTACTGAGAGCTTCATGTTGTACATTGTATTACTTTATTTCTTCATCAATAAAATAAAACATTAAATCGGAAAAAAAAAAAAAAAAATTCCCAAGTTGTGGGGACCCCTAACAGAAGTCCCCTTCACTCGTACAGTATTAAAACTTCATATGGCACATTTTAGGATGTAACACTCTTTCTCTTTGTTCTCTTTACTTTCCCTTGTATCTCTCTCTAAACTAATTTCTTATTTTTTTTTTACCCATCCCTCTCTTTTTCTCCCTTTTTCTTTTTTTCCCCCTCCTTTCCATGTATTCTCTATTTTTATTCATTGTTTTACTCCTATGTGGGGGGGGGGGGGTGGGATGAGTGGCAATGCTGAGTTCTGTTCAGTCAACTTAGATGCTCTTGATCAAAGTCATCTGCTGATCTGAGAACTGTAGTGGGAATTTTTAATGGCAACTAAAATCACAGGTAGTGTTACTCACTGTGTCTCTGACTTGTGGAGTCTCGTAGCAGTGACACCTATGCTGAAATCAGGTCTCCTCCGGCCCCTCCCACCTCACATTCCTTACCAGTCAACTTACCTCTAGTCTCTGCCCCCCAGCCATGCCGTGAACTGATTGTGCAACTTTGAAGAGGCTGAGTGGGTGGCCGTGGGCTCCAGGAACAGCCCAGCTGGGCGGCCACATGCTCCAGGGACAGCCCTGCTGGGCAGCCGCAAAACAGTTGTGAGAGTGGTGCGGGAACAGCCCAGGATTTGGTGACCCCTGGCAAATCATCATTTGACCCCCGAGGGGGTCCCGACCCCCAGGTTGAGAACCACTGGTGTATAGCCAGTTTACTTTGGGGTTTATTTATAAAGCAGAGAATGTGACTTTCACAAACATTCTCTCATACAGAACAATCCAGGCGCATGCATTTCAAATGAGGGCGACCAATTCACCAATGAATGTTTGTGAAAGTCACATTCCATCTACGCCTATACAAAAAAAAATAGTTCTAAATATCATAACTTTCACTCTGCTTGTTAAGGATAACACAGATGTATGATCTGCTTCATTGCGAACATAGCTCATCTGTCAACAATGCCTCCTCCTTCGTCATAGCTGGCTGCACTCCAATACATCATTGTGTAATGCACCTTGTTAGCAACAAACCAGAGTAGGTTTCTACGGGGTGAAGTCCCTCAGATAGTTACAGTCGGAATCAAAAATGTCATCTTTATATGTACTGTATTTACCAGATGATATTTGAAATGTAAGAGATTGGTTCTTCTTTTTGGTCAGTGGCTCCTATTTTGGGTCAGTGATGCTCTCCTTTGCAAGTTATGGATGTCTTAACATTGGTAAATCCTTTGAATCTCTTTTACTATATACTTTGGCTCTGGAAGATTTTTACCCCCTTTATGACCAAGCCATTTTTTTGATACTCAGCACTGCGCGGTCATGCAGTGCTATTCGCAAACAAAATTTATAAAAAAAAATCCCCCACAAATAAAGCTTTTTTTTGGTAGTATTTGATCACCTCTGCGGTTTTTATTTGTTGAGCTATAAACTAAAAGCTAAAAAAAAAAGCTTACATTTTGGAAAAAATATATATATTTATAATATATATATATTTTTTTTACTGTTGTAAAACATATCCAATCAAAAAAATTAATAAAAATTGAATTTCATCATACATTTAAGCCAAAATGTACTCTGCTACATGTCTTTGGTAAAAAAAAAAAAAAAAAAAATGCCAATAAGAGCAAATTGATTGGTTTGCGTGAAAGTTATAGAATCTACCTACTAGTTAGATATACTGGAATTTTTTATTTTTTACACAAGTAATGCTGGCGATCAGTGGCTTATAGTGGGACGGCAAGCAATTTGACACTTAGGCCCCATACACACGAGAGGATTTATCCGCGAATACGGTCCAGCGGACCGTTTCCGCGGATAAATCCTCTCGAGGATTTGTGCGGATTTCCATGCGATGGAGTGTACTCACCATCGCATTGAAATCCGCGCCGAAATCCTCTGGCGATGACGTGTTGCCCCGTCGCCGCGATTATGACGCGGCGACGTGCGCGACGCTGTCATATAAGGAATTCCATGCATGCGTCGAATCATTACGACGCATGCGGGGGATCCCTTCGGACAGATGGATCCGGTGAGTCTATACAGACCAGCGGATCCATCCGTTGGGATGGATTCCAGCAGATAGATTTGTTTAGCATGTCAGCAAATATTTATCTGCTGGAATCCATCCCAGGGGATAAATATCCGCGGAAACAGATCCGCTGGAGTGTACACACCATAGGATCTATCCGCTGAAACCCATTCGCTGGGATTTTTCAGCGGATGGATTCTATCGTGTGTATGGGGCCTAAGTGGAAACTGGCTAACTGCCACTGACATCTCCAGTTGCACCAATACAGTGATCAGTGCCAATAATATACACTGGCACGCTACTAATGACACTGGGTGGGAGGGGGTCAACATCTGGGGCAAAGGGTTAAATGTGTACCTATGTTTACTGTGTGCTGCTTTTACTAAGGGAAGACAAAAGCAACCTTAAGTTTGTGTCGTAGGAGGTTGCTATAAATACATTAGCAGAGTGCTTGCCATCTCACAGTAGAGCTCTACACAGCCCTTCCTTCCTTTGACTATGTGAAGAAGGGGTGTGTGCCTTTCCTCCAATCAGCTGTCTTGGCTGTATGCCAATAATCCACTACCAGTGCTGAACAGGAAGAAAAAATTTGTAACACGATGTGCAATTTCTAAAGGATACGTGTATAAAGCTGAAGACACCAGATATACATGTAAAACTTATTTAGGAGGATTTGTTTCATCCCTGTGCATCAACTGAGGCGATTAACTTCACTGGGTATATGTGAGGGTTTACATCCACTTTAAGGGCCTATTCACATCATTCCAATGCAGTGCCTTGTGGGTGTGCATGCATTAACACACACTTTAATGGATCAAAACCCATTCACACTTAGTGGCGCCCCCCCCCCCCCCCCCCCCAGGCAGTCACAAAAAATTTTTTTTTTTTTAAATGGCCCTTTAAAAAAAAAAGAAGAAGGTCATTAAGCGCACTGCCACATCTATGCAATCACGAAATTGCAGACGAGGCGCTTGATTTGCAGGCTTTGGAGCTGCAAGGAGGGACTACGCTGATGGAGACACAGATGCAAGGAGGGACTACGCTGATGGGGACGCTGATATAAGGAGGGACTCCGCTGATGGGGACGCTGATATAAGGAGGGAATCCACTGATGGGGACACTGGTGTAATGAGGGGCATTCGCTATTGTGATCACCTCTCCGTTCCTATATGAATATATTAAGAACAATTTGAGACTTGGCATAAAACTCATGCACCCATGCGATTTCACCTCTATATGGGAACAAAATAAATGAAAAACAGGGAATTACTGGGAGGGAGGGAGTAGTGCCATGATCCATCCCCGCCTGACGCAAGTGCTCCCCTGGGCCATATGAAAATATACCCCTGCTTCCCCTTTATGTGCCAAGTGGCAACAATTGGTATATGGTGCACCAAACCACTAAGTGACCTGGGGTGTCTTCCACCCAAAATTTCAGCGAGAAAGAATGATGTGGTCTAAGGCACCATGAGTAATTGGCCTCCATCCCAAATTTGGACAGAAAAAAGAGAGTTTAGTCAGGGGAACTTTAAATTAGGCCAATCACTATATAGAGTAAGCATGTGGGATATAAAACACAGTATTGCTTATATGGGTTCAGACAAAAAAGGGGGGAGTTTGTTAGGGACTTTGAAAGAGAGATAGATACCAAAAAGCAGTGTTAGCAAAGATCATTTCATTATACCTTGGGAGATCATGTAAAGCATACTGAATGACAAAATTCATAAACAAAATCGCATAAACACAGAGCATGCTAAAAACCACATATACATATTGATGCCATGGTACTTGGCATATCATGGAGTAAAGACAAATCCTGCACAACATGAACCACTGAAAGGGCAAGATGGTATTGGAAAATCTTGGAGTAAAACAATATAAAAGACATAAAATCATCTGTATGAACAGCATGCATCTTAGTCTGACGTGTTTCGTTGGGGTGTATCAACTCTTCAGGGGAGAATGCCCCTCCTTACATCAGTGTCCCCATCAGCGGAGTTCATCCTTACATCTGTGTCCCTTGGGGTTAGTTGACGATTTGTTTTTGTTTCCGTTACAAAACATGTAAATAAGTAAGTTTTATCCTTCACGGTTGGGCACAGATGGGGCGGCACGAATGGGCACAGATGGGGCGGCACGGATGGGCAGCACGGATGGGCACAGATAGGCGGCATGGATGGGCGACATGGATGGGCACAGATGGGCGGCACGATGTAATGTAATATTTTGTACTGATGGATGCCAATCAGTGCCAAAAAAATGCCTGCCAATCAGTGATGCCCATTGTGGGCACTGATTGGCATCCATTGTGGTCTAGGGTGGCATACCTGGTGGTGGGCATCCCTGGTGGTCTGGTGGCATCCCTGGTGGTTAGGTGGCATCCCTGGTGGTCTAGTGTGGGCATCCTCGGAGGGGCTGCATTGATAATCAGCACAAACCCCCCCTGTCAGAGGAGCAGCCGATCGGCTCCCCTCTACTCGCGTCTGACAGATGCGAGTAAGGAAAAGCCAATCACGGCTGCTTTTGTTTACATCGTGATCAGCCGTGATTGGACACGGAGACTCTTTACCTAGATCGGTGTTGCGGGGTGTCAGACTGACACCCCGCAACAACGATCGCCGCGAGGGGGCGTGCAGCGGCTCAATATCCTGAGGATGTCCACTCAGGATATTGAAACCACTTTGCCGCCGTCATTTTACAATAGGGCGGGCGGCAGGTGGTTAATACCATGAAGGCGATAGTGCTCAAGTGGAAATCAGCCATGGCCCCTACTTTGTCCTTTTGGAAGCGTCTAATCAATAGGGTTGAAAGCCGGACCTTCAGAGTGCATCTGCTGGTAATGTCACTGGCTGCATGCATTCTGAATATCTCCTAATCTGTGCAAGTTTAGGAGATATTGACAGTACCTATTGGTAAGCCTAAGGCCCCGTACACACGGTCGGACAAAACCGATGAGAATGGTCCGACGGACCGTTTTCATCGGTTCACCGCTGAAGTGGCCTGATGTGTGTACACACCATCGTTCCAAAAACCGATCGGGTCAGAACGCGGTGACGTCAAACACACGACGTGCTGAATAAAACGAATTTCAATGCTTCCAAGCATGCGTCGACTTGATTCTGAGCATGCGCGGGTTTTGAACCGATGCTTTTCTGTACTATCCATCGGTTCAGTTTTGAAGCATGTTTTAAAATTTTGGACCAAAGGAAAACAGACCAATGGGCTATACACATCGTTGGTTTGGACCGATGAAACTCAACCTCAGTCCATTCTCATCGGTTTTGTCCGACTGTGTGTTTGGGGCCTCACTATAGACTTGCCTGTAGGTACAAGTGGTAGAACAGACTTTACTACCACTTTAAGCTTTTCGTGGGCCTGTGTATACAAGGTCTGTGTAAACAAGGTCATAGAGAACAATGGTTTTCTATGTGCCCTTGCATTGATGAATACAACATTTTGCCTAAATCCCTAACATTTTTAGATAAATATAACTACCATCAAACCTAGGAAAGTCTCATGTCAGAGTAATCTTTTAGATGGTCTGCTGGCTATTACTTGACTATGTCAGTGTAGCACAAAACTATAAAATGGTTGCATATGTGCTTTTATTGCGTATAAGTTAAATGTAAAACATCCTTTAGTATGCGGAAATACAAATGTGACAGTTTATTTGAAAAAAGCTCAAAGCTTAATAGAGGTAAAAGTCAAAGTCAGAAACACAATTGTGTTTATAGTGAAGGACATGCAGGACTTAAAATATGTCACACGCTGGCTTCACGGCATTCCTGAGCTGACTTTGTTTGCTTTGGTGTGTATTGTCATTACGGGTTATATCTTGTTGGATGGCAGTAAATTCTCTTTTTCATGCTTATTTATGGATGCCTACTTTCACCAAGATAAAACTTCAGTTACGTATATGGAACACATTTCTATTATACTGTATCCATTTTAAGTTAACCAAATATGACGACATTAATTACAACTGAAATCAAGCTTACATTGGGCATGTAAGCAGATACATATACAAGGAACTGACTTAGGTGGCCTTTCAGCAGCATGAGAGCTCAGGATGGGCTTCACCGGTGTGTGCTGACCTTCAGTAGTTGTCTGGGCGCAGAGCTGCACACAATCGGATTTTCCGACAACAATTGTGTGATGGCAGGGTGTTTGTCGGATAATCCGACCGTTTATATGCTCCATCGGACAATTGTTGTCAGAATGTGGGATAGCATGCTCTCAAATTTTCCGACAACAAATGTGTTCTATCCAATCATGTGTACACAAGTCCGTTGGATTAAAAAATTAAAGTACAAACACGCATGCTCCAAACTAATGCTAACCATAAGACATTAGCAGAAGTTGCCCAAAGGATGGAGCCAAAGAGCAGAAAAAGCACAACGTTTTGTGTACATTGGCTGAAAAGGTTCTGCCGTCTGAATGCAGAACAAGTTCACGGCCAACGCCCTTTGCACGAAATTCCACATATTTGTCCGATGGAAATCCAATCGTGTGTCATTAATTTATTCATTACATTTTCAGGTGCCTTGCAAACAATCCGTCTGTCTGATTTCTTAGCAGCTGTAAACAGGAAAATGTACGGTTGCATTGAAACACAGAGCACCCTCGGGAGGACTTGTACACACTTGTGGTTGGGAGATAGAAAAAATAGGGAGGTTGTACAGCATTTTTACCACCCCCACAAAAGCAGCAAGGCAGGGTTGTACATTTGCCATGCCACAGCTAAAAATCCCCTTACGGGACTTTTAAGGCCCTGGTGATTGTATGACAACACCAGAAGATAAATCATAAGGAAAATTGTATAAAAAATATCTTTATTCTGACAATGTATGAAGACAATAATTACAATAAATTCCAAAGAGAAGAGATGTGGCTATACAAGTTTAATCTGTTAGTTTCGTTTCAGACTCCCCGCGGGGAGTAGGCGTTCCTATGAAGAGGGGAACATGATTGACGGCCGGCTATGGCGCGTCACGCTTCCCGAAAATAGCCGGAGTAGGACTCGGCTATTTTTACATGACAATTTCACTGCATCAAAAGGATGATGGGTGTGGCAATGCACTGTAAAATCTTGGGTGAGAACCCTCTTTTCCTCAGCCAGGGCATTGAAAATGGGTCATGGATGGGTATTCCAGCATGACAATGACCCAAAACACACGGCCAAGGCAACAAAAAAGTGGCCCAAGAAGCACATTATGTCCTGGAGTGGCCAAGCTAGTCTTCAGACCTTAATCCCATAGAAAATATGTGGAGGGAGCTGAAAGTTCGAGTTACCAAATGTCAGCCTCGAAACCTTAAGGAGTTGGAGAGGATTTGCAAAGAGGAGTGGCACAAAATCCTTCCTGTGAACCTGGTGGCCAACTACGAGATACGTCTGACCTCTGATTGCCAACAAGGGTTTTTCCACCAAGTAGCAAGTCATGTTTTGCAAATGGGGTCAAATACTTGTTTCAAAATGCAAATCAATGTATAACTTTTTTTAAATGCATTTTTCTGGATTGTTTTTTTTGTTATTCTTTTTCTCACTTTTAAAACAAACCTACCATTGAAATTATAGACGGATCATTTCTTTGACAGTGGGCAAACATATAAAATCAGCAGGGGATCTTACACTTTTTCCCCTCACTGTACATGTTTTTAGCTTACGCTTCGTTTATTGTATAAAAAATGTGGATAAAAACATATAACCTATACAAATACGGTAGAAAGCATAGAGCATGAGTGTACCATGATCTTCCAATTGCAAAGTGAAAAAATGGATCAAAATAACATTAACACTTACCAGTATATTGTATAGAGTGACTACCCAAATATCAACATGTTGGACAGAGATCATTACACAAAAGTAAAAATCTTCTAGTATTCAGATTTGAAGAGAAATTGTTGTGTATGCTATGGGGATCACTATGAAGTAACAGACATCTTTGATAATTTGTCACGATAGCAAGAAAAAAAGTCAAACATAAATAGTACAAAGTGTACAAGAAAGGGTAAGGGACAAAGATTCTAGAGAGACAAGTCTTGTTTAAACCATCAAGGCCCAGGAGATGTAGAAGCTGAAACTCCCTTGGCCTAGGTGAGAAAGTTAGATGAGTAGCCGAACACAGACCACAGGGTACAGGTTAGCAAAAACTGCTCTTCTTTGCCTGCCTCCTGCGCCAACAGGCGTTTAAGGTCCTTAATAAGAGTCTACCTCCGTGGCCCACTCAAAAGAGAAGGCTTGTTGGTCGATTTCCAATGATGGGGAATAATAGCCTTGCGGCGGATAAGAAAAGGAGAAGGTCTCTTAATGGATTTAAAGGGTCCAGGGAGAATCAACAGAAGAGCTACTTTAGGTGAGGCCTGAATAGAAGTCGCCATCAATTTGCAGTATAGGTTTCCAGAAGGACATTATAAGAGGGCATTCCCACCATATATGGAGCGTAGTGCCCCTGTAGGAACTACAACGCCAGCAAGAGTCAGATGTTGAACGACTGAAATAGTGTAAGGGCTCCTGTACCATCTGGTAACCACCGTTAACCCTGTTTATTGATGTTTGGCAGCTAGGGAGAGTTTATGGGTTAGGGCAAAACATTTTAGTCAATCAGATGGGGGAATAGAATGATGAAGCTCAAATTCCCAGACCCATGCGTAAGGGGGTAGATCGGGAGAAGATGCAGACAAAAGCAGAGAGTACAATTAAGAGACAACATGTAACGGAGGATCGTCCTGCAAGAGCAGAAACTCAAACTCACACAGTTGAGATTGTACGTCTATAAGGGCAGGGAAAGAACGTATATATGATAAGGCATGCCGTCGCTGTAACCAGTGAGGAAAACGATATGAATGCCTCATGGACAGAATAGTCACTGTTATGGACGGGTCTGCCCGAAGAACCTAAACAAGTCTACTACAGTCTTGTTGGTTCCAATCCCCAAACCTTAACGTCGGAACAGCCATGGAAAACCCTGTGCCCCAAAAAAAAGGGAGCAATAGGACCCGCGAATGACATAGTTCGTATAATTTAATCGTCTGTTTAGTAAGAACAGTAGGGATTGAGAGCCCGAGACGATTGGTTGGCAAAGTCCAAGGAAGGGTGCGGAGATCTATAGGGTTCAGGTGACCCTACAGCTGCACCCATAGCTTGAAAGAAGGGTGGTGGAACAAGTCCAGAATTTGTGTAAATACCACAGCTTTATGATATAGGACTCCTGCCCCGCTACAATGTTTTGGGAGAGAATGTTTAAATCGAATTCTAGGATGTTTCTAAAGCCAAATAAACTTGGAGGAGAACAACTGGGTTGGGGGTATGGGGTGGGAAGTGATAGGAACCATTTGAAACAGGTACAATAAGCGAGGGAGAACATCAATCCTACAATGCATTGATTCTACTAAACCACTAAAGTCGCCTGGTAGCATATGTTGATAAGTCAGCTTAAGTTCTATGTAAAAGTAGAAGAAAATGTAAAGAGTACAGTTGAAATGCCTCCAATAGAATTTGAATCCCCAGATAGCATATAGTGGTAGACCCAGGCTTGAAGGGGAAAGAAGTTGAGATTTGTTTTAGTACTTCTGGTGGGAGTGATATATTTAAAAGTTGCTGTAGTTTACTTTCAAATTGCTGACCTTTCCAAATCTCTGGAATTCTGCCAATATGGAAGGAAGGGAGGTTATGGGTTGCGTAAATAAAAGCAGGTCATCTGCAAATAAAGCCAGATTGTTGTTGAGGGGGACCCACCGAAATGGGCCTTAGGCCCCGTACACACGATAGAATCCATCCGCAGATAAATCCCAGCAAATGGGTTTCTGCGGATAGATTCTATGGTGTGTACACGCCAGCGGATCTCTTTCCGCGGAGAAATCTCCTCTGGGATGGATTCCAGCAGATCGAATATTTGTTGTGCTGCACAACAAATCCCATCTGCTGGAATCCATTCCAACGGATGGATCCGCTCGTCTGTACAGACTTACCGGATCCATCCGTCCAAAGGGATTCCCCGCACGCGTCGTAATGATTTGACGCATGCGTGGAATTCCTTATATGACAGCGTCGCGCCCGTCGCCGCGTCATAATCGCGGCGACGGCGCGACACGTCATCGCCAGAGGATTTCCGCGCGGATTTCAATGGGATGGTGTGTACACTCCATCCCATCGAAATCAGCGGATATCTTTGAGAGGATTTATCCGTGGAAACGGTCCGCTGGACCGTATTCGCGGATAAATTCTCCCGTGTGTATGGGGCCTTACAGTTGGGTTTTGACGCCGGGCCACAGCTAGGTGTAACATTGTCAGTACCGGCCCAAGACATTGTGCTGCCTGGTACCAAGAATAAAATGCTGCCCCTCCCCCCCAAAAAAAATGACGCCCACCAAAATGCCCCCACATCCATTATTTTATATCATGATAACTAAAGTGGACCTATCCTGGCTCTATACATGTTTATAGGAGTATAAAAATGACCTGTTATGGCTCTATTCATGCAATTAACCCCACAGTGGAGCGGAGAGCGGACGGGAGGAGCGGTCGGGCGGCAATTAGCCCCACAGTGGAGTGGAGAGTGGAGCTGGCGGAATGGGATGGCGTGCAGGCAGGAAATTTGCTGCCCCCCTGAAAGTGCTGCCTGGTACAATGGTACCATCGGGTCCCATGGTAGGGCCGGCCCTGAACATTGTGACAACATAAAGAAAGGGTGCTTGAAACAGCCCTGACAACCTCATCTTCAGATATAGGATTCTCAAGGTGTTTGATCGTGTACATGATTTTGACTTGTTATAAACCTATTGCAGTCCGTGTATAATAGAACTCAGAATGGGAGAGGGAAAAGCAGAACAAGGAGCCAATCGGTAGTGCTGCAGTGTTAGGAGCTTTCTGACCGGAGGAGAGAACAGAGTGACAAAAAAAAAAAGCTCATCGGTTGGTCAGTCAGCTGCTGGGGGAAGGAGGGGTTGATTGGGTGGACAAGACCTGTAGGTGTTTATGAACTGCGGCATAAAACAGGTAGGTTTCTTACCCTGACAAACAGGTCTGTGCGGAGTCCAAGCTGTGCACATTTCAGGACTGTATAGACAGACCAACAAAACCTATTGACAGGTAAAACTGTTCTCTTATATACATTTCATCTGTATAGTTGTAATGTTGTAATAGTAAGCTGTAGGGAAAAGGTGAGGCTTTGTACGAACCCCAACAGTCAGCGTATGACAATGATTGCAGGAAGGAGTTTCACCCACACAGTATAGGTGACTCAGATGTTTTATGAAATGTGAGATTTGTTACGATAAGGGAAAGCCCTCTTGCAGCTGTGACGCCCACTTACACGTTTTTGTGCTTCTGTAAGATGAAACGAGATTACACTATTATTCTAGTCATAGTACAAGACTAATAACAGGTAACATCACTAACCAAGCTTCTGTATTAAAGCTTATCTTTGGACAGATATGAAAGGCACAAATTAATAAATCATCCATAATGTAATCATTCAAAGGAAATTAATAAATGATTGTAATTTTGTTGGAGTTCAGATGCTATCCAAGTTGACATATAAAGGGTTTACAGTTACAAGATAGACCGGGGATATGCAAATAGCGGACCTCCAGATGTTGCAGAACTACAAATCCCATGAGGCATAGCAAGACTCTGACAGCCACAAGCATAACACCCAGAGGCAGAAGCATGATGGGACTTGTAGTTTTGCAACAGCTGGAGGTCCGCTAATTTCATATCCCTGCGATAGACCAACACATTTTCCCCTCTCATTTCTAAATAGCAGGTTGAGGATGACCCGGGCTCAAAGTGGCTTAAATGATGCTGGCCATCAGATTGAGGACATCTAGTGGCAGAGGAAATATTGCAGGGGCAATCTTTGGATTGAAGCTGAATATTACAGAAAAAGCTGCTTTTGTCAATTGTTTAACGTGCTGTTACTTTATCTTGTTTTTTGTTTTTTTTGGCTTTAACCACTAGGTTATAATTATTGGAACAATTCCAATCAGGAATTATGAACTTTGATCACCCACACCTTTGCTTTTTTTGATAAGAAGATAACTGTGCTGTACCTGAACGTGAGGACTCTTGCCAAAGCTTTTCTTTTGGTTTTGGATACAGTGTGGAAGAAGAAGAAAAACCGGAAAAAAGAACCAACTCACATATGATAGCATGTAGTTGCCATCATCCCATAGTACTACAAATATATCGAAAATACCTCATGAAGTGGGATTGTATAGGCAACGAATAAAATTTTCAAAAATATATATGAAAAAATAACAATTTATTACAAAAATAGTTAAAACATGTACAAAAATATCTCGAGCATTATAGGAATATACATAGTACAAAAACAAAACATGGATGATGCAGATACTGTCCGGCATACGGTACCATCACCATAAGGGAGGTAAAGTTGTAGCTGAAAGGCCGACGCGTTTCGAATGCTACGCATCCTTCATCAAGGCATAAAACAAGTATTGCATCTAGAGTAGAGCAAAAAATATTTTAAATACATTCACATTAAATCATTGTATTCTCTCCATTGAAGTGCAAAAGCACATACACATCCTCTTCCTCGAGTAGGGAAAAGGCATAATTCACAATGAAGAGGACTCACCTATTGCTTAAAAAGCTCCACGCCCAGGAGTGTGGGGCAGAAGGCCCCCGGGTGTTCAGGGACGCCGATGTCTCCTATGGCAGGTTGCACCATTTAAAACAAATCCCCATTTGAATGTCACTCATAGAGTGGATAGAACCAATTGGTTCAATTTGGGTGGTGTTTTTGCAGTCCTATATAAAGGAGATATATCAAAGACTTGTGTCAAAAATAATAACCCAGCATTTGAGCCTCAAAAAACTGGTTGGGAATTGTATTCCAAACCGTTCATGGAAAACTCACCACCAGTAGTTTGAAGTCTTTGTATCCAAAGAAGGGGAGAGCCGGGTGCAGGTAAATCCTGAAAAGATTTGGGTTGCCCAGACAGATTCCCCTTGGAGAGGAAAGACAGCTCCTTGTTCTCCTACATATGGAGAGGGAATGACACCACCCAACCCTCTTGGCCCTCCTTAAGTACTTACCTTAACTGTATTCAGGTGCTGTAGTCCTCCCCCTCATCACCCATCAATTTGAAACATGTTATTCCTGAGAAGCCATGTGTGGCTCCTTATTGTTTTCAAGCAAACCGCCGCTGTTACAAGGCGCATTGTAGCGCCGTCATTCAGTGTATACCGATCCGCGTCATTTCCGGGACCGGAAGTATCGCCGCGGCCATTTTGGTAATGGGATTCGAGTGCCAATCGATTCACCGTTGTGAATTGCCATTCGATTGCCACTCGAATGCCACCCCAATGGGATTAAGTTGTCACTCGACTCGCCATCGCGAATTGCCATTCAATTGCAATTCGATTGCCATACAATTCGCCCCCGTAGCCATTTTATTGGTTGGTTAAATCAGGGATATCTGAAAACCTCTCAGCCGGATCCGGAAGTTCCGCGGCGGCCATTTTACAAAAGGGCATAGACCTGAATTGGACGTTTGATTGTATGTCTTGTTAGAGAGTAGCAACTTGATTGAAAAGGGTGCAACTATAAGGGGTGATAGTAGGAGGATAAAAACGTTCAAAAGATGACCTTGATCACAGTTTGAAACAGTCATCATAAGGGCAAAATCGAGCCCAAGTTTGTGTGTGTTGTGGTAAGGCACTATTCTCCTGTAGTTCTTGAATGAACCACTGGGAGACCTTTGGGAGAAAAAAGCCACAGCTGCCTTCTATATCTACCCAAGGGGATATGACTATCCCCCTTTTCGGTAAATTTGATGACATTTGGGTACAAAGCCCAAAGTCTCCCCTGGCAGCTGATGAGTCAAACAAATTGAGGAAAAATGGAAAACAACCTGCATAATAGCCATAGAGACACCGATGTCCACTCGACCGGGGTGGTTGGCCCGTGACCCACACCTCCGAGCTATAGAACCAAGAGAGCAAATTTAGGTTAAGTGCAAGAAAGAAAAACAAATATCAAAATCTCAATTATGACAAAGAATCCCTTCAAATCAGTCCGCATAAATACGGTGGAAGGGAAACATCGAGTCAAACAACATATCAATTATAATAAAGATAAGCGAAAAATAAAAAAAGAACAAAACAACCCTCCCTATTTCTAAGTGTCATATATGTGCTAGGCCCTAACCTGAAAATGTCTATTGCGTTCACAGTGAAGGGGAAAGGGGGAAAGATTTGGAAAATGTGGGCAAAGTCATCCAGGAAATCAAAATCGGGGACGACATTCTTCATCCCCGCTTGAGATCCTAATCTGTTTTGCCAGAAGAAAAACCCTCCAAAAAAGGCCTAAAACTCTCACTTTCGTTGAGGCCGGGAGGTGTAGTAGCCTTTAAATATCTAATCCAACGCATTTCGCGCTGCAGTAGAGTTTTGTTCCAATCACCCCCCCGTAGGGGAATGTGAATGCGGTCCAACACAGTGAAATTTAGGTTAGGCATATGATAGCCGTGATGCTTGGCTATATGTCGACCCAATGGGAGATAGAGATTACAAATGCGCATAGAATGCATATGTTTCTCTATTCGCTTGTGTAGTTCCTGTTTGGTTTTACCCACATAGAAAGAACCACACTGACACTGCATGAGGTATACCACTCCCCGTGTTCTGCAATTTGCAAAATGTTTCAGGGAGAAGGTATCCCCATTTGGCAGTGTCAGTGTGGTTCTCCTCCCTGTGACGGGACATTGAGCACACGTCCCGCAGGGGTAGGTGCCAAATGTTTTACAAGGATCCTTTTTGTTTATACCCTTGTACTCACTTTTGACCAAAAGTGTACCCAAGGAGGGTGCTTTCTTAAAAGTTATTTGTGGCTGGTTTGTGATTAGATTCTTTAAAATAGGGTCTTCTGTCAGGATAGGCCAGAACTTGGAGATCGTCTTTCGGATTTTTTGATGTTCATTGGAGAAATTTATGATAACCCTAGTGTTGGATTCTTCCTTCTTACTGGTATTTTTGGGTTTAAAGATGAGAGATCGTCTATTTGTATCTCTCACTCTGTTGAAAGCCTTCTTTAGGCTGGTTTTTGTGTAGCCTCTTATCAAGAGGCGTTCAGTTAGCAGGTCGCTTTCCCTTTGAAAGTCAAAATCCGTGGAGCAGTTCCTCCTAAGCCGAAGGAACTGACTATATGGGATAGATTTCTTAAGTACTTCCGGATGAAAACTCTCCGCGTGAAGCAGAGTGTTTCCCGCCGTTTCCTTTCTGAATAAGGATGTGCCAAGTGCACCATCCAATTCTTTAAAGATACGTATGTCCAAAAAGCTGACCTCCTTGTCGTTGTATGACATGGTAAAAAAAAGATTGAAGCTGTTGATGTTCATCAGCCTCAACATCTCTTGAAGTTCATTCTCCAGACCGTCCCAAACAATAAAAATGTCGTCTATGTAGCGCTGCCAAACAAGAATGTTAGCAGCGCACATAGACGCACTTTCACCCAACAAAAATTCCCGCTCCCACTCCCCCAGGTACAGGTTTGCATATGAGGGTGCACAGCACGTCCCCATAGCAACACCCTGTACCTGGAGGTAGTGGGAGCCCTGGAAAAGAAAAGTGTTATGCTGGAGGATGAAATCCAGCATAGTCAAAATGAAATGATTAAACTTCCAATCTGTGGTTGGTCTTTGTTTGAGTACCCGCTTGATGGCTTCTAAGCCCAGTTGGTGCGGAATACTATTGTAGAGTGATTCTACATCTATAGTTACTAGGATAGCATCTGGAGGTATGGTTAAATCCTCCAACACCTGCAGAAGATGAATTGTATCCTTAGTATAGGATGGTAGGTCAAGTACATGGGGTCGGAGGTATTGGTCAATTACTTGACTAACACATTCCGAAATTGATCCATTGCCAGATATGATTGGACGTCCCGGCGGGTCTTGCAAGTTTTTGTGCACCTTTGGTAGAGAATACATAGTCGGTTGTCGTGGGTGCTGTGTTCTAATAAAGTCCCAGACATCTTTGATGATGCTGCCATTGTTGTAAAAACTATCAACGAGCTCATAAAATTCTCCATTGAACCTGTCCACAGTTGCTGCTGTGATTTTCCTATAACATTGTTTATTGTTTAATATTTTTAGGCACATTTTCTCATAGTCTATATTGTTCATCAGAACTACATTACCGCCTTTATCTGATGCTTTAATGATCAGATTTGGGCTATTTTTTAGGGTTTTAAGTGCATGTTGCTGCTCAATGGTCAGATTTCTATGGTTTGTGTCCTTTTTTAAGGTTTCCAATTCTTTGGAAACTTGTTTCACAAATAAAGAAATTGCTGGATTCAAACTCAGGACAGGAAATTTGTTAGATTTCCTTTTGAATTTCCTGATTTTGAAAAAATTGCCTTCTTCGATTTCCTCATCCGCTTCCTCATTTAGATCTTCTTCCCATGCGTCACCAAGTGAGGCATTCTCCTGTAGGAGGAGATTTAAGTCTCTTAAGGCTCTGAAATCAGCCGCTTTGAGGTTTGGGGCCACTTCCTCTTCTTGTTTTTTATGTTTGTAGTAGAGACCTTTATAAAAGAGTCTCCGTGCAAATAGGTTGATATCCTTAATCGTCTCAAATGAATCAGTGTTATTAGTGGGGCAGAAGGAGAGTCCCAAACATAAAACTTCCTGCTCTACTGTTGTTAAAGTGGCTAAAATGGCTACGGGGGCGAATTGTATGGCAATCGAATTGCAATTGAATGGCAATTCGCGATGGCGAGTCGAGTGACAACTTAATCCCATTGGGGTGGCATTCGAGTGGCAATCGAATGGCAATTCACAACGGTGAATCGATTGGCACTCGAATCCCATTACCAAAATGGCCGCGGCGATACTTCCGGTCCCGGAAATGACGCGGATCGGTATACACTGAATGACGGCGCTACAATGCGCCTTGTAACAGCGGCGGTTTGCTTGAAAACAATAAGGAGCCACACATGGCTTCTCAGGAATAACATGTTTCAAATTGATGGGTGATGAGGGGGAGGACTACAGCACCTGAATACAGTTAAGGTAAGTACTTAAGGAGGGCCAAGAGGGTTGGGTGGTGTCATTCCCTCTCCATATGTAGGAGAACAAGGAGCTGTCTTTCCTCTCCAAGGGGAATCTGTCTGGGCAACCCAAATCTTTTCAGGATTTACCTGCACCCGGCTCTCCCCTTCTTTGGATACAAAGACTTCAAACTACTGGTGGTGAGTTTTCCATGAACGGTTTGGAATACAATTCCCAACCAGTTTTTTGAGGCTCAAATGCTGGGTTATTATTTTTGACACAAGTCTTTGATATATCTCCTTTATATAGGACTGCAAAAACACCACCCAAATTGAACCAATTGGTTCTATCCACTCTATGAGTGACATTCAAATGGGGATTTGTTTTAAATGGTGCAACCTGCCATAGGAGACATCGGCGTCCCTGAACACCCGGGGGCCTTCTGCCCCACACTCCTGGGCGTGGAGCTTTTTAAGCAATAGGTGAGTCCTCTTCATTGTGAATTATGCCTTTTCCCTACTCGAGGAAGAGGATGTGTATGTGCTTTTGCACTTCAATGGAGAGAATACAATGATTTAATGTGAATGTATTTAAAATATTTTTTGCTCTACTCTAGATGCAATACTTGTTTTATGCCTTGATGAAGGATGCGTAGCATTCGAAACGCGTCGGCCTTTCAGCTACAACTTTACCTCCCTTATGGTGATGGTACCGTATGCCGGACAGTATCTGCATCATCCATGTTTTGTTTTTGTACTATGTATATTCCTATAATGCTCGAGATATTTTTGTACATGTTTTAACTATTTTTGTAATAAATTGTTATTTTTTCATATATATTTTTGAAAATTTTATTCGTTGCCTATACAATCCCACTTCATGAGGTATTTTCGATATATTTGTAGTACTATGGGATGATGGCAACTACATGCTATCATATGTGAGTTGGTTCTTTTTTCCTATATTATAGGGTGGATAATACACCCAATTACCTCACCACAGCTCACATATGTTGGCATGGCCCTCTAATTTTTTGATATAGGTTTCTTTTTTTGATCCTTCCAAACTCTTTCCATGTCCTCAGGAGGTACCACCTCCAGGGGAGAAGGATTCAGGATCTAAAGAGATTTGTTGTTAACCCCAATTTGGGGTTGAACATAGTGTTTTTTTCATTATATTTGTTTTGGTCTTTCCTTTGGGGTTGTCTATGCCTGTTCACACTATGGGGGATCTTCAAGGGGGACAATGGGAGGAACTTATGACTCAAATTGAGCGTAATTACCAGGGAAAGGAACAATTAGATTCAGACTTGCTCTCCCTTTTCTTTAATCTCACCAAACTATTGGAGAAAAAATCAGCCTTACATTGGCATATCCAATCTATGGAGAGATACATAAATGAACACATAAACCCAATTGGATTAAGAATACAAATCTTTCCAATACTTGAGAATATCAGTAAAGATTTAAAAGTTAATTGGGAGAGCAGCCTGAACGAATGTTCCAAAAATTTAATGCAATTGCTGCAAAAGGAATACAGATTGCAACTACAGGTCCTTGATAAGGAAATTGAATTAATATACATGCGCCTTACACCTTTAAAAACTATGGAAGAGTATACAGGACAGGAAAACAAACTTAAAGAACATTTAGAAAATTTCAGCAAACAGATTCTTATTAAAAAAGAAAAGAAATACTGGAGAGATAAGAATGCCTTCTGTGAAGGAAGGGCATACAAATGGAATAAAGATAAAAATAAAAAATTTAGTAACAAAAATTCCAAAAAACCCAATGTTCAATCAAATGACTATCTGTCTGATGTACCTTCGAATTCTTCCTCATCAGCTTCCTCACATACCAGTCGGACATCGGCCAAGAGAAAGGGCCCCTTCTCTAAACATGGGACAGAAGGAGAAGTCCAACAAACTAGCAAAAAACCCATCACGGATTCCCAGGTGTCATTTTCACAAAATGAAAGGGGAGCTAGCTTGACAAGGAGAGCCTCGGGTGGAAACTCCAGGGGGTCTCCCTCAAATAGAGGTAAACTTTTCTCCCGGAAAGATATGGGGGCAATTTCAAAGACTTCACGCACCCCCCTAGATAATTTTTTGGAGAAGAAGGGGGTGTCCTCAACGCCCCCACTCTTTCAAACACAGATGACCATGGATCTGGCGGTGGAGATACCGCCAGAGGAGAATATAATAATATCATAAACCTATCCTCCCATACTTTAACAACAGTAGAGCAGGAAGTTTTATGTTTGGGACTCTCCTTCTGCCCCACTAATAACACTGATTCATTTGAGACGATTAAGGATATCAACCTATTTGCACGGAGACTCTTTTATAAAGGTCTCTACTACAAACATAAAAAACAAGAAGAGGAAGTGGCCCCAAACCTCAAAGCGGCTGATTTCAGAGCCTTAAGAGACTTAAATCTCCTCCTACAGGAGAATGCCTCACTTGGTGACGCATGGGAAGAAGATCTAAATGAGGAAGCGGATGAGGAAATCGAAGAAGGCAATTTTTTCAAAATCAGGAAATTCAAAAGGAAATCTAACAAATTTCCTGTCCTGAGTTTGAATCCAGCAATTTCTTTATTTGTGAAACAAGTTTCCAAAGAATTGGAAACCTTAAAAAAGGACACAAACCATAGAAATCTGACCATTGAGCAGCAACATGCACTTAAAACCCTAAAAAATAGCCCAAATCTGATCATTAAAGCATCAGATAAAGGCGGTAATGTAGTTCTGATGAACAATATAGACTATGAGAAAATGTGCCTAAAAATATTAAACAATAAACAATGTTATAGGAAAATCACAGCAGCAACTGTGGACAGGTTCAATGGAGAATTTTATGAGCTCGTTGATAGTTTTTACAACAATGGCAGCATCATCAAAGATGTCTGGGACTTTATTAGAACACAGCACCCACGACAACCGACTATGTATTCTCTACCAAAGGTGCACAAAAACTTGCAAGACCCGCCGGGACGTCCAATCATATCTGGCAATGGATCAATTTCGGAATGTGTTAGTCAAGTAATTGACCAATACCTCCGACCCCATGTACTTGACCTACCATCCTATACTAAGGATACAATTCATCTTCTGCAGGTGTTGGAGGATTTAACCATACCTCCAGATGCTATCCTAGTAACTATAGATGTAGAATCACTCTACAATAGTATTCCGCACCAACTGGGCTTAGAAGCCATCAAGCGGGTACTCAAACAAAGACCAACCACAGATTGGAAGTTTAATCATTTCATTTTGACTATGCTGGATTTCATCCTCCAGCATAACACTTTTCTTTTCCAGGGCTCCCACTACCTCCAGGTACAGGGTGTTGCTATGGGGACGTGCTGTGCACCCTCATATGCAAACCTGTACCTGGGGGAGTGGGAGCGGGAATTTTTGTTGGGTGAAAGTGCGTCTATGTGCGCTGCTAACATTCTTGTTTGGCAGCGCTACATAGACGACATTTTTATTGTTTGGGACGGTCTGGAGAATGAACTTCAAGAGATGTTGAGGCTGATGAACATCAACAGCTTCAATCTTTTTTTTACCATGTCATACAACGACAAGGAGGTCAGCTTTTTGGACATACGTATCTTTAAAGAATTGGATGGTGCACTTGGCACATCCTTATTCAGAAAGGAAACGGCGGGAAACACTCTGCTTCACGCGGAGAGTTTTCATCCGGAAGTACTTAAGAAATCTATCCCATATAGTCAGTTCCTTCGGCTTAGGAGGAACTGCTCCACGGATTTTGACTTTCAAAGGGAAAGCGACCTGCTAACTGAACGCCTCTTGATAAGAGGCTACACAAAAACCAGCCTAAAGAAGGCTTTCAACAGAGTGAGAGATACAAATAGACGATCTCTCATCTTTAAACCCAAAAATACCAGTAAGAAGGAAGAATCCAACACTAGGGTTATCATAAATTTCTCCAATGAACATCAAAAAATCCGAAAGACGATCTCCAAGTTCTGGCCTATCCTGACAGAAGACCCTATTTTAAAGAATCTAATCACAAACCAGCCACAAATAACTTTTAAGAAAGCACCCTCCTTGGGTACACTTTTGGTCAAAAGTGAGTACAAGGGTATAAACAAAAAGGATCCTTGTAAAACATTTGGCACCTACCCCTGCGGGACGTGTGCTCAATGTCCCGTCATAGGGAGGAGAACCACACTGACACTGCCAAATGGGGATACCTTCTCCCTGAAACATTTTGCAAATTGCAGAACACGGGGAGTGGTATACCTCATGCAGTGTCAGTGTGGTTCTTTCTATGTGGGTAAAACCAAACAGGAACTACACAAGCAAATAGAGAAACATATGCATTCTATGCGCATTTGTAATCTCTATCTCCCATTGGGTCGACATATAGCCAAGCATCACGGCTATCATATGCCTAACCTAAATTTCACTGTGTTGGACCGCATTCACATTCCCCTACGGGGGGGTGATTGGAACAAAACTCTACTGCAGCGCGAAATGCGTTGGATTAGATATTTAAAGGCTACTACACCTCCCGGCCTCAACGAAAGTGAGAGTTTTAGGCCTTTTTTGGAGGGTTTTTCTTCTGGCAAAACAGATTAGGATCTCAAGCGGGGATGAAGAATGTCGTCCCCGATTTTGATTTCCTGGATGACTTTGCCCACATTTTCCAAATCTTTCCCCCTTTCCCCTTCACTGTGAACGCAATAGACATTTTCAGGTTAGGGCCTAGCACATATATGACACTTAGAAATAGGGAGGGTTGTTTTGTTCTTTTTTTATTTTTCGCTTATCTTTATTATAATTGATATGTTGTTTGACTCGATGTTTCCCTTCCACCGTATTTATGCGGACTGATTTGAAGGGATTCTTTGTCATAATTGAGATTTTGATATTTGTTTTTCTTTCTTGCACTTAACCTAAATTTGCTCTCTTGGTTCTATAGCTCGGAGGTGTGGGTCACGGGCCAACCACCCCGGTCGAGTGGACATCGGTGTCTCTATGGCTATTATGCAGGTTGTTTTCCATTTTTCCTCAATTTGTTTGACTCATCAGCTGCCAGGGGAGACTTTGGGCTTTGTACCCAAATGTCATCAAATTTACCGAAAAAGGGGGATAGTCATATCCCCTTGGGTAGATATAGAAGGCAGCTGTGGCTTTTTTCTCCCAAAGGTCTCCCAGTGGTTCATTCAAGAACTACAGGAGAATAGTGCCTTACCACAACACACACAAACTTGGGCTCCATTTTGCCCTTATGATGACTGTTTCAAACTGTGATCAAGGTCATCTTTTGAACGTTTTTATCCTCCTACTATCACCCCTTATAGTTGCACCCTTTTCAATCAAGTTGCTACTCTCTAACAAGACATACAATCAAACGTCCAATTCAGGTCTATGCCCTTTTGTAAAATGGCCGCCGGGGAACTTCCGGATCCGGCTGAGAGGTTTTCAGATATCCCTGATTTAACCAACCAATAAAATGGCTACGGGGGCGAATTGTATGGCAATCGAATTGCAATTGAATGGCAATTCGCGATGGCGAGTCGAGTGACAACTTAATCCCATTGGGGTGGCATTCGAGTGGCAATCGAATGGCAATTCACAACGGTGAATCGATTGGCACTCGAATTCATTACCAAAATGGCCGCGGCGATACTTCCGGTCCCGGAAATGACGCGGATCGGTATACACTGAATGACGGCGCTACAATGCGCCTTGTAACAGCGGCGGTTTGCTTGAAAACAATAAGGAGCCACACATGGCTTCTCAGGAATAACATGTTTCAAATTGATGGGTGATGAGGGGGAGGACTACAGCACCTGAATACAGTTAAGGTAAGTACTTAAGGAGGGCCAAGAGGGTTGGGTGGTGTCATTCCCTCTCCATATGTAGGAGAACAAGGAGCTGTCTTTCCTCTCCAAGGGGAATCTGTCTGGGCAACCCAAATCTTTTCAGGATTTACCTGCACCCGGCTCTCCCCTTCTTTGGATACAAAGACTTCAAACTACTGGTGGTGAGTTTTCCATGAACGGTTTGGAATACAATTCCCAACCAGTTTTTTGAGGCTCAAATGCTGGGTTATTATTTTTGACACAAGTCTTTGATATATCTCCTTTATATAGGACTGCAAAAACACCACCCAAATTGAACCAATTGGTTCTATCCACTCTATGAGTGACATTCAAATGGGGATTTGTTTTAAATGGTGCAACCTGCCATAGGAGACATCGGCGTCCCTGAACACCCGGGGGCCTTCTGCCCCACACTCCTGGGCGTGGAGCTTTTTAAGCAATAGGTGAGTCCTCTTCATTGTGAATTATGCCTTTTCCCTACTCGAGGAAGAGGATGTGTATGTGCTTTTGCACTTCAATGGAGAGAATACAATGATTTAATGTGAATGTATTTAAAATATTTTTTGCTCTACTCTAGATGCAATACTTGTTTTATGCCTTGATGAAGGATGCGTAGCATTCGAAACGCGTCGGCCTTTCAGCTACAACTTTACCTCCCTTATGGTGATGGTACCGTATGCCGGACAGTATCTGCATCATCCATGTTTTGTTTTTGTACTATGTATATTCCTATAATGCTCGAGATATTTTTGTACATGTTTTAACTATTTTTGTAATAAATTGTTATTTTTTCATATATATTTTTGAAAATTTTATTCGTTGCCTATACAATCCCACTTCATGAGGTATTTTCGATATAGAAGAAGAAAAACCGTGGATTTTTTCAGATGGAATTTTGGCTCAAACTTGTCTTGCATACACACGGTCACACCGTCAAGAACGCGGTGACGTACAACACTACGACAAGCCGAGAAAAATTTAGTTCAATGCTTCCGAGCGTGCGACGACTTGATTCCGAGCATGCGTAGGATTTTTCTCCGTTGGAATTGCATACAGACGATCGCAATTTCCAACAAGAACTTTTCCCAACTGAAAATTTGAGAACCAGCTCTCAAATTTTTCTTGGCGGAAATTCAAACAAAAAAAACCCATTGGAGCATACACACGGTCGGAATTTTCCGACAAGAAACGTCCGATGTGAGCTTTTGGTCGAAATCCTGACCGTGTGTATGCTCCAATGTGTTTTTTTTTGTCCGAATTTCCGCCATTGGAGCATACACGCGGTCGGAATTTCGACCAAAAGCTCACATCAGACTTTTCTTGTCGGAATTTCCGATCGTGTGTACGGGGCATTAGAGGATCTGTAACATTATACTGTTGTTTGTGTCCCTGCTGGAAACATTTTAACATTACTTTTTGATCCCCCCAATTGCCTACACCAGGACAGAAAGTGATGGGAAATCTAAAATGTAATAAAATTAGCAATATTAACCACTTAAGGACTGAGCCTCTTTCTGAGATTTGGTGTTTACAAGTTAAAACCTTTTTTGTTTGCTAGAAAATTACTTAGAACCCACAAACATTATATATATATTTTCTAACACCCTAGAGAATAAAATGGCTGTCGATGCAATACATTTTGTCACACAGTATTTGTGCAGCGTTCTTACACTTTGAAAAAAATTCACTTTTTTGAAACAAAAAATAAGAAAACAGTAAAGTTAGCCCATTTTATTTTATAAAGTGAAAGATAATGTTACACTGAGTAAATTGATACCCAACATCCCTCTCCTGCCACTGATAAAAGTGTTCTCTGTGGCGGATTTACCGCAAAATCACTTTTATCTAAAAGCGGACCGCCCGCTCTTGAAGAGGGTACCGGGTTTATGGTAGCTAGCTGCTGCCATAACAATGGTACTTCTCTTTAAAGTAGCAACGTATTCCTGCGGCGGGTGTTCCGGAAGTGGTTAACAGCTTCAATACAGGGCACTTTTACCCCCTTTTAGCTTTCAGTGCTGTTGCACTTTAAATGAAAATTGCACGGACATGCAACGCTGTACCCAAATGAAATTTGTATTATTTTTTAACATAAATAGAGCTTTCTTTTGGTGGTAATTAATCACCGCTGGGTATTTTATTTTTTGCAAAAAAAAGAAAAACGGAAAAAAAAGGAAAATGAAAAAAAAAAAAAAGTTGTTAGTTTCTGCAAGTGTTTTTGTAAATAAGTAATTTTTCTCCTTCACTGATGGGCACTGATGAGGCGGCACTAATATGCAGCACTAATAGGAAGCACTCATATGCAGCACTGATCAGCGCTGGTAGACGGCACTGATGGATGGCACCGATGAGCAGGCACTGATGGACACTGAAAGGCAACACTGATGGGCACAGATTGGCCTCACAAATAGTCACAGACTGGCATCATTGATGGGCACTGTTGGGGCTGCACTGATATGCAGGGCACTGATTATCTGTACAGGTCTCTCCTGTGAGGAGATGTCGATGATCAGCATTAAGAGCCGATAACTGGCATTTCCTTGCTTACATATGATCAGCTGTGATTGGACACAGCTGATCACATTGTTAAAGAGACACATCATTGATGCTTTACCGAGATCGGGGTCGCGCCGTGTTCCAGTGACACAGTGCATCAGCAATCGCCGTGCTGCGTGCAACCGTGGCGAGACTGGGGTGACGTCATATGTCTATACGGCGAGTGGGAGGTAGTTAAAATGTGCATCTTCAGTCAAAATTTTATTTTAAATCATATATTCATTTCCATGTTGTGTTTCTACCATTACTAGCCTACTCCTATTAGTCTGAATGATCTTAAAACTTATTTCTTGAAAAATCCCACATATTTACTTGCTTGAATTCTGTGACATGTAGTCACCATGTCCTGGTGGTAGACACTGCTGTGTCACACATTTCACAGAGCCTGCCTTCTGAACTACAGAGATGTTGAGAGGAGGAGTTTCAGGAGGCGGAGTCAGTACAGGAATCACTGCTAGCAGGCAGTAAAGTGCCATGCGATATTTTCTCCTTAGAAATAAAAAGTAAACCAAAGGAATAAAGAGAGGAGAAGCTGCCAAGCATGCCGGGAGTCCAAGACTCTGGGGAAAAGATGGCCAGCTGACAACAGAACTCACAGCATGAAATTAGGGGCCAGATTCACGTAGAATTCCGGCGGCGTAACGTATTGCATTTACGTTACACCGCCGCAAGTTTTATGGGCAAGTGCTTGATTCACAAAGCACTTGCCTGTAAACTTGCGGCGGCGTAGAGTAAATCCGTCCGGCGCAAGCCCGACAAATTCAAATGGGGCGTGTATCATTCCCACGCCAAACGTACTGCGCATGCTCCGTTTTGAAATTTCCCGCCATGCTTTGCGCGAAATGACGTAGCACCGACGTCATTTTTTGAACGTCGACGTGAGTTACGTCCTTTCCTATTTATGGACGACTTACGCAAAAAAAAATTGAAATTCGACGCGGGAACGACGGCCATACTTTAACATGGCAAGTCTAAAGATAGGCTATGAAATACCAGCTTTAACTATACGCCGGGAAAAGCAGACTAGCGACGACGTAAAAGCGGAAAACGACGCAAACTCCACCCAGCGGGCGCTGAAGTATTACACCTACGATCCGAAGGCGTACAAAGCCGTACGCCCAAGGCCGCCATCAGGGGGGTACAGGCAGTACACCTGTAAGGGGCCCGGATGGCAACCCCCCAAAAAAAAAAAAAAAAATTCTAATATATTTTTATTAATTTTTTTATTAAAGGGCCAATTTTTTTTTTTTTAGGGGTACGGGGGGCACGGAGATCCCCAGGGCCCCGGATGACAACCCCCCTTTTGTTTATTAAAAAAAATATTTTTTTATCTATCTATTTATTTTATATATATATATATATATATATATATATATATATATATATATATATATATATATATATATATATATATATATATATATATATATATATATATATATATATATATATATATATATATATATTTATTATTAAAGGGCCCACCAGAGGTCCCCAGGGCCCCGGATGGCAACCCCCCTTTTTTTATAAAAAAAAAAAAAAAAAAATGTATTTATATTATTTTATTTCTTTTTTTTTCTTTTTTATATATATATATATATATATATATATATATATATATATATATATTTTATTAAAGGGCTCAGAGGTCCCCAGGGCCCCATGTGACAAACCCCCCTTTTTTTTTTTATAAATGTTTATTTTATTTTTTTTGTTTATATATATATATATATATATATTTATTTTTTTATTAAAGGGCCCAGAGGTCTCCAGGGCCCTGGATGGCAACCCCCCTTTTTTTTATTTATTTTTTTATAAATGTTTATTTTATTTTTTTTATATATTTTTTTATTTTTTTTTATTAAAGGGCCCAGAGGTTTCTTTTTTTATTATTATTATTAAAGGGCCCAAAGGTCCCGGATGGCAACCCCCCTTTTTTGTAATTTCTTTTAAAAAAAAAAAAATTGTGTATATGTATATATATATATATATATATATATATATATATAATTTATTTTTTATTAAAGGGCCCAGAGGGGGGCTACCCCCCTTTTCTTATATATATTTTTCTTCTTTATTTCTTCTTTTTTTGTAAAGGGCCCCCCCCCCGCTTCTGAAGTCGCGGCAGCCCCCCCTGCTCCTCAATTTCAGGCGGCAGCCCCCCCCCCCCCCCGGTTCTCTGCTCCAGGGGGCCCATGCCTGAAGCTGTGTAAGGGGCCCAATAATTTGGATCGAAGCCATAAGCCTTCGTATCTTGGTTTGAGAATTCAAACTAAAGATACGACGCGGCAAATTTGAAAATATGCCGAAGTATCAGTAGATACTCCGGCGTATTTCTTCTGTGAATCTGGCCCTAGGTTTTTCAGGTAAGCTTATATATGCTAATAACAAATACTGTTTGCATCACTATTCGAATGCTGACGTTATAAGATGAATGTATATGCTGTGACTATAGATCTCCTGTAATAAAAGATTTAAGATAATAGCTTAGGAAAGATTATTTGATTCCTAAAGTTATCTGGGTCCAATGTCCATTTCTATTCTTGTATAACTGCAACACTGTTGAGAAATTAACTCTTTGAATTATGTTCATTATTCATACTATGACCTTAAAGTAGGGGTATTCCCTTTGGTGCACATTTAATCGCTTGCTGACTGCATTACACACGTATACAGCAGCAGGACAGCTCCCTGCACTGGATCATGTACCTAGTACATGATCCAACACTTCTGGGTAGGGGTCGCCCACCGCGGCTGTGCTGTGATTAGATACAGAACAAGCCGATCAGCGGGTGCCGGCCAACAGACGTCTGGTGGCACACGCTGATCAGCGAGGAGAGAGTATGGACGAAGCTCTGCCTATGTAACCAAGGCAGATCTCTGTCCTGATACGGGGTGAAGAGATGGATTTTCTTTCCATGCAAATCAAGGAATAAAATCCATCACTTCCCTTAGTAAAAGCACCACATAAAGTACACAAAAACAGGCACTGTCATTAGTACAGTGGCAGTGCATATTTTTAGCACTGATCACTGTATTAGTGTCAAAAGTGGGAGATAATGTCAGAATGTCTACCGCAATATGGTAGTGCTGCTATAAATCGGTGATCGCCACCATTTCTAGTATCAAAAAAATTGAATGAATAAAAATTTGAGTACATACTGTATCCCAGAGTATGTAGACACTATGGGGTAGATCCACAAAGAAATTACGCCGGCGTATCTATTGATACGCTGGCGTAATTTCAAAATTCCCGCTTCATATCTTTGTTTTGAATCCTCAAAACAAGATACGACGGAATCTCGGCTAGATCCGACAGGCGCACGTCTTCGGATCTTAGATGCAATTTTTCGGCGGCCGCTAGGTGGCGTTTCCGTCGTAATCCGCGTTGAGTATGCAAATTAGCTATTTACGGCGATCCACGAACGTACGTCGGCCCGGCGCATTTTTTTCCGTCGTTTGCGTTCGGCTTTTTCCGGCGTATAGTTAAAGCTGCTATATGGTGGCGTACTCAATGTTAAGTATGGCCGTCCTTCCCGCGTACAATTTTGAATTTTTTGCGTCGTTTGCGTAAGTCGTTCGCGAATAGGAATTTGCGTAGAATGATGTCACTGTCGTAAGCATTGGCTGGTTCCGGTTTAATTTCGAGCATGCGCACTGGGATACCCCCAGGGACGGCGCATGCGCAGTTAAAAAAAAAACGTTGATTACGTCGGGTCACGACGTATAAACATAAAACACACCCCCATCACAGCCATTTGAATTCCGTGCCCTTACGCCGCGAGAGATACACTACGCCGCCGTAACTTATGGCGCGGATTCGTTGTGGATTAAAACCAAAGCAAAGTAAGTTACAGCGGCGTAGTGTATCTTAGATACACTGCGCCCGGCGCAGATGTATGTGGATCTGCCCCTAAACCTTTTGCACAAACCAATCAATATATGCTTACTGGGATTTTTTTTACCAAAAAGTATGTAGCAGAATTCATATTGGCCTAACTTTATAAAGATTTTTTTTTTTTACGTTATTAGATATGTTTTATAGCAGTTTTTCAAAATTGTTGGTCAAAAAAGGCAGTGGTGATCAAATACCACCAAAAGAAAGCTCTATTTGTGGAAAATAAATGACAAATTTTATTTGAGTAAAGTATTGCATGAGCGCGCAATTGTCAGTTAAAAAAACGCAGTGCCGTATCGCAAAAAATTGCCTGGTCATGAAGGGGGGTAAATTTTCCGTAGGTCAAGTGGTTAATCACCTTATAATTTCACAGAATTTATGAGTTCAGCTACAATGAAGATATACATCTATTTAAAAACAAAATGTACTCCCCCTTTTTTCTTTAGGCTCCTAGCATGTATAAATACATACTGTATATTCATAACATCAACAATTTTACCAAAATACATACATTTGTATCATGTTATGTGTTCATATTTTAAAAAAAGGTGTTACTTTACATTATTTTGTAAATTGTTTTGCTATCGCAAAAGGGCGTACCTGTACGTCTTCCCCTTTAAGAGCCATAGCAGGCGCGCACCCGCTGCACGGCGGGGGACCCGATGCATGTGGCCAGCGGGCCCAATCGCCGCCGGCTACCAGCGATCGTGGCCACAAGAGCCAGAAAGGGGATTTGTGTGTGTAAACACACAACTCCTTGTTCCGACAGGGGAGAAGAGACACATCTGCTGTTTGTAGTAATTATAAACAGCAATATGTCTCCTCCCCCAGTCAGTCCCATCTCCCCACTGTAAGAAACACTAACGAGGGAACACATTTAACCTCTGGATCGCCCCCTAGTGTTAACCACTTCCTTGGAGGTGACATTTATACAGCTAACAGTGCATTTTTATAGCTCTGATCGTTGTATAAATGTCAATGGTCCCAAAAATGTGTCAAAAGTGTCCGATCTGTCTGCCGCAATGTTGCAGTACCGCTAAAAATCACAGATCACCGACATAACTAGTAAAAAAAAAATGCCATAAATCTTTTCCATAGTTTGTAGACGCTATAACTTTTGCGGAAGCCAATCAATATATGCTTATCACATATTTTTTTTTACCAAAAATATGTAGAAGAATAAGGCCCCTTTCACATTGGGACGTTTTTCATGCGGTACAGCGCTAAAAATAGCGCTGCTATACCGCATGAAAAATCATGCCCTGTAGTGTTCAATGTGAAAGCCCGAAGGCTTTCACACTGAAGCGGTGCGCTAGCAGGAGCACTCCAAAAGTCCTGCTAGCCGCATCTTTACCGCGGTATAGGAGCGGTGTGTTCACCGCTCCAATACCGCGCCTTCCCATTGAAATCAATGGGAAAGCGCGGTAATACCGCAACGCAACGCGGGCGGTATTAACCCTTTTTTGGCCGCTAGTGGGGGTTAAAACCTCACCGCTAGCTCCCGAATATTGCGGTAAACACGACGGTATAGCCGCGCTACAAATAGCGTGGCTATACCGTCACCGCGGCTCCACGCTGCAATGTGAACGCAGCCTAATACATATTGGCCTAAACTGATAAAGAACATTTTTAGGGATACTTATTAAAGCAAAAAAAATTTTTTTCCCACAATTGTTGCTCTTTTTGTTTATAGCGCAAAAAATTAAAACCGCAGAGGGGATTAAATACCACCAAAAGAAAGCTCTATTTGTGGGGGGGGGGGGGGAGTATGTCAACTTTGTTTGGGTACAGCGTTGCACGACCGTGAAAAAAAAAATGGCCCGGTCAGGAAGTAGGTATGTTTCAATTATTTTTATTAAAGTTTTCAATACAAAAATATAACAATCTCTACTTTTCATTGTACAGTATCGATACAACACTTTGGGATTGTAAAACTTCAGTCCCGTCCTTAAAATTAAGAAGTACAAAAATAAGTGCAAGTGTGGGCTGGAGCCTATTAGTACAACAAGATAGCCTGTACTGGCCCGTTACGCCCAGGACCTAAGCCCATCTGATAACCTGAGCCACGGCAGGTAGTCCGTCCGTCCACAAGAGCCGCCCCACATCAACCTATCGGGGGGGGGGCTCAACTCTCCAGGCCGCGTAGGTCCCCACCTAGTTAGCATGAACTGACAACGATCAGTCTTGAACATGCAATGAAACAAAATAAAAAGGGGGAGTCAAACAGACCCATAAGGCTCAAATCTGACCCCAAAACCAGAAAGCAGGAAAAGTTAATAAAGAGAAAGAATTAGAGGGAAGGAAACAGGGGGATGAAAGGAGGGTTGGAGAAGAGGGGGGGGGGATGGGAGGAGCTTTGGCTCAGCACCCGAATACCCGTACTGCAGAAAATAAGCTAAATTGTGACCATTTTGGGGTCATTCGTAAGATATTGATATTGAATCCATGGGTCCCACACCTTATGAAATAGTTTCATTTTATCTTGTGCTGGCACTGTCAAAACTTTCATTTAACATCAGCCAAGTTAGTTTTTAAAGGGGAGTTCCAGCCCTTTTTTTAAGTATATTAAAAGTCAGCAGCTACAAAAAGTGTAGCTGCTGGCTTTTAATAAACAGACACTTACCTGCTCCACGGCTCCGGCGTCTTCATTCCTAGTGTGGGCACCCGGCAGTGACAGCTTTCGGCTTCACGGCCGGGCACCCACTGCGCATGCGGCGCCGTCCGATTGGACAGGCGCTCGCCTACAGGGAGGGGCTGCCAGAAGGCTATTAAGCTAATCGCCTTTCCAGCCCCTCAGCGGAAGGAAGAAGTGGGACAGGAAGTCCCCTTCTCCTGAAGCCCCCACTCCCCCCCCAAAAAAATTACATGCCAAATGTGGCATGTAAGGGGGCGAGGAGTGGGTTAAGCGGAAGTTCCATTTTTAGGTGGAACCAATTTCTGGCTATGGTTATCTTTGCAGAAATGAACATGAATGTGAGAAGCCGCCTGCTAGATTTGGAGGCTTCAACCACCCCACTCCCCAGTAAAGTTAGCTTTGCTGATTTCTGCAAATTAATCTGAGTGAGGGTGTCAGGAAGTAGGTAAATCCTTCTAGTCCTTAAGGAGAATTACACAAAAAATTAATAAAAGTTAAACCCACAAGGGCTTTTTAATTTTTACCACGATTCCTTTACACTGGCTTTTGAAATTTACAAATTCCGCAATTTAGAAATCAAAATAAAAGGCTTAGCACTGGGAAACACCTTTTGATAGATAAATAGTGCATTTTATATATAACTATATAGATTAGACCAAAGTGAGGGACAAATGAGGGACAGAGGGACTTTGTTCCAAATCAGGGACAATCCCTCGAAATCAGGGACATTAGGGAGCTATGCAACTGAAGATCAGAATCTGTATATAAAAAAAGTGCAAAATAGAATTGCGCTAAGTGATTTAAATCTCTAAATAAAAATTTCGTAGCTTGTCGTGAAAGTGGAATCCTGCAAATGACTCTTTTCAGCTGCCTCCAGCTAGACTTTCCCAGGTCACAGAGTCATAAAACACTGCTACATACACTGCTTACTCAGAATAAAGACCAGGCTGATGCTGCTCACTCTATAGGCAGGGAACTTGCTGTGGGTAAGGATATGGGAGGGACTAGAAGCAGCATGGATTTGTTTCGTGTGCAACTGCTGAAGTTTTCATTTGTAACACAAGGGATACAGAAGCAGCACCTTGGCTTTGAGGCTTGCTGACCTAGGAAATCTGGCCATGAGCAGTGTAAGTGTCCTTGGTTAAGACTTTAATTTTTTCTGTCTTGTAGAGTCCTAGGATACTGAAGCATACAAAGATCAAGTGGTCCATGTAATATTGTGTCTTTGTGTTTCCTTTCCTCCCTCCCTGTGTGCTCTGGGGAGGAGTGAGATTTTTTATGATGTCACAGGCTTCCCTCTTTGCCTGGGCTGAGTGAAGTTTCACTCTGCTAAATACCAAGTCTGCATGTGCTGCCATGTGTCGATCAGGGAAGACCAAATGATCTAGCAGTGTCTTACCCCGAGGGCTGAATTTTTAGCCCTGCTTCTCTTTGGACTATGATGGAGGAATCGGACTGCAGAAACCTTACCCACCTAAGTCCTACCGATAGCCCAGCCATCGCCGCCGTGATGTTCTCTGCTGGCGTGGTGGGAAACGTGATTGCCCTGGTGCTGCTGGAGACTCGTCGCAGGGAATTTCGAGGGAATATTTCTCTATTCTTTATTCTGGTCTCTGGACTGGTTATCACAGACTTACTCGGCACCTGTATGATCAGCCCTGTAGTCATGGCCTCTTATGCGAGGGGGCTTTCGCTAGTCGAAATGGGACTTTGTAAGTATTTTGCATTTGCCATGACTTTTTTCAGCTTGGCCACCATGATGATCCTTTTTGCTACGGCATTAGAGCGAGCCCTGGCCATTGGGCACCCCTATTTCTATGAGAAGTTCATCAAGAAGCGTTGCGGGGTCATCACCTTCCCAGTAATCTATGGCTTGTCCATCTTCTTTTGTCTCTTCCCAGTAATGAACTTTGGGGAGTTTATCCAATATTGTCCCGGGACATGGTGCTTCATTGACATGAAGAGTCGAAATACCAACTCCAATCTCAGCAATATCTACTCCATGCTTTACGCCACCCTTCTACTCATCCTCATCATGGCAGTGTTGACCTGTAACCTTGTGGTCATTGTCAGTCTGGTCAGGATGCACAAGAGGCAGAAGACCCGTAGGATTGGTTCCATTACTGCCAATAAGCGTGACAGGATTTCCATGTCTGAGGAGATTGACCACCTTATTCTGCTGTTCATCATGACCATCACCTTCATTATCTGTTCGCTACCTTTTACGGTAAGTTGCAAAGTTATTTGCTAAGGGATAACCAATATAGCTAGGAGTTGTGTGTTTTCCTTTTCTCCATTTTACTTGTTCACACAGCTCTACACACCTGTAGGGTTATACTCTGTTAGCCATGTCGCCAATAATTATATTTTGCTAAATAATTCTAGGGTGGAAAGTGAAAGGTTTCAGCACTGCACAACAAACCACAAGGCTCCGTTTACTAGGACAGTTTTCTCAACTCTACTCTACGTTATTGCACGATAATTTCCTCCTAAAAATGTCCAATACACAAAACGTCCATTACATTATTGTTATTTTTCTGACTGAAACAGGCATTTAACCGGTTTTTCGTCTCATAAAGTATTATCTATGGTATTTTATGACCAAACACCTTATTTTCTTGTTCAATAGCTACCTCTTAAAAACACACATTTATTCCCAACCTGAATCAAATGCCATTGAACACAGTGATAACCTGTGCAGTAATTTAGAGAATTTTCTATTTAATTGTAGCTACAGTTAAAACATCTCTCTCTTACAATAGAAGTAAAACAGTAAAACACTACAATGTAAGATCCTTTCAGATGGCTGTCCTCCATTCCGATCAACAGAGGATCCACGAACAGATTCCCAGCTGAATTTGAAGCGAATGGAGTGGCTGTCACTCCTGTCACAAAAGTGACATTTGTGTACGTTTTTCTCCACCAACTTGTGATCAGAGGCAAATTAACCCAAGTTAGGTCTATGGGCAGGCACAGTAAACGGATTACTTATGTTTAGAGAAAAAAAAAGGGGCACAAACCTATTTTAAAAAAAAACCTATATGGACTTTAAGGTAATCGCATGTAAGTGGATGCATATCCATTTGCATCACCCTGACATTAGACTAAAGCTGGATACACAATATACAATTTTCTGAAGATTTTTTCCTTCAGAATTACCAAAACCATATGAGGTCAAACCTTAATGCCGCGTACACACGTTCATTTTTCGGCATGAAAAAAAAAACGAAGTTTTTCGGCATGTAGAAAAATCAACGTTTTTCCAACTTCATCATTAAAACGACGGTGCCCACACACCATCATTTTAAAAAAAATGCTCTAGCAAAGCACGGTGACGTACAACACGTACGACATCGTTTAAAACATCGTTAAAAAATGCAGCATGTTCGAAAAAACTATATCGTTTTTCAGAACCCGAAAAATTATGTGGAGCCCACACACGATCATTTTAAATGACATTTTTTAAAAACAATGTTTTTTTCATGCCGAAAAATGATCGTGTGTTCGCGGCATAAGTGTTTCAATTTGTATGCACTCAGATTGCACTACATGATTTTAGTAAATCTAAAGGAAATTTGACAACAAAAGTTGTATAGTGTGTATGGGGTCTAACATTAAGCTTACAAACAGGTCTGCCTGAAAGGTGATAGGCTGATAGGTGGATCCGTTTAGATCACTCTACTTGCAGAACAGGATATATAAAGCATGTTAAGCACTTTTATGAGTTGAGGTTATAGAGAGCAACAAATAATATGCTTTTACATTTAACCTTCATTCTGCGTTTGGATCTGGATCAAAGCATTACAGCAAAAATATCTTATATAACACCATAAGAGCCAATTAAAAAAGTGTATCTGCCAGGGTTCCTATATGCTCTTTTCACTCCAGGGACACGTGGGTAATGTATCAAGTTTAAACTTCCTTTCTTTGCTTATTATAAAACTTAAGTATAGAGAAATAGTTCTAAAATTCAAATGGTATCGATATAAAATTTAAGGCTGGATTCACACTCTGCAGAGAGATAAGATCAGCTCCGTTTTAGATGCGAATTTGGAGACTTGGGAGAGGGGGGAAGTGTATTGAGCTGAATGAGAGAAATCCTGAAGAGAAATGAACACATGTACGAATCGGATGCGTGCCCATAGACGATAATGGGCCTGAATTCGCACCTGAGACGCACCGCAATGCCTAGACAACGCACACGTTTTTTCGGCAATGCGCAGTGCGAATGCATCGCACATATGTGAACCAGCCTCATTGAAATCAATGTATTTTATAATGTTATGCGAATTGGATGCGGTTTAAGCCACAACCAATTCGCATAGGTGTGAACCCGGCCTAAAAGGATTAACTAAACCATTTTGATAGTGTAGAGGGTTACTAGATAATTGGCTGGACTAATAAAGTGTTTAATGACATCAAAGCTGGGCGCAGACATTAAAGAGAGCCTGATATAAGTGAATGATTAGATTGGCAGCAGTCTTTGTTTATTAGAGGTGGTAACAAACACCTCTAATGCCAGCTTATCTAAGCGTAGACAGTAGTGAAAAGGACCCATTGTGGGCTCAAATTCTGACCGTATATGTATCAGTTTTTAGGGAATTCCAAACACTATTAAACAACTGTAGATTGTAATAATACTATTGAAAGGTAATGAAAAAGGGCAACTTACCGACAGCAGCATATTAAAATGTATAGTCCGAACATTTTTAATGAGTAGAATTAAAACCCATTCCGGTATATTAGTTGCTGTCTGTGTACCATTGGGGACATTTTCCTTTACTTCCTTTCCCAGAAACACAACAGATAGTTAGTGAAAGTCTCCAAAAAGTATGTGGAATCTACACTCTTAGATAGTGGTCAATGGAAAAGATGTGTTTTGTGGACAACTCTAAAATACGGGATTTTGCATCATTTTCTGTCTCGTTGACAATGATCACCAATAGAGAGGGGCGAATCACCCCAATGGGGACATCTACAGCATCAAAGACTTGACAAAGGGTCTAAACCTTCCGCAAGAGATACATTTTAGGTCAAGTTTTCTGAAGCAATATGATTGAAAGTGTTCAGATTTTCAATCATGTTTGATTCTTTTTATAAAATTTTGATGATACATTGAATCAAAATTGAAAAATTGTATTTCCACATGTTATAGCCAACTTTTTGCATTGGTTGCGGACCCACATGAGAAATAAAATATTTATTTACAATAAGTAGTTCTATAGAACCAAAAATGTACACAGCGCTTTGCATAATGTACATACACAACAACATCAGTCCCTGTCCTCAAGGAGCTTACAATCTTATCAAAATACACACACAGACTAGGGACACATTTTTAGACAGATAAGACAGCATGTCTTTGAAGTGTGGGAAAAAAATGGAATACCCAAGGGAAACCCATGAAATCTCAGGGGGAATGTGGGATTGATTTACTAAAGGCAAATAGACTATGCACTTTGCAAAATGCAGTTGCACTCTGCAAGGGCAGGTGCTCCAAAGCTTAGTAACTGAGGTAAAGCTTCACTTTGCAAGGAATACCCAATCACGTGCAAGTAAAGGGGAAAAAAACAGTATTTTTACTTGCACGTGAATTACTAAGCTTTGGAGCAACTGCAAAGTGCACAGTCTATTTGCCTTTAGTAAATCAACTCCATAGTGTCCTGACTGGGATTCCAACCAGCACGGAAAGGCAGAAGTGCAAACCACTAAGGCACATTTCAATGCAGTCAGTTGATTCAACCGTGACTTGAGGATTAATGCCAGACTATTTTCTTCTTTACATTTGTTTAGACTGATTGTGGCATTTCTGTCTTGCTCCATACGTTTACAACCTTTAACAACATTTTCAATAGAAACGTATTTAACCACTTCAGCTCTGGAAGGTTTACCCCCCTTTCATGACCAGGGCATTTCTATGCGAAATGGCACTGCCTTACTTTAACTGAAAGTTGCGCGGGCGTGTACCCCAACAAAAATCTATGTTTTTTTTTCCCCACAAATAGAGCTTTATTTTGGTGGTACTTGATCAGCTCTGCAGTTTTTATATTTTGCACTATATATAAATAAAAAGTTGACGATTTTTGAAAAAAAAAAAACAAAAAAAAAACAACAATATGTTTTACTTTCTGCTATAAATCATTCTCAGTAAAAAAAATGTAAAAAAAAAAATCGAATTTCTTCATCAATTTAGGCCAATGTGTGTTCTGCTACATATTTTTGGTAAAAAAAATCCCAATACTTTTATATTAATTGGTTTGCGCAAAAATGTTACAGCTATGTTATATTTTCCTTTCTTACTAGTAATGGCGAAAATGAGCGACTTATAGCGGGACTGCGATTTTGCGGGGGACAAATCAGACACCTGACACTTTTTGGGAACCAGTGACACTAATACAGTGATCCGTGCTAAAAAATATGTACGGTTACTGTACTAATGACACCGGCAGGGGAGGGGTTAACATCAGGGGCGATCAAAGGGTTAAACGTGTTCCCTGGGAGTGATTAATAACTGTGTGGGGGGGGGGGTGTGCTTTGACCGAGGGAATGTAAAAATCTGAGTTCCTGCTTAGCAGAAGCAGAAGATCAGCACATTTTTCTCTCACAGAACGGGTGTCTGCCTTGTTTACATAGGCAGACAGCTGTTTTGCCTTTCTCAAGGAGGATGGGCAGGTCCCAGTGAACATTGCGTACGCCAAACCTGCTGATTGGCTCCCGCTGCGCGCGCCCCCCCACCCAAGACCCAAAACGGTCAGATCACATAACAGGTACATGATCTGCCGCAGAATGGCTGCCCTGCCACAGTAAATCTACGGTGGGCGGTTGCTAAGAAGTTAAAGTGGTAGTAAACTCTGTACTACCACTTTAACCTACAGGTAAGCCTATAATAAGGCTTACCTGTAGGTATAAAGAATAACCTTACAGGTTTAGGAGATATTCCCCTCGCAATGCGCCGCTGACCGCAGCGGCGCATGCGCATCAGAGATCCTCGGCTAAACGCCCGGCAGCCGCCGGACCTTGCCGGGGAGTGACGACATCCGCGCTCCAGCCAATCACAGTGCTGGAGCGGCGATACCCGGAAGACACGCCGAGGCAAGATGACATCTCCCTCGGCGTGGACCAGGTAAGATCCTCACACCTTGTTTCAAGGTAAGTATTTACAAATTAGCTAGTATGCGGTGCATACTAGCTCATTATGGCTTTTGCTTTTCAGGTGTAAAAAAAAAAAAACGGCAGCGGGTTTACTACCGCTTTAAAGTGGAGTTCCACCCATAAATATAACATTACATCAGTAGTTTTAAAAAAATGTCATTAGTCCTTTACGAATTTTTTTTTTTTTTTTAGATGCCTTCAAAGTGTTGTTGCTAGGCAGAATAGTTAATCTTCCCACTTCCTGCACCTAGGTGCTTAATGCTTCCTAACCTACACCGCACAGACTCCTGGGAATGTAGTGGGTGTAACTTTCCAGGAGTCTGTGCACTCCCCAGTCTCAAAGAATCATGTGACTTGGACAGCACAGGTGCTGAAACCTGATCTGACACTGCTTGTGCAGCACTGAGCATGTGCAAGATCTGAAAGGCTTCATGATGCCCACACTTAAGATGGCCCCAGTTAATTTCTATTTTATAAAGTGTCTAAATGCTGTAACAACCTAACAAAACGGACCTTAGTTTACAGACAAACTTTACTAGAATACATTAAGCTTGTGTATTACAGGGGTATTTATATTTAAAAAGTGAAATTGTGGCCGGAACTCCGCTTTAACAAAGCTGTCAAAGTGCAATAATGCATTGTTCCCAACTGTCCCCGATTTCGAGGGACTGTCCCCGATTTGGAACAAAGTCCCTCTTTCCTCCTCATTTGTCCCTCATTTTGGTCCGATCTGTATAGTTGCAAATAAAATACACTATTTATCTTTCAAAAGGTGTTTCCCAGTGCTAAACTTTTCATCTAATTTCTAAATTGCTGCATTTGTAAACTACAATAGCCAATATATAATAGTGGTAAAAAAAAAAAAAAACACTTGTGGGTTTAACTAATAATTTTTTTGGTATAATTTCCTATAAGGGGGCGTGGCAGGGTGTGTGTCCTATGCCTAATAGGTGTCCCTCATTCCAATCTCAAAAAGTTGGGAGGTATAAATAATGTACAGATCCCACAGCACCAGGTGATTTATCTTTCATTAGCCTAGCTTCAGATCAGTGAAAGAGGACTAGTGATTGTTGCTTAGGGTTACTACCAGAGCTTTTTTCTCAGAAAATAGGTGCAGGAACTCAACCACGACCCGTTTAGATTTCACAAACAGTAGAAGGGTCTTAAAGGGACATTAAATACCAGGATTGCATTACATACAGAGTGCAGAGTTCAGGGGGTCACAAAGCTGTCACTTGTAAACACAGAAACCAGACTTCTGTGTTTACAAGTGATTGTGGTAAGCAGGCACCAAAGGGTCTGAGCCAGAGGTGGTGGAACTGAGTTCCCCCTGAAAAAAAAGCCCTGGTTACTACACTTTGCACTGTGACACTCTATAGGACAGACAGATTTTACTGTAAATTGTGCAAAGTTTATGAGAACTGCTACCATCATTTCCTCTTTCATTGTGTACTTTCTAAGTTTCCTTCCATGTAGAGAAGTGTGTTGCACGTCTCCCACGTGTCGATGCAACCACCTTCAAGAGAAGATAGTGAATGTGCACACTTTTTTGTACGTTTTTATTATGTTTGACGTGAATAAGAAATCACAGGTACAGCCTAATATTGTCTATGTGTTCAAATTCACCTTGCACGGTTGCACACTTTACATTAGTGCAATAGAGGGTGTTAGATTTTCTATCACCTGATTGCTCTTTTGCTATATAGAAATCCCCCTCAGGGTTTTCTCTTCCTTTTTTTTGGGGGCGCTACATTTTTTCACATATTTTTCACGAAGCATCCACTTTGGTATGTTGGCAGCCTGATTCACGTTACTATTTGGTTTGCGCATTATTATATATATATACTTATTGTGAATAAGAAACACTCTGCATAAAATGAAAAATCAACACCACTCATTTAAAGGATAAGTCCACTCAAAACACAAAAAATAACACTTTTTTTGCAGGTCGAAAAATGTGCATTCAATATCCCCCCCCCCCAAGAAGCCAGCAGGGAAATGCACCCACGATCGGCAGATCACAAGTGCAATGTCAGGCTCCTGCAGATGCTCAGTACAGATGTTTGTCCGTACCTCCCATATGGGCTGAAGTCCAGGAAGATCAATGAACTATGAGAGCATTCACCCGCACCCCTGCAGTTTAGTGGGAACTCCCGCGGTGGAAGACAACACTACTATAGTATTTTTACATTGCGACAGCGGGTCCAGGGAGAGGATCCTGTGTCCACGGTCACATTGGGGGAACAGATTGGGGTGTGGGCGGTGCTTTAGTAACATGTTACATTATACATGTTACACCTTGAATAATGATGTAACATGTTACTGAACTTATCCTTTAGCCCTGGTTCACACTGGGTACGATTTGGAACGATTTGAGATGCGATTTGACATGTCAAATCGCATCTCAAATCGGCGGCAATTGTCGGCAATGGCACTGTCCTAATCAGTGCGACGCCGCATCTGCGATTTCAAAAAGTAGTTCCTGTACTACTTTTTGCGATTTCGTGCCGCGATTTACATTAAATTGCGGCCGAAATCGCGGCACAATCGCGGCAAAATAGCAGCCGCGAAACCGCGGTAAAATCACGCATTTTACCGCGATTTTGAATTCGTAGCAGTGTGAACCTAGGCTAAATCATTGCTGGGAGAATTCTCCCCAACTTTAGTAATCCTGCAGGCTCCTTTATCCATTATAAACATGCACCTGGGCAATTAAAGGAGAAGCAGCCGATTGATTCGTTAATCTCTCTGTCATTCTGCTCTCTCCTCCTATCAGCATATTCCTAGTTAGCACACGAGTACTATAGCACAACTGATTGTTGTTTCTCTGCTGTACACAGACGTAGTTTACGTAAGGCTTTTTTCGGCGTAACGTTACTCCTGGGTCTATGAGGCGTACGCAATGTTAAGTATGGACGCCGGGCCAGCGTCGAATTTTCCGTTGTTTACGTCGTTTGCATAAAACGTTCGCGAATAGGACTTTGCGTAAATTACGTTCACGTCGAAAGCATTGACTATTTGCGACGTGATTTCGAGCATGCGCACTGGGATATCCCCACGGACGGCGCATGCGCCGTTTAAAAAAAACGTCATTTACGAGGGGTCAAGTGGAATTAACATAAAACACGCCCACATTTTTGTCATTTGAATTCCGCACCCTTACGCCGACACATTTACACTACGCCGCCGTAACTTACGGCGCAAATTCTTTGTGGATAAGGAACCTCCGCACTAAGTTATGTTACTGAACTTATCCTTTAATCATTGCTGGGAGAATTCTCCCCAACTTTAGTAATCCTGCAGGCTCCTCTATCCATTCTAAACATGCACCTGGGCAATTAAAGGAGAAGCAGCAGATTGATGCGTTAATCTCTCAGTCATTCTGCTCTCTCCTCCTATCAGCATATTCCTAGTTAGCACATGAGTACTATAGCACAACTGATTGTTGTTTCTCTGCTGTACACAGACTGCAAGAGGCCGATACCAAGTCAAATTTAGGTACTTGCACTGCTTGCATTTAAAACAATCAATTCTTAACATGTGACTGAACAACGAAAGGAGAAGCAGCTATTCTGACTCTGATTGTTGTGAAGCGATTCATCCCTTGTGAGACCTCTATGCCTGGCCTGTATAAGCAGATTTAATCACTGAGAACAATCCTCATCAGATAGCTTGAACTCACCAAATACCATTTCCATCCACAGGGGTGTTTAATCCGAAACATTGTTACAGCTGATGACAGGATACAACAGATGAATAGATTGTGGCATTATGCAGTCAAAAGATGATATTGTCTGTAGCTTACTATGCAGAATACATGTGCCCATGTTACATGTGGCCTGTTGGCTGTCTCCATTACACAGGAGGTATAAAACTCAGGAAGAACTGTGGAGCATTACACACAAAGGAAACATGTCATAGTTGAGAGGAGGAAATGTAGAAAATACAAATGCATACCACAAAAGGTCACTAGATGGCAGCATGTGAACTAAACACTACGGACCAGATCCACAAAGAAGTTACGTCGGGGTATCTATTGATACGCCGCGTAACTTCTAGGATGCTCCGGCGTAACTTTGTTTTGTATCCACAAAACAAGATACGCCTGAATGGGGGCTAGATCCGACTGACGTACGTCTTAGTACGCCATCGGATCTTAGGTGCATATTTACGCTGGCCGCTAGGTGGCGCTTCCGTTGATTTCCGCGTAGAGTATGCAAATTAGCTAGATACGCCGATTCTCAGAACGTACGTCCGGCCGGCGCATTTTTTTTTTACGTTGTTTACGTAAGGCTTTTTTCGGCGTAACGTTACCCCTGGGTCTATGAGGCGTACGCAATGTTAAGTATGGACGTCGGGCCAGCGTAGAATTTTCCGTAGTTTTCGTCGTTTTTGCGTAAAACTTTCGCGAATAGGGCTTTGCGTAAATTACGTTCACGTCGAAAGCATTGACTATTTGCGACGTGATTTCGAGCATGCGCACTGGGATACCCCCACGGACGGCGCATGCGCCGTTTAAAAAAACGTCATTTACGAGGGGTCAAATGGAATTAACATAAAACACGCCCACATTTTTGTCATTTGACTTCCGCGCCCTTACGCCGTCACATTTACACTACGCCGCCGTAACTTACGGCACAAATTCTTTGTGGATAAGGAACCTCCGCACTAAGTTACGGCGGCGTAGTGTATCTGAGATACGCTACGCCCGCTTATATTTACGCAGAGGTACGTGGATCTGGCCCAACGAAAAACAATATATATATATATATATATATATATATATAAATAAATTCTATGCCCCATTGGGGCAGCACAACAGCAGATTGTAGAGTTCATCTCTGTCACTTTGCTCTCTCCTCCTATCAGCATGCTCACTGCTAACACCAGAGCAATGCATCACAAATGATTGGCTCATTATGCTGCTTCTCCCTCTCCCGGTCTGAGCTTTGCTGTGCACATACTGCAAGAGGCTGATACCAAGTCGCTTTTTTAATAACAAACATGTTATACGTACCTCCTCTGTGCAAGAGTTTTGCACAGAGCGGCCTTGATCCTCCTCTTCTGGGGTCCCCCAGAAGCGATCCTGGCTCGTCCTCTTCTTGAGTGCACTAGTGCGGGCGCGAGTCACGCTGCTGCGTCCATTGACACAGACAGCAGGACTCGGCCTCGACCCTGTCTCCCGTGTCGCTGGGTTTGATTGACAGCAGCGGGAGCCAATGGCTGCGCTGCTATCAATCTATTCAATGAGGACCTGAGACAGCGGTTGGAGCTGGTGTGCTCATTCCAGTCGATGGAACGATCTGGTTCAGGTAAGTAAAAGGGGCGCTCTGGGGGGGGGGTTGGGGGGCTGCTGCAGAACGTTATTTACCTTATCACATAGAATCCATTAAAGCGGAGTTCCGGCCACAATTTCACTTTTTAAATATAAATACCCCTGTAATACACAAGCTTAATGTATTCTAGTAAAGTTAGTCTGTAAACTAAGGTCCGTTTTGTTAGGTTGTTACAGCATTTAGACACTTTATAAAATAGAAATTGACTGGGGCCATCTTAAGTGTGGGCATCATGAAGCCAGACTGTATGACTTCCTGGATTTCAGCCTTGCAGATCTCGCACATGCTCAGTGCTGCACAAGCAGTGTCAGATCAGGTTTCAGCACCTGTGCTGTCCAAGTCACATGATTCTTTGAGACTGGGGAGTGCACAGACTCCTGGAAAGTTACACCCACTACATTCCCAGGAGTCTGTGCGGTGTTGGTTAGGAAGCATTAAGCACCTAGGTGCAGGAAGTGGGAAGATTAACTATTCTGCCTAGCAACAACACTTTGAAGGCATCTAAAAAAAAAAAAAAAAAATTCTTAAAGGACTAATGACATTTTTTTAAAACTACTGATGTAATGTTATATTTATGGGTGGAACTCCACTTTAAGGTGGAAAACCACAAGTTGTTTTTAAAAGCAATAAATTGAATTATTTTTAATGGGCGTAGAGCTGCATTCATTTTGTTTTTGATATCTTGTCTGGGGTTCAGCTTTACAAAGTTGGCTGCATATTTTGCTCATACAGAGGCAGTAGGGAAGGGCATGTGCCTGCCTGTATTGGGTTCCTCTAAATGTACCAAGTGAAATTCTTGAATAAAAGAGACAGATGTCGCAGGAACTTTTCTGGACACTGCACAGGCTTGTATAAACTTGTAAATTACACAAAACTACATATTACAGTCTGTTCAATTACAAGCAGTCAGGCTTGCGTGCAGCCATCTGGCAATATGACAACCCGGATGTCATAGATGATAAAACACTTGACCTGTCAAATGCCATTTCCTCTTACGAGAGAAATACGGTCTATATATACGGAAACATGGATGTTCCCAAGAATCTGTTCTGAATACTACACAAAAGCAGGCATCACTTTCCTCTGAATGAATGAATGAATGAAAGGATAGAATTTCTATTGTCTGACACCTGGAAGTTTGTCCACATCACAGCAACGTCACTTCCGGTTTACTTGGTAACCAACGGCACCATTTAAAAAAATAAAAAATCAGTATTAAAAAACAGATCCACAAACGAATTACGCCGGCGTATCTATTGATACGCCGCGTAATTTCAAAGTTCCCGCGTCGTATCTTTGTTTTGTATCCACAAAACAAGATACGACTGAATGAGGGATCGATCCGACAGGCGTACGTCTTAGTACGCCGTCGGATCGTAGGTGCATATTTACGCTGGCCGCTAGGTGGCGTTTCTGTTGAATTCCGCGTCGAGTATGCAAATTAGCTAGATACGGGGATCCATGAACGTACGTCCAGCCGGCGCATTTTTTTACGTCGTTTGCGTTCGGCTTTTTAAGGCGTATAGTTACCCCTCCTATATGAGGCGTATCCTATGTTAAGTATGGGCGTCGTTCCCGCGTCGAATTTTGAAAAATGTTACGTCGTTTGCGCAAGTCGTTCGCGAATAGGGCTTTGCGTAGAATGACGTCACCGTCGTTAACATTGGCTTGTTCCGGTTTAATTTCCAGCATGCGCACTGGGATACCCCCACGGACGGCGCATGCGCAGTTGAAAAAAAACGTAACTTACGTCGGGTCAAGACGTATTTACATAAAACACGCCCCCATCACATCCATTTGAATTGCGCGCCCTTACGCCGCCAAAGTTACACTACGTTAACTTACGGCGCGCATTCTTTGAGGATACAAAAAAAAAGTAAGTTACGGCGGCGTAGTGTATCAGAGATACGCTACGCCTGACGGAAATATGCGCCAGGGTACGTGGATCTGGCCCATTCTTTTTTTTTTAATACTTTCAAGTGCAGCGGAGGGGCTTGGGGTCTTTTCGACACCAGATCCCTTCATAAAGAGTACCTGTCACCGCCTATTACTGTCACAAGGGATGTTTACATTCCTTGTGACAGCAATAAAAGTGTTCAGAATTTATTTATTTATTTTAAAAAGGGACAGTGTAAAAAAAAAAGAAACATTTTTTTTTTTAAAGCCCCCTATCCCTCCGTGCTCACGCGCCCCAAAAAAAACGCATACGTAGTTGAGCCCGCAAATGTAAACAGTGTTCAAATCACACATGTGAGGTATCACTGCAATCGTGAGAACGAGAGTGATAATTCTAGCACATGATCTCATAAATGGGCAGCAGAGGGGAGGCATGGCCAGAGCTGTCATATGGTGAAGACAGCATCTCTCCTCTTAAATCCCTGGGTGTGTTTGCACTTGAGCTACCATAAAACTGTCAGATATAAATAAAAAAGATAAGTCCTGGAGATGGCATTCACCTCGCTGGATTTAATATGCCTGCACAAATTACAAAGTGGCCAAATTCCCGGAGTTCAGCTTTAAATATTGCACTAGAGCCATACTATGCAAACAGTAGCAAATTGCACTTAGTAGTTTCCATTAAGCATATATAGTGCAACGCACATAATCTCATTAAATTGAGCTCCAGGTCTCTGCAATATCAGCTCCCCAACTCTGAATGCCAGGTCCATACAGGTCCATCCTCACCAACCAAAATACTCCAAAAATGCATGTGTCCTCAAAAGGTGTAGCAGAATGTGTGTCAGGACCTGGGCTCGTACCTGGGACCTCTTCTGTGTCTGGCATTGACTTTTTCCACTAAGCCATCTGGGATGCTGGACAGCTCCCTGCCTGATCTATTGGACAATCCTATCTGATCCATTGGACAACCTTGCCTTGTCTTGATTGCTGTTGAACCTTGCTCCTCCCATGAACTTCCTATATAAACCTTGTCTCAGCACTTCCTCTTTGCCAGGTTATTGTGCCTTCTCAGCCAGTGCCTTGCTCTTGACTTCCCTGCTGCCGTCTGTATTTTTCTACCACTCGTGATTGACCCTTGGCTTGTTCTTTGACTACTCTACTGCCTGATCCCAACCTGCAACTACTCGTTACCAACCTTTTGGCTTGTTTACTGACCACGCTCCTGTTTAATTCCTTTCTGCTTATCCGCTACTGGACCCTGGCATGCTTACACCCTGGTGGGGCAAACCTGAGGACTGCGACCTGGTACTAGCACACAACTAAATTCATCTCCACCATCAGGAGCTCTGGTGAACACCAGCTAGTACTTAGATTTCGCACCTCAGATGAGCCTGTGTCATCTGCCAGAGTGACTGCCTGTGTACCTATCCTGCTGGTCGTTGGTAGTCGTGCAGCTGCTATAGCAACTGGTCTTCAAGCCTGACGCCTGATCGTGACAATGTGTTTTGGGGTGTAGTTGCAAGTGTGCATATGCCATGTGAGAGAAATAAACTGATAATATTCCTTTTTTTTTAAAATCTTCATCCAGGAAACCTCATATGCCTCTTACTAAATACTTTGGAATGTCTTCTTTCCAAAAAGGTGTCATTTGGTATGATTAGGTGTGATCAATGATTGGCACCATAGCTTGTAGACTCTATAACCTTCTCAAAGACCAATAATATACACGGATTTGGGTTATTGTTACCAAAAAAAACTTAACAGTATAACTTTTGGACAAAATGTATGAAGAAAAAATTGTGTGCCGTGATTGGCCCACAACTATCACATGGTACAGGGTGCTGCGATTGGCCCAAGTACCATGTAATAGCTGTGGGCCAATCACAGCATGACTATAGGAATCACAGCTATTATGCATAAAAATCAGGTAGAGGGAGGTAGAGGCCTAGGACCGGAACAAGGTCTGCCTACAATAATTTTTAATTATAGATCTGCTCCCTTAAAGGAAGACATACTTCCTTGTATAGACACAGTCATCCCTCACACTCATAGTATGACCGGTGTTCTGTACAAAGGGTTTCATAAAGCTGATAAATAGTCAGATGTTTTGAATTAAACTCAACTATTTTACTTCCTAATAATATGTCCCAATGTGGTGGGAATTGGGACTGTATTTCTGCTTGCACATGATGGATGGCGGAAGTCAGCACAGCTTCACCTCATTCACTAAGCAAAGGCAAATTTCCCTTGCAAAGTAAACAGCCTATTTGCCATTAGTTGATTTGTGGGACATATTAGGAAGTAATGCTTCGTGGATAGTTTCTGTTTAAGTCATCAGTTTCATATTTTACAGTCACTCGCATGAAAGTAATTTTTGTAGGTTCAAGTCTACTTCAATCCAACTCAAATCACTTTTGCATACAATGTCCATACACATGATATGTGAAATGAATTTTTTTTGTTTTTGGGCTCTATTTGAATCCAGTAGCAATTTACATGTATTGGCTCTATGGTGGGATACATATCAGTGAACAAAGCCAGAGGTGAGGGGTTATCACCGAGCGGGGAGAACGCATAACTGCAGAGTCTGGGAAATATCATCACCAACACATAACAGTCCTGTTGACTTATAAACAGGAAATAATATCTTAGGAACTGCTTTTCCATCATTACACTAATATTACGTCTTAGACTGTAATGCCAGATGTATGCAGCTTAATTTTAAAGGTCAACTTGTTTAAATATAAAAATAATAAATAATAATAAATTGTTTTGGCACCCAAATTTAAAAGCTGAACTGAGATACCAATCAGCTTCCAGACTTTATTGTCTAAACTTATTTGAACAAGATGAGTTTAGAAGCTGAATAGTACAGCTGTGCATGGGAGACAGATTCTAGGTGCTCCAGTTTTAGGAAGACCCCTTTCACACTGGAGGCGTTTTTCAGGCGCCTGAAAAAAAGCCTTAGCTGCAATCCCAGTGTGAAAGCCTGAATGCTTTCACACTGGGGCACTGCGCTGGCAGGGAGTCAAAAAAAGTCCTGCCAGCAGCTTCTTTGCAGCGGTGAATACACCGCTCCTAAAGCGCCCCTGCCCATTGAAATCAATGGGCAGCACAGCCAAACCGCCGCTTTTAACCCTTTGCGGCCGCTAGCGGGGATTAAAAATCACCCCGCTAGCAGCCAAAAAGCGCCACAAAAACAACGGTAAAGTGTCGCTAAAAATAGCGGTGTTTTACCGTGGACGCCCGGGCACTGCGAGTGTCAAAGCACTCTAAATCTACCCCAGTGTCTCTTTAAAATAAATATCTGACTGTATTTTTTTTGTGTGAACATTTGGGTGAAGTTCATCAATATGGTGTTTGGCAAAAGGTAAAAATACAGTGCTTCTGAGGGCTAGAGAGATTCCTTGTATTTTTTCTACAAACTTAATTTTACTTTTTTTTTTTTTTCTAATCATATGTTAAATATATAAATTGACAGCTTTGTTATAAAAAAAATGTCATGTCAGTGAGACTTCTTTGTTAATAAACAAAGCCATGTCAAAACAGCAAACTTTTCTGTTTTTAGTCGCTATTCACACCTGATCGTTTTGGGAGAGGAAAGAGGCCTGTTGATCAATGGTGCCGCTCCAAAAATGACTACACTAAAAAAAAAAGAAAGCTTAAAAAAAAAAAACTAAAAAACGTGGTGCAGCAGCTGACGCTGCGCTACGCTCAGGGTGTAAATGGAGCTTCAGCCAATTCAGCCTAACAGTGTTGCTTTGCAAAATTAGAAAATTAGAAAATTAAAATTTTGGCAAAAAATAAACAGGTAATTCATAAGGGTGTTTTGTGAGAAAAGTGAGCTGGCATAACAGAAACTGCAAAAAGCCTTGCAAGCCACTTACTTAAAGTGACAGCCAGCACGCTCAATAGCTGAGGGTTCTTTACAACAAAACTATCAAAAGGTTCCTGAAAGCTGTACAGATGCTGCACACATCGCTCCTATACACTTTGAAACCTGTGTAACTAGGCTGAATGGGCATTTTGATAGACCTGTTGCAGGATTGTCATTTGAAAGCCGATTGGACAAGAAGTGTTCCTGTACAGGAATCCTCCAATCAGCATCCAGACATGTCAGCAATATTTTCATTCATTACTCTGACCTGATCCATAGTACCACCTGGGTAACATCCAATTATAAGACCCATCGCCAAGTCTTAGGCACATCAATATCTTTGTTCTGAGCAAGAGCTGATATTTCTGGGTATTATATCACCAAAGACACAAGACAGTCACAGCACTGTGGTTTCTAGATCTGGGAATTTAAAAAAAAAATCCTTTGGGCAGAAAATGGTTTATTCAAATATTCTTGCTATTACATAACCTTGGGACATTGAATAACATGAGACGTCTTCCTGTGTGTCACTACATACACATTGAGAAAGAGCAGACTGAAGCCGCCCGACTTTGGCTGTAATTCGGTTCTCCTCCATCTGCATATTTCATTTCCATGTTTTTATTTCAGGGATTTTTCTTTGAGACAAATCAATCCTTCATGTGTTGCCATACTTTGGTGTGATTATAAACCCTTTAAGTTTCTAAACAGTATCCTCTTGCTGACCTTAAATGACGAGTTCCACGTAATCTGGAAATTGTCCCATACAATAAGCAGAGGCGCAAGTAAAAGCAGTAGAACCCTGGTGTAAAATTCAAACAGCGTGCGTTTTTATACAAGACCTTGACTGCCCTGTTGCTTTTTTCAGTAAACCTATATTTAAAGCTGAACTCCAGGCAGATATAAAAAAACACGTGTATTTTAAAACCGTAAGATAAAATATTTTTTAAAGCAACTTATAACAACGACTAGATGTCAACCTCTTGCAATTCCCTGTACAGCCAAACTCAAACTGCCTGAAGAAGGGGCAGGGCTCGGGTGAGAGACAATAAGACAAGCTCATCAGTCTTCTGCTTTTTCTTCACTGTCCGTTCAAAGGTTAGGGAGTAGACTATAAGTCAATGAAAAACGAGGGAGGGGCGCACCAATCTAGTGCAATTCCATTAAAAATATTTATTAAAAAGTGACACAAAGGGGGTAATTTAAGAAAGGAAAATTCACTTTGCACTACAAGCGCAAACTACAAGTGCAACATGCACTTGAAATTGCACTGAAAGGGAGTGAGTGAATAACTTGTATAGCGCTACAAATGCGAACTAAAACGCCTCAAGGCGCTTATTCCATCCAGCGTCATCCTTATCCTTCAAAAGAGGTAGGCATTACGTTTTTTCCTGAAGGCCCAATGGTTTTCTTCCATGTGGATATACGTTGGTAGAGCGTTCCATAGCCTTGGTCCTTGGACTGCAAATCTTCGTTCTCCCTTCAATTTGTAGTGGGACTTGGGGATGTAGAGGAGGTTTTGGTTAGACGATCAGAGTGCGATTGGGGGTGTAGTATTTTTTTTTTTTTTGCACAAGTATTGAGGAGCCTTTCCTTGTGTGCATTTGTGGGTGAGGCAGAAGGTCTTGAATGTGACCCGATCCTTTACTGTTCGCCAATGAAGTTTCCTCAGCGATGGAGTCATGGATTCCCAGGTTTTTTTCCCCGTTACCAGCCTGGCTGCCTTGTTCTGGACGACTTGTAGGCATGAAATCTGGTATTTTGGTAGTCCCAAGTAGAGGAAGTTTGCGTAGTAGAGTTGAGAATTGATGATTGTTCCGACTACTACGGCTGTATCCTCTTCTGTGATGAATGGGATGAGTCTACGCAGTAGGCAGAGAAGGTAATGGGATACGCTGACTACTGATCCCATTTGCGCATCCATCGACATTTCTGAGTCAAAGGTTACTCCGAGGCTTTTGACCTTGGTACTTGGGGTGATGATCTGTCCAGGGATGGTGGGTGGTGTCCATGAGGTCATAGCTTTAGTCTTTCTGTTTGCATGGAGGAGAAGAAAGTGCACTTGGAAGTGCAGTCGCTGTAAATCTGAGGGGTAGATCTGAAATGAGGGAAAGCTCCACTGATTTTATCATTCACTCATGTTCAAGCTAAAATGCTGTTTTTTATTTTCCTTGCATGTCCCCTCAGATCTACAGTGACTGCATTTCCAAGTGCACTTTGAACTTGTAGTTTGCACTTATAGTGCAAAGTGAATTTGCCTTTCGTAAATAACCCCCAAAACCATCTCACAAACATAGACGGTAGGGCCCTGAGGAAGAGGGTTCTCCCTGGAAACATGTCAGCCTAGACATCCCAGACACATTCTGGTCCCCTTGCACACCTGCAGCCCTGGAGGCGTTCGGTTCATATTGTGCTTTGATATGCTTATCTACCATCTATGTTTACGAGTATGTTTTGTGTCAAATTTTACTTTTTAATAAATATTTTGAATGGAATTGCACTAGGTCGGTGTGCCCCTCTCTTGTTTTTTGTTGTCTTTTAGTACTTTTGGATACACATGCAAGACTCAAAGTGTAGATTTAAGGCAGGGGTGCCCAACCTTTTGAAGAGCGAGGGCCACTTAAGCAACTTGGTAACCAGTCGAGGGCCACAATGAGCGGAGCGGGCAGATGACAGGTCACGGCTACTCTATAGGCCCTCTGATCCGCCCTGATGGAAGGTGGAAGGAGAAAAATTCCCTGCCGTTTTTCGGATTGGACGTAGGCAGGCGTAAACAGACATCTGTCGCTCTATAGGGGTGAATTGAGGGTCCCATTTGGTCGGGCTGATCGTGTAAAAAAAGGTCCTAAGGCTGCTTTCACATTGATGCGCTGTGGTTTACCCACACCGCGGGTGCAGCGTAGTGCACCTGTGTCTATCGTGTGGGTTAGCTGAACTTTGCCATAGACTCCACCTGTGGCAAAAGCTGACGCTGTAGAGGAAGCATCGGTTTATGGGGCTCTGCTCCGCAGCCGCTTTCTTCCTCTACCACCAGCTTTATTCACAACACAGATGCTTTGGTATGGCGGGTCGCAACCTGCGATCTGGGCTTGCCAACCCACCATTCCAGAGCATCAGAGGGCTCCACGGGCCACATGTGGCCCCCGGGCCACCCCTGATTTAAGGACTAAGATACATATTTCCTTCCCTTGAGCATATTACCTGAGTGCAGGAGAGTTACTTTTTATCCTGGTTTGAATAGATTAGAAGCAGTTGTATTACTTTACTGAAACAGATAAGAATCACGTCCCCAGGCTGATTGGTCTGTGTGGCAGAGCTGTGTATATTACAACAATGAGTTTACAGGTTTCATATACACTATACTACCAAAAGTATTGTGACGCCTGCCTTTACACACACATGAACTGTAACGCCATCCCTTAGTCTTAGTCCGTAGGAGTCAATATTGAGTTGGCCCACCCTTTGCAGCTATAACAGCTTCAGCTCCTCTGGGAAGGCTGTCCACAAGGTTTAGAAGTGTGTCTATGGGAATGTTTGACCATTCTTCCAGAAGCGCATTTGTGAGGTCAGGCACTGATGTTGGACAAGAAGGCCTGGCTCACAGTCTCTGCACTAATTCATCCTAAAGGTGTTCAATCAGGTTGAGGTCAGGTCTCAGGTCAGTCAAGTCCCTCCACCCAAAACACACTCATCCATGTTTTTATGGACCTTGCTTTGTGCGTGTAAAGGCAGGTGTCCCAATACTTTTGGTAATATAGTGTATGTATTTCATCTGCTAGCCTGTAGTTCAGCTTTAAAGTCCAAGTCTGGGTTTCGTGTCACTTTAGAAGTAGTTTGCTTGTGCCAAGCTGGCCCAAAGTCAGTACGCAGTGCTGTATTCCGCAGCAGTACAGTTGACTTCCTGTCTGCCGCTGGCACAAAATCAGTAGCTGATGCTACTACAGTATGATTCAGTTCTCACAGCTGCAGAATAACTTAGTAATGGAAATAGTTTGTTTTTGCCAGCTTGGCCCAAACAAACCATTTAAAGTGCCAGGAAACCTGGGTTTTGGCTTTAAAGCATATTTAAAGCCAAAATATCTTTAAGCCTTGGCTACAGTCAGGGCTTTGCTGTTATCAGGGGAGAATCACCCTCTATATGTTCCAATAACAATAGCCATCAGGAAGAATTATGTGATGGGAAGCTAGCATTCCACTGTATGATCAAGCCTATCTTCCCTTAGGGACTCGAAATCTCATTATGGCTTGCACACTGTGGTGGACAGTCCAGAGAAAGATGTTGCAACCTGTCCTCAGAGGAATATGCAGGAGGTATCAGTGTCTATCGCATCATGTTTTAGGCTAGGTAAACATGTACATTTTTTTTAGTTCAACCCAGTCGGCTGAACAAAAAAACAGTCTTTGTGTTCCGAAAGGGAGACTGCTGCCACGATCCCCCACCAGTACACACCGATCAGCGATTGCAGTTCGGGTTCGCTCAACCCTACAACCCTGACAAAAATATGCATTCAGAAGCAGTGTTAAGAGGCATTTCAGGTGCCAAAACTTGGCTAAACGGGGTAACTCGCATTTGGCAGCATTTAGTTTACTGCCGTTTTTTATTTTACAAAAAAAAAAATTCAAACGCTTCTAGACGCAAACGCGGCTAAACTGACGTTTTTAGATGCTGATTTCTAGCTGTCAAGTTAGATCGCTCAGCAGAGGTTGAACAACGTCCCGTGTACATAAAGCCTAAATGTGGTGGCTGCATATATTTTCACTTTTCAGGCTAAGAACATTTTCAGCAAGAAAATACCTGTTAACCTTTTCACTTCCTGTGAGTGAACACAGTGATCATCAAAAAGCAATAGTTAAACAGATACAGAGACTCAGATAAAAATCAGGGAAGCACACCAAGCATAACATTCTTGGAATCATTAAATCATCCCACTGATTTAGATCTATGTTTACTTGTAGTTAGGTTTAATTAACTTTTAACATTCTCTACATTTGTGTATATACACACACACACACACGTGTACGTGATTTTTTCATTGTTTATCACTCTATGCCAGCCAAAAGGAACACGGCATTCCTCAAAGCTTTATGTTCAGTTAGCAAATGAAGAATATGGCAGATTGTTTTGCAGAAAAGTCATGTAAGCACGTTTAAAGCTCTTGTATAGTATGTAAACTGATAGGGGTCAGTTACCAGGTTATGTAGCACAGGCTACATAGTTACAGTAGTTACAGGCTAGATTGACTATCCAGATATCACACGTGGTCTAAAGTAAAAAAATCTTACCTTTTTGACTTTTAATTGCAGTCACATTGAGCAAGCTCATCATGGTGGTTGTTCAAATATCCCATATAGCTTTTGGGTTTTTGTTTTTAAAATCGGGGAGAGCACCTGCGACCTTCACTGCTCAGTGAGTTCACAGTGACCAGTACAGATTTGTTTAGATAGGTTTTCAGATAAAAAAACACAGCAAGTTGGATATACTTTTTTTGCAAGCCTTTTAGATAGGGCAGTGGTCATCAACCCTGTCCTCAGGGCCCAACAACATGCCAGATTTTATGTATTACCTTGGGGAGATGCCGAATAGAATACAACAATCACTGAGCACTGATCACTGATATCACCTGCAAAGTATTTCAGTTATCTTGAAAACCTGGCCTGTTAGTGGGCCCTGATCACAGGGTTGATGACCACTGAAGACAATCTGCTTCCTGACATATAGATAAGCCAATTTAACCTCTTCATACTTTGCAGTTTGTGGGTTCCTAACATTCTATCCATACAGAATTCTGCATTAATGTATTTTTTTTTCTTTTGCAAGAAACATCCCTTTCTAAACTTAACACAAGCCCATGTCTGCCCCCATAGCAAGCTCCTTCACTGATGGGCAATGATGAGGCGGCACTGGTAGTTGGCACTGGTAGGCAGTACTGGTGGGCACTGTTGGGACTGCACTGATAATCAAGACACTTATAATCAGTGTAGATAACACAACGGATTATCGTCTCTCTTCTCCCTTCTTCACGCTGTCAGTGTGTGGAAAGGAAAGCTGATAATCTGCTTGCGTTTACATCCGTGATCAGCTGTCATTGGATACAGCTGATCACGTGGTAAAGGGCCGATGTCATTGGTCCCAAAGGACTCGGCGATCCTATAGCGCACCTCCCGGAAAAGTAAGCCCACACTTTAGCCCTCTTTCGGCTATAACGCGGATGGGAAAGGGGTTAAAAAAACATTTGCCTTTACAAAAACTTAAACCTGATGTAACCCTAAAAAAAGGTGGCGGGGAGGCGGGTAGGTGAGGTGGTACACCTCTAGATCGTTTAATCAGAAGTAAATAGGATATAAAGTCTGTAGGAGAGTGTTTTGTAGTATTTTACCTATGCAATTTTATATTTTTGTATCCATGAACTTTTAGAAATAAAAGAATAAAAAAAAAAAAACGCAATAAGCGTATATTGATTGGTTTGTCCAAAAGTTATAGCGTCTACAAAATAGTGGATAGATTTATGGAATTTTTTTTTTTTGCGGTGGATAGATTTGACTTTTGACACTTTTTTGGGACCAGTGACATTTATTCAGTGATCAGTGCTATAGAAATGAACTTATTACTGTATAAATGTCACTGGCTGGGAAGGGTTAAGACTAGGGGGCGATCAAGGGGTTATATGTGTTCCCTGGGGAGGTGGGTGTTTCTGTGGGGGAGGGGACTGACAGGGAGTACAGAGAGGTCGCTGTTCCGCTGTCAGAACGGGAAACTGTTTGTTTACATTGACCGATCCCCGTTCTGGCTCCCTGTGGAGCAATCGCGGGTGGCCGGCGGACTTTGAGGTCGCCGGTCTATGTGCATCGGCTCCGTGCGTGTGCCTGTATCTATTGTACGAAGTGACGTACACTTACGGCGATTCACACAATAGAGCCAACCTGCCACGGTATAATTGCGGCGGCTGGTCGGCAAGTGGTCAAAGCATGTTAAACAGCATAGTGCGTTTGCAGTGTAATTTGTGCTTTTTTATGCTGTAAAATACCTGGTTGATCCTGCTTGTTCTTGTGTCCCCGTGTGTGCTGACCACAGTAATCATGGCTGCTGATCCATGATACCATGGTCAATTTACATGCCTCCATCATCCTGCTGTGTTCAGAGTCTCTCCGCTCTCCCCCTCCATCCTTGTCAGTTCCTAGTGTGTGAGCCATCACCTCCCTGCTTTTTCCCTCCGGATGATATTATAATGTGTCTGTAAAGTTAGTGATTACAATTACTAGTAACCCCTCTGTAATAATAGTTATATACTGTGCAGCAGCATTTTTTTTTAAATCACGCAACTAAATACCATCTTTCACATAGCCAGTGTGCATTCGCTTGACAAACCCCCCCCGCGGCTGACGTCAGAGGGGAATCACAGCTCCTCCCACTGTAGTCCTCAGATTGGTGAAGGAGAGCGGCGGGTGGTCATGTGATCGCACATCGCCGGTGTAAAAGAAGGTATTTAGCTTCATGATTACTTAGGAGAGCAAGTTCTGATTGTCTTCTGCAATCCTTGCCGATGCCCTTTAGGATGAAGATGAAGTCATTGGCACATGCATAGTGAAGAAAGGGACTTCTGTGAGGTTTCTTCCCCAGTGTGTGCCGTGACTGGCAGCATGCGCGGGAGTAACATCATGCGGCTCTGGCCAGTCGCAAAGCCGGAGTCCGCGGCCCTGGAAGAGGGGCAAAGATAGATGCTTCCACCAGCGGGGACATTGCGGGCTTCGTTTGCAGGAAAGTGCCACATAATGGACTAGTATGCAATGCATACTAGCCCATTATGCTTTTACTTTGCAGGGGAATAAAGAGGAAGCAAAACCCATCAGGGTTTACTTCATCTTTAAACAGTTGTCTGGTCTTGGCCACGGTGTTGCAGCTCAGTTTCAGGGTCTTGGCAATCTGCTTATAGCCTAGGTAATCTTTCTGTAGAGCAACAATTCTTTTTTTCAGATCCTCAGAGTTCTTTGCCATGAGGTGCCATGATGAACTTCCAGTGACCAATATGAGAGAGTGAGAGAAATAACACCAAATTTAACACAGCTGCTCCCCATTCACACCTGAGATTGTGTAACACTAACGAGTCACATGATACTGGGGAGGGAAAATGGCTAATTGGGTCCAATCTGGATATTTTCACTTAGGGGTGTATTCACTTTTGTTACCAGCAGTTTAGACATTAATGGCTGTGTGTTGAGTTATTTTGAGGGGACAGCAAATGTACACTGTTATACAAGCTGTACACTCACTACTTTACATTGTAGCAAAGTGTCATTTCTTCAGTGTTGTCACATGAAAAGATATAAGAAAATATTTACAAAAATGTAAGGGGTGTACTCACGTTTATATATATATATATATATATATATATATATATATATATATATATATATATATATATATATACACACACACACACACACACACACACACACACACACACACACACACACATACATACATATGCACGCACGATTCTGCTCTTCCAGGCTAGGGGGCGTAACGCTTCTGCTGTGATTAGTCTCAGTAGAAGCTGATCAGCAGGTGCCAGTCAATGGATATCGAGGAGACAGACTGGATGGAGCTCTGCCCATGTAAACAAGGCAGAGCTCTGTTCTGTCAGTGCAGATATGCAGGATTTTGTTTCCTTGCAAAGCAGCACATAGTACACACAAAGACACTGGTTAGGCACACATTTAACCCTTTGACCACCAAGATGTTTAACCCCTTCCCAGACAGTGTCATTAGTGCATATTTTTAGAACTGATCACTGTATTAGTGTCACTGGTTCCCACAAAGTGTCAAAAGTGTCAGTTAGTGTCTGATTGTCTACCGAAATCTCTTAGTCCCACTACAGTATATGTTTCTGATCGCCACCATTACTAGTATAAAAAAAAAATCCAGTGTATATATAAAGCTATAACTTTTGTGTAAACTGGCCTAAATTTATAAAGACATTTTTTTTTTATGGAGTATGTTGTATAGCAAAAAGTAAAAAATGTTAATGTTTATAACACAAAAAATAAAAATCCAGTGGTGAACAAATACTTGTGGGGAAAATGGACATACATTTAATTTACGTACAGCGTTGCATGACCATGCAATTGTCAGTTAAAGTACCGCAGTGCAGTATAGCATAAAATGGCCTGGTCATGAAGGGGGGTAAATCCTCCAGAAGTGGTTAAAAAAAAACTGGATTCCTCTTTAAATACAGCCTGTGTTAATAGAGAGGTTTTATAAGGTGTCTTCTGAGGACAGCAGAAAGGAGCCAACTGAGCTGGTGATAGAATAAAGAATAATGAGAATTAATGCTTTTTAATACGTATTGTAAATTTAGCATTCTGATGAGAAACATATTGAGAAGTTAAGGCATGTGGGATAATTAGAGGCAGTGTAGAGGACCAACACTATAGTTGTAGATTGTAGCCTAGCCAAGGATTGCCAGACGTAGCTCAGAAGACGCCCACTCGTCCATGGCCACGCTAAGCTCCACAGAGGTTCTGACTGGTTGCTACAGCAGCAGAATTTATTGTAGCACATACTTGGGACGAACAGGGCCCAGTGCATACATCTCGGATAAAAGCTGCGTTGTGAATCTGGAAGGATTGAGGTGGTTTGGAAACAAATAAGTCGGATAAGCCCTTTCTGTAAACTTTTTTTTAAGTCTTCAAGGACAATATTTACATGGGACAAAGTACAAATCTGACTAACATATAACATTCTTTTACAAGTTACAACACAATGAAAAAAAAAAAAAAGATTTAGAATATTAAAATTGCATTGCTTTCTTCAAATAGTCCAATTTCCTGTCCAATGGAACGGGCCAAATAAAATTCAAAAAGCCGTGTCTGCATGTTTTCACAGAGTGGCAACAGTTCTTTCCAATTTCATTTGCTTCAAGTAAAACAGGACTGTTCTTGTCATAAGGCAATTTATCAAGCTTCAGGCAGTACCCTCAAGAGGAAGTTCTTAGGATAGGAAAACAGCACATGCTATAGTAAATAAGTATGTTGGTACTGTTCGTTCAGCTTCCATGCTATCAAAACCAGCCATGAAAGATATGTAGGGGATAATTATGGGGTTCAACGAGCTGTGCCCACAGGCATTGGGCTTGCGTCGATGACATCAACACTTTTGGAGATTTAGAATTCTTTGACTAATGCATTTGATCTGCAGTCGACCAGCTTTAAAAGAGAAGTATGGCCAAAGATTTTTTGGTAATACATCACTTCTGGACTACAGGAGTGCACTTAATATTGCACTCCTGGGACTCAGAATCAGCCGACAGAAGGCTAAAGCCTGTTAGCCGATGTCACAAAGCCGCTCCAGTCTCTGGAAGCATCCAGAAAGAATTGTTGGGATCCACCCAGCTGCACCACCCCCCTCTCACTGAGTGTGAGTGCTGGAGAGGCAGAAAAGAGAGTGGTTACAAATAGTCACCATTATGCTCTGAGCTGACCCAGAACTGAGCGATCAGCAGTCATGTCATGCTCAGTTTTCAGTCTTAAAGCTGGCAGTGGATAGCTGCAGCGTCATATACAGAGGTTGTCTTCGGGAAATAGAGGTATGAGTGTGGCCAGCATTGCTGCAGAGGTTGAAGGGGTGGGGGTCAGCCTGTCAGTGCTAAGACCATACGCCCCACACTGCATCAAATTGGTCTGCATGGCTGTCGTCCTAGAAGGAAGCCTCTTCTAACGATTATGCATAAGAGACCAGGCAACAGTTTGCTGAAGACAAGCAGACTAAGGACATGGATTACTGGAACCATGTCCTGTGGTCTGATGAGACCAAGATAAACATATTTGGTTCAGATGGTGTCAAGCGTGTATTGGTGGCAACCAGGTGAGGAGTACAAAGACAAGCATGTCTTGCCTACAGTCAAGCATGGTGGTAGGAGTGTCATGGTCTGGGGCTGCATGAGTGCTGCCGGCACTGGGGAGCTACAGTTCATTGAGGGAACCATGAATGCCAACATGTAATGTGACATACTGAAAAGCAGGGTATAATTCCCTCCCTTTGGAGACCGGGCCGCAGGGCACTATTCCAACATGATAACGACCCTAAACACACCTCCAAGATGACCACAAAGAAGCTGAGGGTAAAGGTGATGGACTGGCCAAGCATGTCTCCAGACCTAAGCTCTATTGAGCATCTTCGGGGCATCCTTAAACGGAAGGTGGAGGAGCGCAAGGTCTCTAACATCCACCAGCTCCGTGATGTCGTCATGGAGGAGTGGAAGAGGACTCCAGTGGCAACCTGTGAAACTCTGGTGAACTCCATGCCCAAGAGGGTTAAGGCAGTGCTGGGAAATAATGGTGGACACACAAAATATTGACACTTTTGGCCCAATTTGGACATTTTCACTTAGGGGTGTACTCACTTTTGTTGCCAGCGGTTTGGACATTAATGGCTGTGTGTTGAGTTATTTTGAGGGGACAGAAAATGTACACTGTGTTATACAAGCTGTACACTCACTACTTTACATTGTAGCAAAGTGTAATTTATTCTGTGTTGTCACATGAAAAGATAGAATAAAATATTTACAAAAATGTGAGGGGTGTACTCACTTTTGTGAGATACTGTAACTGTAGGTATGCATTCTAATGGATGCTAAATGCAGACAAAGAGAACAGCTTCCAGTGTTTCCAACCTCTGTTTAGCCAGTGCTCCCCCATCTGTAAAAAACACATTATCTATCTACAGAGAATATTACTTTTGGGTAGACTGTGCCTTTGAAGGGTACCTGGCACCCCCTTATAACAATGTTCATATAACACTGGGAAGGGAGCTGCATTTTTCCAGTCAACATTTAATTTAGGAATATCTTGCAATCAATGCAAGAAAGGATTGATGTTCTATAGCAAAGTAATGATGTATAGAAGTCCACTCCCACGTTGTTGAAGATTGCAGTATTTTTTATGGAAAATGTTATTTTGTTGCTCATAGGAACCAAACTCCATCTATGTAAGATAAAACCCTTTTAATGCATACATGATGTTAGATGATTAGATGTTTTTTTCACTCTTGACTAACCCACAGGGATCATTTACTTGTCAGTCCATTATAGATCACTTTTGTTAATCTAATGTCTGAAAGAAGATAAATGTTATCTAATCGCTACAGAAAGACCCATCCTGAGATCATGTAGATGGTTTAAAGATTGAGCAGAATTAGCTTTATGGCCAATTCTAGGGCTTGTAATGGTGCTTTTAGGACCACAAAGTGGTTCCTGTGCAGATGCTGTAAATAAATGAATCACCCTCGTTATTTATTCATGATAAAGTGAGACCCAAACACCAGCTCTTTGCTGCATAATCTTCAAATTCCAGCTTTACAGAGATAACTGTGGAATATGTTATTTTTCCTATTTCCTGCAAAGGATACCACTGGATATGCTAAATGTATAGATAGTAGAGACAAAAAAAAAGAGCAAAAAATAAATAAAATAAAAGCAAACCGTAAAAGAAAAGAAAAGAAAATCAGCTTTAAAGCGGAGTTCCGGACACAATTTCACTTTTTATATATAAATACCCCTGTAATACACAAGCTTAATGTATTCTAGTAAAGTTAGTCTGTAAACTAAGGTCCGTTTTGTTAGGTTGTTACAGCATTTAGACACTTTATAAAATAGAAATTGACTGGGCCCATCTTAAGTGTGGGCATCATGAAGCCAGACTGTATGACTTCCTGGATTTCAGCCTTGCAGATCTCGCACATGCTCAGTGCTGCACAAGCAGTGTAATAGGTTTCAGATCAGGTTTCAGCACCTGTACTGTCCAAGTCACATGATTCTTCGAGACTGGGGAGTGCACAGACTCCTGGAAAGTTACACCCACTACATTCCCAGGAGTCTGTGCGGTGTAGGTTAGGAAGCTTAAGCACCTAGGTGCAGGAAGAGGGAAGATTAACTATTCTGCCTAGCAACAACACTTTGAAGGCATCTAAAAAAAAAAAAAAAAAAAATTCTTAAAGGACTAATGACATTTTTTTAAAACTACTGATGTAATGTTATATTTATGGGTGGAACTCCACTTTAATGTAATTTTAGAAAAATTATACCTTCCTATAAAAAAAATAAAAAATAGCTCAGAGTTTGTTCAGATAACCGAGTCACAGGTGTGAACAAAATTCTGGTTTTAGTTTTTGATAGGGAGATAAAGGCTAGACTCAATGCCAAGTTTTTACTGATATGTATATCCCCACTGGTTGGAGTCACCGTTTCATCGGTCTTGGTGACCATAGTACCAAAGATGTCCTAAGTTTTAGAATAGTCACGAGAGTTAAAAGATGAGGGGGGAATCTTCCAATGGGAACAAACGTTTTTTTTTTGACAACTGTCTTAGATGGGAATTCCCCTCACTTTGGGGAGACTTCCCCTCACATTCTGTTGCATCTCCAAGACAGGAAGGGAAGGGAAACCTAACTAGCAAGAAAAGCAAAAAAAAAAAAAAAAAAAAAAAAAACCTTATGGGGTCTTACCTTTTTTATTCATTAAAAAAAAAAAGTTTTGCCTATACACCAGGCATGTCCAAAGTCCGGCCCCCATTCCAGTTTAATGTGGCCCCTCTGGTAATTTGGATATATACTGTATTTATTGGCACTGCCTCGGAGGGGACAGGGAGGGGGGAACAAGTGCTGTCAAATTACATACAGAAGAATCTCCTGTTTACTCGGTGGCATCTGTAATATGAAGTCCCGTCTCCTGGGCTGCCATTGGACGACTCGTCTGTTTATCATAGGAGGTGGGACATTGTATTAAAGAGGCTGCTGTGTAAACAGGAGATTCTCCTGTATGTAATCTGTTGGCTCTCGTCCAGCCCTCCGAGGCTGCAGGTGAGCATCGATCAGGCTGCATGCATGGCAATGGAGAGCCTGCATTCATGGCAATGGCGAGGCTGCAGATGGGCACTGATTAGGCTGCATTGACCCTTATTTTGATTCACAGTTCTTTATTTACATTTTTTCCCCTGAAACTTCCTTCCTAAAGTGCTAAATACGATATATTCAAATAACACACCCAAGCTCATCTTTTCACCACACACAGCCTCAAAGGCAAGAGAATTCTTGTTCGGCAGTGTCTTACTGCTCAACAAAAACACACTTAGACCAAATTTTAATGATTCAAAGAATGTCAGGCAAAATGTTCGGCCCTTACGCATGTTCACTTCATGAAATCTGTCCCTCTTTGAAAAAAGTTTGGCCACCCCTGCTATACACAAACTTTACAAGTCCAGGTAAATGTGACCAGCTACTACTACCGTATTTCACCAAAAATAAGACCAACACCGAAAATAGGACCCATCGTGATTTTGTAGGATAATAAGCCCTACCCCAAGTCCTTGTAAAATCATGTAATCCGCGTTATAAAAGGATTATCTAATATACGGTGTGTGTCTTTATGTAACATTTATCTGGAAAATACCTTATTTACAGCGCCGCTGGGCGCTTACGTGACCCACCAGAGCTCTCGTCCCGGCTGACATCAGCGACCCATCCTTCTGCAGTGCTCAGAGTGGGGCTGACGTCAGTGGGGGCTCTTGGGCCCTTCCTCTGCAGTGCTCGGAGAGGGGAAGGAGACTTCAGTGGGTCACGTGAGTGCCCAACGGTGCTGTAAATAAGGTATTTTCCACAATAATGTTACATAAAGACACACACTGGAAATTATATAATCCTTTTACAGTGCAAATTACATGATTTTACAAGGACTTTAACCAGGGTTTATTTATGAGATTACAGGATTTTTATAATGCTAAATCCTGAGCCTACAGGGAGGGGGAGAGATGAGAGAAGATGGGGTACACAGGAACTTTTTTTACATACTGTTATTATATACGGTATTGTCTACATACCGTAAATAAATAAGACATCCCCTGAAAATAAGCCTAAATGTGTTTTTGTAGCCAATATAATATAAGACCCAGTCTTATTTTCGGGGGAAACACGGTAGCTATGCCATAACATGCATAAATGGAATCCTTCACAGACATATTGGCTATATAAAGTTTTAGGTCTTATTTCCAGACAGCACATTTTTAATGCCACTGTTGTGTTTTACTTGTTTTACAGATCAGGGCATACATCAACAGAGCTGCCGATGACAACGGTGAAGACACACTGGACCTTTTAGCGCTCCGATTCCTTTCTGTGAATTCTATTATAGACCCATGGATTTTCACCGTCCTGCGACCCTCTGTTCTCAGAGTGATGCGTTCAGTTATATGCTGCCAGACCTCTTTCAATAACAAGAGTATCTCAAACTTCCCCTCTCTCAATACTCATCTAACCACGAACACCAAGATAAATATAGACACTACATATGGGAGTGCTCAGGAAAAGGCTTTGGCTGATGGGGAGAAAATTGCATGGGGAGAAAAAACAGACACATAACAATTCTTTTGGTCTAAAAAAAGGTAGATGCAAATTGCATCTGAAAAGCACTTCAGAAGGCATTTGGGCACTTACAGAAGTAGATTCTGACTAAGAGTTGGTCAAATTGTTGTAAAATTCTCTGTATGGGAGCGATATGAAAACATGGAATCTACTCTGCGGATACCTGTGGACAGTGGGGCATAAAGAGAGAGCATGACATATGGTTTAACGCTACACCAAGAACCCTATTAATGATGGTGATGCTTGGCTGCTTCCACAGCTAGTAGTGATGAGCGAAATTAAGACATTGCTCTTCACCAAAAAGTCTTCAGAAATAACCACTTTGGCTAAATCTATGGAAGATGCAATAGGAGAGGCAAAACATAAGAATGAAGGTGATTTTGGTTGGTTTTATGGGCACATTGAGCTTAAAATTGCTTCTCGGGGTTATAGAGGCACTCTTTGTTCAACTTTTTTTTCATGCGTATCAAAACCCGAAAACAAAAACTCAGCCTCAGTCCTTGAATAAGGCGGCTGGTTTTATTTTTTCATTTTTTTTTTATCTGATGATCCAGCCAGTAACACACTTCTCGACTTGGGATGGCTCCACTCAACGTAGGAGTATTGTCAATCTGGGTAGAGTTTAAATACACTAGCAGATTTGTATGGACTCCTTTCTATCCAAATTGTTTTCCCCATCCATCTCTCTAGCCATCTTTCTTGTTCTTTCTCTTATTCTTTCTCTCCCTTTTTTTTTCTTTGTTCATCCCCCTCTTTTCCTCTCCCTTCAATGTATTCTCTATATTTATTCCTCATCTTACTCCCTGGTTGGGGGAGTTGGGATGAGTGGCAGTGCTGGTGGGGCGTGGGATCAGTGGCAGTGCTGGGGGAGTTCTCATCAGTCAACTTGGGTGCTCTTGATCAAGGTCAGCTGCCCATCTGAGAACTGTAGTGGGGACTTTTAATGGCAACTCTAATCACAGGTTGTGTTACTCACTGTGTCTCTGACTTTGTGGTGTCTTGTAGCAGTGACACCTATGCCGAAATCAGGAGATAGGGTCTCTTCCAACCCCTCCCACTTCACATTCCTCACCAGTCAGCTGATCTCTAGTCTCTGCCCCCCCACCTATGCTGCTGTGAACTGAATGGTCGGCTGTGAAGCGGCTGAGTGGGCAGCCGGGGGCTTTAGAAACAGCCCTGCTGGGTGACCATGAAAAGGCTGGGGGAGTGATGCAGGATTCAGGAACAGCCCAGGATTTGGGGACCCCTGGCAAATTGTCATTCGACCCCTGAGGGGGTCCCGACCCCCAGGTTGAGAACCACTGCACTACAGGAAGAAATTGAAACATTATGCAGACATAGAGCATGAAATCAAAAGTGTCTGATTACTAATGGTGACCACTTTGAGCAGCTGAGATGTGATTGCATAATTCAAACATGACTTACAGCTACAATTTGATGTTTAAATAAATCTAGTAATAACATTTTTTATGCATATATTTTTCATGTTGAAGCGTATACATTTTTTTTGGGCCCCTATGCATTTATTACTGTACTGTATATGCCATGCCTGACTACTTTATAGTAATAAAAATGAGGGTTCAAATGGGCTTTAAATAATTTTTTCTAGGTACACATCGAGTTGATCAACAAAGACGTGTGGTCTCGTGTCAGCACTGACAGACGTAACATTCAATGGTTTTGTTAGAAACTACTGTAAGGCTTGGTTCACACTAGTTTGTGCTGTGTGTCCCCCGTTTGCTCAGGCACAGCAGACCAATCATTTGAATGGGCTGCTGTGGTGTGTGAAACGCACAAAAAAAGGTGCATCCACATTTTTATAAATGCGGCCGCAGGGAAACCGCATGTTCTTTTTGACCATACAGTTTGCTTGGCATTTCTGCACCCACAATCGTGCTGCGGCTGAGATGCATGGGGGTGGCATTTGGTATCGATAATAATTCCCGCAACGCACAGTAGTGTGCGCCATTGTAAACCTAGCCTTAAAGTGTACATAATACCACATTTTGGATAGCGTGGTGAAGGACTACAACCCCGGTCATGCTTTTGTTGTTATCCGTGTCCATGCTCTGTTCCCCTCTCTGGGTTTCCCAGTGACCATTGTCACTGGGACTAAGACTATAGGAAAATCTGAATTTTTCAGTTGTCTCTGGAATGGGAATTGATGGAAAATCAATCATAGCCACTAGCAGTATCATCTATGTCCTGCTTTACTTGCACTTCATATTGTTTTTACAGTACAGGAAATTAATGCATTTTAACCCTTCTCTACTTCATTCAAAAAAGTTCAGCCTAAAGTTGTCCATAGATGGATCAATACTTGGCTCGATTCATCTATGGCATTTAGATTTCGATTCATCTATAGCTAGCTATTACAGCTCTAGAGAATTCGATCTAATAATCATCAACATCTCTCAAAATGGCTTGATGGAAAATGTTCTATTGATCAGCGCTGCAGCCAATCAGTGCATTCTGACAGAAGAGGAGTTTGTGATATCAGAATATGATAATGGAGCAATGGAGAGGATGTGTGGATGTGGAAATCTGTTCAGTTTTTTTTATTCCTATCAGCCTGCTTGCTGATTCAAAAAACTGATCCTTGTTTGGCCAGCCTTAGATACCCTTAGCTCTGTTTATCTGTTTATTTTAAAGAATTATTTTTCAAGCATGTTTCATGGTCTACATGATGAAATTTAAGTTCAATTTCAATTTTGTTGAATGTAAAGTTGGTAATTTCATGAGTAAATCAAGTGCAGAAAAATGTCCTCTAATCCTGAAATGTGAGCAATGACTTTAATCACTTTCTCTACTGGTGCAAAAAATAAAAATAATGCCTTATAAATTCCATGATGTAGGAATCGTCTGTTTTGTGTTTTAATTATATTAATATATTAATAAAAATGTGTTTACAACTGCTATTTTATGGAGGAACCAATATCACCTGACACTCAATGTATATTAAATGCACTTACATTCCAATCTACGGATATTTCAATGATATGCACAGCAAGGGATGAATATTATTTAAATTAAATACAACTTGTGTTTATTGTTTGAATTTTGTAATAAAATATATTAAACCAATTATTTTGTTAATTGAATTCCTTATGTCTGGTTTGAATAATTAGCCAGCCAGGTAGCTTCTTGTATCATCTAAAAGACTTGGGTGAAGAAATCTCCCCACCGAGGTTGGTGGCTTTTTTGCCTTTCATCTTGGAGTTTGTTTGGTTGTTCAATGTACTTTTGGTACCCACTTCACCAATGCTCTTCCTAGCTGAATGGGCCCGAATTCCTACAGGCACGTTCCAAAATCTTGTTCTAAAACCTTACCAGAAGAGTGGAGGGGCTGTTCTAGCTGTGAAAGGGGGGGGGGGCGGGGGCAGGGGGTACTCTGTATTATAACATATTATCTCAGATTTTGCCCTTTAAAAACATACATTGTTTACTGAACGGAAACACGTTTCATGGAATATACCTTTCCTCTGGAAAGGTATATTAAGATTCTGGCAATACCTGGACATGATGCTTCCAGCAGTGCTGCAGAGTTCTCAAGTTTTACCAAACCAAATCCAGATTGCTGATACCAGTTTGGTCTCTTGAAAACTTAGGGCCAGATTCTCAGTGGAGATACGACGGCGTATCTGGAGATACGACGGCGTATCTGGAGATACGCCGTCGTATCTCTGCGTTGTGCCGTCGTATCTATGCACCTGATTCTTAGAATCAGTTACGCATAGATATCTATTAGATCCGACAGGCGTAAGTCTTACTCCGTCGGGTCGTAACTGCATATTTAGGCTGGCCGCTAGGGGCGTGTACGCTGATTTACGCGTCAAAATATGTAAATCAGCTAGATACGCGAATTTACTAACGTACGCCCGGGCGACGCAGTAAAGTTACGCCGTTTACGTTAGGCTTTTCCCGGCGTATAGTTACCCCTGCTATATGGTGGCGTAAGTGCGGCGTACCAATGTTAAGTATGGCCGTCGTTCCCCCGACTAAATTTGAAAATTTTACATCGTTTGCGTAACTCGTCCGTGAATGGGGCTGGACGCAATTTACGTTCACGTCAAAACCAATATGTCCTTGTGGCGTATTAAGAGCAATGCACACTGGGAAATTTCCACGGACGGCGCATGCGCCATTCGTGAAAAACATCAATCACGTCGGGTCACAGAACATTTACATAAAACACGCCCCCCTGTTCCAAATTTTAATTAGGCGGGCTTACGCCGGCCGATTTGCACTATGCCGCCGCAACTTACGGAGCAAGTGCTTTGAGAATACAGCACTTGCCCGTCTAAGTTGCGGAGGCGTAACGTAAATCGGATACGTTACGCCGCCGCAAAGATACGCCGAACTACGAGAATCTAGCCTATAAAGTGATTCCAAATCTTAAATTATTTTTTTTAATAATAAACATGTCATACTTACCTGCTCTCTACAATGGTTTTGCACAGAGCAGCCTCCAACCTCCTTTTGGTGTCCCCAGCCAACGCACCTGGCTCCTCCTTTTCGGAGAGTGCATCCATGGGAAGCCACTTTCTATGGGGCACTCATGTGGGCTTGATCCTGAGCCGTGCTACCTGCATCCATAGACACAAACAGCGCAGCTTGGCACAAACCCCCACTTCCTCATCACAGGAATTAACAGCAGGCTCCCATTCTTGCCTCTCTGTCGAGAGAGAGATATGCTGCTGTCGGGCACAGTGTTGGATTGAGATCGGGCTTTTTTTTTTTGCAGAACTAGTAGGTTTTGAGGGGAGTTTTTCAGCTGTAAAAACGCTCGAACTCTGATAAAAGCTTAAAAAAAAAAAAAAACACAAAAAATAAACACTGAAAAACGCTACTGCGAAACCCGTTCTACAGCTACATCGAACGCTACTGGCTTTTTTATGACATCCAGTGTACATGAAGCCTAATTGCCATTTCATTGTTAAAAAGGCAAGATAAATAAACAACACTCATACTGAATGACTCACAAACAGGATTTCACCGTAAATAAATATTTTAAAATCACAAAGCCAGCTGACTTTGTTCCCTAAACAAACTGAGACACTTTCATTCTGGTCCGCTGCACACGCAGCTCGTCAGTTATCTTCTCATTCCAAATTATGTTACACTTCCCACATAAATGCCACATGTGGTATCCTTACCAAAGCACAAATGTGTTTCATAAACAAGCAGTTATGTGATGAGAATGATACAATTCCTGGTGCCAGCACGAGTTCTGAGAATAATTGGAAATGTGTGTGTTAGGGCGTAGCTATTTACTCTTTAACCACGTGCCTACCGGGCACCTCCACCCCTTCCTGCCCAGGCCCATTTACAGCTCTCAGCGCTGTTGCACTTTGAATGACAATTGCGTGGTCATGCAACACTGTACCCAAATTTTATTCACTTTTTCACACAAATAGAGCTTTTGTTTGGTGCTGTTTAATCACCACTTGGGTTTGCTAAACAAACTAAAAAAGATAGAAAAATGTGAAAAACAAATAAAAATGTTTTTCTTAGTTTCTGTTATAAAAAATTTGCAAACATGTTATTTTTCTCCTTCATTGATGTGCGCTCATGAGGGGGCACTGATGAGGCGGCACTGGTGGGCACTAAGGCGGCACTGGTGGGCACTGACTAGGCGGCACTGGTGGGCACTGATGAGGCAGCACGATGGGCACTAAGGCGGCACTGGTGGGCACTAAGGCGGCACTGGTGGGCACTGATGAGGCGGCACTGATTTGCAGCACTGATAGGCATCCCTGAAGAGCACTGATAGGCAGCGGTGATGGGCACTGTTAGGGCTGCACTGATCATCAGGACATTGATGATCAGTGCCCTGATTATTAGTATAGATGTCTCGTTTCACACTAGCTAGCTACTGGCGCTCTCCTCTCCTCACGCTATGAAAGCGTGAGAAAAGGAATGCCGATAATTGGCAAGTGTGTTTACATCAAGTTCAGCTGTGATTGGACACAGCACATAACGTTGTAAAGAGACGCCGATTGGCTCTTTACCCCGATCTGCAATCAGCTGTGTCCAGAGGACATAGGACGCCCTCTCAGAACTGGCCAACCGCGCTGTAGCCCTCATTCGGCTATAGCGCAGTTGCCAAGTGGTTAAAGGAAATAGATTTTTTGCAAAAAATAAAAAATAATTTAAACAAAAGTATCATTAGTATTTATCTATATGGTAAGGATACTTATTTTAATGCAAAAAAAATTTTAAAACTTAAAGGGACACTAAAGGAATTTTTTTTTTTAGCTAAATAGCTTCCTTTACCTTGCTGCAGTCCTGGTTTCATGTCCTCATTGTTCGTTTTTGCTTTGATGTTGCTGTAAATCCTCTCTGTTCTGGACACTTCCTGGTTGCCTGTTTCCTGATAACCACAGTACTGGGAGATTTCTCACGGTGGTCACTAATCAAGGAGGTGTGAATCCTGTGTGTAAAACGAAACTGGATTGGTGCTGAGGAGTTTTAGACAAAGTATCACTGCTCTCTATTGGCTGACTGCCCTCTAGTGGCTCTCTGTACATCAGAGAACCAGGAAACAACAGCAAAAACGAAACTACACTGCAGGCACATTATATGATTGTTTTTTTTATCAATTTTTAATCATTTTTAAAAGGAATCAGTTAACTATTATGTCTCTATGCCCTGTAAACAGTCATTTCAGCTAAAAAAATTTTTTCCTTTAGTGACCCTTTAAGAACATGGAAAAAATTTAAAAATCATATACAGTATTTATTTACACATTGCTTTTCAATTATTTCCAGCCTTCTCTTACTAATTAGAACAACCTTGAAGTTTGTAAACTTACTTGAAGATCCCCACACATTTTTTTCATTGAATTCAGTGACATGTATTCACCATGCCCTGTTAGTAGGCACTGCTGTGCCACACATTTCACAGAGCCTGCTTTTTAAACGACAGAGGTGCTGAGAGGAAGAGTTTCAGGAGGCGGGGTCACTACAGGAATCACTTCTTGCAAGCAGCAAGGTACCATGGGATATATAGTCCTTAGGAATTAAAGGTAAACAGAAGAGAAGCTGCAATAAATGCTGGGAATCCAGGGAGTTGTGGAAAGTGACGGCCTGCAGCCAGACAGCACATGAAAGGAGATTTTTAAATGAAGCATATATTGGATTGTTAAAAAAATAACTATTGTTTGTATTGTTATCACAATGTTTAGGTTATAAAAATGAGTGTGTATCTTGTGACTATAGGTATCGTTTAAACTACATGTGTCAAACACAAGGGCCGTGGGGCCATTTAATGTGGCCCTTGTACCTCTCCTACAGTCACCCCCCTCTATTTCTGGCCCCACCTTGTCTTAGCAGACAGCAGCAGAAAGGAGGACAGATTTCCACCAGATCCTGTACTTCTCTGTCCAGCCACAGCACCCCTTGTCTCTGCCTCCCCTGGTCTTAGCATTCAGCAGACTGTGTGGCAGCTGTTTCCAGCCCTCCTCTGGTCCTCCTCCAGACCTTGCACTTTCTGCTTCCTACTTCTGCCCCCAGTTTCTTCCCTGCAGCAACACAAGGTAAGTGGGGTGTACTGTGATGAAGGGGATGGTGGGGGACTCTTGACATCCGATGGTGGGTGGAGAGGGGTGCTCTGGACAGCTAGTCTTACAGATACAACCAGCTCTTTGGAGCAACCATAATGCTAATGTGGCCTGTGATGAAATGGAGTTTGACACCCCTGCTTTAACCTGTTACTGCCCCCGCTCTGCCTCTCCACCTCGTCCAATCAGAGAATGCTTTGCATTCATTGAGAAAAGCAAAGCAATCTCTTAAAGGAAAAGTCCAGCCTGAGCTCGCTAGTGAGCATGGAAGAGCAGAGAGGAGAGCTGCTAATTGACAGTCAGCAGCTCTCCACTCACGGAGCTGAGAGAATCGAGCCATCGGCGGTGTTCGATCGCTCGGTTCTCAGTTCAGAGGGGGACCGATGCAGAATCCACCTAGGTAAGTATGATGGTAAAAAACAAAAAAACATACTTCTATTTTAAAAGGCGCCTGTGCCAAGCGGCGTTCAGAATGTAGCAGGGCACCTGCTCAGCACGGGACCCACAAGCTAGTTGAGATGATTGGAGTAGCTATGCTTACTATAGTCATTTCCAGCTTCCATAGGGATCCCACGGGTATTGTATATACCAAGCTGTACCAATGTAATTATGTTAAAAAAAAAAATAAAAAAAAATGGCATAGCTATAACTTTTTACTAATTAACGAACTCCATTGTACTTTAGGTTTTATTTGTTTTAAAAAGTTTCTGTTTTCCCTGAGGCTGGCAAGCTTATGTGAGCATTCAGCAAAAAAACAAACAATACCACATGTAGTTGGAATGTAACCAAGTTCTTCCATATATAAATGTGAACAGGGATCGGGTAACTATATAATGCCCAACGTGTTGTTGACTGTGGATCCTACCCCAATTAGCGTCTGAATGATGAAGTGTTCTCAGTTAGGGCCATCAGTCTAACATACACTATATTGTCAAAAGTATTGGGACGCCTGCCTTTACACACACACACACACATGAACTTTAATGGCATCCCAGTCTTAGTCCGTAGGGTTCAATATTGAGTTGGCGCACCCTTTGCAGCTATAACAGCTTCACCTCTTCTGGGAAGGCTGACCACAAGGTTTAGGAGTGTGTCTATGGGAATGTTTGACCATTCTTCCAAAAGCGCATTTGTGACTTCAGGCAGTGATGTGGACAAGAAGGCCTGGCTCGCAGTTCCACTCTAATTCATCTCAAAGGTGTTCTATCGGGTTGAGGTCAGGACTGTGCAAGCCAGACAAGTTCCTCCACCCCAAACTTGCTCATCCATGTCGTTATGGACCTTGCTTTATGCACTGGTGCGCAGTCATGTTGGAACAAGAAGGGGTCCCCTAAACTGTTCCCACAAAGTTGAGAGTAAGGATGAGCTCTGGCGTGTTCGCATAGTACACGTGCAGAGCCCACCAGGAAGTGTGCACGGCTCTGCACTAATCACAGCCAGGGAGAGATTTTACGATCCCTGCAGCCGGGCATCGGGACAATGTCTCCCTGACTGTGATTAGCGCAGCGCCGTGCACACTTCCTGGCGGGCTCTGAACGTGTACTATGCGAACACGCCAGAGCCCATCCTTAGTTAAGAGCATAAAATTGTCAAACATGTCTTGGTATTCTGAAGCCTTAAGAGTTCCCATCACTGGAACTAGGGGGCCAAGCCCAACTACTGAAAAACAGCCCCACACCATAATCCCCCCTCCACCAAATGATTTGGACCAGTGCACAAAGCAAGACCCATAAAGACATGGATGAGAAAGTTTGGGATGATGGAACTTGACTGGCCTGCACAGAGTCCTGACCTCAACCAGATAGAACACCTTTGGGATGAATTAGAGCAGAGACTGCGTGCCAGGCCTTCTCGTCCACACCAGTGCCTGACCTCACAAATGCGCTTCTGGAAGAATGGCCAAACACTCCCATAGACACACTCCTAAACCTTGTGGACAGCCTTCCCAGAAGAGTTGAAGCTGTTTTAGCTGCAAAGGGTGGGCCAACTCAATATTCAACCCTACGGACTAAGACGCTATTACAGTTCATGTGCGTGTAAAGGCGGGTGTCTCAATACTTTTGACAATATAGTGTATATTAACAGTACTGGCTCGGAGGGGTTGCAGAAAGACATCAAGGTAATCTTAGGATAAGTTGGGGGTCAAACTCAGGACGACAGTTAGGAGAATAAGTTAAACCAAGAAAACTTCTTGGCTTTAGCAGACCTGCTGTACTTGTATCGTGTTCATAGCTCTGAATTTATCAGAGAATATCTTGACTTAAATTAAAAAAACAGGATTTGTCACACATGACAGAAGATCACAGCACTGTACGGCAGGTTGAGACAATGCAGAACTCACTTTTATTTTTAAGATTTATACTTCTGTTTCCAAACTCTACATAGAAATCAAGTACGATTTAAAAAGAGTCACAATTTTTTTTTTTAAAGAAACTTACCAGAATTGAAGAGAAAGATCTGTTCTTGGGCTTTGCTTTGTCTTTCAGAACCTAAAATGACCGATAACAGAGGTTAAACCATTAACGGTTTTATAACAAAATTAAAAGGTAATTTCTTAACCACTTAAGCCCCGGACCATATTGCTGCCTAAAGACCCAAGGGGTTTTTACAGTTCGGGACTGCGTCGCTTTAACAGACAATTGCGCGGTCGTGCGACGTGGCTCCCAAACAAAATTGGCGTCCTTTTCCCCCCCACAAATAGAGCTTTCTTTTGGTGGTATTTTATCACCTCTGCGGTTTTTATTTTTTGTGCTATAAACAAAAATAGAGCGACAATTTTGAAAAAAATGCAATATTTTTTACTTTTTGCTGTAATAAATATCCCCCAAAAACATATATAATTTTTTTTTCCCTCAGTTTAGGCCGATACGTATTCTTCTACCTATTTTTGGTAAAAAAAAAAAATCGCAATAATCGTTTATCAGTTGGTTTGCGCAAAATTTATAGCGTTTACAAAATAGGGGATCGTTTTTTTTTTTATTTTTTTTTTACTACTAATGGCGGCGATCAGCGATTTTTTTCGCGACTGCGACATTATGGCGGACACTTCGGACAATTTTGACACATTTTTGGGACCATTGTCATTTTCACAGCAAAAAATGCATTTAAATTGCATTCTTTATTGTGAAAATGACAGTTGCAGTTTGGGAGTTAAACACAGGGGGCGCTGTAACATTTAGGGATCACCTAGTGTGTGTTTACTAGTGTAGGGGGGTGTGGCTGTAGGAATGACATCATCGATCGGGTCTTCCCTATAAAGGGAATCACCCGATCGATGCGCCGCCACAGTGAAGCACGGGGAAGCCGTGTTTACACACGGCTCTCCCCGTTCTTCAGCTCCGGGGAGCGATCGCGACAGAGCGGCTATAAACAAATAGCCGCGCCGTCGTCCCGGATCGCTCCCCGAGCGGACCCGACCTCCGCATGTACCGGGGGGGGGTCCCGATCGGACCCCCCACCCACGTCTAGCAGAGGACGTACAGGTACGTTGATGTGCCTGTCCGTGCCATTCTGCCGACGTAAATGTACATGAGGAGGTCGGGAACTGGTTAAACAGGAATTTTGACTCACATTGGAAATCAATAAAAGCCCCACCTATATGTTCATGGTATAATAGGGTCATACAATAATTATGGAGGAATGTACCATAGAGATTCTAGTATTTAGGCCGGGTTCACACCTAATGCATTTTTTAGGGCGTTTTCAGTTTTGCAGAAACCACAGTCCATTTAACATGGCTTCCTATGGATGTAGTTCACATCTGTGCATTTTATGGAAAGGGACAAGTTTTTTTTCTGGTTTTTAGTTCCATAGACTTGGTTTAAAGACGTATGTTGAAAAAAAAAACACAAAATCCACCTGGAATATGCAAACTGCAACCTGTACAAATATGAATCAGTCATTAGATTCATTTGGAAGAGTTTAACACATCTATAAAAGTATTTACTCCCCCTTGACTTTGACCAGGAATTAGTTTTTTGGATTCTGATATTGATGTAGACGTCACATCTTTAAAGGTATAGAGGTAATGTGCAAACCCAAAATTTAACCAGCAGCTCTTTCGGGGGTAGTGCTACATTTCCATTGACTTCTATGGGGAAACTCACATTGATATGCGAGTGCTTTGGATTACAAGCATTCTCCTGGAACGGATTATGCTCGTAATCCAAGGTTCCACTGTATTCTGTTAACAACACTGAATTTCTTACAAAAACATGGAATATCCAGGCTCAAACTTACCGACCAATCAGCAACCAACCAAATTCACCTGTCTAACAGTGTGAATTAAAGCGGATGTGCCACTAAAACAATATATTAAAAGCTAGCAGCTACAAATACTGCAGCTGCTGACTTTTAATATAAGGACACTTACCTGTCCTGGAGTCCAGCGGTGATCGCAGCAGAGGATGAGCCGATCGCTCGTCACCCTGCTGCTCCCCCCTCCATCCACGGTGAGGGAACCAGGAAGTGAAGCGCTGCGGCTTCACTGCCCGGTTCCCTACGGCGCATGCGCGAGTCGCGCTGCGCCCGCCGATTGGCTCACACGCTGTGTGCTGGGAGCCGAGTGTTCCCAGCACACAACGGGCGACAGACGGGATGTGACGGAATGCCCGTCTTTCGCCCGTAGCGTGTGGCCGGAAGTGGGTGCAAATACCTGTCTTTAGACAGGTGTCTGCACCCCCCTCCCCCCTGAAAGGTGTCAAATGTGACACCGGAGGGGGGGAGGGTTCCGATCAGCGGGACTCCACTTTAGGGTGGAGGACCGCTTTAAAAACAGAGGTTTAGTTGCACGCATTTCCAAAAGCATGTTTAAGCGGCAGGCCCCGTCAAGGCTCTCTGTATACTGCAGTCCTAACTATAACATTGCATTTTAAGTCTCCTCAGTAGGAGCACATGACTGCTGATGGATAGATAAGGGGCAGGTGACAGAAGGTAGCCCAGCCCTCATTAAAGGGGCAGGAGTACACTAAACACCCAGCACATGTAAGCAAAGGTGCCAGTGCGCTGCCTGACCACAATGACATAAATACAACAAAAGTCACTGCCCCTACCTATGACTGGTCTATACAATAAGGAGCGCTGTAAAGGGTGCATATACATACAAAAACATGGAATATGCAGGCTCAAACTTACCGACCAATCAACCAACCAAATTCACCTGTCCAACCGTGTGCATTAAAAACAGAGGTTTAGTTGCTCGCATTTGCAAATGCATGCAGGCCCCGTCAAGGCTCTCTGTATACTGCAGTCCTAACTACAACATTGCATTTCAAGTCTCCTCAGTAGGAGAACATGACTGCTGATGGATAGATAAGGGGTAGGTGACTGGATTTCTTATTGGTTTTATGTGCAAGGTTCTTTAAAGAGGCCTCTGTTTTTTTTTGTTTGTTTTTGTATACAATAACAAAAAAAAACCCTAATAATAATTAAAAAAAAAGAAATCACTGTGTGTGAACGACACTGATTTTCTTCTTGGTTTTGTGTGCTTTATGTAAACAAGATTTAAACCCTACTTCAATACTATTTGGTATGCTAAAGCACTGTGTAGCAGAATCAATTCAACTTAGTTTTACATCAAATTCTAATTTACCTTTTTTTATCCACTTTTGAATTTCACTGCTGCACATGGTTGTGAATTTAAGCATGTTTTAGCCACTTCTTGTCAACAGAAATCTTTACACTGGCCCGGCTTTCCCATAGTAACAACAGTAAACCCTTGGGGGCATATGAGACCCCGTGAAGGGGTCTTTGTGGATCACCGGGTTGAAAACAACGCTTAAAATTTCACCTTATGTCTCTTTAGGGGTTATAGGAATTGGGTTTAGATCTACTTTAAGTTATTAAAAAAACAAAAACAATATACTAGGCCTCTATAGAGTCGCTTTCTGCATGGGCCCCTGTTCTCTTGGCACCCAGCCATTAACATGGTTTACATTTGAGGCTGTTGGGTTTAGCCCAATCTGTATGTACTCTGCATCCACATTGTGCATTTTACAGCCTTGGAAAGTTATATGAGCTTCAAGCTGGATGAAATTAGGTTAATCACCCATGAACAACATCTTGCCTTAATATTGCAGTTTTCATGGTTCTGCCATTGGGAACCTATTAAATATCATAAAAGGAAAAAAAAAAAAAAAACTGTGAAACAATATGCTTACCTATGCAAGGAATTGTATGTGCTTCTAGATTAATCTACCACCTAATAGTGTATCTCTTAATGAGTAGGTAAGTGTATTCCTCTATATTCTTATATTAAAGAAAAAAAAAAAAGACAACAAGTTCAGCCACCAAAATATAGGGCTTAGATACACTTTAAATCGAATTACATGATTCTGTGCAGCGCAACCTCTCTCTCTCTAAGGTTGCTGCTGTCTTGGATCGAAAGAGGTACTGGAACCCCCCAACATGCAATTTCACAAGCTCTGTCTAATGGCCATTTAGTAGATGGGGACGATTTTACTAGCAGGGCAGACAGGTGCAGAAGGAGAGTTATATGGTTAGATGAGTCATAAAACAAAAACTTTCCATATTATTCCACTCACATGTAAAACGTTTACAAACAGCGTTAAAAACCCAGAACCGAAAGTGGCCAACAACTTGCGTCTCACCGGGCCAGAAATGACGTCACCACCTGTGGTCAGCTGATGTGTTTCGTCCCGCCCATGAGATGTTTTCAAAGGATCTGAAAACGTCTTGTGTGCGGGACAAAGAGCGTCAGTGGACTACGGTCGGTGACATAATTTCTGGCCGGTGCGAAGCAAGTCGTGGGCCACTTCCGGTTCCTGTTTTTTAAATGTTTTACATGTGAGTTAAATACGGTCGAGCGATGGGTGGAACTGGTCAATAACATGTTGATACATGAAAAACTTACTTACCAGCATAGAAATGTCGTTAAAAAATTCTACTCTATGTGGCAGCCATGGTTGGACACTCCAGGTTTGGGCCCTGCCCAACTAGTGAAGTACAGACTCCTACAAATGTGATCGGGTAGTTTCTTGTGTATTGATGACTGAACTGTTATGGATAAATCGAATCTTGCTTTGATAGCTATTCAGAAACCCGGGGGGTATAACTCTGCTACATATGTTTAGAGGAGGATGGGGAGCTCCTTTATTCTGTCACTTTTGTTTTCTTTTCCCTTTTTCATTTTATTTCATTTTTCCTTCTCTCTCTCTGTTTTTTTCCCTTTCTCTTTCCTCTTTTTTGTTTTCTGTTCTGGTATCGACTTCTGCAGTTCTGGCAATTTGAACTGGAGTACTATACATTGATGTTGAGATATAGTACAGCAATATTTGGGACAATGTCTATATTCTCGTATGGGTGTAAGATATCTTGTTCTGTAACTTTTTATGAGAAAAACGCAATGTTTTATGATAAAGCCTGTACTGTGTATTTTTTCTGCTATACAAGAATTGTAATTCTGCTTGGTTTTTCAATAAACGTATTTTCTGATTGAAAAAAAAATAATATGGAAAGTTTTTGCCTAATGAAATAAAAAAACTGAATTACGCTATATTGCTCTTTTTGCCATGTACATATCCCTGATGGTTTGCCGAGGACAACGCATGCTGCAGTTGGAGACTTAACGCGTGGGACTACAGAGCCCAGCTGTCCTTTGAATGCTTGTATGCTTTTCTACGGGAATCATGGACCTCTATTGGCTTATTGAAGGCAACGCACACTGCAGTTGGAAACGTAGCACGTGGGACTGCAAAGCCCAGCCACCCTCTCAAGCGTTTATGACTTCGGTCATGGGAGTCCTGGATCTCTGGTGAGTCAGAAGGCACACAGAGGGGAGCATAGATTGCACATATGATCTTTTCAGCACTTGGCACTTTCATTTGAATAATTTAACAAGGTTGGACTTCATTGAAAAAAAATCAAACATGGTATAATACAAAGAACTCTCGACGAGAGAAAAATGCAGTCACAGACATGAGAGAAACATAACAATCAGAGTATAATGCCACATTCAACATGTACCATATATATGGAGAGAAATATCCAGTAAACAGTGAGAACATGGGAGAGGGAGAGGGAAAAAGGGGGAAGGGGGGGGGGATACAAAAATACCCGAAGATTACCACATCTGCAAGAGACAGCGTTTATGAACAGGCGTTGTATGTGGGATCCATCCATTGCCGCCAAATCTGCTCATTCTTTAAAAGGGCACCCTCTACTCATGTAGGTCAGCTTATATAGTGGCAGTACTGCATTAACCGAGTCTTCCCACAATTGTACTGTGGGGGGGAAGGTGGGAGGTCCATTTCAACAGGATTTCCTTTTTGGCATATAAGAGCAGTAGTGAGATCTGTATCTTAGTGTATCTAGGTCTCTGCTCATCATCCTGCACACCCAACAGGGGTAGCTCCACTGTCAAAGGTATATCCAGCTGAAGGCGAATATTAATAGACTCCTCCACCTCAGCCCAGTACCTCGACAGCCTAGGACAGATCCAGAACATGTGGAAAAAAGCACAGACAATTTGGGGAGCGTAGCAGATAAATTCTGTGCAGCTTCTGGGGCATATAGTACACCCTATGCAAAAATTTGGTTTGGATCAACTTGTCCCTAGAAGATATCACCAGTTTAAAGCTATCCTCAAAACATTCCCCCCAGGTCTCTATCTAAATCAGGTAAATCCGCCTTCCATTTATCCCACAGGGCCTCCATTTTCTGCAAATTTTTTCATAGGAGAGCCAGGTACAGTGCAGACATGGTTGTACTGCAACTCCTCAATAGGGTCCGCCATAAGACTGGGGGGCAACGGGAAGTATGCCCTGGCAGCATGATGCAGCTGATGATATCTTAATGCCATCCAAGCAGGAAGCCCAAATTTGTCCGCGAGGGCCCGGCGTTTGAATAATTTAAGGCTGCACTGCAAAGTTGAAGTTCACAAACTTTATTTAGAATTTTTATGGACTTTATTATCACTACTATTATTGCATATTGATCATGGTTATAATTTATTATGTTTTTTGTGTTAAGGATTCATTAGTATAGCACAAGGTAGCGCTCTTATTCAGATCACACTTTAAACATACTGTAAATGCCATAGGCACAATTACTGTGCATTTAAGACCATAGTTGTGGTACATTTCAATAGAAGTGAATGGAGGCAGTTGCAGAGCGTTAATGCCTGCTGAACTCTGCAGGCAGTATTATTTTTTCTCGTCGCAGTGTGAGGAAATGCTAATGCTGCAGTGTGTACATTTCAATCCACTCCCTGTTTTAAAGGATAAGTTAATCTTTTGGAACATGTTACATGTTCCACCCGTATTTAGGGTGGAACATGTAACATGTTCCAGCAGTTGCAGCCCCCCCCAGTGACAGTGAGTGATATCTTGTCCGGGTGTCTGCTGTCACAGTTTAAAAAGATATGGGAGTGTGGGGGGCCCTGATGGCATCACCTATGATGAAATGCGTAGGGCGGAGCAAGAACGTACAACGCACAATACACCACGCATGTGAGGCTCCATCACGGCCATTTTGGAGACTGGTGGTTGGTACTGCCTTTCCAGGCTTTTATGTACATGTCTAAATGCTGCTAACATTTGTAAGTGCACATCTTTTTAATAAATTATTTTAAGTTTAAACAAAAATCACACTTCAGTTGGTTTCTCTGCTATGTGCATACTATTGTGACGGGAGAGATCTGCCAAGTGGGCTGGTCAGATACACTGACAAGTCTACAGGAGTCTAGCATGGCACCCTCGATCTGCTGATCTCAGGTGCAATGTTTTACAGGCTCCTATAAAAAATAAAAATAATGAATGCACATTTCTTTACCTGCAAAAAGATGTGCATTTTTTATTTATTTTTTAAAAAGATAAAACCTAACCTTTACCAATTTTAGATGGCATTGATAGGCAGTTGAAAAGGGGTAAAGATGCCACCCATCTATGCCACAATGCTTGTATGAAAGAGCCTTTTAGGCAACTTGCAATTAGAAGGCATACCAAATGCTTACACAGCTTCCATAATGACTGTGTCGGAGACTTGCAGCATTATGGGAAGTTCGATGGACATGGTAGAAAATGTATGGTATTGTGAAGTGAATCATTTTTAGCAATCAACTTGCAGCTGTTTGCATCTTCTCAGTCACGTCTGCACATTTCTTTGGAAGAGGCTCTACACATTCTCAGTTCCCAGAACAAATTGGAGTACGTTTTTTCCCCAACAGTGACCAAGACAGCAAAAAAAAAAAAAAATTGAGGCGGCGCTGGGACTTTGAGATAAGTTTATACCAAGGGGAGTGAGAGAAAGACTTTCGGTAGTTTCAGTAGGGCCGCAATGTGGCACACTTAGTGCCGCACGGCGAACTGTGGGTGGAGCCACATTGCGGTACAGTGGGAGGGATCGTCCTTTACACCAGGCTCAAAGAGAAGAAAAATAGTGTGATACCGTAACAAATAGCGTGTTTTATTAATTAAAACTCTGGGTACTCACAGTTCACAATGTCAAAACAAGCGTTGTATATGAATCGCGGAAGTGTGTGTGGACAGCGTGCATCCGCTCGACCGGTTTCGGAGCTCCAGACGAGGTCATTTGACGAAACCGGTTAAGAGTGGCACACAGCACTTTGCATGGAACATACAGCACCTTTTTGGATTGCAGCATGAAGCATTCAAAGCAATAATCCAGCACTTGTATGGATTAAAGCGGGGGTTCACCCTTAGAGGGCACTTTTTCCCCTTAGATTCCTGCTCGTTTTCTCTAGGGGAATCGGCTATTTGTTTTAAAATATGTGCAGTACTTACCCGTTTACGAGATGCATCTTCTCCGTCGCTTCCGGGTATGGGCTGCAGGAATGGGCGTTCCTTCTTGATTGACAGTCTTCCGAGAGGCTTCCGACGGTCGCATCCATCGCGTCACGATTTTCCGAAAGAAGCCGAACGTCGGTGCGCAGGCGCAGTATAGAGCCGCACCGACGTTCGGCTTCTTTCGGCTACGAGTGACGCGATGGATGCGACCGTCGGAAGCCTCTCGGAAGATCAGTCAAGAAGGAACGCCCGCTCCCGAAGACCCATACCCGGAAGCGACGGAAGAAGATGCACCTCGAAAACGGGTAAGTACTGCTCATATTTTAATACAAATAGCCAATTCCCCTAGACCGAACAAGCAGGAATCTAAGGGGAGAAAAAAAAAATTTAATAAATGGGTGAACTCCCGCTTTAATTATTCATATTTTCATTGTTTTATATTTTCCATTCTTTGCATTTTATTTACCTATGCACTTGTGAACTTTATATATACACTTGTAAGCACTACACGTGCACTTATACAAGGGAGGGCAAATCACTTAAATGCCTTGAAAGTAATAATGGTATTATTTCAATATTCATGTCATAATATCGCACATAGCAAATGTACACTGTTATACAAGCTGTACACTCACTACTTTACATTGTAGCAAAGTGTCATTTCTTCAGTGTTGTCACATGAAAAGATAGAATAAAATATTTACAAAAATGTGAGGGTGTCCTCATATTTGTGAGATACCGTAAGGGCTCTTTCACACGGAGCGGACCGTTTCTGGGTCCGCTCCGTGTGTCCGCCAAAGCTCAGCGGGGATCCCCGCTGAGCTGTTGGCGGATAGGGCGGTCCCCGCACACAGTGCAGGGACCGCCCTGTCTCTGCTCCGCTGTCCCCTATGGGGGATCGGATGCAGACGGACCGTCTGTCCGTCTGCATCCGATCAGTTCCGCTGAACGGAAGAAAAATAGGGTTTCTTCCGTTCGGAAAAGCGGATCCCGACGGATGCGGACGCTAGCGGATGCTCCATCCGCTAACGGACGCGATCCCATAGGGATCCTATAGGGGTTCATTACAAGTCCGTTAACGGACTTGTAATGAGCGGACGAACGGTCCGCTAGTGTGAAAGAGCCCTAACTATGAATGCTCAAAATGTTTTATATTTATTTATGCCGCCACGCTTTACATAGCAATCATGTGTATACTGTACACAGAGCAGGGCTGGGCAGCATAGTGACTCACTCATACCACTGGGCTAAGACTTTTTTAAAGGAAGGGGCCCGAAGCTGTAGTTACAATTGCCTGTATATTAATCTGACCTTGCCAGTGGGTACCCCAGCAGGTTACTATAAAAAAAAATTCATACATGGAAGGAGCGCCAGACCCAAGGATAATAGCCCACTTTTATTAGTTTTGTGCTAAAATATAGCCAATGTGTTTTGGGGGTCAAAACGAACTCCTCCTTAATCAGGGCTACAACAAAACATAATATAATATGATGTAAAATATACCATATGTCCATTTTTATTTTTAGACATCTGTGCATTTATGATGAATTTCATTTTATTTAGACATGTGCAGAACGAAAATATTTTTTTTATTTTGTTTCGTTATTTACATAAATTCGTTTCGTTAAAATTTGTTTAATCCATTAAATTCGTTTTTCGGAATTAGTTTCATTTATACGTATTCAAATCATTTAGAATTTGCATCGATTCTAAAAGTTTTCGAATCAATTTTGAATAGTTTTCGAATTTCCAAAGAGAATCAAATAGTATGGAAAAAAAAAGGATAGAATAGAAAAGAATATAACAGAAAATAATATAATAGAGTAAAACAGAACAAAATAGGATAGAAAATAAAAGAATAGAATGGAATAAAAAAAAAAATGAAATAAAAATGCCATAAAACTTTCCCCCATTTTGTAAACGCTAAAACCAATCAATAAACTCTTATTGTGATTTTTTTTACCAAAAATATGTAGAAGAATACATATCGGCCTAAACCGAGAAAAAATATTTTTGGGGATATTTATTATATGATAGAGCAAAAAAAAAAATGCAGAGGTGATCAAATACCACCAAAAGAAAGCTCTATTTGTGGGGGGAAAAAAAGGACATACATTTTGTTTGGGAACCACATCGCACGACCGCGCAATTGTCAGATAAAGCGACGCAGTGCCAAATCGCAAAAAGTGGCCTGGTCCTTTAGCTGCAAAATGGTTAAGTGGTTAATGACCAGCTTCTGTTGAACGGAGAGGGGTAAACAAAGATTAAAATTTGTCCGGGTTTCTGCTGAACCTCAATACATGTATGACCAACTTTACAGTTTGTTGCAGTTGATAAAATTTGAAAAATACATCTAGCCCTTTTAATCGCTCATAAAATAGTAGTAAACATTGTGGTTGAAGATATTATGATGAAAGTCAAAGTTTTTTTTTGGAATTAGATGCACTAGGTCCTCAGTAGATCTGATATGGCCCCTTGAGGAGTTATCCTACTCAATAATATCCTCTCTTTTATGTGACAATTCTCTTTTATTTGCTCCATTCACACCTGAACATAGTGCAGCATCGGCGGCTACACCACATTTTTTTTAGCTTCTTTGTGTTTTTTTTGTACCAAATTTTGCCACAGAGCCAGGAGGAGTGTTTGGCAGTGATATTTTTTGCCGGGATTCTAGCGAGTTTGGTCGCTCAATGAAAAAAATTGCACCACTTTTCAGGTGCAATTAAGAAATAATGGCATTGCAAGCGTCCCGTTTTTTGCTGCGATTCTGGACTCGTGGGCAGAATCGTGCAATTCCTCCCCGATTCCAGTACACTCAGGTGTGAACGGAGCTTGAAACATCGAATGAAAACTTTATTATTTCATATGAACTACAAATAAAACTTTGATTAATTCTTCTTAATTTCGACCAAAAAAAAAAAAAAAAACACCACATTTTTTTGAAGGCACAATGGAATATTGAGAATGATGCATGTGTAGATAAGAGAGGAAATCAAATGCAGAAATGGGAAAAGAATAAATGAAATAAAGCCAAATCATCCATCTTGTCCTCTCCATGTTATAATATTTGGGATTTCTCTCAGATGTTCTTGCTGCAACCCTTTTTAAGTGACTTTTAAGCCCTGAAGTCCTCATTTATTGCAAAAGCTAAGCATTTCTTTTAATAATGTACATGACTCATCCAGAAAATAAATCTTCATGAACATAAACGTCACCATTCGATGTTAAAGGTCTATTAAATGGGTGACTACATGTAGTTTATTAATGATGCTCTGATAAGGCATCAAGTGCATTTAACTCACTGCAGTCACATTAACAGGACGAGAATTTTAATAAAACTCTGGAGGCAATGCACTTTGCCAAATCAATTTCAGATGTGCCACTGCCTTAAAGGGAAAAGTCTAGTTGATGCAAGCCACGGTAATAAATATTTGTTGAATAAAGTGACAAGTGCTTCCGCGCTATTATAGATCCTTAAAATACAAACACCTCAACAAATAATATACAGTGCAGCAAAATCTAGCAGTGTTTTACCAAACACAAAAATAGAGATAAGATAATGAAAGTGATTCTGCGCAACGTATCTCACATTGCTGTGACACATAAATATAAACACAAATAAAAGTGAAATAACACTGAATGGGTAAATATATATCCACTAAATAGTCCGTGTGTACAAGTGGTATAAGAGAGCTCAGTCCTGCTCAAATAGTGTCAAAAAATACTGAAATAAAATAAAAATCCGAACCCAAAAAATGGTAAATAAAAGTGATGTGGAAAAAAGCCAAAACGAATCCTTCAGTGAAACAAATTTGGTGAAAGAGTTATTATTCAATATAAATCAAAATTGTGTAGGAGCTGCCAAATGATCCAATCAATATGCTGAATATGCTGGATTAGATGTAAAGTGAGTGACCAGCAGGTGAAGATCGAATCCTCCACTAGGCTCACTAGCCTCTTACCTCTAGGTAGATATAGATGAGCATCAGATCTCTCACACCGTGGCAATCCTTAAAGGGTAGTCCCTGTCCTTTCTCCCCTTGAGCTGGCACAACGTCTATAGATCCATATAGTACTCCGCCCAAATACATACAATGGAGAGAGGGAACAAAGAAGGAACCTCCGATAGTGAAGCACAGTAAACCAGGTTGTGATTTATTAAACGAAAAAACCTGTGCTTACATTAAAAATTAAACAAATGTGCAGCAAAATTTCAAAATGAGCGGCGTTCACAGCGCCGGCTTACGTCACTCCAGGTGTACGCCAATCCCTACGCGTTACGACACGACGTCACGTGTCTTCATCTGGGGCACAAGATGAAGACACGTGACGTCGTGTCGTAAGGCGTAGGGAATGGCGTACACCTGGAGTGACGTAAGCCGGCGCTGTGAACGCCGCTCATTTTGAAATTTTGCTGCACATTTGTTAAATTTTTAATGTAAGCACAGGTTTTTTCGTTTAATAAATCACAACCTGGTTTACTGTGCTTCACTATCGGAGGTTCCTTCTTTGTTCCCTCTCTCCATTGTATGTATTTGGGCGGAGTACTATATGGATCTATAGACGTTGTGCCAGCTCAAGGGGAGAAAGGACAGGGACTACCCTTTAAGGATTGCCACGGTGTGAGAGATCTGATGCTCATCTATATCTACCTAGAGGTAAGAGGCTAGTGAGCCTAGTGGAGGATTCGATCTTCACCTGCTGGTCACTCACTTTACATCTAATCCAGCATATTCAGCATATTGATTGGATCATTTGGCAGCTCCTACACAATTTTGATTTATATTGAATAATAACTCTTTCACCAAATTTGTTTCACTGAAGGATTCGTTTTGGCTTTTTTCCACATCACTTTTATTTACCATTTTTTGGGTTCGGATTTTTATTTTATTTTATTTCAGTATTTTTTGACACTATTTGAGCAGGACTGAGCTCTCTTATACCACTTGTACACACGGACTATTTAGTGGATATATATTTACCCATTCAGTGTTATTTCACTTTTATTTGTGTTTATATTTATGTGTCACAGCAATGTGAGATACGTTGCGCAGAATCACTTTCATTATCTTAATAAATATTTGTTGGTCAATGAAAAGAGAATGGTAAATATACTGACTGTTCATCTAATGAACTTGAAGTACCTTACCCAGCTTTATAATATAAGGTACATCAGTGACCTAGTCTCAAAATACCATCCTAATCATTCTCTTCGTTCTTCTCAAGACCTCCTGCTCTCTCATCACCCCCCCCCCCCCCATGCTCGTCTCCAGGACTTTTCCAGAGCCTCCTTACTCCAATCTGTCCATCTATCTCCTACTCTACTCGTTTTTAGACAATCCCTGAAAACACTCCTCTTCAGAGGAGCCTATCCTACCCACACCTATCAACTTTATTTAAATGTTATCCATCTGATTATCCCCCACAGCTACTACCCTTTGTCCCACCTGACCCTTACTTCTAGATTGTAAGCTCTAACGAACAGGACCCTCTGATCCCTCTTGTATTAAATTGTATTGTAACTGTACTGTCTTCCCCCATGTTGTAAAGCACTGCGCAAACTGTTGGCGCTACAGTATATAAATCCTGTAAAATAATAATAATAGTAATAATAAGGTGAACCCTATGGACTTTAATAGGTTTACCCTGGGAGTTTTTTTTCGGCCATCTATACTGACCAGTGCTTTGTGCACTTAACAGATTAGCATTGATCGTCTCGGGTTAATGTCCGATTGAATCCAATGTCCACTTGTAAACCGGACACAGCTGGGTGAACTTATCTCTTGCCTGCCCCGCATAACTACCTCCCTCTGCTACTGACATTTGCCACCTAAAGGGGTTTAAGGGAAAGGTGACACTTTGTTCCCTTCATGCTGCCCTGCACATATATTTTTAAAAGGAGATTACTATATGTTGTGAAGATTCGGGTACACTATATTCACCTTTTTTCTCTACAGTTTATGATGGCTGTGATGTTAGAATAATCTTCATATGCCCATTCAAGCTACACATCTTGGTATGTTTATTCCTTATGATGTATTGAGCAAGCAATATAAAATATATTCGGAAAGCATTTCAGAATCCTAAATCATATTCACAACAATTTTTACTATACTCTTTAGAAAGACGTCTCTGCTGCTTCCATTTTGTGTCTGCGGGGGTTTCCATGCCCACCGGGGAGGCACTGTTTTGGACCGCGGCCTATGTCGCTGCTCTGAGTAAGGGCCATGATCACCTTTGGGGAGGGACACCATGCTCACTATTACACTGTCTTTATGTTATCACCTTATGTAATGTTATACCTTATCCATTATTAATGTATTATTTTTCTCTCATTTTATAGTACTATACACTGTCTGTTCCTTTAATACATTATTATGCAAACAAAAGCTCCCGAAGAAGCGGTGAATTTCCGTTAAATATGTCGAGCATGCCAGCATAATTGAGACTTGGGGAACTGGTATTACCATCTCTTTCAGTTGCACCTTTTATGTTTGGATAGACAGAGCTGCTTTTTTAAATCTCTATGTTTTAAACATGTTGATGTTACTTCAATAAAATTCTACTTACATAACTGTGTATCTCATTTGTTAGAGCCGGTTCACACTGGGGCAGCATGACTTGCTGAGCAACTCGGCAAGGCGATCTGTCCACGACTTTAGAAGCGACTTGCAAAATTACTTCTATATTGAAGTCAAAGCAAGTCGCCCTGAAGTCGTCCCAAAGTAGTACAAGAACCTTTTTCTAAGTCGGAGTTACTTGAGTCGCTCCTATTAGAACGGTTCTATAGTACAGAGAGGAGCGCGACTTGTCAGGCACCATTAATGTCCATTGGCCTCAAAAACAAACCTTTCCAGCAAAAAGAATACATTTTATTGTATAATGTGTCTCTTTTAAAGTTACATTAAAATAAAATTTCTGTTACAAAGCATGGCAAGGTTATTTGCAAATCAAAAAAGGCTTTTTTAAATTGTGTGCAATTTTTTGGTTACACTGGAAAAAACAAACAGAAACATAAAGGTAAAAAAGTATAAAGAAAAAAAAAATATCCAAAAAATAATAGCTTAGGGGGGAGGATGGAGTTAACTAGGCCTAATTAGGGCTACCTATGGGTGGTAATAAAGAATTGAAAAGGAATACGTTTGCAACATTAAAAATAACAAAACAAAATGGAAAGAATATTAAAATGAAGGTAGAAAAAAAAAAAATCGGATAAATAATAGCTATGGGGAAGAAGAAGAAGTTAAAGTGATTATAAATGATCACAGTGTAAAACAATTCATTCAGTTTAAAACAGAAATGAAAAGGAAAACATTGTATGGATTTAAAAAATAAAATATATACTGTAAATATCTTTTTTTCCCCTTTTTATAAGTGATCACATTCCCTCTGTTCTCAGCTGCATAAGAGCTGGGGGAGAGAAGAAGAAGCAGCAGCAGTACAGAAGTCTGATCATTGGAGAACAGGCTGAGTTCCCAGCACAGCTAGAGAACAGACCACGCTGTGCTCCCTTGAATAGTGTGGTCAGTTTTAATAGGAAAGCAGAGGGACTGGCAGGATCACCAAGGGATTTCACACAAAAGGAAGCAATACAAAGAGAACAGGATACTTTTTCATACAAGAAAAATAGGAATATATATTTTTTTGTCTTGTAAGGTTGCTTAAACGAATGTCCTATCTAGATCAAAGTTTATACCATGAATCTTCATATAAATAAAATAAAATAAAAAAAGTAAATATAATGTAATAAACTGTACACTGTATTCTCATTGACACTTGCAGACTATCTGTGCGAGTTTAGGCCTTGCACACATGAGCAAATTTAGGCTCCATTCCCATATCGTGTGGCGGTACAATTTTCAAAGTGCCATTGTCATGTGATTCAGCGGGTTGCATAGGGCCAGCCCATGAGATGCCTTATGTGCATTTGTCGCCCCAAAAAAAAAAAAACTTCTGCTCCTTTTTGTGAAAAATGCTTCATGCGCGTTTTTAAAGGTGCAGTTTGCCACGTGTTCCTTTCGCGCGGCAGAATCACATCATGTTTGGTGTGCATTGAAGGATAATGGCACCCAAATGCGCGTCATGCATTTTGCAGCAATTGCCACGTGATTTGAAATCGCAGGCAGAATGGCGATGATTCTACCCGTGATTCCAAATCGCAAAGTGTGAATGGAGCCCAAATCATGCATCCATGTGAGGGTCATGGTTACCTGCAACTGTCTTCCATGCATCTGCATGTAAGCAGTTCTATTTATACCAATTGGCAGCAGCGGCTGAATGGACACAGCACAGACTCCACCTAATTTGACATCCGCATGGGTGCAGCTCCCCGAACATGCACAGTGTTCAAGGACCTGCACCCTCATGTAGGTAAAATTTGGATAAAATCTTTCTTATTGGTACATAAATGGCAATAAAACTGGGTGGAGGGTGGAGGCTTCAACCCTTCTCCCCTCTATGCCAAACAAAGCAAGTTTTGGCTGACTTTGAGGCTGGGTTCTCATCTATGCGAATTGGATGTGAATTTCACTGCATCCAATTTGCATAGCAGGAGATTGTGACCGTCTCTCAGGAGCCCTGTGCGTCTTTTGGTCCGTTTCAGGTCCGAATTCAGCCCAAAATTTGGGTTGAAATCAGACCTGAAACGGTGAATGGAGATGCACCGGACTCCTGCTGTGAGCCACGGCATGTTTCAGTGTGAACTCAACCTAAGCCCTGGTTCACATTGGTATGAGTCGACATGTCAAATCGGCGGCATTGGCTGTCAATGGCACTGTCCTCAGCGGTGCGACGCTGCACCAATTTCAAAAAGTAGTTTCTGTACTATTTTTTGCGATTTCGAGCTGCAATTTACATTGACATCTGTGCAGAAATCTGCACGGATGTGGCCGAAATCGTGACGGACAAGCGGGAGTGAAATTGTGTGAACCTGGGCTAAAATACAATTCTAATTTCTAGTTGTTTAGCTGGCCCCAGGACTGTTCCATTCTAATAACATGAGCAAACTTAAAAAAAAAAAAGCCCCTTATTATGTCAGCCTCCCTTTTTGTAGATTTGAAGCCCATACAACGAAGTTTAAGTGACCCGAGAAAGCAGTTTTATAGACAATAATGATCTGGCTGTCTCTTGTAAAGAGCAGCAGATGTACTGAATTAGGCCAGCTTTGTGACCTCTTAAAAATATATATATATTTACAAACTGCTAGAACACTCTTGTTAAAGGGGAAAGATAATAATTAGCTTGTCCCTGTTCTGTCTAAATAAGGCATACATCTCATCCTGGTATTTGCTAACAACCATGGCTTAATATTACTCCATTGCATAACTTTATTTGTATGAAAAGGCATTTACTTTGAGAGATGCTATGTAAATTATTATTAAGTGTATTCTCATTTAAGAATTTTTCCTCAGTTTAGGCCGGTATGTATTGTTCTACATATTTTTGTTAAAAAAAAAAAATCACAATGAGCGCATATTTATTGGTTTGCGCAAAAGTCATAGCGTCTACGAAATAGGGGATAGATTTATGGCATTTTTTTTTATTAGCAATGGAGGCGATCTGCGATTTTTATCGTGACTGCGACATTATGGCGGACACATTGGACACTTTTGATGCTATTTTGGGACCATTGTAATTTATACAGCGATCAGTGCTATAAAAATGCACCGATTACTGTGTAAATGACACTGGCAAGGAAAGGGGTAAAAAAATGTGAAGATACCGCGCTAAGTGGATAATGAATATATAAATGCAAGCAGCTTAAAGTGTGAGATACCCACAAACAAACTAGTACAATAGAAAAATAGCTGCGCAACTAATGTGAATACTATAGTAGTGTTAGTACAAAGTAAAATAAAACAAATCTTTCGCTCATACATGAGATGTTACATTGATAGTGAGAAAAATGTAACATGTGAGAGTCTATTGTTCAAACAACAAAAAAGATCTCTAGTTGGGATCTTCCCTTCTGGTAAGGGACAGTGTGATTGAGAGGTGGAGGTGTCCTGTCTATCCATGCACTTTTCTGAGGCTCATGCAATTTTGATGTCACTATCTGCTTGAATGGGAAAAGGAATTTTCTACTATCAAATTACCATCAGATGCACTTTTTGTTTTTTTGTTGTTTGAACAATAGACTCTCACATGTTTAATTTTTCTCACTATCAATGTAACATCTCATGTATGGGCGAAAGATTTGTTTTATTTTACTTTGTACTAACACTACTATAGTATTCACATTAGTTGCGCAGCTATTTTTCTAAGGAAAGGGGTAAACTACTAGGGGGCGAGGAAGGTGTTAAGTGTGTCCTAGGGAGTGATTCTAACTGTGGGGGGCTGGGCTACCAGTGACATGACACTGATCACTGCTCCGGATGACAGAGAGCCATAGATCACTGTCCTGTCACTAGGCAGAACAGGAAAATGCCTTATTTACATAGGCATCTCCCTGTTCTGCAGCTCCGTGACAGGGACCCGCAGTCACACTCACGGAGCTTGCGGCGGGCGTGCAATTCTACATCCATTTGCGCAGCCGCGCCATTCTGCCAATGTAAATAGTCGTGCAGCGGTCGGCAAGTGGTTAAGAATGACGTTTTACATCCTGTGTATAGACATCATTCATCAGAAAAAACCCATCCTCTTTTTCCCCCTTGAGAATGAAAGTCTGAATTCAGAAAAGTAGGCCTGGCTGAAGGGTCAAAGGGGGTGAAGATCGGTGACACCACTGAGAATGCAGCCTATCCATTCACTAGAGACGGATGACATCACTGAGAATGCAACCTATCCATTCACTAGAAAATGGAAGGGTTTCCCACTGGGATTTTTTTAGCAGCTGAATAAATTGTAGAAAAATTATTGAATTAAAATCTTTTATTTATCAACAACTTAATTAGCTTCTAAAAAAAAAAAACAGTGGGGAACCCTTCCATTTTTGTAACTTTTTGGTGTATGCAGCTTTCCTGACTCTCACATGTGTTCTTCCATTATCCATTCACTAGAGACCAGTGACATCACTGAGAATGCAGCCTATCTATTCACTAGAGACCGGTGACATCACTGAGAATGCAGCCTATCCATTCACTAGAGACCGGTGACATCACTGAGAATGCAGCCTATCCATTCACTAGAGACCGGTGACATCACTGAGAATGCAGCCTATCCATTCACTAGAGACTGGTGACATCACTGAGAATGTAGCCTATCCATTCACTAGAGACTGGTGATGACCTCACTGAGAATGAAGCACTAGCAAGTGCTTTTATTCACACACACACAACAACAAAAAAACTGGCAAATTTTTTCCCTTTTTTCCTTAAGTATCCAATTCCAATAAACATTTCACAGATAAAAATAGAGTCAGACTTCTAAAGGCGAATAAATGGCCCATGGGCATTTTGCTGTGAACAAACATTTCCTCGTCTTTCTCAGGCTCTCTGATTGTCTGTCCTGGGATTGACTTAATAAACAATAATAATCATATATTTAGATTTATTAAATTAAGTCCTCTCTGGAATAATTTAGAAACATTTACTGAGAGCAATTTGTAGGTTGTCACGGCTGACCTTCTGAAAATGCTTTTTTCTGGGCTGTCTGTTGCTTAACCACTTCACCCCCGGACCATATTGCTGGTCAATGACTGGGCCACTTTTTGCGATTCGGCACTGCGTCGCTTTAACTGACAATTGCATGGTCGTGCGACGTGGCTCCCAAACAAAATTGGCGTCCTTTTTTCCCACAAATAGAGCTTTGTTTTGGTGGTATTTGATCACCTCTGCGGTTTTTATTATTTGCACTCTAAACAAAAATAGAGCGACAATTTTGAAAAAAAATATATATATTTTTTACTTTTTGCTGTAACAAATATCCCCAAAAATACATAAAAAAAATATTTTTTTCCTCAGTTTAGGCCGATACGTATTCTTCTACATATTTTTTGTAAAAAAAAAAAACGCAATAAGCGTTTTTTGATTGGTTTGCGCAAAGGTTAAAGCGTCTACAAAATAGGGCATAGTTTTATGGCATTTTTATTAATATTTTTTTTTTACTAGTAATGGCGGCGACCAGCGATTTTTATCGGTACTGTGACCTTATGGCGGACACTTCGGACACTTTTGACACATTTTTGGGACCATTGGCATTTTTATAGCGATCAGTGCTATAAAAATGCATTGATTACTATAAAAATGCCACTGGCAGGGAAGGGGTTAACACTAGGGGGCGAGGAAGGGGTTAAGTATGTTCCCTAGGTATGTTCCAACTGAAGGGGGGGTGGGACTGACATGGGGAAATTACTGTTCATACATTGTATGAACAGACGATCAGGCATTTCTCCCCCTGTAACGAGCGATCGCGGGTGCCCGGCGGTGACGGGACCAGGGGCGAGCGCCTCCGGCGGCGCATACGCACCCCTAGTGGCTGATTCGCGAGGTGACGTAGATCTACGTGACCTTGCGCAGGGGAGCCGACCTGCCGCCATATAACTGCGGCTGGTCGGCAAGTAGTTAATTCCAGGTATATGTTAGTTTTACATTGGTCCAGGTTGCATATACCATACCTGTGGGATATCTCTAAAAGTTGGAAGTCACTGTGGTAGACACTGCTACCACAGTGATCTCCACTAGCTTTTGGGTCCCATGCTGAGCAGCTGCCCCACTGCATTCTGAACACAGGAGGTTGGCCTCTCAGCAGAGGCACCATTCAGAGAATGCTTTGCATCTCCTCATTGAATGCAAAGCATTTTCCGATTGGACAAAGTAAAGTCAATGATGTCACGCTCTCCATTTTGTTCAGAGAAAACTTTGCATTCTTTGAGAAGATGTAAAGCATTCTCTGAATGGCCCCTCTGCTGAGGGGCTGACCTCCTGTGTCCAGAATGTGGCAGGGCAACCATTGGGCACTGGGCCCAGAAGGTAGTGGATATCAGGGATGGAGGGTTAGGGGAGATTCAGGTACCTTGCTTTGCGGATCACAGGTACGTTCTTGGATCCAGAGGACAAACCGTTTCCACACTGGATTTAGCAACCACCGGATAGGCCTCTCTCACTGACCTAGCAGCCGGTGCAAAGCTTGTTCAAAAGTTTCTGCCACAGACTTGATGAGTGCAGTCGAGTAGTTGCACAGTCCTCTGCCACAGGACCGTGTAACCACACACACACACACTTTGCAAAGTTCCAAAACACAGCTACACAGTACCAGGATCTTTCAGCCAGCCGGCAGCACTGTGTGGTAGGTTGGTCCGGGATGCGTCCTCCAATTGAATCACCAATTGTTCTGCTTCTTCGCGCAGGCAAGACAGCACAGGACCACCCGACCACCCCTGGACCAGTAGGCCCCAGAAACTTCTGGGCCTACTCTCAGTAGTGGAGCCTCGGGCCAGCAGGCCCCGAGGCCGGAAAAAAACTGCTAGCACATCCCTGAAGCCAGGAGGGCATCAGGTCAGGATCGGAAGACCCGTGTCTGTCCCTTAAGTACCCTCTCCCAGAATGCACAGTGGCGGGGACCACGCCCACTGGGCTGCTTCCGGGAAAAGAATACTCAATACACTCAGCCCGCTGCATTTCAAACCTTGACCCGTAGTGACAGCGACACCTACAGTCAAGTGGAAAATGTGCAACGCAGCTAAACTGGAACAGAAACCAATAATTTTACATAATCATTTCGAGCTAAACTACAGCTCAAATAACTTAAATTTACAAATAGCGCCTACCCAACAGGAGCAGGGCGCTACATATATGGCACTTTAAACAGAGGAAATGCCACACATAGTTTCCTCTGTTCATAGACTTTAGGAAAATTTGAGTTATGACTGAAGGAAACATTTGAAATGGTTTTCTTAACAGCAGCAGCAGCCAGGGGAAAGATTTTAAATTAATTGTCACACACAGCTGCAAAGTTTTAGAGTCAAAATAACTCTCAGCTGCCCGTTAGCAATGGAATTATGCCTGTGACATTTTGCTAAAAACAGCCAATGACCTGGAACAAGCACACGAGCAGTGAAGTGCCAGACCTGTATAGTGTCCTTTATTAATTATTCTCCTCCTTCGGGTTTCTGTGTCATTACAGCACTGTCTCTGCAGACATGTTCCTGGCTGTCAGTACGGTACTGATTGTGTCTCTGGGTATATATTCCTGGCTGTCAGTACGGTACTGATTGTGTCTCTGCAGACATGTTCCTGACTATCAGTACGGTACTCATTGTGTCTCTGGGTATATATTCCTGGCTGTCAGTACGGTACTCATTGTGTCTCTGGGTATATATTCCTGGCTGTCAGTACGGTACTCATTGTGTCTCTGGGTATATATTCCTGGCTGTCAGTACGGTACTGATTGTGTCTCTGCAGACATGTTCCTGACTATCAGTACGGTACTCATTGTGTCTCTGGGTATATATTCCTGGCTGTCAGTACGGTACTCATTGTGTCTCTGGGTATATATTCCTGGCTGTCAGTACGGTACTCATTGTGTCTCTGGGTATATATTCCTGGCTGTCAGTACGGTACTGATTGTGTCTCTGGGTATATATTCCTGGCTGTCAGTACGGTACTCATTGTGTCTCTGGGTATATATTCCTGGCTGTCAGTACGGTACTCATTGTGTCTCTGCAGACATGTTCCTGACTATCAGTACGGTACTCATTGTGTCTCTGGGTATATATTCCTGGCTGTCAGTACGGTACCGATTGTGTCTCTGGGTATATATTCCTGGCTGTCTGTAAGGTACCGATTGTGTCTCATACATTAGCATAAAAAAAACACAATCAGAGTAATAGAAAATCTTTAAATTTCAGGAGCAATGCAGCTTTCTGGCCATTTATATTTTCTACATATTCCTCTCAGAGAGTTCCAGCTGGTGGAAATTCGCAAATAAAACCACTACAGAGGGTACTGGCAGCACACCAACCAAAATAATTCAAAAGCCAGAAGTATTTCACCAGCCAAAACCTCCATGAGAGAAAAACTGAGGCTACCTTGAACTCTGAACCTGAACTCTTCCTGAAAATAATGCAACTTTTTTTTCGGATGACTCCCTTCATTTCTGAATAACTGACAAGCAGATTTGGATAGTCAGGGATATGCATTCACACCTGAGCGTAGCGTTTTGCGGCGTTTTTTACCGCGATTTGCCGTGACAAAACGCAGCGTTTTTTACCGCAATTTTTTACAGGTCTAGGGTCACCAATGTAAAACGCCCAAACGTCCAAATTCGAGCGACAAAAAAGGATCCAGAACTTGTTTGGGCTTCAGGCGTTCGGCGTCAGGCGTTTTGTAGTGGAGATGTGAACCATCTCCATAGAGAATAATGTATTTTTTCCCCTCAAGCGTTTTGGGGCGTCGCGCTTCAGGCGACAAAATGCTCAGGTGTGAATGCAGCCTTAGGGCTCATTTACACAGACAGATGTAAAAGCTGTGTGTTTTTCTGCCCCCTGCCCACTCACCTAAAAAAATAAAAATAAAATGCAGCCAATCAGGGCAGTACCCCGTAGCAAAAATAAAACGGCATGTCACATTTAGCAGTTGGTACCACTGATGAACCCAAACACATTCAAGTCAATGTAGCCACTCTGCGACCACCCTGCAGTGCGGTGGGTTGAAATTTTGAGACTTAAAGCAGGAGGTGAAAGGGCAATACATCTCACTATTTGTCAATTGCCTTAAAGCAATTCACTGCAGATATAGTCGCTGTACGAATGAGAATTTTTTCTTCTTTTTTTTTTTTTTTTTTTTTTAATGCCCTGGCCTGAACACAGCTCTGTTTTAGCCTATGTCCATGCACATTGTGGTGTTTATATTCATATTTTAGTCCCCTTTCACACTGGGGCGGTTTTCAAGCACTTTAGCGCTGGAATAAGCCTCTGCCAAGCGCCTGCAAACCGCCTCTCATTCATTCCAGTGTGACTTTTCACACTGTAACGGTGCGATTGCGTGACGGGAAAGAAAGTCCTGCAAGCAGCATCTTTGGGGAGGGTTGGGAGCGCTGTATACAGTGCTCCCAAAAAGCACCTTAAAAGCGCTTTGCAAGCACTGCAAAACGAGAGTGTTTAATCTCTTTTTTGGTGTTAAAAGCGTCCTGCTAGCGGCCAAAAAGGAGGTGCAAAAGCTGACGTGGCCCCAGTGTGAAAGGGGTCTTAGAGTAACATTCAGGAGCATTAGAAAACATGCTCCAAACCTGGGTTCAGAGAGCTTACTGGCACAATTACGCACATAAATGCATGCATATGCACGTAAAGTAGGATTGCCATCTCAACCCTTTAAAACCAGACTCATAATAATTACACAGGTTCTGTGGCTGATTAAGGTGGTAAGGGAACTCACTTGGTGCCTTATCTGCATTAAATTATCCTCAGAACCTGTCTAATTAATATGTGTTCTGTTTGGGATGGGGTGGCAACTCTAATGAAAAGTCATTCTACTGGCTAAAATAATTGAATATTCTAACCAATAGGTTTATGCACATTTACTTCTAATTGCCATACACTGGTAAACTCACATACACTCATACGTGCAAATGTATGCACGTTACCAAAAACAAGCATTTTTTGCCAGCTCAGTGTAGATCAGGGGTTCTCAACCTTTCCAATGCCGTGACCCCTTGATAAAATTGTGGGGACCCCTAACAGTAAAATTATTTTCGTAGTGTGGGTTGTCAGCACCCAAGGCAAGACAAGTAATTTGCGCCCCTAACTCACTCTTTCTCTTTGTTCTCCTTTCTTTCCCTTTCATCTTTCTCTATCCTAATTTCTTGTTTTTTTTCCCCCCCCATCCCTCTCTCTAGCCGTCTTTCTTTTTCTTTCTCTCCCTTTTTCGTTGTTCCTCCCCCTCTTTTCCTCTCCCTTTCATGTATTCTCTATTTTTATACCTTCTCTTACTCCTTGGTGGGGAGGTGGGGGGAATGGGATGAGTGGAAGTGCTGGTGGTGGGTTCGGGATGAGTGGCAGTACTGGCGGGAGGTTTGGAATGAGTGGCAGTGTTGGGGGGAATTCTGATCGGCCAACTTGGGTGCTCTTGATCAAGGTCATCTGCTGATCTGAGAACTGTAGTGGGGACTTTTAATGGCAACTATAATCACAGGTAGTGTTACTCACAGTGTCTCCGACTTTGTGGTGTCTCGTAGCAGTGACACCTATGCCAAAATCAGGAGATAGTGTCTCCTCCAGCCCCTCCCACTTCACATTCCTCACCAGTCAGCTGACCGCTAGTCTCTGCCCCCAGTCATCCTGTGAACTGAATGGGTGGCTGCGAACAGGGTGAGTGGGATGCCGCAGTCTCTAGGAACAGCCCAGCTGGGTGACCACAGGCTCCAGGGACAGTCCTGCTGGGCGGCAGCAAAAAGGCTGGGAGAGCGGTGTGGGCTTCAGAAACAGATTTGGTGACCCCTGGCAAATCATCATTCGACCCCCGAGGGGGTCCCGACCCCCAGGTTGAGAACCACTGGTGTAGATGGAGTATTAATTATACCTGTGCACATGCAGCCATATTTTCTGTAGGTCAGTGACTTTAGGGAGGCTGCCTACTTACCAGATTCAGCCCTGGTTCACACTGGGTACGATTTGGAACGATTTGAGATGCGATTTGACATGTCAAATCGCATCTCAAATCGGCTGCAATGGCACTGTCCTAATCAGTGCGACGCCGCATCTGCGATTTCAAAAAGTAGTTCCTGTACTACTTTTTGCGATTTCAGGCCGCGATTTACATTAAATTGCGGCCGAAATCGCGGCAAAATCGCGGCCGCGAAATCGCGGTAAAATCGCGCATTTTACCGCGATTTTGAATTCGCAGCAGTGTGAACCTAGGCTAAGGCCTGATTCACACCTATGTATTTTTAGTGCTTTTTGCAGATTTGCACTACAGAACATGGTCCATAGGAAACAATGTTAAATGAACTGTATTGCAAATCTGCAAAATGCACTAAAAATGCATAGGTGTGAATCAGGGATTATGCATCAGTTCTAAACACTTAGCGTACATGAGGCCTAAAGCATCTCTTGCCTCATTATTTAAGGGCCAGTTCACACCAGATGCAGTCCCATTTTTTCTGCACCAATAGTCAGTTCCGGTCAGGTTCTGCACCAGAAACCGACTGCACTGGTGTGAACTAGAGCCATTGAAATACATGGAAAACACTATGCTTGCCTTTTTAGATGCAGAAAAAAAGCACAAGGAACTGCTTCTGGTGTGAACTAGCATTAAAGTCACTGACCTACAGAAAATAAAGCACACAGCCTTACTACCATATCCACAATGAATCTGACTGCCAACACACCTCATTTCTAATATTATTTAGATGTTATGCATTGGTGTGGTGTACCACCCCCACCCCAAACTATATAACAGTTTACCTCAGAAGTCTGAATCAATGGCATTCATGAACATCCCAAAAATATATAGAAACTATACCTTTTTTTTCCCACAAAAATATAATACATTTTTGTATAATAAAAAGTATAGTATAACTGCCTATGGTTCAGTCTTCTGAGGTAAATAATCAATGAGGCAACAACTAGAAAACTGCCATTTTAAAAGGACATGTCAGCAATGGCAGTCTCCATGTTTCTGTCAAAGTTTCCTTAAGACTAGCTTGATTTCTGAAAAGTAGGAACCAAAATAATTTTGCTCATGAATGTATCATGACATGAGTCTTAGGCTGGGTTCACACTAATGCAATTGCAAACATCACATGTGATTAGTACTGCATTCCTGTGCATATCAAATGCGATGTCTGTGCGGTGCGAATTCAGCCATGCAAAAAGGTTTCAGGACCCCTTTTTATTTGTCTGTACTGGAATTAGATCGCATGGGTGTTCAGACCCACGCAATCCGATTCCACAGTAACCACTGTGTTCCGTGGGGGTGTCATTAACTTTATATTTACACCCGCAGAGTGCAGTGTCAACACACACAGGAATCACTGTGGTTCCCACATTGCACCAGTGTGAACCTAGCCTTATAAAAGGGGGGTTGGGCCACAAGTCTAAACTTTACTGTCCATCAGTGAAATCAGAAGTAAGTTGTCATACACAGTGTCTATGTACATACCAATATAGAAATATGGCCAGTAAAACGTTGTCACTTCCAGCTCTGAAATCCCAAATGTCATCAGTTTTACCTCAGGATGAGCCTCTGGTGAGGATTTCCCTCTTCCTGCTCAGCACAGGTGTGTTCATCAGAGGCAGCTCACCAGAGCCATACTGATTACTCCACCTGTACTGGGGGCCACAAAACACGGCCTGTGGGGCTCATTCACACGTCATGCGTCTACCCGAAAAACATATATATTAGAAAATTATGATTTTGATTTCTGTAGGGTTTATATGCATTTTCAAACCCTGAAATACCTAAGAAGTGGAACATGGTTTGTATTTTTGAGTCTTTAGGGTCCCTTCATACCAGCAGCTAGCTACACAAGAATGCAGCAGCAGGTATGCGGTAGGATGACAAAGTGATATTTCATTAAAGCAGAACTTCACCCTAAGGCCCCTTTCACATTGGGGCGGCAAAGCATCGCTATTTTTATCGGAGCTTTACTGTCAATTTCACGGCGCTATTTGGTCGCTAGCGGGGCACTTTTACCCCCACAGACACAGACAGCAAAGCGCCTCTGCAGACGCCGGACCATGCCCAAAAAAAGTCTCCCATGCATGCGCGGGAGTGACGACATTGCGGCTCTAGCCACTCACATCGCTGGAGCCGCGATACCCGGAAGACACGCTGAGGCAACATGTCATCTCTCTCAGCGTGGACCAAGTTACCGACGCCTTGTTTCTTAGGTAAGTATTTCCTAATGAGCTAGTATGCTAGTAGCTCATAATTTTTTTTTTACTATACAACCGATTTAACGCTCAAGAGCTGGACGTGCCTAGTAAGGATGAGCTCGGCCATGTTCGCAACTCCACGTGCCCGCCAGGAAGCTGACACTTCGCAGCGCTTATCACAGGCAGTGACACATTTCACGATCTGCGGCTGCACAGATCGGGAAATGTCTCACTGCCTGCGATTAGCGCTGTGGAGTGTCAGCTTCCTGGCGGGCACGTGGAGTTGCAAGCACACCTGGGCTCATCCTTAGTGCCTAGCATTACCATGTGTTTAGGTGTGGCTATATGCGTTTATATGCATCAAGTGTTCTTTTCTGCCAAAACGCTGCTGCATAAATGCTTATGTCTAAATGGCGTACTCCATATTCTGAATTGCCATGCACTGTTCCCATTCTCAGGCTGAATTCACACCTGAGCGTTTTGTAGCCTAAACCCTGAAGCTATAAAACGCTAGAGGGGAAAAAATACATTATTCTCTATGGAGATGGTTCACATCTACACTCCAAAACTCCTGAAGCCGCGAATCGGGCTGATTTGGGCGTTTTTGAACGTTTGTATTCCCATAGAAACTAATGGAAACACTCAATTCAATCGTCTTGCGCCACAACGAGCGTTTCTACGGGCGTTTGGAGCTTTAATCTGTTCTGTGAAATAGAATATTCACCCAGGAAGAAGATAAAATCTACAAACATAGCAACAAATGATGAAAGAGATGAGCATTTTTCCTATTGGCTAAAATAAAAAACAACGAAGTTCAAAAACGTCGGACAACGCTGTATGCAAACGCGCAAATATGTGTTAATACGTGCAACAAAATGCTGGGAAAAATGACCGAAAACGCTACGCTCAGGTGTGAATGCGGCCTTATTGTCAGCATAAACCTGGCCAAAAGGAACAAGGCTGGGAGGGACATCATGCACAGTTGCTCAGTGAAGTGTCATTAGGGGTACCCAAGGCCTCGTACACCTGTGAAAAGTGCGGTCTTCACCTGCATGGAATACACCGCAGACCCGCGCAGGCAGCCTGTTCAGGTGAATGACAGGTGGCCGGCTGCTCAGACCTGCGGATCTCTAAGGCCCCGTACACACGAGAGGATCCATCCGCTGGAATTGATCCGCGGACCGGCTCCAGCGGATAGATCCCCTGGTGTGTACAATCCAGCGGATCTGTTTCCGCGGATTTTTATCCCCTGGGATGGATTTCAAGCGGATAAAAATTTGAAGACATGCTTTAAAATCTATCCGCTTGAATCCATCCCAACGGATTGATCCGCTGGTCTGTACAGACTCACTGGATCAATCCGTCCGAATGGATCCCCCGCATGCGTCGTAATGATTCGACGCATGCGTGGAATTCCTTATATGACAGCGTCGCGCACGTCGCCGCGTCATCATCGCAGCGACGGCGCGACACGTCATCGCGATGGGATTTCGGCGCAGATTTCGATCCGATGGTGAGTACACTCCATCGGATCCAAATCCGTGGAAATCCTCGAGAGGATTTATCCGCGGATAAATCCTCTCGTGTGTACTAGGCCTAAGTGTTTCCCGGAGTGCACATCCGTACGGGTCTGATTCACGGATCAGGATACAGTCTGTCTGACTATAGGAGGCACTAGGAATATCCTGCTCTAAAATCTTCCACATTAATTATGCATCAGAAGAAATAATTGTAGCTTTAACAGGCCGGTATTGACAAGTTTGGTGAGACTTGGCAGCAGTACAAGCCATTATACACTGGATAACTTTGTAGTCATCAAAATTATCTTAAGTGAGTCTTATTTATTTTTTCCGGTACATGGCAATTATTAGCTCATCAGGAATTCAGCAAAACTTTACTTACTCTTAAAAAGCTAAAATCTGCCAAGTACAGCTGTGAAAATGCTGTCAATTGGGAAGTAGATGTTAGAATGCTTATGGCTTGTCATAAAGGGAATTATACACAATTCTACAATGTGAACCACTTGCCGACCCACCACAGTGTATATACTGTGGCTGGGCGGCTTGTATGAGCACCATAATGTACCTGTACATTGCAGCTTTCTTCCGGATTCAGGGTGTGCGTGTGCGCCCCCGCCCGCCAGCTCTGCTGTGATTGGACACAGCAGGACTTAGATCTCTTTCACACTGGGTTGCTTTGCAGGTGCTATAATGTTTAAAATAGCGCCTGCAACGTGACCTGAAACAGCCGCTGCTGTCTCTCCAGTGTGAAAGCCCCGAGGGGCTAGCGCACTGGAGCGGTGCGCTAGCAGGACAGTAAAAAAAGTCCTGCTAGCTGCATCTTTGGAGCGGTGTGTATACCGCTCCTGCGCATTGAAATCAATGGGCACCGCGGCTATACCGCCGAATAGCGCCACGTAATTGACGGTAAAGCCCCGCTAAAAATAGTGAGTGGGAAAGGGGCCTTAGTCATTCTGTCTCGGCTAATGACAATCAATACAGGGCTCTGTACAGAGGGAGTTATTTAGTAAAAAGCAGCAAACATTACACTTGTTAGGCACACATTTAACCCCTTGATCACATGAGTTGTTAACCCCTTCCCAGCCAGTGTCATTAGTACAGTTACAGTATATATTTTTAGCACTGATCACTGTATAAGTGTCACTGGTGATGTCAGTGGGAATTATTCAGTTTCCTCAAAGTGTTAGTTAGTGTAAGATCTCTGTCGCACTTTCACAGTCGGGGTTGTAAAGGTTCATTTTTTATTTTCTAAATAGGTTCCTTTAAGCTAGTGCTTTGTGGACCAGCTTGGAAGGAAATTTGCAGAGCTGACAATGGACTCTTTATGACACGTGGGTTCACAAGGGTGTGTATGCATGCCCAAGAATGGATTTCCAAGAAGAAACCATCCCTATATGAACTGACCAATGAGGGCTTCATGCCAAGGACAATCCACACAGGGGGGGTGGGTGAGTGGGAGTAAAATGTATAATGTGAACCAATCAGCATGCATAATGTTTTGTGATGTCATTTTACCAATAATAAAAAAGAACTGGGTAAGCCCAGTCACTTCCTGTTGGGCTGAGAAGCTGAGAGAGGTGAGAGATGTAGATTCTTTGGGCCATATTCTCAAACAAGTTACGCCGGTGTATCTACTGATACTTGTTTATGCAAATGAGCCTGATACGCCGATTCCCGAACGAAATCATGTTGCGTAACCGTCGCTAACGTCGTTTGCGTAAGCATAAGGTTACCCCTGCTATATGAGGGGTAACCTTACGCCAGTCCCACGTATGCCATGTTAAGTATGGCGTCGGGTCCGCGTCGTCTTTTCCCGTCGGGTACGTCGTTTTACTAAGTCGTTCTTGAATACGACTTTACGTCAATGACGCACACGTCGGCGTCATTGACGTTTTCCGCCGAGAACTGGAGCATGCGCACTGGGCTATTTTTAGCCCGGCGCATGCGCAGTTCGATCGAAACGGGGGCGCGCTTAATTTAAATATAAGCCGCCCCCTTAGAGATATGCGGGGATACGCCGGGCCTTTTACACTACGCCGCCCCAAACTACGGAGCAAGTGTTTGGGGAATACAGCACTTGCTCCTGTAGGTTGGGGCGGCGTAGTGTAAATGGCTTACGCGACGCCTGCCGGAAATCTACGGGAATATGGCCCAGTGTCTGGACTGCATATTTCACCTTATTAATTTGAATCAAACGGCAGAATCCTGAGATATTGTATCAGGGCCTCATCTACATCAGGTTCACTTATCTTTTCCTTCAATTTCCCTTCTAAATGTTTTTTTTATTTGTTTTCTTTGTCTGAATTTCTCACTTCCTGTTCCTCCTCAGTAAGCTGTTCAGTAAGCTGTTCTAAATGACTTTCCACCGCTCAGATGATAGTGGAAAGCTTACTGAGGATAAACAGGAAGTGAGAAATTCAAACAAAGAAAAAAAACATTTAGAAGGGAAATCAAAGAAAAAGGTAAGTGAACCAACAATCTACTAGCTTAAAGAAAATAAAAGACGAACCTTTACAACCCCTTTAAGTCAGTAATCACTGCCATTACTAGTACTTGTTGTATCTTTGAATGGATTTTCAGATTACATCCTTCCTGTAGCTTGTATTAGCATATTCCTGTTGGGTCATCTCCCAGAAGCCATCACTTCCTTGTTGCATCACAGGAGAGGGGGCGTGGTAGGGTGTGTTCACCACTCTGGACCACACCTCCCTCATTACAATACTACCTTCCACCCACTTCCTATACAATCTGATTGCACAATCTCCTTTAGATCTCCCATCAGCTATGTATCACAAGGGCCTGCCTGATTTGCTACAAATTGAATGGATTGTTCAGGTGTGTCCTCTATTCCATAGTTCTGGTAACTCTAAAGGAAATTGTACAGAAATAATACCAACAGATTACATAGTGTAAGGCCTCTTTCACACGGACGGAACACTCAGGTCCGCCTGTCAGATTTTTAGGCGGACCTGAATGGGCGCTCCATAGAGGTCTATAGAGACATGGATGTCAGCAGTGACATGCCCGCTGATATCAGACCCGCTCCGATCCGCCAAAATGTGATGGAGGAAAACCCTATTTTTCCATCCGTCTGCGGATCGAATCAGGTGACAACGGACTCTACGGTCCGTCGTCATCCGATTCCCCCATAGGGGAGAGCGGCGCTCTGACAGGTCGGTCCCTGCACGGTGTGCAGAGACAGACCTGTCATCTGCCTGCTCAGCGGTGATCGATCCCCGCTGAGCAAAGCGGAGTACATAGGAGGGAGACACTCAGTCATGAGGCCTCATTCACATCTCCACCCAACAAAAACTCACATTCCCGCATGAGTATGTTTTCACTCATCACGCATAGGGCAGCCCATTCATTTGAATAGACTGCCCTATGTGCAGCAATTGCCCCAGAGAAGCTCCAGAACTATTTTTGCGCATGGCCATAAAGAAGAGCGCACTGTGCAGAGCGGGAGACGGACCTGTCATCTACCTGCTCAGCAGGGATCAGCGGAGCGATCCTCTGCTGAGAAAGCAAAGTCCGTCAAACAGAGGTGCCCGTGTGAAAGGAGCCTTTACGTAAGATAGACTACTGTACAGTTGCTGTGCAATTATGAAACAGGCAACAGTGGTGACAATTGATGGGCACAGTGGCAACAATTGATGGCACAGTGGCTGTGTTTGATGGCATGGCACAGTGGTGACAATTAATGGGTACAGTGGCGACAATTGATGGCACAGTGGCTGCGTTGCATGGCACAGTGGTGACAATTGATGGGCACAGTGGCGATAAATGATGGCACAGTGGCTGCGTTTGATGGCATGGCACAGTGGCGACAATTGATGGCATGGCACAGTGGCGACAATTAATGACACAGTGGCGACAATTGATGGCATGGCACAGTGGCTGCCTTTGATGGGCACATTAGCTGCGTTTGATGGGCAGAGTGAGGCTGCAATTGTTTTTTGTTTTTTTTTCGTTTGTTTGCGCTCCCTCAAAATTTTGGAGCACCAGCCGCCACTTCTTTGGTATAGAGGGTGCAGTTGCTGTATGGCTGCTGGCATTTGGATAATGGCAAGCTAGCCTCACAATTAGCTGGACTAACTGTGGTCCCATGGAAGCATAGTGTCCACACAAAACCTGGAAAAACCTTTTAGTAGCTTGTTCGGGGCAGAGGAAGTGTGGTAGTTTGGTGATGGAGGGTAATTCGGTGATGCTTGGGCACCTATCATTGGTCACAGGTGTGGGAGATTACCACCTCAGGGACTAAACCTGGAACCATGTGTGCAGTAGAGATTTTTTTATGTAAAGTATGACAAGAGACCCCTACTCAGGCCTAGGGCAAAAGAAAATTGGAACCTGTATGAGTGTTGTAGAACTGGCAGGACAAAGTCAGAGCTTTGGCCCATTTCTCCTGAAAAGATGTGCAATGGGCTTCTGTGCGGGACTGACTGAACAATCCAGATGACAGGGGACCCTGCAAACATTAGTTTCCTTTTGTTCCAAAATAAAAGCCTAAGTGCCGGTTCACACAGGGGCTACCCGACTTACAGCGCGACTTGGAGCAACTTACAATGCAACTTAAAGTTGCCTCCAGGACAGGTGATTTTAGCTGTGGTCAATCACAGAATAATTAGCTGTGGGAGGGAGGGGTTTGCCTGAGTAATCTATTTTCTTTTCCTGTAAAGTTGCTTCAGTTAAGATGGTGATCCGACTTTGGAGGCAACGTCCATTGAAATCTATGGGTACAAGTTGCCTAGAAGTCGCCTTGAAGTAGTACAGGATCCTTTTCTGAAGTCGGAGCGACTTCAGTAGTGTACATTAAAACGTCTCTCATTGACTAACATGGGATTACTGATGTCAAGCGACTTGGGACGACTTGAGGTCTGACAAGTCGGATCCCAAGTCGCTGTAGTGTGAACCTGCACTAAGTGAATTGTTCTGAACGTGAATCCAGTCCTAATATACAAAATAAGATGTACAGTACACATGCATATTGATCTGCCCTTTTGGGACATCTGGGGGAAAGAAGGACAAGTATGCCCCTGTTGATGGCTTTTTGAGCCGAAACGCGTCGTGTACCGCTATACTAGCACCCTTTACTGCTTTTTATTTACTTTCACGTGATTTTATGTACATTTTTAATATTTTTCAAATAAAACCTTCATTGGTTTAAGTTTGATCTGCACCATTTAGAGCATTTTTTCTCTATTTGCATGATCACATTTACCCCACCTGCTCATTGAGGGTGGCCATCTGACCTGCATCATTGAATTACATCCACCTGGTTCCTCGATTGGAGATGTTCGTCCGAACAGGATTAATACAGCCATCATCACCTGGATTGTCCATCTGTGCAGAGTCCCTGGGTCTGTTGAGACCAATATGCCTTTAAGACTTGCTGTTTGTACAAACACGCAAGTCCACACCATCCGGTAAGAGTACCTATTCACTCTAATTTTTGATGATAACTGCAGACAAATACACAAGATCATTATCTATCGATTTGAACTGTGTGCTATTCATGATTTGGAGCTATCTATCAAGCTGCTTGGAGTTCTCACTATTAGGACTTTATTGTGGTTCTTTACACATCACTGGTCAAAATTCATTGTTTAGACCTTTATACATTTCAGCGCTGCACTTTATTTTCTAAGAAGGACAATTGTTACATACCAAACAAAAACACCTCCCACCCACATTAAATGGATTACTTGTATATGCAATGAACATGGATCCTGAAGAAGTTATTAATTTGAAACGCGTTGATCGTAGATGCTGTACAGGAGATAACAGCATACATTAAGGGGATTTATGTCCATTTTTTGCTATGATCTTTAGCTATGGTCATATTTTATGTATCTAACATAATTTGGCTTTTTATTGTACAATAAGGATTGAACTTGTTATATACTGTGTGTGTGAGTATGTGTGTATATATATAGATATAGCTACACATAGATCTTTATATAGATATATCTATATATACAGATATATCTATATAAATATAGGTTATATATATATATATATATATATATATATATATATATATATATATATATATACATATATATATATACATACACATACACACACACACATCTATGACCTCATGGTGACAACATTCAAAGTTCCATTCTTGCCTACCCCCATGTGAATGGGATGTATTTTTGTCTGTATTTTAATTGAGGGATGTGCCTATAGAGTAACATAAGGAAGTATAGGATGATCACACTTTTTTTGTCTCTTGGCAATTGTTACATGACTCTAATACTGTATAACAGCATGGTCTTTATGCAAACAGATCTTCCATGTTCTCATAATATTCTGTGCGCTGGAAGCCTCAGGTCAGATGTCATTCATATTCCCACTGCTAAATCAAATGTAAACAATTTCAGGTTTTGGAAAATATGAACTCCATCCAAATTCCAGATGTCATGATACAAATTTAAATTATAGCAACTAAAGTTTCTTGCAGCCGTTAAAAAAAGGGAATCATTTTGTACAAATAAATTAAAGTGTATTTAAAACCCCAAACAAAAATGTAATATATTGAAGGTTACCAATCCTTAATTGTGGTGGCTGCATTCGTTTTCTTTTTTAAGGCTAACAACATTTTTGGCAAGCACAGAACCTGTTAATCTTGCCAGAAATGCCCTTGTCTCTTCCTGTTAGGTAAAAAGAGAGCACAAATCTTCTTACCTTTCTTGTGTAAACCATTAGTCCCATCAATCCACCCTTAGGTGTGAGCAGCCTATTGCAATAAGGTGGTGTACCCCAAAGCTAAAACGCACATGCATGTGCGTATATTATATATACAATTGTGCTCATAAGTTTACATATCCTGGCAGAATTTATGATTTCTTTCACATTTTTCAGAGAATATGAATAACACAAAAACATTTATTTTACTCATGGTTAGTGTTTGGATTGAAGTGAGAAAATATACCGTTCTGTAAACTGCTGATCCCTTGGCTTTGCTTCCGTCCCACTGAACCAAAAGGGTGCTGGCTGTGCACAGGTGCATTAGATAGAAAAGGTCCTGGACCGCCGCACTCCTTGAAACAATGTCTTTATTTAGCAAATTAAGTTAAAAAAACAAAGAACAACCATAAACAATGCAGTAAAAAAAAAGAAGTGGACAAAAGGAAAAAGGTGGCTCCTACGAGTAAGCATCATACAATGTGAAACATGTCAGCCACCTTTTTCCTTTTGTCCACTTCTTTTTGACTGCATTGTTTTTGGTTGTTTTTTGAACTCCATTTGCTAAATAAAATAAAGACATAGTTTCAAGGAGTGCGGCGGTCCAGGACCTTTTCTATCTAGTGTTTGGCTGAAGCCATTTATTATCAATCAACTGTGTTTACTCTTTTTAAATCAGAATGAAAACAGGAACTACCCAAATGACCCCGATCAGAAGTTTACATACCCTGGTGATTTTGGCCTAATAACATGCACACAAGTTGACACAAAGGGGTTTAAATGGCTATTAAAGTTAACCATCCTCACCTGTGATCTGTTTGCTTGTAATTAGTGTGTGTATGTATAAAAGGTCAATGAGTTTCTGAACTCCTGACAGACCCTTGCATCTTTCATCCAGTGCTGCGCTGACATTTCTGGATTCTGAGTCATGGGGAAAACAAAAGAATTGTAAAAGAATCTGTGGGAAAAAGTAATTGAAATGTATAAAACAGGAACGGGATAAAAAAAGATATCCAAGTAATTGAGAATGCCCATTAGCAGTGTTCAAACTTTAATCAAGAAGTGGAAAATGAGAGGTTCTGTTGAAACCAAACCATGGTCAGGTAGACCAACTAAAATTTCAGCCACAACTGCCAGGAAAATTGTTTGGGATAAAAGAAAAACCCACAAATAACTTCAGGTGAAATACAGGACTCTCTGAAAACATGTGGTGTGGATGTTTCAAGATGCACAATAAAGAGGCACTTGAAGAAAGATGGGCTGCACGGTCGAGTCACCAGAAGTAAACCATTACTACCCAAATGCCACAAAGTATTCCTCTAAGGCCGCGTACACACGGTCGGACAAAACCGTTGAGAATGGACCGAGGTTCAGTTTCATCGGTCCAAACCGACGGTGTGTATAGCCCATCAGTCTGTTGTCCTTCGGTCCAAAATTTTAAAACATGCTTCAAAATCGAACCGATGGCCCGCTGCCCGATCGGTCCAAACCGATGGTTAGTACAGAAAGCATCGGTTCATAACCCACACATGCTCAGAATCAAGTCGACGCATGCTTGGAAGCATTGAACTTCGTTTTATTCAGCATGTTGTGTGTTTGACGTCACCACGTTCTAACCCGATCGGTTTTTGGAACGATGGTGTGTAAGCACATCAGACCATCAGGCCACTTCAGCGGTGAACCAATGGAAATGGCCCGTCGGACCATTTTCATCGGTTGGAACGACCGTGTTTACGCAGCCTTACAATACGCCAAACAGCACAGTGACAAGCCTCAAACCTTCTGGCACAGTCATTTGGAGTGATGAGACCAAAACTGAGCCTTTTGGCCACAACCATAAACACTACATATGGAGAGGCGTCAACAAGGCCTATGATGAAAAGTACACCATTCCTACTGTGAAACATGGAGGTGGATCGCTGATGTTTTGGGGATGTGAGCTACAAAAGGCACAGAAAATGTGGTCAAAATTTATGGCAAGATGAATGCAGTATGTTATCAAAAAATACTGGAGGAACATTTGCATTCATCGGCCAGGAAGCAGCACATGGGAAGTACCTGGACATTCCAGCATGACAATGATTGAAAACACAAGGCCAAGTCGACCTGTCAATGGCTACAGCAGAATAAAGTGAAGGTTCTGGAGTGGCCATCTCAGTCTCCTGACCTCAATATCATTGAGCCACTCTGGGGAGATCTCAAACATGCCGTTCATGCGAGACAGCACAAGAATTTACAGGAACTGGGGGCTTTTTACCAAGAGGAATGGGCAGCTTTACCATCTGAGAAGATAAAGAGCCTCATCCACAAATACCACAAAATACTTTAAGGTGTCATTGATGTTAAAGGGGGCATTACCAGGTATTAAGAACTGGGTTATGTAAACTTCAGGTTAATTTGGGAAGTTTTTGTTGTCATTATGATTTAAAGAGTAAACACAGTTGATTGATAATAAATGGCTTCAGCTAAACACTAACCATGAGTGAAAGAAAAGTTTTCGTGTTATCATTCATATTCTCGGAAAAATGGCCAAGAAATCCTAAATTCTGCCAGGGTATGTAAACTTATGAGCACAACTGTATAAATTACACACACACTTTTATAAATGAATGTAAACAACACATTTTAAAATGTATAGAAGGGTGCAAACGAAACGGCCTAAAGTTGCACTTCCGGCGCCAAAGGACTAAGTGACTCAACCCGAGTGTGTTAGAGGTGGAGACAAACAGATGTGGAGTGGATAGTAAAAGCAAAGTATGCTGTGAAAAAGTTATGTCAGTGGTGTCAGATGGCACAAACTTTGTGAGCAGCTATTTTTTAAAAAGGTAAAAACCTTTTGCAAGTATATAACTAGTAGAATCAATAAACGTGAACAGGTGTTCAAACTGATAAAAACAGCGCTAATATGTGGACAATCATCCAAATAAATAAATAAAGTGGTAAAACCTGAATGGTACTGATGGTGTGGAGGGTGATCTATAGCTGGTATAAGTGCACCTGGCACCAGATACTGCACCAATAATGTGGATAGGTCCCAAACAATTAATGGGATATGTGCTTACCACAAAACAAACTTTTAAAATGTATTAAAACATGAAAACCTGGATGGAGTCAGTAGAGCGGGAACATCTGCACTGCGCAGGGTGATTAGAGTGTGTTCAGGCACACCCACCCTGTGCTTGCGCGTATGAATCCACTATACAATGGAAATTAATGGGTGGACATATTTGAAGTCCAGCTTTGTGTAATAACTATGGCTCCTTACGTGCTCCTGAATCTAGCCATACAATTTTGCTTAAACATGTTATTTTAGTAACGTTCCTTCGATTTTTAAATCCTTGGGGGGGGGGGTCACATTATTGTTCATTTTCAACCGCAAATGACGAAAAAATTCCAAGGAGTAGAATGGAAAAATGTTCAGAATTTCTACCACCAAATGTGTTTTTCATTCAGGAAAATATATTCATTCCAAAATCAAATGTTAAAAAAACAAATTCAAATTTGAACTACATTTGCCCACTGGCATTATCGAACGTACTGATGAGAATATGCTTGAAAATTTACTTACACATGACCAGCTTTAGATACTGTTGAGTGGAGTCACGAAGGGACAGGAAATACCATTCTTTCTGCCATGTTATTCCATTTAGGGAAAAGTCCTTTTATACTCTCCATCCTGAATTCTTAGTTCACCTTTAAAAATACCTTATTCCCATTTTCCTAAGATGAAATGCTTGGGTCTGAGCAGCCAATCTCAAGCCCCAAACACTATCATGTGGTGAAGTAGAGAAGGTCATGGATCCTGTATAAGCTCTGACACAGGCCGACATGGAGCTTGCACAGGCATATTCGACTCAGGGGTTCCTGTTTCTTGAAGTAGGTGGCAGGAAAAATGCAGAAACATTCAAGTATTAGAGAATGTAGGGGTTGCTATTAAGAGGACCTCATTAAAATTCTCAAATGATGTACTTTTATATATCTGTATATCTGGTAATATTCATAAAATCTGTGAGAAAGTTCCAAAATGTTTATAATGAGCTACAAAAAATATCCCCATCTAAACAAAAACTCTACTATTGTCTCCAATGGCAGAGTTTGTTAGATTACTAATTATAACCTGTTCATAATATTTAATTTATGAAGATGGGTTCAGGGCTACCTTTATCATAATTACAGTTGTGGACCAGAGCCTAGGACAGCAGGGCAAAGGAGGGGGGCACCAAACTTCAAAACTTACAAATTTGTTAAGTTAAAATTCCATTATTTTGTTTCCTTCTTCGGATAATCTTTTGACATTGTTGGTTTAATTCAATAAGAGAGCTGTAGGGGGAAAAGAGTACAGGGGATTCTGATAGGAGTCAAAAGTCTCTTCATAGCTCAGGCAACAGAAAAACCATCACTCTCTTGGTTGGTGCTCTGTACGGTTGCCTCTATGCTGGCCAAACATGCCGCGGCCACTAAGCAAAGCATGTGCACAGCCATGACCAAAAGTTTTGAGAATGACACAAATACTAATTTTCACAAAGTCTGCTGCCTCAGTTTTTGAGATGGGAAATTGCATATACTCCAGAATGTTATGAAGAGTGATCAGACGAATTGCAATTAATTGCAAAGTTCCTCTTTGCCATGAAAATGAACTTAATCCCATAAAAAAAAATCCACTCCATTTGTGAAGAAGGCTTCAGGGTGCTCAAGAAAGTCCAGCAAGCGCCAGGACCGTCTCCTAAAGAGGATTCAGCTGCGGGATCGGAGTGCCACCAGTGCAGAGCTTGCTCAGGAATGGCAGCAGGCAGGTGTGAGCGCATCTGCACGCACAGTGAGGCGAAGACTTTTGGAAGATGGCCTGGTGTCAAGAAGGGCAGCAACGAAGCCACTTCTCTCCAAAAAAAACATCAGGGACAGATTGATCTTCTGCAGAAAATATGGTGAATGGACTGCTGAGGACTGGGGCAAAGTCATATTCTCCGATGAAGCCTTTTTCCGATTGTTTGGGTCATCAGGAAAAAGGCTTGTCCGGAGAAGAAAAGGTGAGTGCTACCATCAGTCCTGTGTCATGCCAACAGTAAAGCATCCTGAGACCATTCATGTGTGGTGGTTGCTTCTCATCCAAGGGAGTGGGCTCACAATTTTGCCCAAAAACACAGTCATGAATAAAGAATGGTACCAAAACACCCTCCAACAGCAACTTCTTCCAACAATCCAACAACAGTTTGGTGAAGAACAATGCATTTCCAGCACGATGGAGCACCGTGCCATAAGGCAAAAGTGATAACTAAGTGGCTCAGGGACCAAAACGTTGAATTTTGGGTCCATGGCCAGATCCCCAGATCTTAATCCCATTGAGAACTTGTGGTCAATCCTCAAGAGGCGGGTGGACAAACAAAAACCCACTAATTCTGACAAACTCCAAGAAGTGATTATGAAAGAATGGGTTGCTATCAGTCAGGAATTGGCCCAGAAGTTGATTGAGAGCATGCCCAGTCGAATTGCAGAGGTCCTGAAAAAGAAGGGCCAACACTGCAAATACTGACTCTTTGCATAAATGTCATGTAATTGTCGATAAAAGCCTTTGAAACGTATGGAGTGCGTGTAATTATATTTTCACTACATCACAGAAACAACTGAAACAAAGATCTAAAAGCAGTTTAGCAGCAAACTTTGTGAAAACTAATATTTGTGTCATTCTCAAAACTTTTGGCCACAACTGTACAGCCCTGTCAGGCTTAAAGTGGTTGTTAACCCACCAGGTGAAAATTACAGTATCCTCTCTGTTTAATCATGTCTCTTTGTGCGTTATAAAAATATTGCAGCTATATACCTAATTTTAGATCGCCGATTGGCACTCACATGACCTGCTACCTTTCTCCTCTCTCGGCCTGACAGCTGCAGAGGGCGGGGTCAAGTATCCCCTGCTGACATTAGTCAAGAGGAGAGGCGGAGAGAGGCAGTGGGTCACGTGAGCACCGCTGCATTATTTTTATACGACACAGAGGCAGATAACATGAATAAACAGAGAGGATACTGTAAAAAAATGAATAGTAATTTGAGCAGCAGGAGGGGCAGGGGTGAGCATGGACACAGAGCTGACAGGCAGGGAGGGGAGGGGGGAGAGGATGGAGAAGAGCACAGAGGAGAGCTGCGGATGAAGGAGGCACATAATCTAACAATGGTGATACACTGTGGTCAGTTTAAAAAGGGAAGGGCAGGATCAGCCAGGTATTTCAGGTGTTACAAGGGGGGGGGGGGGTTACACCACAACAAGCACTGTGCTGTTGTTCATGCATTAAAGCAGAGGTTCTCAACCTTTCTAGCGCTGCGACCCCTTGATAAAATTCCCCAAGTTGCGGGGACCCCTAACGGTAAAATTATTTTCGTAGCGTGGGTTGTCAGCATCCAAGGCAAGTAATTTGTGCCCTACCCACGGACATTTAGCGCTCCCTGAGTCCCTTCCACTCATACATTATTAAAACCCCCTTTGGTTCATTTGAGGATGTACCCCTCTTTCGCTTTGTTCTCCTTTCATTCCCCTTTTTCCCCCATGCCTCTCTAGCCCTTTTTCTTTGTTCCTTCCCCTCTTTTTCTCTCCCTTCCATGTAGTCTCTCTCTTTATATTCCTTCTCTTATTTCTTGGTGGGGTTAATAGGATCAGTGGCAGTGCTGGGGGGGGGGAGTTATGATTAGTCAACTTGGGTGCTCTTGATCAAGGTCATCTGCTGATCTGAAAACTGTAGTGTGGACTTTTAATGGCAACTCTAATCACAGGTAGTGTTACTCCGCATTCACGTTGTCTCAGACTTTGTGGTGTCTCGTAGCAGTGACACCTATGCTGAAATCAGGAGATAGGGTCTCCTCCACCCTCTTCCACTTCACATTCCTCACGTCAGCTGACTTCTAGTCTCGGCCCCCCAGCCATGCATTGAACTAAATGGGCGGCTGCAGGCTCCAGGAACAGCCCAGGATTTTGTGACCCCCTGGCAAATCATCATTTGACCCCCAAGGGGGTCCCGACCCCAGGTTGAGAACCACTGCATTAAAGGAACATGATTATTTTTTCTTCTTTTTTTTTAGGTTAAATTTTTTTTTAAATGTTAGCATTTGGGTGGGCAGCAAAACTGCAGCTCTGCTGCCTATTTTTACCCCACCAACCACCCATACAAGACATCACTAACACTGTTGTAAACTAGTCCAAAAAAAGTCTGTGTTGATCTGTGAGAGACAAATTTTTGTTGTTTCCAGTGCAAACCTGCTTAGCTATGGCGTGCTAAGTGGCCACACAGCTTCATTTTGGATATTTCACAACTGTGCCTGACTATTGGAGCCATGGCAATCCCATAAACAAACTTTTTTTTTGTATAAAGACTATTTTTTTGTTTTTATTTGCCCTAGGATCATTTTTGTGGTCAATTTAGATGCAATCGGTGCTCGGTAAAGTTCTGCTCCAGCCTCTTATCTATTTACAGCAGTTATTTCTCATTAAAGCTTAGTCGCTTGTACACCAGACTCCTTTGCATTGGAAATGTAATTTGAATAAACAATAGTTCCTCAGGGAAATGACTGTCAATAAACTAGACTGTGTTAGAAATGGAATTTGCATCTGCAAATGTTCTTAGTAAAATGAGAGCAACGAGCCAGAAAAAAAAATGACATCAACAATCTGATTGCTCTGGCCAGCACACAGATTTTCATTTGCTCTAGTATTTACAAAGTTGAGAATTTCTTCCACTCAATTCAACAAGCAAAAACAACAGATTGAAGGCTATCTGTATTTCGCAAAAAAAATATTACTGTGCAGGTGATAATAACCTAAGTGAAAAAAAGCTGCTTGCAATATCACAACAGAACCAATTGGGCAAAAACATATATATGTGTAGCGCTCACCCCCGAAGGAGCCGCTGGTTATAGATTGGGATGGCGTGTTACCTCTGTGAGCGTCTAGGGGTAGATGACGAGAGCAGCAATGATGGAATGTCCAAACAGCAGGTGTCTTTTCTTGTGCTTTTATTTTACCCAACACGGTAAACAATAAACTTGAGGTAGATAGCAAAGGTGGATGAGGAGGAGAAATAGAAGATTCAGGTTCAGTAGTACAGAAGCAGTCCTGATTCCCACAGCACTTTTACTTTCGTCCCCACTCCAGCCGGAGTGGGTATAGTGTACCTGGACAGGCCTCTCACACCGACCTGGCAACCAGAGTATCACTCGGAACTTTGAGGGAAAAGATCTCTGCCACAGACCCTTCCCCAGAACGTGGATCATGGAAGAAAATTCTCTTCAGTAGTATTTGTGCCTGAATATCCCTCAGGCAGTTCTCAATTGGGTCACCGACTGACAGGCTAATGACATCCAACCCCTCAGTGTCTGGTTACCCTGATCCCGATGGATTGTCGAGGCCCTATTGGGTCACCAGCCTCTCTTGGCTCTCCTCAGGCTGACTCCCCACCGAACAGCTATCTCGCTTGGGATCTTTCCTCAGAATTTGGGGACCCAGTCGATCACTGGGACCCCTGCCACAGCTTCAGATGTTCCGGGCCAACATGGTCCCGGAACCAGGAACACCGTGTGGCACGCGCACCCCGGCCTGGTAGGCCATCTCGCCGGGGAGCCGTGATGTGTGGTCACCCTGAAGGTGGGCGCCACACCCGGAACAAGAACCCCGCCTAATGGCGTCTGCTCCAGAAGTACCCTCCCCCAGCATGCCCCGCGAGGGAAAAACCTTTCCCATTGGCTGCTGGCATGAGGCACCCTAGCCTGGACTCCACCGGCACCACCTGTCGCTCCGGGGTGGTATAGCACTCCGGAAACAACAGAATTGACCCACAGTACAGCCCAGCTAAAGCAGAGGCCCAATTTAGCCAAATCAAATGGATGAGAGCTAACTAACTCTCTCATCCCCCTTTAAATTTAGAATAGCACCTGTACAGAAAGTACACAGGCGCTACACATATATATACACATTATTGTTCATTCAGCTGAGTGATCACCGGTCTTTGATCGCTCAGTTCTCGGTCTTAGAGCCGGTGGGGGAATGAATCCATTGCAGTACAGATCCCCCTGCGTACCTGTTTCTGCACTTCAGACAGCTGCAGTTTCAATCATGCCTCCTGTGCAGGACACCAATCAGAGAGACTTTGCAGTTACATGTCTGCTGATAAAAAAAAATTGTGTAATTAGGATTTTTAAGATTTAATTAATTTTTTTTCCAAAAAAACATGAGTTTTGTCTACTATGCGTGCCTGCTGTTATACTTCCCTCATTGCCAGGTCATGCTTTTAGATACGCTTTAAAACAACAAACATGTTATGCTTACCTTTTCTGTGCAAGTGTTTTGCACAGAACATCCCCAATCCTCCTTATGTGGGGTCCCCACAGCGGCACTCCTAGCTCCTCCCCTTCAAGCACCCCCACGGAAAAAGCCACATTCCATGGGGACACGTACATTCCATGGGGGAAAGCCCCACTACTATGCCTTTATATTGGCTTTTGAAATTTACAAATGCAGCCATTCCAAAATTGGATGAAAGGGAAATACTTTTTGGAAGATAGAAAAGTGCATTTTATATACAACTGTATAGATCAGACCAAAATGAGGGACAAATGAGGAGTAAAGAGGGGGGACATTGTTGCAAATCAGGGACAATCCCTTTAAAATCGGGGATAGTTGGGAGCTATGTGTCATGTGATTGGTCAAGGCAGTCACATGGTACCGACAGCGAGCCGGTACTCTAAACAGTCATCTGCTGTGTCCGGTGGACAGAACCAGTGACAGATCATGCCACTGCGTGGCCCTGCGCTGGGTGCGATCTGGGAGGACGTCAAATAGTAATAGGCTGGAGGGGGGGGGGAGACTGGTTAACGCAGTTCTACCACACAGCACAGCCTTGTGTGGCTGGAGAGGAGACCTGATTTTTCTCTGCTGTAGCTATAAAACACTTATGCCCCGTACACACGATCGGAATTTCCGATGGAAAAAGTCAGATCGGAAATTCTGACTGTGTTTGCCCCATCTGAGTAATTCCAACGGAAATTCCGATGAATCCCATCGGAGTTTAGAGAGGGAACATGTTCTCTTTTACTCCGATGAAATTGCAATGTGATTTTGGTCAGACAAAGGTCCGATCGTGTGTATGGGACTTTACAGCACTTGTCCCTTCCCAGCCTGTGACTGGACAGTGAAAGGAGAAGGAGCACACAGATGATCAGCATGTCCCTTGTTAGCACAAACAGTAAGCACTTCAGCAAACCTAATGGGCTTCTTGAACTGCTTCTCCCTCCCTCCTCTCTAAGCTCTGCTGTACATGGACTGCAGGAGACTGATACCAAGTCAAATTCAGGGACATATATAATTGCATTAAAAAAATTAAAACTTTAATGACGTATTAACGGTTACAAAGCCAAACTAATTTGTGTCTTTTATATCTGCCTGGAGTTTTAACCAGTATGGTTTTTAAAAATGTATATTTTAATTTCCAGACTTCTATTTTAAGGCTTAGTTTGGGGGAGGATCTCATCCTGTAAGCTGGGTGTGTATAGAATACGATATGCTATCAGTCTGCACCATGAAAATAAAGAGGAAGAGAAACACAATTACAATAGACAGAAACAGACTGCACCACTTTACCGCCTACAGATAAAAGAGCATTTACTTTATAAAGTGACAACACGTTACAGAATAAAAAAAATGGGGTTTCCTTCATTTACTGGGACATAAATAACTCGCCCATCACAGCAGGAGAAAGCAACTAAGGAACAAAGGAGCAGCCCAGTATGTAATTCACTGACGGCTATGCCACAGGATGTGTTTTACTGTTCTATTCTAGGTGGAGCATAGTGTAGTTTTTTTTTCCATTGAGCCCATATTGTAAAGATAATATTGCCATGATAAAAAATTTTGCATGCTTGTTCTTAAATATTTTATTATTGAATAAAGCAGGGCTCGACAAATCCCGGTCGCCAGGGCGACTAGAAATAGCGTCCTGGCGACTTGGCTTGGAAGGTGGGCAAAAAAACAAAAAATTATTTGTTCCATAGGCCTGGCGCTCCGCGGACTAGGCCGAAGCCGCCGGCCTCGCCTAAAACATCCTGCTCGCAGCTCGCCGCGATCTTGGGAAAAGGCCTTTTCCCAGGATCGCTGCAGGCAGGATGTTTTAGGTGAGGCCGCGGCTTCAGCCTAGTCCGCAGAGCGCCTTTTCCCCATGGTCGCGGCGGACTAGGCCCCCACCTCCCCCGCCGCTCGATCGCGGGGGGCCCGTGATGTCCGGTAATTGAGGCCGTGGCTTTGCGAAGTCCCCAGCTCTTCCTTGTGTGAGCTGGCGCCATCTGGTGGTTGCCGTTAGTATTACAAGTTAAGCATTACAAGTTAAACAGCGATTCTAATGTCATTTTTCACTGCCATCTTCTTCCCTCTAATTAGAACCCCCAAACATTATATATATATTTTTTATCCTAACACCCTAGAGAATAAAATGGCGATCGTTGCAATACTTTCTGTCACGCCGTATTTGCGCAGCGGTCTTACAAGCGCACTTTTTTGGGAAAAAATTACACTTTTTTTAATATAAAAATAAGACAACAGTAAAGTTATCCCCATTTTTTTAAATATTATGAAAGATAATGTTACGCCGAGTAAATTCATACCCAACATGTCACGCTTCAAAATTGCGTCCGCTCGTGGAATGCCGACAAACTTTTACCCTTTAAAATCTTCATAGGCGATGTTTAAAAAAAATCTACAGGTTGCATGTTTTGAGTTACAGAGGAGGTCTATGGCTAGAATTATTGCTCTCGCTCTACCAATCGCGGCGATACCTCACATGTGTGGTTTGAACACCGTTTACATATGCGGGCGATGCTCACGTATGTGTTCGCTTCTGCGCGCAAGCTCGTCGGGACGGGGTGCGTTTTCTGGCTCCTAACTTTTTTAGCTGGCTCCTAGATTCCAAGCAAATTTGTCAAACCCTAGATTAGCCACTAGAGGGAGCACTCATTGTCTCAATGTGCAATTTGCTTATCTGTTTTAACAATTGTAGGGATAAAATATCAGCCACACCGGGAGTGCCTTGTTTTCAGCTGGTCAGGTGACTCATTGGGGTTTATTTACTAAAGGCAAATGACTGTGCACTTTGCAAGTGAAGTTGCACTTATTTCCTTAGTAAATGTAATGTGGTAAAGCTTCACTTTGTAAAGAATACACAATCAGGTGCAAGGGGAAAAAGAAACGAAAACATTTTTGCTTCCACGTGATTGGATGATAGAAATCAACAGAGCTTTACCACATTTACTAAGCTCTGGGGGAAATGAGTGCAACTGTACTTGCAAACTGCACAGTCTGTTTGACTTTAGTAAATCCACTCCATTGACTTGCATTGTGGGAAGGAACAGTAAAGCAACACCATTGTGTAGCACTGAATAACAATTTTACAAATGTATTTAAAAAAAAAAAAGTCCACACATCCACACTGTGGCACATCCACTGGTTTCTCCACATTCAATTCGCATAGCAGGAGAATGTGACTGGCTCTCTATGGAGCCGGTTTACATATCTCCGGGGCAGCTGCTATGTCTCCTAGGTCTTTCTCTATGCAATATAGGCAGATTATGGCTGGTGGGCGGGGCCGCCAGGGTGTTTTATAGACATGTGCAGAACATAATTTTTTTTATTAGTTTTGATTCATTATTTGCATAAATGAGTTTAGTTTAATTTGTTTATTTTGTTTTCGGAATTTGTTTTGTTTATTCAAATCGATTATAATTTTTGGAATTATGTCAAATTTAACTCAATTCAACTGTTTTACAGAAAATTCTAATCAATTTGAAATACAATTTCATTCGTAATCAAATTTATTCTATTCAAAATTCTAATTTTAGAAGATGGTTATATTCTTTCTATTCCATTCTATTGTTTTTCTCTATTGAATTCAAATTGAATTCAAATTTATTTCATTAAAAACAAAAAACTTGGAAGATGGTTATATTCTTTCTATTCCATTCTATACCTTTTTTTTTCTTCGAATTGAATTTCATTCAAAATCTAATTTAGTCCATTTAAAACTCAAATTTTGGAAGATGGTTATATTCTTTCTTTTCCAATCTTTGGGGGTAGATCCACATAGAATTAGATCGGCGCAGCGTATGTGAGATACGCTACGCCGCTGTAACTTACATTTGGCCGGTTCGAATCCCCAAAGAATTTGCGCCGCAAGTTACGGCGGCGTAGTGTATCTCAATCGGCGTAAGGGCGCGGAATTCAAATCGGCGATTAGGGGGCATGTTTCATTTAAATGAAGCGCGTCCCCGCGCCGAATGAACTGCGCATGCGTCGTCCCGAAATTTCCTGCCGTGCATTGCGCTAAATGACGTCGCTAGGACGTCATTTTTTTTTAACATAGACGTGACTTACGTCCATCCCGATTCACGGACGACTTACACAAAAAAAAATAAAAAATCTAATTAAACGCGGGAACGACGGCCATACTTAACATGGCAAGTCTAACTATACGCGACAAAATACCAGCTTTAACTATACGCCGGAAAAAGCCGACTACAGACGACGTAAGAGAATGCGACGGCCGGGCGTACGTTCGTGGATCGTCGGAAATAGCTAATTTGCATACCCGACGCGGAAAACGACGCAAACTCCACCCAGCGGACGCCGAAGTATTGCATCTAAGATCCGAAGGCGTACGAAGCCGTACGCATGTCGGATCTAACACAGATGCCGTCGTATCTTGGTTTGAGGATTCAAACTAAAGATACGACGCGGGAAATTTGAAAGTACACCGGCGTATCAGTAGATACGCCGGCGTACTCTCTCTGTGGATCTGCCCCATTATATTGTTTTTTTTTTCTATTCAAATTCTAATTGAATTCTAGTCTAATAACATTGGAAATCAAATTTTACTCAATTTGAATTTTTGAAGATGGCTATGTTCTTTTATATTCAATTCCATTCTATTGTTTTTTTCTATTTGATTTCAAACTGAATTCCATTGGAATCAAATTTATTCTATTCAAAATTATAATTTCGAAGATGGTTATATTCTTTCTTTATATTCCATTCTATTCTATTGTTTTTTTCTATTCAAATTGTATTCTATTCTAATACTATTGGAAATCAAATGTATTCAATTCAAAATTACGAATTTTGGAAGATGGCTATATTCTTTCTATTCCATTCAATTTTTTTTCTATTCTATTCAAGTTTATTCTATACGAAATTCAAATTTCAGAAGACGGTTATATTCTATTTGAATTTTTGGGAAATAGTTATATGTATTCTTTTGTATTCTATTGTTTTTTTTTCTATTCTTTTGTATTCTATTATTTTATTTTTATTCTATACTTCTCTATTCTATTCAAATTCTAAATTTATTTTATTTGAAAATTAGAATTTCAGAAGAAGTTTATATTCTTTCTATTTTTTTTCTATTCTATTCTTTTCTATTCTATTTGATATTAGAATTTCGGATTTGTTTAAATTTGTTACTGTGATCATTCGGAAATTCACATACATCCGAATTTCTGAATAACTAAAAATTTGTCTGAATTTCAATTCGGAATGAAATGAACCACATCTCTGGCCTAAGGGAGGACCACAGGGAAGGCTGGAGCTCAACTTTAAATACTTCTTTTGACAATATAAGTACCGTTATCATTTGTGAAGGGTAGATCATGGAGTCTTGCTTTAGTATTTGTATTTTTGGTATCTTATTATTTTATATGGATTACATGTACTATAGTCTAGAACAGGAGTCTCTAAACTTTCAATACAAAGGGCCAGTTTACTGTCCTTAACACGTTAGGGGGGCCAGACTGTGTCTACCGGGAGTAGAAGTCTCAGCAACAGTTGGAGAAAACAATGCCCCATCTTTGGTGTCGGTGAGAGGAATTATGCCATATCCTTGGTGTCTTCAGTAGGAATTTGCCCCATTAGTGGTGTCTTTGGGCCCCATTGTTGTCATTGGGAGGAATTGTGCCCCATCTTGGTGTCCTTGGGAGGAATGGTCTCCCATCATTGGTGTCATTGGGAGGAACTGTGTCCCTTTTGTTGGTGTCAGTAAATGAAATAGTATGAGCCCTTTCACAGCGCCCAGACGTCGACGGTAAAGCACCGCTAATTTTAGTGGCGCTTTTCGGCCACTAGCGGGGTGCTGGCAGGCAATAAAGGGTTAAATGCGCCCGCCAAACACTGCTTTACCGTCACTTCCCATTGATTTCAATGGGCAGGGGCACTTTAGGAGTGTTCTGCTAGCGCGACGCTCGGGCTTTCACACCAGAGTGAGAGGAGATGCGCTATTTTTAGCGCTATAGCGCCTTAGTGAGGAAGCATTATATAATGCTGCAATACTGCGCTGCAGTTGTGTGTGGTTTAAGCGGCTGCTGCCTGTCCCCACTGAAGATAATGGGAGAGTTTGACAGGCTTGTCAAACTCTGTAGCTGAAGTTATAAATGCAGCAGCTGCGAAGCAAGGCAAAACATTGTGACCATGGCACATGTACACCCCTGCCCTGCTGTATTGTTAGGACTTGGGTGGGTGGCTGGGGGCAGTAAAAACGTGGCTCTGCTGCCTGTTTTTACTGCAATCTCAGCTGCCTGGGTAAAACAGCCCTTACTACACTGTGTGATTACAATACCAGAGAGGGGAACATGACTTTGGTGTTCTCTGGGGAACATCTTGTCTGGCCTTGTGAACAAAGCTCTGTCATCCGATGGAAATGTCTAATACTGAAAAGCAGTAGAAACACAGATGTGTGGTTTGTAATACTAAGCTCTTGGCTTAAGACACACAAGACCTTTCCAGCCTTCCAGGTCTCTGGTTTTCCACAGTCACCGCATGCAAGTCTACGTCTTTGTCTCAGGCCTTGTTTCAAGAAAACCCGTCAGGACAGAATTATGGGGGGGCTGCTGACCTCGCCCGGCATGTGCTGGTTGCCTGTCTGATGAGGAGTTTGGACTTTACTGGTTTAATGCTTCCTCTGGATCGGTATAACAAAGCCATGTAACCAGAGACAGCCATGGTAATTAGCATTTTATGGTTAACTGTTTTTTTTGTTCAGGTTCTGAAAATTAGCACGTTTGCTAATTGTTTTAGCACACAACCTTTTGCATCTTATAACTTTATCTCAACCAAAATCTTTATTGCCTACTGAGTTTAAAACTTTTCTGACTGTACAATCCCCTCTAGCTACATACTGCAAGGACCTGCCTGATTGGTTACAAATGTATTGGCTAGTTTAAGATGGTCCTCATATTACATAGGAAAACTTAAAGTTGGTTGTACGGAGTTTGGGAGTCGAGACTGTAATGTGTACGGTGAGGATTAAAGTGGTAGTAAACTGATTTTTTAACTTGTACATACAGGTGAGCCTATAATAAGGCTTATCTGTAGGTACAGTGAATATCTCCTATTCACACCAGATGCAGCTGGTGATAGTCCAGCATACCGTCAGAGGCATACTAGCACATTATGCATTTTCTAAAATCAGCGGTTTACTACCGCTTTGAAGCCCCATACACACAGAGCTTATAAAAAACGCTGATTTGTATTCAGCCCCCTAAAAGCACCTTTAGGTACACACTAGTTTTTTTCATGCAACCCAGCAGGTTGCATGAAAAAAACTGTTGGCTCCAGTCAGAGCCGCTGTACTATCAGTCATCTCCCCCACTGAGCTGTTGTGCGTTGACAGGCCCCCCCGCCAGATTTGGCCCCCCACCAGAACACTCCAATCAGTGCTCTCTGCCATTGGAGGGCTCTAAATAGATACAGAAGTTTCGGTAAAAAGGTCAATTTAACTGCCGTGACTCTTCCAAGAAATAAAATGCGGTAGGAACGCAAGACTTTAAGCAGATTCCGAAGTCGGGACACACATGTCGGATAGTTTGCAGTGAAGATGGAGGACCATTGTGGTGTGATATAGATGCCCAGATAGGGTATCTTGCCAGATGACCATTGAAATGGGAAGGATCCTCGGAGCATCTCACACTGAGCAGAGGGTAAGTTGATGGGGAGTGCAGTAGACTTTTTAATTTACTGTAAGTCCAGAAATAGAGGCAAATTTAGAAATGAAGGTGAATAAATTGGGTAGGGAGATTTGAGGTTGGGTCAGAAAGAGCATGACATCATCCGCATACATACAGAGTTTAGAAAGGGCGGATGCCAACGGATATGTCTGGATGTTGTTTAATAGCGGTTGCTAGGGGTTCTAAAGCTAGGGCAAACAACAAGGGTGATGGTGGACATCCTTAACGGGTGCCTCTACCCAGTGTGAAAAACTCAGAGCTGCAATCAGGCAATTTAATTCTTGTTTTCGGGTGGTGGTACAGGGCTTGTACACCCATCAGAAATTTGTCCCTGAAGCCCATAAGTTGTAGGACAGAGAATAGGTAAGGCCAGAGTACACTATCAAAAGCCTTATTAATGTCTAAGCTCAATAGAAGGACCTGTTTCTTATGTAGATTAGCATCCTGGAGAACATTCAGTGTCAAACGGATATTGTCGGTAATGAGTCTGAATGAAGCACGATTTAGAATGAAGCCCGATTGGTCAGGAGAGGTCAGAGTCTCAATAGTATTAGCAAGTCTATCAGCTAGAGCCTTAGGGTGTGAGACCATATTACCGGTGGAGTTGCAGAGTTTATAGAAATGGGGGGGGGGGGGGGGGGGTTCATGGTCTGATTCAGTTTATGGTCAAAAATGGAGGATACGGTGTTGCTATGTAGGAGAAATTTAGCTTTAGACTAACGGAGGGATTTTTCAGTTTTGGCTGATAACAGGGCATCCAACTCAAGCCTCTTCTGAGCTACCATATGTTCGGTGGACCTTGATGGGTTCCCTATTTGGATTTTATGTAATTTATCTAGTTCAGAGGTTAATGTATAAATTTGTTGCCAGCGTGAGGCTATACTAATGAGATGGCCCCTCAAAACTGCTGTATGGGCAACCCATAGGATACTAGGGGACATGTCCGGGGTGGCATTTAAGGCGAAGTAGTCTTGAATAGCAGCAGAGATTTCTTGGCGTGTTACAGGGTCAGTAAGCGGGGAATCGTTTAATCGCCAGGTGTAGGGGGTGTCTGACAAGCTAACTAAAGAGGTAGATAAGGTAACCATGTAGTGGTCCGACCAAGGGCAGAGGTGGATAGCAGAGTTTGTGGAATTAGCCAGAATGATGGGAGTGCAAAACATGTAATCCAATCTGGTGAAATAATTATGGGGGTGAGCATAAAAGGTGAAATCTTTTGCACCTGTATTATGTGCTCGCCGGGCATCAGATAATTGAAAGAATTGTAGTGTCGTGGACATTGATTTGGGAAAAGCTGTATTGAGATGGGAAGTAGTGCTTCTATCTATCTGGGGATGGCCTACAAGGTTAAAATCCCCCTCCTACAAACATATGTGTAGAAGAGTATCGTTCGAAGATTTTAAAGAAGGTGGCATAAAAGGTGGCTTGTGCTACATTAGGGGCATACACATTTGCTATCGTGAGTTCCCGTCCAGCGACTAAACCTTTTAATATGAGGAACCTGCTATCTGGGTCTTTATGTTTTTGCCAGTTTATCAGTAGATAACAGTAACATGGACATCTAACCTGTCCAATCTCTATACCCCCAGATAAGCTTTGGATGGCAAAATATGCACTTCTCCTGCAGACATTAAACTTTCACCAGTTCAGGATCTAAGGCTTAAAGGGGTCTTAAAAGGTAAAACATTTTTTTTATATAGATTAAATTGCAATACTTGCGCTGTAAAGTGTGGGGCAGGGAGTATGTAATGGGCGGTAATATTTATAAGTGACTAGTGAAAATATTATTTAGTGAAAACAGTATTATAAGACATATATAACAATGAAACCAATACAGGGATAGTCCTTAATGAAAGAATCTGCACTCTGAGGAGGTCCAGATCCAGTGCAGTCCTGCCGTGTATTAGTGTACTCCAAACAGAGATAAATCCTAATCTCCAACGGTGCAGGTATTGTGTAAAAATCAAAATCAAAAATGAAAATGCAAAAGGTACACGGAAAAAAGTTCTGAAGGAAATATATATGAGACCCTTAGATCCGTAATATAGGTGAAATAGGATAGTTGAGCCAACACCAAAGTTACATGTAAACACCTTTGGTGAACCCAGCTGCTCACCTCGAGTTGACCACAATATGTCCAGGTCAAACTGGTCTAGATGGTTACAGTCCACAAATAACACATGTAAATCTCCATCCGATGTTTAACATGAAAAAACAAAGTAAAAAGACAAAAAGAGGCTGATGGTGAAATACCGTCACAAAAAAGATATATTAGCAATTGGGATCTTGGCGGGTGGGAGTGCACTCACATGTGAGTGAGAGATCTCAGACTCATATCCACGAGTACCGCACTCGTTGGTCCCTCTATCTTTCTTCTGCTTCTTTCCACTAATTCTCAGGGTTCAGATGCTGGCTGTTTTGGTCTCCCCAGGATTTCTCAGTGTGTAACGCTGTCTCAGCTGCTGTGGGCTTATGGTGACTCCTATCCCTCTCTCATTAGCTCAGGTGGAGCGCTCAGATGGCGTTGTAATGGGAAAGGGGTGAGAGAAACATACCCATAGTATAGCCCAGTCAGCAATGTAAACCGATTTTATTAAAAACAAAAAGTTAAAACTCACATATAGATACAGGAACTCTGCAACAATCCTTACGAGCGGCGAACTCGTATGTCCGTTCGTCAGATGCTGTGGTGTGTCCTGCCTACCAATCCCGACGCGTATCGTCACGATCACGTGACTTCATCAGGGGATTTTTTTTATATAAACATGTCTATACTTACCTCCTCTTTTCACACCCGAGTCCCTCTGCTGCATCCATTGACACAGACAGAGGGACTCTGCCCCGCCCCCGCTCCGTTGTCACTGGCTTTGATTGACAGCACTGGGAGCCAATGGCTCCCCATGCCCAAGCAAAGCCAGCGGGACCCGGAAGTGAGGGGAGAAACGATCCGTGGAAGTGCACGGTGGTGGATTAAAAAGGGGTCTCAGGTAAGTAAAGGGGGGCTGAGGAATGCATTAAGGTAAAAATTCTATTTTACAACCCCTTTAAGGTCATCTTTGTTGTCACTGGTTGCTGGTTTTCTGCTGGTGTAACTATTAGGAGTCAACATCTGCTAACTGAAAACTGCAATTTTTTTGAAAGATATCCATTCTTGAATGAAAGCTAAATCTGTAACAAAGAAACAAACCAGAAACACTTAGTCTGGCCAAGGAAAATGCTTAGTGCTAAGTACACGTTGGAGATATTTTAACATGAGGAAGAAACTCCAACTTTAACACTTTCCAATCTTCTAGCTTAGAGGTTTCCAAACTATGGCCTGTGGGCCGAATCCGACCAAGTCTACATTTTTGTTCAATAAAGTTTTTATTGAGTAGAAAGTATAAGTAAAGACATACAGTATCAAAGGACATACATGAAATAAAAGTGAAGTGAATATTCCCCACAAATACTAACAGTGGCAGAAATAACCCCAGTATTGGCGAACAACATAATCGGGCAATAATCACCGTTAGAGGTATGGAGGCATATTGGTGAAAAATACTTTCAAGAGCACTTAGTGAAACAATATACCGGACAATAACTGTTAGTACTCTTTTCTTTTCAAAATGCTCCACGGCTCGCAAACCTGAACCTTGTTTCGCTCAGTACACAAGGGCATAATATTGAAAACCTTCAAATCAGAAAGAGAACTTAAAATGATAATAAATAATAGTAAGGAGAAGTACAGAGAAGAGTAAGAGAGAGAAAGAAAGGGCAGAGAGAGAAAGATAGGATGGGGGAAGGGTAAGTGGGGGGGGTGATAGGTTAGGGGGAGTTCCTCCGCCCCTGGCCGCCTCCTCAAAGCAGAGAAGTATGTCAAAGGTAACATCGCTGTAAAGTGACAGTAAGATATGGAACATTAGCCGGGTTGAGACATAATTTCAGCATATGCCGATTTATATTTAAAGGCGAACCAATCGGACCATATTTTCCGTGACAAATCAGATTTATTCTTAAGGGAGTAAGTGATGTCCTCCATGTAATATATGTGATCAACCGCTTCCAACCATTGCCTCAGCGAAGGGACTACCGTCTGCTTCCAGTACCGGGGGATGAGGGACTTTGCGGCGTTTAATAAATGTGGAGTGAGGGACTTCTTATATGATCCGATTGGTTCGGCCGTACAGTGCAATAATATCACCCAGGGGTCATTTGGAGTTTCAAAACCTTGTATTTCCTTCATCCAGTGTAAGATAGTTGACCAAAATGGGCGAATGAGTGGACAGAACCACCAAATATGCGCATGTGAAGCCCTCTCACCGCAACCCCGCCAACAGAACGGGGACGTCAGGGGGAAGATCCCATGCAGCACTACCGGAGTATAATGCCACCGGGTCAACAGCTTATAGTTAACTTCAGCGTATTTAGATGATATAGAGGATGTGTTGGCTAGCAACAAAACAGTGTCTCTCTGAGTAGGTGTGATCTCCTTTTGGAGATCTTTCTCCCACCTAAACAGAAAGGCCGGGGTACCATGGGTGGAAATAGAGTACAGTGCTTTATAAAAATAAGAAAGGGGTCTCTCCACTGGTCTGTCCTCAGCAAATGCAGACTCGACCGGTGTCAGAGCTGTGTCATCTCTAAGGGGTTGAGGTAGGGAGCGAACAAAAGCCGACAACTGACGGTATTTCCAAGATACCATGGGAGACATTTCTAAGGACCCAACAATGTTAGAGAGAGGGGCAATACCTGTTGAAGAAGCAACATGATGGAGGAGCGTTGCGGATCCCAAAGACCATGTCTGATGGTGTGATTGGACATTTCCAGGGGGGAAATAATTATGACCAGAAAGCGGCATCAGGGGAGAGTTGTACGCCCAGCCATGGGTCTTGCATAATGAATCCCACACCATCAGGGTGGAGCGCGTCAGAGGGGATGTCATAATAGATAGGGACCTATATTTCCGCGGGATCCACATTTGGGCGTAGGGGTCTTTGCCACACAGATCCATCTCCAGTGATACCCATAGTTTAGACACCCTATTGTATCTCCAGTCCGAGATCCTAGTCAGAATCACAGCTTGGAAATATCTTTTGACGTCTGGTAAAGCCAGCCCCCCCTCCCTCTTGGGCCTAATCAGTGTGTCCCTAGCTAGCCTGGGCCGCCTCCTGTTCCATACATATTTGCAAAATAATGATCGCACTATCGTGAAGTATCCCACAGGAATCCTATATGGGATCATCTGAAATAGAAACAATAGTCTGGGCAGAATGTTCATTTTCAGCACACTAATCCTCCCCATCCATGAGTGTGCTAATTGCGACCACCTTTGCAGATCAGACCTAATTGCATTTAGTAGGGGAATAAAATTTGTAAGAAATAGGGATGCGGGGTTAGCGGTGAGAAATATGCCTAAATATTTCAGCGAGTGAGCCTGCCAACTAAAGGGGAAGGATGTCTTCAATTGCGGCACAATACGAGGGGGGACCGTTAGGTTCAGTATCTCTGACTTGGATAGATTAATCTTAAAATTGGATATCGCACTAAAAGAATCGAAAGCCGCCATTAAATTTGGAAGGGTTGTAACAGGTTGCTGTACGTAAAACAAAATGTCATCCGCATAGGCAGCGTATTTGTGTTCGGTAGTGCCTACTGTAATCCCCCGTATATTCGGATTGTGCCTAACCGAAGATAGAAAGGGCTCAAGGCAAAGGGCAAATAGGATGGGCGAAAGGGGGCACCCCTGTCTGGTTCCATTATAAAGTGTGAAGGATTCGCTTAGCGTTCCATTTATACGTAACTGAGCAGTAGGGGAATTGTATAAGGCCGAGATATGTGAAAGGAGCGGGGGACCCACACCAAGGTGGGAAAGCGTGGCCATCAGGAATTCCCAGTCCACCCTATCAAACGCCTTCTCAGCATCTGTGGAAAGCAGCAGGGTGGGCTGGGAGGTCCGTCTGACATGGGATATTAATGACAAGGTGCGGAGAGAGTTATCCCGCGCCTCTCTACCAGGGATAAATCCCGTCTGGTCTCTAGAGACCCATCGGGGGACGAGTGGGAGAAGCCTGTTGGCAATCACTTTAGCATATAGCTTAGCATCAAGGTTCAATAAAGAAATGGGGCGATAGCTGCCGCAGGCACAGGGGTCTTTACCCGGCTTAGGAAGGACTGTAATGTGGGCGTGAAGTGTCTCGGGACGGAAAGACCCGTCTCCCGAGGTCGCATTAGCATACTTAGTTAAACGCGGAAGTAGAAGATCCGCGAAGGCCCTATAATAAGTCACTGTGAAGCCATCGGGGCCTGGCGCCTTACCGTTGGCCATAGCCTTCAGTGCAATCCGCAGCTCAGGAACGGTAAACTCACCATCCAGAGCAGCCAATTCCCCTGCAGGAAGTGTCGGCAAGCCAGCCTGAGCTAAATATTCGCGTATGAGCTGCGCCCTATTATCCCTGTCTTCCACTGTTTGCCTCACGTGGTATAAGGATTGATAAAAAGAACGAAATTCTTTGGCAATGGCCGAGGTTTCGAACACCATAGAGTCGTTGGGGGTCTTAATTTTGGGAATGAACGTAGCAGATTTTTTTTGTTGCAACGAGCGTGCCAATAGCCGACCAGGCTTGTTACCCCACTCGTGCAAACTCTGAGCGATAACCCGAAACCTTTGTTTCTGCTCCAGATGGAAGAGGTTCCTCAGCTCCTCTCTCCTCCGGACCAGATCCTGGAAAACCGATTGCAAAAGCCCGGCCTTGTGTCTGCGCTCTAGGTCCTCAATCTCCTTAAGCAATTGCATTTGTTGGTAGGTGCGTTCCCTCTTTTTCTTAGCTCCTATCTCCATAAATTTTCCCCGAATGTAGGCCTTATGGGCCTCCCATAGCGTTCCAGGCGACACTTCCGGCGTTGCATTGTCTACAAAATATTGAGCCAACGCATCTCCGATCACTTTTTTGTCTACATCTTCTAACATCAGGTTATCATTAAGTTTCCAATTGGTGCTTTTAATTGGGACGGAAGGGACAGTCAGTGAGAGGGAAATCGGAGCATGGTCTGAGATAGGAGAGGTCTCGATGCACGTAGCCGTGGGAAGGGACAAATGGTGATGGTCTATGAGGAAATAATCGATCCTCGAATAGGATGTATGTAAGTGGGAGAAATGGGTATAATCCCTCGCACGAGGATGCATAATCCTCCACACGTCCATCAGTTGGGATTCATGTAGCCGTCTGCGTAAGAACGCTAGGCGCCTCCACGAGATGCATGAGGTCCCCAACGACGTGTCCACCGAGGGCTCTATCGGGACATTGAAATCCCCCGCCAGTAGGATGCAACCACTGGCGAAGTCTGTCAACTTCCTAAGGGTGTTGGAAATGAAAGAAACCTGACTACGATTGGGAGCATAAATGGTCGCAATCGTGCAAGGCATATTACCCAGGCTACCTTTCAAGAACAGGAAGCGGCCCGTGGGATCACTCATCATGGTTTCTAACACGAAAGATGAACCCCTACAGAACCCAATTGCTACTCCCTTAGCGCCACGAACATCTGAGAGGCTATAGTACCACAGAGGATACTGCGGGGAGTAAAGCTTCACCGATGTGGTGTACGTGAGATGAGTCTCCTGCAAGAGAACAATGTCCCCCTGCAGGCGAGCCAGTTCCCTATACAATTGGTGTCTCTTACCTGGAGTATGCAGTCCCCGCACATTAAATGAGAGCAACTTCACCTTAGCCATAGTAATTGAAAATCAGGACTTCTCAGGGCTGACCAGAGGCAGAGGAAGACCCCCCGGAGGACGACGTGGAAGGGTGGGGCAGGGAGGGGGAGGAAAAAAAGAAAGAGAAAACATAAGTTTAGTAAGAAAAGAACACACAACATCCATGTATCAAGACATGAACACCCACATAGGGAGAGAGCATGCGCACGCATAAATCTGCCGTGCGATGAAGGGTCACGCACGCAGCCCGGCCCCCCCCCCGCCACCCGCCCCCGAAGAGGCGACAGCATGGGGGGACAGGGCAGCGCCGGACCCCAATAGGAGGAGGCGCATGGACACGAGCGTCAGGCAGCAACTCCGCCAGAATCTCCGCCCATTCGCCCCAGCGCCGGCACACCATAAAATAAAACGTTAAACCTAACACCTTAAAAATAAAAAAAATAAAAATAAAAAAATTGAAAAAGCAGAGCCAACAGAACATATCAATCACAGGACTTATATCCCCGCCTGCGATCATAGATCGCCATCTAAAGTTCCGACAGCGTGGTACTAAAAAGTAGAAAAGTCAGACTAACACGAGTCATCAAGCAACAGACTGCTATGTCGCAGCAGAGAGATAGGCATCTTCTGAGAGGCCTCACCATGGGTCTCAGCTGGAGAGAAAAAAAAAAAAAAAAAAAAACCCGAAACAAAGCCAGCAAAACGCATAAAAATAAAAAATAAAATAAAGCTTAAGGCAATGTCAGGGAAAAATAAACCCAACCAAAAAAAAAAAAAAAAACAAAAAAAAAACAACTGGTTGAAGCATCAAGAGGAGGTTCAAGTTCAATGAACCATGAAGGAGCAAGACGGTGACCACATCACCATAGATCAGCCTACAGAGGGAGAGGCCCCCTGGGTGGCTGAACGACGATTCCCACGGCTAACTTTCTGCCAGTGCGGGTCTGCGGAACCCGGCAGGGTAGGGATGGTGTCCTGCCAGCCTGGAAGCTCGGGCGGGGAGATGTCGATGTCAGCACAAAACTTCTCCAGGTCTTCTGGGAACCGTAGAACGGCCGTTCTGCCGTTTCTGTTGGCGATGAGAGCAGCAGGGAAGCCCCAGCGGTAGTTAATGGACGCCTCCCGGAGCTTCTCTGTTAGCGGTCGCAGAGCCCTGCGGCGGTCTAGAGTCTCTTTAGCCAAATCGGGGAAGAGGGTCAGGATGGCTCCATCAAAGTCCAGGGAGGGAATTTCGCGGGCCTTCCGCATGATACGCTCCTTCTCCTCAAAGTAGTGGATACGGCAGATGACATCCCTGGGAGTATCTGTGGATAGAGCGCGGGGGCGAAGGGCCCTATGAACCCTGTCTATCTTAAGCGGGTTGTCTGCTGCTAGGCCCAAAAGGCCGTTGAAGATGCCGCGAACCGAGGGAAGGAGGTCATCATCACCCGTCGCCTCCGGGAGGCCTCTGATACGAATGTTATTCCTCCTATTCCTGTTCTCTTGGTCTTCTATCTTATATAGAGCCATTCTGTGGGCAATAGCAAGGCTCCGGGTGGAAGCCTGCAGGGACCTAATGGCCGAGGCGTGACGATCAAGCCTGTGCTCAGTCTCCTCCACCCGACCCAATACCTGTGATAGGTCCGCCCGCACCGCTGAGAGTTCTTTTTTGATGGTCCTCTCCAGGCTCTGGAAAAGCGAGGTCAGCTCTGTCCGGGTAGGCAGGTCATCCACCCGGATCTCCGAGCGGCGGGAAGGGCTATCGTCTCCGTCTGAGCAGGCCGAAGAGGCAGACGAATGGCGCGTCCGATCCGACTTGCGGCGGGAGGCGGAGCTTGTGGCGGGAGTCAAGCCTCGTGGAGAGCGGCCTAGGCCATCAGTGTCTTCTCCCTCGATCGCCTCCGCGGCCAGAAACCGCTTGATGGAGCCCGATTGTGGTCCAGCCTTGGGGAGAGACTTGCCTGTCTTCTTCCGCATAGTTAGCTCTGGCTTCTGGTGGAGTTAGGGGTGCAAAAAAGGGCTAAAGATTGTGCCGGCGCCGGAGCTCAAGGCAGACACGTCCTCACAGCAGCATGTCCAGACCACGCCCCCCGACCAAGTCTACATGAATTAGGGATGCACCGATACCAGTTTTTACCGCTACCTTTTCTCAAGATACTTTTTCTCTGATACCAATTACCGATACCTATTTTTAATTTCATGTGACAGTTTTTTTAGAGTAATAAAAAATGATTACTGTTTTTTTATAATTATGAAGAACTGTAAGCCCTGATTTACACTAGTCCGGCTTTGAAATTGCGCTACTTCCAAGAAAATTTCACAGCCGCAGATCAGTACGATTTGGCCCTCCGATTTCATTCTGGCTTCTAACTTCGTTTAGCAGAAGTCAATAGAATTGCAAAAAAGGTGTTGGGTTTTAGTATCGGAGCTTTTGCATAAGTACAAGTACTTGAGCAAATGTTTAGTATTGGCACCAATATTGATACCAGTATCGCTGCAACACCCAAAAAAAAATGAATTTGGCCCACAGACAGGGTCAGGTTTCCCCCGCTGATGAGGACATGAAGAACTGTAAGTGGGCTGTGATGGGGACCCTGATGTAAAGGGAGACTGATGTTAAGGAGGGCTCTTAAACGTGGACTCTGTTGGGGATCCTGACATAAGGGAGATCTGATATGGACAAGGTGAATTACTGCGCTGTCTATGACACCCAAAGAGTGTACAATAATGAACAATTGTGTAAACCCAAAAGATGTGAAATAAAGTGCAAATGAATATGCTGCTACAACTCTAATGTGAGATACACACACCAGAATCTATAAACAAAAAAACAAGCTGCGCTGCAATTAGAATATATCAATGCTAACATGTGCATTGATTAGTGCTCAATGATACTAGTATCAAAACTACCATGTACACCACAAACGTTCGCTCAATGATGAACACCAAACTTATAAGTGATGAGTACAAGAAATCAATGAAATGTGAAACAATTGAAAAAATACTTCTTGTCTAGGATTAATTCCCAGTTAATGAAAACTGGCAAAAATGGATGAAATAATAAATAAATAATAAAACAAATAATTCACAGAATGGTGAAATACATATTTCATAAGAGATGACTGGTCTTCTTAAAGAAATTCACGGTGACTCCAAACAATGAACACCAAAGAAAAAGTGTGGCAATAAGATAGATGAAAGATCCTCCACCTGAGATATCAATGCAGCTTACCGACAGGTTTGATCTCTCTTTAGGGAGATCGTATCCGCATGTGGCTGATTACCCAGCTCTAGGTCTCAATGAAAAACAGCAAACACTCCTACACCGCTTTTATGTCATTCACCATGAACTCAATGTTAATAAGTCCCCATAGAAATAAAAATAAATGGAGCTACCATAGCGTAATACTTGACAATTGCGGCTCCAGGACTCTCAGTCAGATCACGAAGCTCTGATATGGACCCATACGTTAAAAGGGGGTGGGCCTCTGATGGGAACCCTTATGTAAGGGGAGAATCTTTTACTGAAGTTCTTTATCTTTTGTTTTGAATCATATCATGCCGATTCAAATAAAGTAAAATGTATTCATTCAATTATAAAAGTTTACTTTTTTGGTCTGTGAATTTATGTAAAATATATGATGTGGCCCCATATTGAAAAGTTTGTAGACCCCTGTTCCAGATAGAAATAGACCAATCAAGAGAGAGAAAGAGAAATAGATCGATAGATACTAAATAAAATTGAGATTAAAATAGAAAGAGGAAGATACAGAGTGTAAAAACTCCAATTTTAACACATTCCAAACTAGATAGATTTAGTAATTAAAAGCGAGAGAGATAGAGATAAATAGATAGATACAGTAGATTAGTTGAGTGAGTTGACCATGAAAATACAATTATTCATGTATACACTAGTGAAATGTAATTCTGGTTCTAAAGTTCGGTGGTCATTTTGGGGATTATGTAAAGTGTAACATTTTACAGCCATATTCCTACATTAGCATATTTAAAATTATTAGACTTAGACTGTGATTTTAAGGAAATGTCCAATATTTATGATGAGATTGATACAATCCAGAATACACTGTTATAGCTGAAAATCTAGAAGCTACAATATTGAGTTGTGTTTGTATCATTTTTAGTAATATGAGAACCGATGAAATGGATGACGTTTTTTGGTTAAACCAATGCAAAGTAACTCGCAGCATCCACAGCTCATGCTCGGTAAAAGGTTTAGGAATGGCTGTATGGGTACCATACTCTATTCGTGTCATAAGTATACAACTAATATAAGGTAAAGTGTTTAAAAAGGACAGTCTACCCAAAATTTATATTTTAATTGTGGGTTTGCAGTGGAAGGTGGAACCACTTACTGGTCTCCTTATATCGTTCATAAATATGATTGAGAGATATTTGCTCCATACACCTTCTATGGTCATTATGAAATGGCCTCAATTTCCGTGTAAGCTTAACAATATTGCAGAAATTAGGATGACAATGGATGGGTAGATATCTTGCTGAGTTAGAAAAATCCCCAATGCCATAACAACCAACTCCAACCGTCAACAGATTCCATTGTTACGAGATTTCTCTCCAATTGGCAGGGAGCGCGATCTTAGCTGGTTGCAGAGTTAAGCCTCGTACACACGATAGGTCAACCAGAGGACAGCGGTCTGAAGGACCGTTTTCATCGGTCAAAACCGATCGTGTGTGGGCCCCATAGGTTATTTAACCATAGGTTAAAAAAAAAAACTTGTTTTAAAATTAACCTATGGATTGGTAGCATTGAACTTAGTTTTTTTCATCACGTCGTTGTGTTTTACGTCACCGCGTTCTGACACGATCGGTTATTTAACCTATGGTGTGTAGGCGTGACGGACCATCAGCCAGCTTCATCGGTTAACCTAGGACAACGGTCCTTCAGACCGTTGTCCTCTGGTTAACCTATCGTGTGTACGAGGCTTTACAGGTCTAAATTAGCAGGGAGCATGATGGACCTCTGCAGAGCATACTAGAAGTGAAAAGGCTTTACTATCTCGGCCACGGATTTTTTATAAAGAAACCAACTGTAAGACTTTGCACACCTTTTGTGTTGATGTGCAAGGAATGTATTTAGCCAATTTAAACTGAAAGATTCATTGGGCTCTTAAGTAGTTTAAAATGACCATTGCAGGTCTTGCTGTCAGGACAGGACCACTTTAAATGTGTGTCAGACTCAAAGTTCCGTGTGCTGCTCAGAAACCTTTTCATGCTCCAAAAACTTTGGAACGGTTCCACGCAAACTTCTTCCCGTCTGACGTTTGGCGTCTGCACCTTCGTCATCGATGGACAGTTCTGCCTTCTTACGTTTGCGGGGCTTCATGCTTATTCGAATCTTCTGAGCAGCAAAGCTGGGGTCGGCGGCATCCATCATGGCAAGGAAATCGTAGTCTGGGAGTGGAGGACCCCAGTCTTCATTAGATAAGGAATCTGAAAGCACAACAATATAAAAAATCTAATTGTTCTGGAATGTGCAGTCAAAACATTTGTGGATTCAGTTAAGGCTGAAAAAGAATGCAAGACATAACCACTAGCAGACATTATTCACTATAAGAACTTATATCAGATAACAGGAAGTATGGGTGTGTGATGAACTAACAGCACAACACAGCTAGATGAATCAGTGACCCCGACCTTTGTACAATGAATCACAAAGGGAGTCACTATTAAAAGTGACTTCAACTTTGCTCTCTAGTGAATTGAAGGGGTTTTCCAGGCTGTATAACAGTATGGAATCTCTTTATATTGTAAAGCTCTGTGCAAACTTTTGGCGCTATATAAATCCTTTATTATAATAATAATAGTTTATTATATTCACTACAGTATCATTTAAAGTGTATCTAAAGCCAATTTTTTATTTTGTTTTTGGATAGAGTGATGAGGGTTGAAACTCCTGTCAAGTTTTTATTGTTTGTTTCTCTCTTTACCCTCTTTATTTGGAAATGAAAGTATAGAAAAAACAAAATAATGAGTTGTCATTCAACCGGGAATAAAGAAGAAATCATCCACTTGTTACAATAATACTTGTCTAAGGCCCCATACTCACGAGCAAACATGTCTGCTGAAACTGGCCCGCAGGCCAGTTTCAGCAGACATGTTTGGTCGTGTGTGGGCGCGAGCGGGCCGAATTCCAGCAAACATTTGCCCGCCGGGCCTTTTCCCAGCAGACAAATATTCCTGGACTTGTTTTAAAACAGCCCGCTGGAATTCAGCCCGCTCGGACATGTACGGTCGTCAGTACAGACCTACCGTACATGTCCAGCCGCCCGCCGTGCCTCGCATGCGTCGAATGACTTCGACGCATGCGTGGAAGCATTTTAAAGGCGGGCCGCCCACGTCGCCGCGTCATTGTCGCGGCGACACCGCGTCATCGACGCGGCGACACCGCGGACACGCCCCGCGTATTGTTTACGCGCGGACTTCTGTACGATGGTGTGTACAACCATCGTACAGAAGCCCTCTGGCAGACATGTATGGTGAAAACGGTCCGACGGACCGCTTTCACCATACATGTTTGTCCGTGTGTACCCGGCCTAAGAGGTCACTTATCTTACTTTGGAGAGACATTCATTCAATAGGATAATGCTCTGGTGAAAGACTTGCATCTTTAGTTTGCAGTAAATGGGTGGTTTGATAAAAAAAAAAAAAGGTTCCTACTATCATGCAAACAAGCTCCATTAAATACTTACAGATTGGGGCTTCCTCTCCAGCCTTTACCATTTCTAGCCAATATAAAATATTAACTTCAGTGATAGGCTGATCTGCCGGGAGTGCAAACACTTGTCCTTGGGTGCCAAAAGTAACCAGGACAAGCACTGGTAGGTGTGGGATCAGGCCAAAGTATTTCTTCAGCATCTCATATGCCACAGGAGTTTCCTTGCTGCAAAATATATAATAGAACTGACTCGCACTTTTATGTAATGTACACACTGACAGTATTAAAGTGCATTTGCTGCATATTCAAAATGTGTACCTGACCACAGATCTCTAATATGCGCACATTTGCATGTTTTATAAAAGTATGTACTGAAAGATACAGAGAGAATCTAGTGAGCTCTTAACTTCCTGTCTGAGCTGACAACACAGTGCCTCTAAAGATACATTATATGAAAAGAAAATGTGCTGCGCTGCACTGAAATCCCAAGTGGTGTTGTCAGCCTTGCCAAAATTATTTTCTGCTCTCCTACAAAGAAAGGTGCTAGTTTTGCACATGTAAGCACATCAGTCTCTTGTCATCTCATAAGGATACAGGTTTTATTTATAACAGAAATGTACATATTGGATGTTTCTCCATATGACAGGCTTCCTTTAATATATATATATATATATATATAAAAAGCCAAGAGAGGAGCCACAGCCATCTTGTTACCCCTGGAAACCGCTGCTGCCTATACAGTATTCCAACCTGATGCCTGACAGCTGTACTCACACCCCAACAGCTTTCCGGCCTCACGCTGCTTCAGCAAGCCACTTGCCTACCGAGCTTTGCAAGCTCACGGGGATCCTATGGAGGTCTATATAGGTTTATGACAAACCTTGATCCACTTTTATCTAGTGAGTGCATTTTTGTCTTTTTTAAATCTTTTTAATAAACCTCTACACCTAGATGGAGGCCCTCTCCAATGGAGAGGATCTAGAGCAGTGATGGCAAACCTTGGCACCCCAGATGTTTTGGAACTACATTTCCCATGATGCTCACCTACACTGCAGAGTGCATGAGCATCATGGGAAATGTAGTTCCAAAACATCTGGGGTGCCAAGGTTCGCCATCACTGATCTAGAGTGTTAGTTCACCTTTTTATCTTTTCTGTAACACTTAAGCCTAGTACAGCTAGGCGGAATGTCGGGAGACATCGGCTGCTTCAATAGAAACTGTCCGACATTCGTCCCATGTGTACAATAGACGGTCCGTCAGAAGCCAGCCATTTGGCCGGCTTTGGTGAAAAAGGGTCATGACTGAAAAAGGTCTGCCAACCGACCCCGATCAGCACTCTGAGCCAATGGCTGAGAGTGCTGACTGGAGTGTTCTGGCGGGGGATGCCTTCCTGTCAGAACACAATAGCACAGCAGGGGAGATCGCTTTACTAACATCGGATTGAGCTGTCAGTTTCTTTTCATTCAACCCGCTGGGTTGGACAAAAAAAACCTAGTAGGCCTCGTACACACGACCGAGGAACTCGTCGTAAATGAAACAACGTTTTCCTCGACAAGTTCCTTGTTAGGCTTGTTGAGAAACTTGACAAGCTTGCTTTGCGTACACACTGTCAAGACAAAATCTCGTCGTTCTCAAACGCGGTGACGTACAACATGTACGACGGCAGGGCAAGTTCGATTCCACTCGCACAACCCTTGGGGCTGCTTTTGCTAATCTCATGTTACTGCGTGTTAAGTAAACGATTTGCACTTTTCAGTCGCGACGTTACAGCGCGACGAATGTGCTATCTCCATTACAAACGCTACTTTTACCGAAGGTGTGCTCCCGTCTCATACTTTATTCTGAGCATGCGCGGTTTCTAAGCATACACACGAACGTGTTTCTCGTCAAAAAACAGCCCCACGAGGAACGCGACGAGGAAATTGAGACTCCCGCCGAGGAAAAAGAGAGCTTGTTCTCTTTTTTTCTCATCGAGTTCCTCAACAGTTTTCTCGATTAAAAACCATACACACGACCGTTTTCCTCGGCAAAAAAGCTCTGCCACCAAGTTTCTTGATGAATTCTGTCGAGGAAAACGGTCGTGTGTACGAGGCCGTAGTGTGTATGAAGCTATAAAGTGGTTGTAAAGCCATGAGGTTTTTCACCTTGCATTAAGGGGAAAAACCTGTGTGCAGCTCCCGCCCAGACCCCCCCCCCCTTTTTCTTACCTGAGCCTGAATCCATCCAGTGATGTGCAGGAGCCGCTGTCTCTCTCCTCATTGGACAAATTGATAGCAGCAGGAGCCATTGGCTCCCACTGCTGTCAATTAAAACCTGTGACACGGAAGCGGGGGACGGGGCTGAGACCCACTGTCTGTGTCAATAGACGCAGCAGCGGAATTTGGGACCTAGCCCGCACGGGTGAGCCTAGAAAAAGCGGCTTCCTGTGGAACCCGATGAAGAGGCATGGCCTGAAGCTTCGGCAAGGACCCCAGAAGAAGAGGAATTTATTGGACAGAGCAGGTAAGTATATTCATGTTTGTTATCTTTTATTAAAAAAAATAAATACAAAATTGAAGGTTTACAAACCCTCTAAAACAGGGGTGTCAAACTCAATTTCATCGTGGGCCGCATCAGCATTATGATTGCCCTCAAAAGGGCCGGTTGTATCTGTAATATTAGATGTCCAGCACATCCCTTCCCCTTACATTAGATGTCAATAGCTCCCCCACCATCAGAAGTTGAGTCCCCCACTCTCCCTTACATCACAGTGCACCCCCTTTTCTTATGCTGCTGCTGGGAAGAAAGTGGATGCATTTCTTGAAAACAGAAAGTAAGGGTCTAGAGTAGGAATGGAGGAGGGCTGGAGGTGCGAGGGCCACATGAAATGGCCTGGAGGGCCGGATTTGGCCCGCGGGCCTTGTGTTTGCCGCCTCTGCTCTAAAATTAGACTTCCTCTGCTGGCTGGCAAAAGTGAGGATCATGGGTAACAACTGATGTCATCTTTACAAGTCACTCCACAATATCACCTTATACCATCAGAATCTGGTAAAGGCTAAATCAAAGAATTTACAATTAACCTGGTAAATGTGTAAAGGAGCCTATAGCTCCACCTTTGACTGGAAATAAATATTTCAATATTTCTAATTAACCTATAAAAAAAATGCAAATATATTCCACAATACTATACAGTACATTCCCGTTACACCCTTCCGCTATGTACTGAGCATGGAAAGGTGACTGTTCATTTCAGATAGACACAAAGTAATGGAAACATTCTCATGTTAGTTCCATAATGTCAACATTGTACATTAATGGGCACATTACCCGATTGGTACTTACAGATTTAACCAACAAGCCAAATATGGCTCCAAGTATTTCCCCCGCACCAGGCTCAGAATGTGTTTCTCATGGCCGTGATGGAGAGGGCCTTCTGAGAAGAGGATAAGAAGGGCTCTCTGGCTCTGGAGAAGGGATGGCAGGGTCTCCACCCTGACCTCTGGCTGTGGGACAAGGATATAAAGCAGATTTACTATTGGCAAACCTGGAAGAAGTTTCACATCCTTTGAAATTAAAGTTTGTTTGGACTGAACCTCTAGAAAACATAAATTAAGCAAACCACGGGAAGTTGTACGTACAAGAAGCTGTAAAAACAATGAGAACACTTATTTTAATATGCAATCTATCCTGTTTGGAAAATACATTTTTTTTTTGTTACAGTTTCCATCAAACAAATTTAGCATCATATGTAATTCATGTGGCTTCAAAGGGGACTACGGTTCTTACAACAATTATTCTTTCTCAAAGAAAGTTTGGCACAGGATCAATTTACAGTGTAATTTCAGGCAAATCAGTGAGCTAATAAACTGTGCTAGTCAAGAAGTTCTCCCTTAATTTACCTTAAAGTGGTTGGAAAGGCAGAAGTTTTTTTTTATGTTGATGCATTCTATGCATTAAGAAAAAAACGCCTTCTGTGTGCAGCAGCCCCCCTAACACTTACCTGAGTTCCCTAGCAAAAAGTAAAAAATATTGTTTTTTTTTTCAAAATTGTCGCTCTATTTTTGTTTATAGCGCAAAAAATAAAAACCGCAGAGGTGATCAAATACCACCAAAGGAAAGCTCTATTTGTGGGGAAAAAAAGGACGTCAATTTTGTTTGAGAGCCACGTCGCACGACCGCGCAATTGTCTGTTAAAGCGACGCAGTGCCGAATCGCAAAACCTGGCCTGGGCATTTAGCTGCCTAAAGGTCCGGGGCTTAAGTGGTTAAACAATCTATTTATATTATTTATTTATTTGTGTTACTCTGTTACTCTGTTTTGTTTCTTGGACTAGCAGCAGAGGACTAGAAGCTCCTTCTGCTCATGCTTTCCTGTAGACAGGCTGGAGGCGATCTGGGTCATGTGACAGCTGTATATAGATTAAAAAAAAAATTCTACATTTTTCCTAAATTAAAATATCTAAAGTGCCATCTCCCACATACAGAAATAGAAGGGACAATATCAATTTAACAGTGTCTGTTTAGTATCACTTTACTGATGCCCAGCATCAATTAGGCGACTTCCTGTGAGCTCACAGGGGAATGCTATTCTGTCAAGAGGGCCAGTGACATCACCAGACTGGGCTAAATTCATCTGAAAAAAAGTATGCCAAGGGACCTCCAAGAAAGGTGGGAGGCGGCAGAGGGGTGGAGGACTCAAACTTTCAGAAACTGAGCAGGCGGGCTGTTTACTGCAGAAGAGACATGCAATATCTCTTCTGCAATAAAAGAAACGCACCTTCCTGTTTGTAGTCTGCTTTGAAATGTACACTAGCTGTGTAAACACAGCTCAGTTTATATTCCAGCACAGTGCCTGTGTGCTGAGATGACTGCACTCTTGCATAAGTATTGCAGAGCTTAGCTCTGCTTTAAGTAGTGTCACGCAGTAATTACCAATTTCCTTGGATTCATAAATGCTGTATTTTTGCTTACTAAAACTCTGTGGTAAACATAACAATCAGAGTCTGTTCACACTAGGGCGACACGACTTCCAGCGCGACTTTCAGAGGAGACTCCGACACGACTTGAGAATGAACCACAGGGCGATCTGGGGCGATTTACAACACGACTTGAAGTCGTCTCCAGGACAGGAGACTTTCCAGTGGCCAATCAAACAACAATCAGCTCTGGGAGAGGGAGGGGGAGGGAGGGGGGCAGGAGAGGTTTGCCTGAGAAATGTATATTATCTTCCTGGAAAGTCGCTTCAGATGAGACAGTGATCCGACTTCTGAGGCGATTTCCATTGAAATCAATGGGTACAAATCTCCTACAAGTCGGATTGAAGTAGTACAGGAACCTTTTCTGAAGTCGGATCACCTTGAGTCGTGTCGCTCCCATTCACTTCCATTGTTTTTCTCTACAGCGCGACTTGGGACGACTTGAGGCGACATGAAGTCGGATCGCAAGTCACCCCAGTGTGAACCGGCTCTCAGTCTGAAATCTTTGCAATCTGTTGATTGTTAGTCGGTTCACACTGGGGCGACTTGCGATCCGACTTCATGTCGCCTCAAGTTGTCCCAAGTCGCGCTGTAGAGAAAAACAATGGAAGTGAATGGGAGCGGTGTTAATACACACGACTCAAGGCGATCCGACTTCAGAAAAGGTTCCTATACTACTTCAATCCGACTTGTAGGCGATTTGTACCCATTGATTTCAATGGAAGTCGCCTCCAAGTCTGATCCTTGTCTTAAGTGAAGCGACTTTCCAGGAAGATAACATACATTTCTCAGGCAAACCCCTCCCTCCCCCTCCCTCTCCCAGAGCTGATTGTTGTTTGATTGGCCACTAGAAAGTCTCCTGTCCTGGAGACGACTTCAAGTTGTGTTGTAAATCTCCCCAGATCGCCCTGTGGTTCATGTTCAAGTCGTGTTGGAGTTGCTTCTGAAAGTTGTGCTGGAAGTCGTGTCGCCCTAGTGTGAACCGACACACTGCTGCTGCTGTTTTTTTTTTTACATGGCTGCAGCATGTATACACCTCTATCCAGCTACCTTTGTTGGCTGTGGAGCCATAAAAATGCAGCCCAAATGCCTTTTTTTACTGCCCTTCCAACTGCAAGTGTAAAAAAGCCCAGTGTGAAACAGAAAAAGCACTATAAGCTCGCCTGACTTGTGACAAATCTGAAAAAAGGATGGTACATTTGTAAGAGAGATATGCTCCTGAGAATTAGCAGACCACAATTATCTGCTGTAATGAAACAATTGGCAATGTTCTGCCTGTTAAGTGCACCCGGAATAGTGTTTACTTTGTATATATCTCTACACACCACCCAGACATTCATCTTATCTTAAATTTGCTCATCATTAGTGAGGCAACCAAATTACTACTTGTAACAGGTGCAGAAATTACAAAATAAGTGGTAGATATCTTCCTGGAAGAGATCAATAATATGGAGTCAGCATTAATTTGGAGTTTACTCAATATAAAAAACAACTTTAGCCTAGGTTCACACTGCTGCGAATTGAAAATCGCGGTAAAATGCGCGATTTTACCGCGATTTCGCGGCCGAGATTTTGGCGTGATTTCGGCCGCAATTTAATGTAAATCGCGGCCCGAAATCGCAAAAAGTAGTACAGGAACTACTTTTTGAAATCGCAGATGCGGCGTCGCACTGATTAGGACAGTGCCATTGCCGACAATTGCCGCCGATTTGAGATGCGATTTGACATGTCAAATCGCATCTCAAATCGTTCCAAATCGTACCCAGTGTGAACCAGGGCTTAATGATGAATATGGTCATATTTATGATTGCATTTGATATCTCCTTAACCACTTAAGACCCAGACCTTTAGGCAGCTAAAGGACCTGGCCAGTTTTTGCGATTTGGCACTGCATTGTTTTAACTGACAATTGCGCGGCCGTGCGACGTGGCTCCCAAACAAAATTGGCGTCCTTTTTTTCCCACAAATAGAAATTTATTTTGGTGGTATTTGATTGATAGATTGATGGCAGCGCAGACAATGGCTCCCACTGCTGTCAATCAAATCCAATGATGCAGGAGCTGGGGGGTGGAGCCGAGTCCTGCTGTCTGTGTCAGCAGGACACGGGAGCGCGCCTGCACTAGTGCCCTATAAGAGAGCGCTTCTCCGATGTTGCACTCGAGAAGAGGAAGAATCAGGAGCGCTGCTGAGGGACCCCAGAAGAGGAGGATCGGGGCCACTCTGTGCAAAACCAACTGCACAGAGGAGGTCAGTATGACATGTTTGTTATTTTATTATTTTTTTTAAACTGAACCATTAGTTATCCTTTAAGGGAGGCATGCGTCTAACAGACCTGTACAATAAGAACCATACCACCAATGTAAGGAGCATTCTTTCCACCAACCACCACACGACTATACCCTTAAGGTTAAATACAGTGGGCCAGATTCAGAAAAGAGATACGACGGCGTATCCCCTAATACGCCGTCGTATCTCTGAGTGTGGGCTGTCGTATCTATGCGCCTGATTCAGAGAATCAGTTACGCATAGATATCCCTAAGATCCGACAGGTGTAAGTGTCTTACACCGTCGTATCTTAGGCTGCATTTTCAGGCTGGCCGCTAGGTGGCGCTTCCGTATGTTTACGCAAGGAATATGCTAATTAGGTAGATACGGCGATTCAGAAACGTACGTTCGGCCGGCGCAATTTTTTACGTCGTTTACGTTAGGCTTTTTTCGCCGTATAGTTACCCCTGCTATATGAGGCGTAGCTAATGTAAAGTATGGCTGTCGTTCCCGCGCCGAGTTTTGAAATTTTACGATGTTTGCGTAAGTCGTTCGCGAATAGGGCTGGATGTAAGTTTACGTTAGGCTTTTTTCGACGTATAGTTACCCCTGCTATATGAGGCGTAGCTAATGTAAAGTATGGCCGTCGTTCCCGCGCCGAGTTTTGAAATTCGTTCGCGAATAGGGCTGGACGTAATTTACGTTCACGTCGAAAGCAATGACGTTTTGCGGCCGATTTTCGAGCATGCGCACTGGGATGTTTTCACGAACGGTGCATGTGCCGTTAAAAAAAAATGTAAAATACGCGGGGGCAAAGCAAATTTATATAAAACACGCCCCCAACATCCCCATTTGAATTAGGCAGGCTTACGCCGGCCCACATACGTTAAGCCGCCGTAACTTAGGGCGCAAGTTCTTTCTGAAAACGGAACTTGCGCCCAAAGTTACAGCGGCGTAACGTATCTAAGATACGTTACGCCGGCCGGAGAAATACGCTCAGGGGCCCAGATTCACGTAGTTCCAGCGGCGGCGCCGCGTAAGCCATTTACACTACGCCGCCCCAACTTACAGGAGCAAGTGCTGTATTCCCCAAACACTTGCTCCATAGTTTGGGGCGGCGTAGTGTAATTGGCTCGGCGTATCCCCGCGTAATTCCAAGGGGGCGGCTTGTATTTAAATTAAGCGCGCCCCCGTGCCGTTCGAACTGCGCATGCGCCGGGCTTAAAATAGCCCAGTGCGCATGCTCCAGTTCTCGACGGAAAACGCCAATGACGCCGACGTGTGCGTCATTGACGTAAAGTCGTATTCAAGAACGACTTAGTAAAACGTCGTACCCGACGGGAAAAGACAACGCGGACCCAACGCCATACTTAACATGGCATACGTGGGACTGGCGTAAGGTTACCCCTCATATAGCAGGGGTAACCTTACGCTTACACAAACGACGTTAGCGACGGTTACGCGCCGCGATTTCGTTCGGGAATCGGCGTATCAGGCTCCTTTGCATAAACAAATGAGACCTGAACGTAAACGCCACCTAGCGGCCGGCGGCGAATTACATTTAAGATCCGACAGTGTAAGTGACTTACACTAGTTGGATCCTAGCCTAAATCCGGCGTATCTTGTTTTGTGAATACAAAACAGTGATACGCCGGCGGGAAATTCGATTTACGCCGGTGTATCAGTAGATACACCGGCGTAACTTGTTTGAGAATATGGCCCAGGTATCTGAATCCGACCCAGTAATTATTAGCAGGGGTCCCCGCAGACCTAAAATTATTTCAAGGTTGTTAAAATGGTCGACAAAGCCATCTAACTGGAACCTCTCTGATCACAAACATACAAAATGCCCTCAGTCAAGTATTAGAGATGAAGTACACTTAGAAATTGAGTTAATCTATCCCAAATAAAAAAAGCAGTAGAAGAAAGAGGTATTCATATGGAATTATATAACATGGCGGTAGAAACGCCTGCATTCCTCCAGCAATTGTTAAAGAAAACCATATGCTTTGGATCCATTTGTGAACCCTTTGTGTGTGTTTGTGTGTACAGTATATACATCACATACTTTACCCCAACGAGAGGCCCATGTATTTATAGAACTTGCACTTATCTTTGAGCTCAGAGCATTATGATCATATGAAACGATTATCACTCACAAACTCTCCGAGTAATCCCCGTCTTAGGAGTGGAAGAACCTGACTGCGAGGAGTGTTGAGAAGAGACACGGCATAGACTTTCTGAACACCTTGTCTGGAGAAGAGGACAGCTGGGGGGTGGACGCCATACTTCTCTGCCCTGAAAGAAAGAACGAGTTCTAAGCAAAATGGAAATCTCTTGGCTGTTATATTTCAAGCTTTGCCTAGATTTCAAACCAAAACCAAATTGAAAACTTCAGGCCTCATTTCTCAAAAGCATCTGGTAAAAAAATATATCAAGGTCTATAGCAATCAATCAGATTTTTCCTGGTATCACGCTCTCCAGGTTAGAAAAGAAAGGAAAAATCCAGTTTATTTAAGGGGTTGTAAAGGTACCGTTTTTCCCCCTAAATAACTTCCTTTACCTTAGTGCAGTCCTCCTTCACTTACCTCATCCTTCCATTTTGCTTTTAAATGTCCTTATTTCTTCTGAGAAATCCTCACTTCCTGTTCTTCTGTCTGTAACTCCACACAGTAATGCAAGGCTTTCTCACTGGTGTGGAGTGTCGTGCTCGCTCCCTCACTTGGACTACAGGAGAGTCAGGATGCTCTCTACGTTGCAGGTAGAGAAAGGAGCTGTGTGTTAGTGGGCGTCCTGACTCTCAGCCAGCAGTGTATCTGTTCAGACATGGAGCCCTGACCTGGCCCCGCATCCCTCTCCACTGATTGGCTGACTGACTTTGATTGACAACGAGAGCCAATGGTGTCGTTGCTGTATCTCAGCCAATCCGGAGGAGTGTCCCAGACGGATTAAACACTTGTGGACATCGCTGGAGAGAGAAGGAGCTCAGGTAAGTTATTAGGGGGTGCTTTGGGGGCTGCTACACACAGACGTTTTTTTTTTTATCTTAAAGCATATAATGCATTAAGATAAAAAAGACTTCTGCCTTTACAACCCCTTTAAGTCAGCAAATTCCCTATACTACCCATTACTTACAAAAACAAATGCATCTTGTGCCTATTGTCAAACATAAAACATCTGCTTCCTCACATATATTGTGTAAGAATATACATAAAGGAAAAAGTCCCAAGCTTTCCTAGGTACCATGGGCCAGATCCACAAATAGCGGGCGTAACTTAACTTTTCCCATTTAAGTTACACTGCCACAAATTGTCCAAGTTAGTGCCCGATCCACAAAGCACTTACCTGGAAATTTGCAGCGGTGTAACTTAAATCTGTCCGGCGCAAGGCGGGCCAAATAGAATGGAGCGAGTCCCATTTAAATTAGGCGCGCTCCCGCGCCGGACGTACTGCGCATGCTCCGTCGGGTAAATTACCCGACGTGCATTGCGCTAACTGACGTCGCACCGATGTCATTTGCTTAGACGTTAACGTAAATGGCGTCCAGCGCCATTCACGGACGTCTTACGCAAATGACGTGGATGTTTAAATTTCGACGCGGGAACGACGGCCATACTTAACATGGCTTAGGAGAACTAGGGCTCAGCCCTAGTTTTACGCGGCGTAACCCGTAGATTTAGATCGACGGGACGTTCGGGGATCGCCATAAGTCTTCATTTGCATATTCTACGCCGGCCGCAATGGCCTCGCCACCTAGCGGCCGGCCTAGAATTCAATTACACCTGTCGGATCTTAGGGCTAGCTATGCGTAACTGATTCTATGAATCAGTCGTATAGTTAGAAACAGAGATACGACGGCGTATCAGTAGATACGCCGTCGTATCTCTTTTGTGAATCTGGCCCCTTGAGTCCATCTCTATATGTGCTGATATGAGACATGCACAGATTTTGAGCTGGAGATGCAGATGTAAATGTTGGAAACTCCTAATTGAATTCCTAATTTGGCATGCCAAATCCTGGAAGCTGATTTACAGGGTTATAGTAGGCAAAAGTCTCTTTTATCCTGTGTGAATATTGGGCAATATAAAACATCTGCTTCCTCCTCCAATGTAATGTAAGTGTCATAATGTGCAGAGAGCGAAATGTTCCAAGCTTTACAAGATATCCTGAGTCCGTCTCTATACGTCCTGATATAAGACATGCACAGATTTCCAGGGGATACAGATGTATATGTTGGGAAATGTTAGACCTTGGCACATGAAATCCTTGAAACTGATTTACAGGATTACAGTAGGCAAAAGTCCCCAATGACATACATAAATATCTTCCTACAGATGTAGAGAGAAGAAAAAAACAGATGATGGAAAATATGTGTGCAAAAGACAAACTGCTCCGGGAAAATACCAAGAATACTGGTGGTGAGAAGTGCGGCTCTGTTTGTGCGTTTGGTTTGGGTCCCTGCAGTGGTGACCCCCGGGGCTCTCCCTTTCTCCAGCTGAACCAAAGCTGTTTGATCTTTCCTTTAACCGGCAAATTGGGTTGATTCACTAAAGGAATGACATATGTTCATATTGCACAGGGAATTTTCACTGAGGCTGGGTTCACACCTGTCCGACAAACGCTCCGACATTGGGAGCTCATGTCGCATGATGTGTGAAAATCAATGTTTTCCTATGGGAGCCGTCTTAAAGCGGATCTCCACCCTAATTGCATCATTTGCTTAATAACATTGGCGCTATCTGTTATGCTAAAAACGGTTATTTTTTTTAGCTAAATGTGTACAGTACCTGTACATTACTGTACCTTCCGGTCTGCATGTATGCGGGAGTTTTTCGGGCATTGCATCACTTCCTGTTAGATGCAGTGCGCTCTGGGAGCTTCTCTCCATAGCTCCCTGTGTTCACTGTGTTCATCTCGCGCGATTTCGAAAGCCGTTGCTCGTGCGCATGCGCATGCGCGAGATCGAGCGGTGGATGCTGGGACATCAGCATCCACCGGAAGAAGGAAGTGCAGGCCTGTGGGCTTATGCCCACAGTTAAAATGGAACCAAAACGGAAGGAGGAATATAAGTTTACATTTAACACAGGATGGCAGTGGAGCGGCCCGCGGGAGACAGAAAACGTGAGTTCAGCAAATTAGGGGCATTGGGTAAATGTAAAGGGGAAACTAAAGCGCTAGCAGTGCCCAAATGTGCAGGGTGGAAAATGAAGTACTAAAAATGATACAATAAACTTAATGCTGCTCAAATCTAAAATTGCAATAACAACAAATGAATAATATGAATAAAGTGATTGATGAGCGCAAAATAGTGGTATAATAAAATAAGGTGGCAGTGAAACGTCCAATTAGAGAAAATAACACTAATAAAATATGATCTCCAAAGTGATACAAAAGTGTAACGAATAGTGCCAAGTAGGCACAATGGATCTACAAAATCCAATGTGTAAATGATACAAATAATGAAAAAATAATAAAAAATGTGAAAAAAACCAATTGTGACAACAGTTCATATGTGACAGTTCATGAATCACAGGAGTGAATGACAATTCCAAACGGTGACTGTGTATCCAAGCAGAGTGATGAGAAAATCCACATGCGCAGCTGAGCTCACAATGTGCTCACCTCACACACATGCAATGACAGCATGGTATCTCCACAGATGAAATCCGACACGAGAAACGAATCCTCCTCACCTCTCCTATAGTGACACAGGTCTGTGAATGGTAGAGACGGCGTCCTTCTAGTTATGTCTGCAACTCCGGACTTCACCAAAATGGAGGATCCGTATGCAAGTGCACTTAGAATGGTCCCAAAATAAACGGAAAGAATCTCCAATAGTGAAGTATGTAAAAGCGATTTAATGTCATCCACAAAATAAAATATCAGGAGGTTCAGCTAAACAGAGCCTGAACCAAAACAGACAGCGAGAACGGCTGTGTGATCGGGTAGGTGCGTCACTTCCGGTCACGTCTTTCGATGCCTTCATCTGATGAAGTCACGTGACGTGACGCAACGCGTAAGGCATCGAAAGACGTGACCGGAAGTGACGCACCTACCCGATCACACAGCCGTTCTCGCTGTCTGTTTTGGTTCAGGCTCTGTTTAGCTGAACCTCCTGATATTTTATTTTGTGGATGACATTAAATCGCTTTTACATACTTCACTATTGGAGATTCTTTCCGTTTATTTTGGGACCATTCTAAGTGCACTTGCATACGGATCCTCCATTTTGGTGAAGTCCGGAGTTGCAGACATAACTAGAAGGACGCCGTCTCTACCATTCACAGACCTGTGTCACTATAGGAGAGGTGAGGAGGATTCGTTTCTCGTGTCGGATTTCATCTGTGGAGATACCATGCTGTCATTGCATGTGTGTGAGGTAAGCACATTGTGAGCTCAGCTGCGCATGTGGATTTTCTCATCACTCTGCTTGGATACACAGTCACCGTTTGGAATTGTCATTCACTCCTGTGATTCATGAACTGTCACATATGAACTGTTGTCACAATTGGTTTTTTTCACATTTTTTATTATTTTTTCATTATTTGTATCATTTACACATTGGATTTTGTAGATCCATTGTGCCTACTTGGCACTATTCGTTACACTTTTGTATCACTTTGGAGATCATATTTTATTAGTGTTATTTTCTCTAATTGGACGTTTCACTGCCACCTTATTTTATTATACCACTATTTTGCGCTCATCAATCACTTTATTCAAATTAGGGGCATTAACCGTTTAACTAGGCATTAAGAAAAAAAAAAATTGGCGTGGGAGATCCGCTTTAACTGGTCTGACACAAGTCGGTCCGACTTTGAAAATGCTCCCTGTACTACTTTGGTCCAACTTTGATCCTACTTCAGCCCATTGAATATCATTAAAGTCGGATCAAAGTAGGATCCTTGTCCTAACCATCCGACTTTTGACATCCGATTTGGTGATTACAGCAGCAGTAAAAGGAATTTATCTCACTCTGGGATTGTTTTGATTGGTCAAAGAACAAGTCAGACTATCACAAAGTCGAAATCAAAGTAGTATCCTGTTCATGAAAGTCGGATGGATGTAGGACCAATGTAGGATCAATGTAGGACTGATGTCGCAGAGCAAAGTAGGATGAAAGTCGTACTACTGTCGTGTAATATAGTGTGAACCCGGCCTGCGGGCCAGTTCACACCATTGTGTTTTGGTAACAGATATGGATAAGTGTTGGTGTGCTGTGATGTCATAGTCACAACCCACCTCCACAACGCATTTGTGTTGTAGTGCACTGCAATGCACTATTGTAAGATGGCGTGCACCGTGTTAGCAAAATTACAACAGGTACAATTTTGTAAAATAAAGAAAAAATAAAGATTTTTTTCACCTGATTAAAGGATTGAAGTCAGAATAACTTCCCTCATTCACTAAGCCACATTAGTCAAATACAAGGCCTGCAAGCTGAATCTGGCCCACCAAGCCATTTCATGTAGAGAGGCTCTTCTCTCCTCCCCCTATCTAAGCAGTTGGTAGAAGTGAGGAGGAGAGAACCCCCTACTAAAGATCCTGTGCCGCTTTGTGCAGATGCAGCAGCCCCTTGTCTCCGTCTCCCCTGATCTCAGCATTTAGCCAAAATCAGGATAATATGAGCGGAGGTTCTTACTCCGCTCTGATACTAGCCAACAAAATGGCCACCTCCAAGGCGGCGACAACGTTGTCCTTGTTAACCACTGTGCTGTCAAAACAGCTCAATCTTCCTGTACTGTACTCTATTCGGTTGTCGGTGTTGTGTCCAAACAGCAATTCATCAAAATCTCCAATTACTAAGGTTTTAAAGAAACCAGAAGTGACGTGGTTGGAGTTTCTGATGGGTTGGAAAAATTGACGGAACAGGGGTGCTCATGCGGGCTGCGGCCGTTGAAACAGACAGCAGGACCCGGCCCGCGTCATTGGATTTTATTGACAGCACCGGGAGCCAATGGCTCCTGTTGCTATCAATCTATCCAATGAGGACCCGTGACACTGGCTGGAGCTGGTGTGCTCGTCCCCGTCGCTGGAAAGAACGGGTTCAGGTAGTTCCGTATTCATAAAGAACTTGCGCCCTAAGTTACGGCGGCGTAACGTATGTGGGCTGGCGTAAGCCCGCCTAATTCAAATGGGGATGATGTGGGCGTGTTTTATTTAAATTATTGTTGACCCCGCGTATTTTACGTTTTTTACGAATGGCGCATGCGCCGTTCGTGAAAAGATCCCAGTGCGCATGCTCTAAATTCCGCCACAAATCGTCATTGCTTTCGACATGTGAACGTAAATTAGGTCCAGCCCTATTCGCGAACGACTTCCGCAAACGACGTAAAAAATCAAAATTTGACGCGGGAACGACATCCATACTTAACATTGGTTGCTCCTCATATAGCAGGAGCAACGTTACGCCGGAAAAAGCCTTACGCAAACGACGTAAAAAATTCCGCCGGGCGCACGTACGTTTGTGAATCGGCGTATCTAGGTCATTTGCATATTCTACGCCGAAAACGACGGAAGCGCCACCTAGCGGCCAGCGTAAATATGCACCCTAAGATACGACGGCGTAAGAGACTTACGCCAGTCGGATCTTAGCCTAATTTCGGCGTATCTTGCTTTCTGAATACAGAAAGAAGATACGCCGGCGCAGCTTTGAATTTACGCGGCGTATCTATAGATACGCCAGCGTAAATTCTTGCTGAATCTAGCCCTGAGAGTTTACAACCCCTTTAATCACCTACAATATTATGTTTATACAAATGTCAGTGACATCTGATATTTACAAAATGAATGTCAAAGTGCCTAGAGGAGAAAATACACTCTAACTGGGTGTACCGTGGTAATGTATAAGTAAATTAGCGTTCACTGTTCCCTGGAAACACAATATAGCCGGCTGCTGTCACACAATCATTTATTCCCAGTTTCTAGGCTTCAAAACATTCCCTCTGCCGTCACAAAAAGGGAAATTATCTGTCACTATCATCCTCATTTCCATTGCTGGGAAAGTCTATATAATCCATAGCGTTCATTCTATTATTCCACATGGGAGGCTGCAGGTCTGGAAAGCCAGCAATTCAGAGGAACCAGACTCCTAAATTAGATCCTAATTTGTAGAGGGAGGAAGCAGGGAAAGTCATATGGTGTGGTCACAGGGGAAGCTGCCGTCTAATCTTTGCCAGAACTGACTCAGTTACCATCAACATTATTTTTCCACAATCAAGCAGCAGGAAAGAATAAATATTTGCAAAACTATTCACTTAATGTGGAACTCCATTTTGAAGCATAATGCCGCGTACACACGATCATTTTTCAGCATAAAAAAAAACAGTTTTTCCAACTTCATCATTAAAACGACGTTGCCCACACACCATCATTTTTTAAAAATGCTCTAGCAAAGTGCGGTGACGTACAACACGTACGACGGCACCCTAAAGGGGAAGTTCCATGCGGATGGCGCCACCCTTTGGGCTGCTTTAGCTGATTCCGTGTTAGTAAAAGACGATTCGCGCTTTTCTGTCTGTTACAGCGTGATGAATGTGCTTACATCATTATGAACGGTAGTTTTACCAGAACGATCGCTCCCGTCTCATAACTTGCTTCTGAGCATGTGCGGGTTTTTTAACATCGTTTTAGCCCACACACGATCATTTTTTACAACCCGAAAAATGACATAGTTTGAGGCCGGAATCACACTAGTGCGTTGCTTTTTTGAGCTGCGTTGTCGTTGCAAATTTCTCTAGAGGGTGTTCTGCAGATCAACTGCGGTTTAGCTGCAGATCAGGTGCGAATTTGGAGACCTGGGAGAAGTTCCGGGTGAGAGGAGAGTGGGGGAGAATTGTATTGAGCTGAATGAGAGAAATTCCTGCAGAGAACTGAACACATGTGCGAATTAGATGCGTACCCATAGAAGATAATGGGACTGAATTCACACCTGAGCCGCACCGCAAGACATAAAAACCGCATGCGGTTTGGAGGCAATACGCAGTGCGGATGCATCGCACATATGTGAACCAGCCTCATTGAAAACAATGTATTTTGAAATGCCCTGCGAATTAGATGCGGTTTAAACCGCACTCAATTCGCATAGGTGTGAACCTGGCCTAAAACGTTGTTAAAAAATGCAGCATGCTCAAAAAAAAAATTGTCGTTTTTCAGAACCCGGAAAATTATGTGAAGCCCACACACGATCATTTTAAATGCCATTTTTTGAAAACAACGTTTTTTTTCATGCCCGCAATGCAGAGGCGCATTGCGGGCGGTATTGCCGCGGTTTCCCATTGTTTTAAATGGGAAGGAGTGGTGAAGGAGCAGTATACACGCCGCTCCTCTCACCGCTCCAAAAATGCTGCTGACAGGAGATTTTTTTCTCTCCTGCCAGCGCACCGCCTCAGTGTGAAAGCCCTCCGGCTTTCACATTGAGGTTGCTGGGCAGGAGTTTTTCAGGCGGTATAGCAGCGATATTTTTAGCGCTGTACCGCCTGAAAAACTCCTCAGTGTGAAAGGGGTCTTATTGTAATATTTTCCAAGTCATGGACCCAAAACATTCAGCTTGTGAAATCTCGATCTGCATGCTTTCTCCAGTACAGTGACTAAAGAAGTACAGAAGCAAGAGGTCCATTGTTACCATCAGACAAATAGCATTTTAAGAAGAAGGGTCAGCAATATGCTTCATGCCAGGTCAGTATTTCTCCCGTGACAGATCTCCTTTTAATCAAGTTATTCAAATGCAAAAGGCATGAAAGAAGACATTACTTAAAAACTCAATAATTTCCTGTTTTCAGGAAGAATGGAAACTTTTATTTTAGGTGAAGCACTCAGACCACAAAACCGCAACAGACTCCTGAACATAAAAGGGAAGCTTCAAAGTAAAAAAATACATTATGCAATGTTTAAGTCTTCCAGGATCTGTAATACAGGCTCTGTGCCATGCACCATTACCAGGGAGCTCACAACATTGCTCTAAGGAGTCCATCCTTGATGTTATCAGCCTGCATGTTGACACGATGCTTAAGGAAACAAAAACTGCGCAAAACATGTGGCTAGGAATGAATGCGCCTCTGAATAATACGATGTAATAAAAAAAAAAAGGGAAATATTTTTTAAATAAACTCTAACTTAAAGCGGGAGTTAAAATTTTTAACCTTAAATTAATGCTCATTTTGTGAAGGGGAATCGGGTAGTTTTTTTAAAAACGAAGCTGTACTTACCGTTTTAGAGAGCGATCTTCTCCACCGCTTCCGGGTATGGTCTTCGGGACTGGGCGTTCCTATTTGATTGACAGGCTTCCGACGGGCGCATCTATCGCGTCACGAGTAGCCGAAAGAAGCCGAACGTTGGTGCGGCTCTATACGGTGCTTGCGCACCGACGTTCGGCTACTTTCAGAAAATCGTGACGCGATAGATGCGACCGTCGGAAGCCTGTCTATCCTAAGGAACGCCCAGTCCCGAAGACCATACCCGGAAGCAGCGGAGAAGACCGCTCTCTAAAACGGTAAGTACGGCTTAGAGTTTAAAAAAAACACCCGATTCCCCTAGACAAAATGAGCATCAATCTAATGTTAAAAATTAACTTTTCCGGGTGAACCTCCACTTTAAAGGGGTTGTAAACCTTTGTGTTTTTTTCACCTTAATGCATCCTATCCCCCCCATTTTACTTACCTGAGCCCTGAATTTCCATGGGCGCGGTCTCGCCGTCCTTCTCTCCACGGAGTCTCAACTTTGATTGGATAGATTGATAGCAGCGCAGCCATTGGCTCCCACTGCTGTCAATCAAATCCAATGACGTGGGTGCCGGGGGGTGGGGCCGAGTTATACACCAGGCGTCTATGGGCGGCGAGTGTATGACTCAGGAGCGCGTCCGCAAGGTAACCTCCTCGGGAGAGAGCTTCCCAGAGGGGGTTATCTAATGCGGAGAGGAGCCGCGAGAGCCGCCGAGGACCCCCAGAAGAGGAGGACTCTGTGCAAAATGAAACTGCACAGAGGCAAGGCAAGTATGATATGTTTGTTATTTAAAAAACAAATCTTAACTATCACTTTAAATAGTTAGCGACCACCTACTGCGGCAGGGCAGCCGCTCTGTGCCAGATCAGGTACCTAGTAAGTGATCTGACACTTTTGAGTCCACCGGGACGCGCTGATCGTTCCAGGGATCAGCATAACGGCGGTCTGCCTGTGTAAACAAGGCCAATCGCCGTTCTTTGAGAAGGAAAGATCCTGCCTTCCCTCAGTAAATGCACCTCCCTACCCCCACAAACACACTGTTAGAAAGCACTCCCAGGGAACACATTTAACCTTTTGATCGCCCCTAATGTTAACTCCTTCCCAATCAGTGTCATTAGTTCAGTGACGGTGCATTTTTTTTAGCACTAAACACTGTATTGGTGTCATTTGTCCCCAAAAAGTGTCACTTAGGGGTTGATTTACTAAAGGCAAATAGATTGTGCACTTTGCAAACTGCAGTTGCCCTCTGCAAGAGCAGTTGCTCCAAAGTTTAGTAAATGAGTAGAAGCTCTGCTGACTTCCATCATCCAATCATGTGCTAGAAAAATTGTTGTAGTTTACATTTTCCTTGCATGTGATTGGGTACTCTTTGCAAAGTAAAGCTTTACCTCATTTACTAAGCTCTGAAGAAACTGCATTTGCAAAGTGAACAATCTATTTGTCTTTAGTAAATCAACCCCTTATTGTCAGATTTGTCCGCCACAAAGTCCCGCTAAAAATCGCTGATCGCCGTCATTATTAGTAAAATAAAAAATTCCATTAATCTATCCCATAGTTTGTACAGACTATGGGCTAGATTCAGCAAGAATTTACGCCAGCGTATCTACAGATACGCCGCGTAAATTCAAAGCTGTGCCGGCGTATCTTCTTTCTGTATTCACGTCGGAATTAGGCTAAGATCCGACTGGTGTAAGTCTCTTACACCTAGCGGGTGCATATTTATGCTGGCCGCTAGGTAGCGCTGCCGTCGATTTCAGCGTAGAATATGCAAATGACCTGGATACGCCGATTCAGAAACGTACGTGCGCCCGGCGGATTTTTTTACGTCGTTTGCGTAAAGCTTTTTTCCGGCGTAACGTTACTCCTGCTATATGAGGCATAGCCAATGTTAAGTATGGACGTCGTTCCCGTGTCGAATTTTGAAAATTTGACGTTGTTTGCGTAAGTCGTTCGCGAATAGGGCTTTGCGTAAATTACGTCCACGTCGAAAGGATTGACTATTTGTGACGTGATTAGGAGCATGCGCACATGGATACGTTCACGGACGGCGCATGCGCCGTTCGTGAGAAACGTCATTTACGTGGGGTCATGTTTTATTTACATAAAACACGCCCACCTCCTGACAATTTGAATTCGGCGCGCTTACGCCGGCAGATTTACGCTACGCCGGCGCAACTTACGGAGCAAGTGCTTTGTGAATAATGCACTTGCCCGTCTAAGTTGCGGAGGCGTAGCGTAAATAGGATACGCTACGCCTGCATAAACCTACGTCCCCCTACCTCAATCTAGCCCTATAACTTTTGCGCAAACAAATCAAAATGAGCTTAATGGATTTTTTTTTTACATATTGGCCTAAATTTTTATTTATTTTTTTCAAAATTATCAGTCTCTCTTTGTTTATAGCGCCAAAAAAATTAAAAAACCACAGAAGTGATCAAATACCACCAAAAGAAAGCTCTATTTGTGGGGGAAAAAAGCATACATTTTATTTGGATACAGCGTTGCACGACCGCGCAATTGTCAGTTAAAGAAATGCAGTACCGTATTGCAAAAAATGACCTGGTCCGCAGGGGAGGTGGGGGGTGGGGTTGTAAACTTTCCGGAGCTGAAGTGGTTAAAGTGCATTCCAGGCATTGTATTATTTGAAATGGTTGCAGAACTCTGAACTAAAATATGAGCAAACATATCTCTCTATAATGTGTACTTGCCTCTGCCCAATACACATAGAGGGGGATTTAATAAAACTGGAGAGTGCAAAGCTGGTGCAGCAGTGCAGAGAAACCAATCAGCTTCCAGTTTTTTTTTTTTTTTTTGTCAAAGCTTAATTGAACAAGCAGAAGTTAGAAGCTGATTGGCTCCCATGCACAGCTGCACCATAATCTAAGACATGGGTCTTCAAACTACGGCCCTCCAGTTGTTTAGGAACTACAATTCCCATCATGCCTAGTCATGTCAGTGTGTTACAATGCCTCATGGGATGTGTAGTTCTACAACAGCTGGAGGGCCGTAGTTTGAGGATCCCTGATCTAAGAGCTCCAGTTTGAGTAAATCAGCCCCATAGTGTGGTTCCTTTCTGCTCGTTCTTCCCTCTGCTATCTGCATGAGTCACTTGTGACAGGTAATGTTGATAACACAGAATCCCGGGGGATGGCCCTTGTTTCCCTACAAGACTGTTCATGTTGTTGGAAGAAGGCAAAATGAGGGGGCGCACACCTAGTGCATTACAAGAGACATTTAGTGGATGTCAAAAATGTTCAAAAGTGGATACTCACGGAGTGACAGCTCGCAATGAGCCTTACAGATACATAATGTGGTAAGGTGCGGACACAGCAAACCAACGGTGAAACTGGCGCATTTCGGGGGCGTACCCCCTTACTCAGAGCTAAGCTCAGATTAGAATGCCATGTGCGTGTAAAGGCAGGCATCCCAATACTTTGACAATATAGTGTATTTAAATGCAAGCAGAGTATGTTAGCCTGGAAGAGAAATAAGCAGTACAAAGAGCTAATCAGTTCATGTCTTGACAAGCAACATGCTGACAGCAGAAGAAAGCAAAGTGATAGAAAGATGAGGTATGAGGTCATCACTTTGCTGCTTCTCCTTCACTGTCCGTCACAGACAGTGAAGGAGACCTGGGCTCAGCGGAAGTTGGTTTCAATGATTTTGCCTGCTATTTAACCCAGAAGACTGGCTGAAAAGAGGTATGGCAGGAAACCGCTTTGGATTAATGGTTGGTATTGCAACAAAAGCTACTTTTTATTTCATCTTTTAATGAACTTCTCATTTTTTATATTTAACATTTTTACTTTGTAGCTGAAATCGAGGCTAAACAAATACTGTAGAAATATCATGTGTTTTCATACTTGACTCATGGTGTGCTTTCTTCCAAATCTGTGCAGTAAGCAAGAATGAAATAACTCCTGAAGTTTGCCTCGGTGCAGAGTTTCCTGTGTTAAAGGTAAGTCGCTCTCCTCCTCTAGCTTTCTGCAGGCAGCTGGTAGTGGGTGGAGCCTGCTTGGTCCCTCCCACAGCTTTCTGCAGGCAGCTGGTAGTGGGTTGAGCCTGATTGGTCCCTCCCACAGCTTTCTGCAGGCAGCTGGTAGTGGGTGGAGCCTACTCGGTCCCTCCCACAACTTTCTGCAGGCAGCTTGTAGTGGGTGGAGCCTGCATGGTCCCTCCCACAGCTCTACTATTTGCACAGTGATGTCACCGCTACTAAAATCTTAGTTTCTAAAGGCATTTGGTGTACATTTCGATTTAGAGCACTTTCACACTGCCAGCGCCCGAAAAATTCTGGTAAAGCTAGCGGCACTTTACCAGCGTTTTTTGGGCGCTAGCGGGCACTTTTGACCCCTGCTAGTGGTCGAATAAAGGGTTAAAAGCGCCCATTGATTTCAATGGGAAGGGGCACTTTAGGAGCGGTGTGTTCACCGCTCCAAAGAAGCTGCTTGCACAGACTTTTTTTGATGCCCTGCCAGCGCAGCGCCTCAGTGTGAAAGCACTCGTATTCATATTTTGTATTCTTGCTGTTAGCCTACAGGTGGAGCCTTATGCCTGGTACACACTACAAAAAAAAACTGACCACTCCGGTCGGATCCGCTGTACTAACCAATCCGAAGTTATAATGGCGATCTCTCCCGCTGAGCTGTTATGTTCTGACAGGTGGACGGTCTCCCCGCCCATAACACTCCGATCAGCGCTCTCTGCCATTGGCTGAGAGCACCAATCGGGAGTTAGTCGGCTGCTGGCTTTCAAGCATGCACATCTGACAGAAGCCAGCTTCGGTCGGACAGACCGACATACACACGGGCCGAATGTTAGACAGTTTTTATTAAACCGGCAGAGCTCTACTGACGTTTGGCCCCTGTGTACGGGGCTTTAGTCTCCTTTACAAGTTTGCCATACACTCGTTCGCCCCTTTGTTGTTTACAGAGCTTAATAGCTCAAGCTTTACACACAAAAGCTTTTGTTTATTTAAAAAAATAAATTCCCATGTTAGGAAACATTCTGATATACTGAAGTTCACAGTTCAGGTCAAGACTTTGAAAATATAGAAGTGAGAGGAAGCAGAGGCCTAATATGATGTGACCACATTCGTCTTCTCTTCCTTTTTCTTATCTCTGGTTTATGAACCACAAAGAGAAACTGTTGTCTACTGTAACATGCAGACGCTATTCTCCATTTTTCAGACAGAAAACAAAGTGTGGAAAGCTGCTGTAGATACAAAGAGTATTTAACTACTTAAAGCGGTAGTTCCCCCTCCAAAAAAATGTTACCCTTAGATTGATGCTCAGTATGTCTAGGGGAATCGGCTAGTTGTTTTAAAATCTACGCAGTACTTACCGTTGTAGAGAGCGATCTTCTCCGCCGCTTCCGGGTATGGGCTGCGGGACTGGGCGTTCCTTCTTGATTGACAGTCTTCCGACGGTCGCATCCATCGCGTCACGATTTTCCAAAAGTAGCCGAACGTCGGTGCGCAGGCGCCGTATAGAGCCGCGCCGACGTTCGGCTTCTTTCGGCTACTCGTGACGCGATAGATGCGACCGTCGGAAGCCTGTCAATCAAGAAGGAACGCCCATACCCGAAGACCATACCCGGAAGCGGCGGAGAAGATCACTCTCTACAACGGTAAGTACAGCGTCGATTTTAAAACAACTAGCCGATTTCCCTAGACAAAATAAGCATCAATCTAAGGGTAAAAAAAATTTGGAGGGGGAACTACCGCTTTAAGGATTGAGCCCCCTTTTCAGATATGTTGTTTACAAGTTAAAAAAAAAAAATTGTTGCTAGAAAATTACTTAGAACCACCAAACATTATACTTTTTTTTTCTAACACCCTAGAGAATAAAATGGCAGTCATTACAATACTTTCTGTCACACCGTATTTGCGCAGCGGTCTTACAAGCGCACTTTTTTTTAATTAAAAAAACAAGACAACAGTAAAGTGTAACAGCACTGGTGAACGGAGTGAACCACAACTGCAGTTAGCAAGGACTTCAATGCGATTCTCTATGCAACAACTCCGTATTAGGCCCCAGGCGTCACTCCTCGTAACAGGAGTTTGGGGGATCTATACATCATCTCTGTGTCACATAAAAAAAGGCGTTGAGCTACTAAGCATGGACGCATTACAGCATGCGACCAGAGCTTAGCGTTTAAAATGAGTTCAAGGACAATATCCCAATACACCACTACATGCAGGTGATTATCAGTAAGGGACCCCAGGCGTCTCTCCTCATAACAGGAGTCTAGGGGTTCTCTACATCATATCACCTTGGCATGTAGAGATGTATTAGGCCACTAGGGGAGATTCTATGAAATAGCATCAACCCCTAGCATAGAAAAGTTAGAGCGAACATGTTCAAATTAGGACAAGGCCTATGAGGATTTGTACTTATGTCGGGTTCGTAGTAATAGAAGTTGTAGTGACAACTGTTACTTGCATATGACAGGTACTTTAGTTGAGTAATAGTACTTGCGTATGAGAGGCAATATAGCTCAGGTAATTATAGTAGCATACTTGAGGTGAATATTGTACATATAATACTATTGCATATGAGAGGCAGTATAGCTCAGGTAAATGTAGTTGCAGACATGAGCTGTAGTTATAGATGTAGCAATGCACACATATGAGAGGCAATTATAGCTGTAGTAATTCGATTAGCATACATGAGGTAAATATTGCTATAATGATTTAGAGGTAGCTGTGCCTTTAAAGTACTTGTTTGCAATAAGCTTTAGCACATTAGTATCTCCCAGAAGTTATAGTAATATCCACACGGTATTTGTAATACTACAATTGTTATAGATGAAACATTAGCATTAGACCTTCCTATAGAACTACAAGTGAAGGAATGACAACTTATCCGTTTGTAGATATCTATGCAGGAGATGGAATGTCCATGGTGCAAGATGTTCATGGCATGAAGGTAGTTCCCAGCAATGCAGTTGTTGTAGGAAGTCTTAGCAGCAAAGTAGTAGTTGTTTCCTGGAGCGGTGTTCCGGCAAAGGGAGCAAAAGCAGCAGCATGGTTGAGCTGACAGGCAAGGCCTGAGAGGCTACAGCTGACAATAATAGAACGCTAGCTGTATCTCCATTGAATGCCTTTATAGGCAGTGCGGTGCATTGCAAGAATTCAAACAGGGCGCCGTGTAAGGCCCACTTCTGCGCTCCACGCTGGAACGCACGGCGCTGCGCCGGGCGATGATGTCATTACGCGAGCGCCGTATGCGTTCCAGCATGGAACGCATTACGGCGCTGAAAGCGCCAGTCTATAGTAAGGAGACAGGTGCGCGAAGCGCCTGTTACATTAAGTTAGCCCAATTTCTTTTTAAATTGTGAAAGATAATTTTACGCCGAGTAAATTGACACCCAATGTGGTTGATTTACTAAAACTGGAAGAGTGCAAAATCTGGTACAGCTGTGCATGGTAGCCAATCGGCTTCTAACTTCAGCTTGTTCAATTAAGCTTTGACAATAAAACCTGGAAGCTGATTGGTTTCTATGCAGAGCTGCAACAGACTTTGCACTCTCCAGTTTTAGTAAATCACCCCCAATATGTCACGCTTCAAAATTGCGACAGTCTGTGGAATGGCGAAAACGTTTACCCTTAAAAATCTCCGTAGGCGACATTTTAAAAATTCTACAGGTTTTGAGTTATGCCGCGTACACATGGTCGGAATTTCGAGCTTTTGATCGTAATTTCCGACAGCAAAAATTTGAGAGCCATTGGCTCCCACTGCTGTCAATTACAGTCAGTGAGCCAATCAGGAGGCGGAGGGAGTAGGGCCAAGCCACAGCTCTGTGTATGAATGGACACAAAGAACCACGGGCTGGGAGAGCGCCTGCTACTTGCTGTGGGGGCAGGAGGGAGGAGCCGGGAGCGCCGGTGAGGGACCCGAGAAGAGGAGGATCCGGGCTGCTCTTTGCAAAACCACTACAGAGAGCAGGCAAGTATAACATGTTTGTTTTTTGTTCTTTTAAACAAGGCTTTACTATCGCTTCAATATTGGGATGCTGAACACAACCTATTGCATGCATTACAGGAAATCTAAAATAAAAATTACACACTAGATCCACTGATACTTCTAATAGCTGACCTTCCCAAATAATTTCTTCTCAGGGGCCATTGTCTTACTTACTGTTGGTTGTGGTGAAGGAGCAGATCTGTGTGAAGCCTCGTACACACGACCGAGGAACTCGACGGGCGAAACACATCGTTTTCCTCGTCGAGTTCCTTGTTAGGCTGTCGAGAAACTCGACAAGCCAATTTTCTCCATTCCCGTCAAGGAAAAATGTACACACGACCGGTTTCCTCTGCAAAAAAATATCTCCCAGCAAGTTTCTTGCTGGTTTTTGCCGAGAAACTCGGTCGTGTGTACGAGGCCTAAGTTGGAGGCTGTAATTGGCTCTTCAGACAGAGGGAGCCAAATCAAACCTCTACGACACACAGATCCAGCCCTCCATTGCTGGTAACATAGGAGGACATGAAGCATGGCTGTTGGGACCCCACCCTAGGAATGAGGTAAGTATTTGAGGCAGTTTGGGGGTCATTCCTGTAATGGTAACATCAAGGGGAAATCAGAAGACTATTTTTGGCTTTAGGTCTTGCTTTAAATAAATATACACAGAACTATTTTAGGCAAAAAGATCTCACACTCACAGGACAGATGTTTTCTCTCCAGTGTAAATTCCCACACTTGCAAAACCTCGAAGATCTTTTCCGGCAATGATAAAACCATCGGATTCTGTCATTGATGAGAACATTTAGCATCATTACTTCTTATAGTTATTATTCAAGTTTTGATTAAGTTCTAAATACAGATTACACATGTACAAAATGAATAACCATACACCATACAATGGGTAATTTCCTTGGAGTGCCTAGTAATATTATTTTTTTATTTTAGTATAATCTGTATATTAGAGCTTGCAATGAATAACTGGAACTCAGGTCTATTGTAGCACACATAGACATAACACCAGAAAAGGACCAGGAGAAAATATAGAGAGCTAGGAAATAACATTTTCATTTGTGGCCTTATATAGTAAACTGCAACCAGAGTAGCTACTTGTTGGTTATGAAAATCTGCAGAGATACCTGTTGCTATTATGTGCAATAAAAGCAACAAGAGTATGTACAATGACCAAAAAAGAATTCACGCCTGACGGTCACACTTCTACTTGTTGTGCATTCCTTTCCAAAACCATGGGCATTAGTATAGGATTGACCCCTCTCACCCACAGCATTGCCATTATAATGGTCTCCACTCTTCTGGGAAGGCTGCCCACAAGATTTTGCAGTGCGTCTGTGTAGATAAAGTGATTTTTCCCATTTAGCCAGAAAAACATTTGTGATGGTCGGGAACTGATGTCAGATGAAAAGGCCTTGCTCACAATTGCCATTTCGATTTATCCTGAAGGTGCCCAATGAGGCTGAGGACAGCTGCAGTCTGCCTCATGTGAAAGGGGCCTAAATCGTTTTATTCTCACAACTACATTAAAGTAGATTTTAATAGCATCATTCAAATGAAAAAAAAAAGTGTCAGCATAGAGTAGACTGAAGATGTGACTATTTCTAATTTCCTGATACTTTAAATTGTAGCTGCAGTATCAACATCAGTATTCTTATTGGTGTTCCTCCTTGTAATTGGTGCTCTAGTATAGCTTTATTTCCAGATAACTTTAACGTTATTTACTTTTTGGTTTAAAGGGTCACTAAAGGAAAAAAAAATTTTTGCTGAAATGACTGTTTATTGGGTATAGAGACATAAAAGTTAACTGATTCCTTTTAAAAATGATTAAAAATTGAATTTAATCTATCATATAATGTGCCTCTAGTTCACTTTCGGTTTTAAAAGGTACATACATGAAGTTCCGGGTGAGAGGTGAGTCGGGAAGACTCACAGAACAAAAACAAACAAATCCAGGGCAGTGTTTTGTTTTTAAAATGAATCTGATTGGTTCTGAGGAGTTTTAGACACACAGTAATGACAGCTTAGACCACCGTGAAAATCTCCCAGTACCATGGTTATAAGGAAACAGGCAACCAGGAAGTGTGGAGATCACAGCAGAATTACAGCTACTTCAAAGCAAAAACAAACAATAAGGACATGAAACCAGTACTGCAGTAAGGTAAAGGAAGCTATTTAGCTAAAAAAAAAAATTCCTTTAGTGACCCTTTAACTGTAGTATCCCTTTTTTACGTGCAAGCTTTCAATAGGGCGGTGATCACTTATAGGGGTTGTAAGGGTAAAAAAAAAAAAGAAAAAATCCTAAATAGCTTCCTTTACCTTAGTGCAGTCCTCCTTCACTTACCTCATCCTTCCATTTTTCTTTTAAATGTCCTACAGGAAGAAAGCCTCTTATTAATGTGTGGAGTTAGACAGAAGAACAGGAAGTGAGGATTTCTCAGAAGAAATAAGGACATTTAAAAGCAAAATGGAAGGATGAGGTAAGTGAAGGAGGACTGCACTAAGGTAAAGGAAGCTATTTAGGATTTTTTCTTTTTTTTTTTTACCCTTACAACCCCTTTAAAGGGTTTGTTAACCCATATAACTCAAACTCTGCCAGACTCTCTATTAGACACAGACACAAGCTGACATGCAGGAAGGAGGGGGTGAGGGGGAAGACAGGAGAGCAGAGGGGACAGCAGCATATAAAAGGAGGCCAATTAGACCACGGTGATCAGGGCGGAGCTACCCTGATTTTTGTGGACTAATTAGAGAGGGGATACAGGAAGTGCCAGATTCATTTATTTGTATTTATTTGTATAGTTTAGAGGGGGGCAGTTTACACAGCACAAGCACTGTGCTGTTTAATCTGCTTTAAGGTACTAGAAAATCTATATTTTTTGGGGGGGGTTAACAAACGCTTTAAAAATGTTAACGTCTTTAAGGCCGCAGTCACATGAACAGTCTTATAACTCTTTCCATGTTGTGCAACAATAAAAGGGCACCACCACCTACATCCTAAAATAACAATTGTAATTCCCTTAGTTAAAAGTACTTAGGGCCCTAAATTAGCCCCACCACAAACTAACATTGACATGTCCTAAAACTGTAGAACAATTATTATTATTTCGGGTACTTATATAGTGCCGTCAATTTTACGCAGTGCTTTACATATATTTATTATACATTCACAATTCATAATTATTTCCCACAATTCTTGTTTTGGAACCCTAGTGAGAACACCTCTGTGATATACCTTCTTTCATGTCGGGGGTAAATATTCCCAGCATTAAAATGTTATTATCCAGTAATGATTTCTTCAGCATGTATTCACTCAAAAATTCTTCTGCTTCCTCCACTGTATTCAGCTGCAGGGGGCATTCCTGTTTCATCCTGGTAATAATAAACAGATTATGTGAGTATTGATGTGCTTCACAAAGAAAATAGAAGGAAAGTGTAAAAAAAAAAAAAAAAAAAAGCCAAAAGGAGGGAAGTAGAGAGAAGAAAGGATAGAACGAGAGAGGGTAGGGCAGAGTAGATAAAAGAGAGGGAAAAGTACAGAGGAGTGAAGGAAGATAATGAGGGGGGGGGGGCGGGGGGACGAAAGGAAAGAGTGAAGAAGAAGGTAGAGGAAGGAGTAGAGCAGTAGGAGAGAGGGAGAAGATTGAAGAGAGAGAAGAGAGGATAGAGACGATGGGAGGGTGGGAGAGAAAAGAGGAGAAAGAAGATGGGGGGAGAGAGAAGATGGGGGGGCGGAGAGAGGAGAGAGAAGATGGGGGGGAGAGAGAAGATGGGGGGGGGGAGAGGAGAGAGAAGATGGGGGGGAGAGAGAGAGGAGAGAGAAGATGGGGGGGAGAGAGAGAGTAGAGAGAAGATGGGGGGGGAGCGAGAGAGAGAGGAGAGAGAGAAGATGGGGAAGAGAGAGAGAGAGAGAGAGAGAGAGAGAGAGAGAGAATATGGGAGGAGAGAGAGAGAGAAGAGAGAAGATGGGGAGGAGAGAGAAGATGGGGGGGGAGAGAGAGAGGAGAGGAGAAGATGGGGGGGAGAGAGAGAGTAGAGAGAAGATGGGGGGGGAGCGAGAGAGAGAGGAGAGAGAGAAGATGGGGAAGAGAGAGAGAGAGAGAGAGAGAGAGAGAGAGAATATGGGGGGAGAGAGAGAGAGAAGAGAGAAGATGGGGAGGAGAGAGAAGATGGGGGAGAGAGAAGATGGGGGGGGGGAGGGAGAGAGAGAGGAGATAGAAGAGGAAAGAGGGGAGAAGAGGAGCAGGGAGAAGAGTGGGGAAAGGAGAGATGAAAGAGGGAGAAGGGGAGAAAGGGGTAGAGGAGATGAGAGGTAAGAGAAGGGAGATTGCTGTCAGGAAATATGTAGCACATGGGTTTAGAATAGGCTGGGAGGCTACGAAGGTGGGGCAGGGGAGTTTTTAGTCTAAGTAAACTTTTACAGTTAATGAAATTATTTCCCTTTGTATAGATAACCGATTTAAATGACTGCTTTTCTACATCTGCCTACCTTCTGATTTATATCAAGGAAACATACAAAGTCCCGGAATACTAATCTTCGATCAGAACACATTTTATTTCTGCAGAACCTTAGCCGTCTGTAGGACCTCTCTACTTCCTAATTACACAGCGTGCTTATTTTATTATGCCTTTATTCAATGATCAGTTTCCCCTAATTTCCTTCCGTGATACATGCTCTGAGCAGAATATCAATTTACAGACTCTGTGAATTACGCGTAATTATATATGTAAAGCAACAGTCACGTCTACCATGCTAACATGTGCTCTCCATTACCATGCTCAGCAATTCTTATAAGATGTCATGCAGGAGAATCGGGTGCAGACATTTTTAATATGGTTTTTACCTTAATGCAGGGGATGCATTAAGGTAAAAAACTTTTCAGCTTTAGAACCACTTTGAAAAACTCACAGCAAACATAAGGTAAATTATTCTAAAGATGGACTTAAAAGGGTCAGTCCGTCCAAGAGTGATACTTTATCTGTAGGTGAAGTCTGGTGGACTTCTTCACCCAGTATTGTTTTTTTTTTTCCTCTCTAGGGATTCCCAATGATGAGATCCCTTTACCAGAGTACCTGGTTTTGATCACACCATAATATAAAAAATAAAATAAAAAAAAGAAAGTTGATCATTTAAAAAGTAGCGTTGACCTGGAAACATTGAGTTCCTTTGGACAACTTTTTTTGAGGTCTATTTTGACTTTACAGCTTTACAATAGCTTAAAAATCCAAAAGGGAATGTGTACTATACACGCTGTGACAATCTGTAGATCGGAGAATACAATTTTCACAGGTGTTCCAAACCTTTCCCAAGCTACTAGATAATTTGTTGTTATTGCTACCTGTGTAACTGTTAGGGACGTCCCATGGCTTCCCATTCTGTCTGACATTAAAGTGGTTGTAAACCCACTTTTTTGACTTTTGCCTACAGGTAAGCCTATAATAAGGCTTACCTGTAGGTATAAAGAATATCTCCTAAACCTGTACGGTTTAGGAGATATTCCCCTTGCAATGCGCCGCTGATTGCAGCGGCGCATGCGCAGGGGGGATCCTCGGCTGAAGGGCCGGCCCAGCCGACCCATGCCGGAAAGGAAATCTCCCGCGCGCATGCACGGGAGTGACGTCATCGCCGCTCCAGCCAATCACAGCGCTGGAGCGGCGATACCCGGAAGACACGCTCGGCTCGGCGTGGACCAGGTAAGTTCCCTACCTCGTTCCGAGGTAAATATTTCATAATGAGCTAATATGCGGTGCACACTAGCTCATTATGGCTTTTGCCTTGCAGGTGTAGAAAAAAAAATGTATGCAGGATTACAACCGCTTTAAGTAAAATATTCATGAACTGGAAAGATTTTCTGCACTTCCTATTCTATCTCAGACCCATCAAATAGGAAGCAATTAGAAATTTCTCAAATAGGGACACAAATAGCAAAATAACTGACAGCGGTTTTAACCCCTCTACAATCTATACTTGTAAACGATCACCTTGTAAAATAGAAAAGATATGCAAAACATTTTTATATAGATATTTTTTTTCCCTTTTTTATTAGTGATCACATTCCCTCTGTTCTAACCTGCATGGGAGAGGAGAAGCAGCAGAAGCACATGAGCTTCCCAGTGAATGGCTGTGCAGCAGGGGCGTGTCAGGACAAGTCTGATCAGTGGAGGAGAGCAAGCCGAGTACCCAGCATAGCTAGAGAACTCATACAGTTGTTTCCCCTGCTTTGCTGTAGTCAGTTTTTTAATGGGAAAGCAGAGGGAGTGGCAGGAACACCAGGGATTTCACACAAAGGAAGCAATACAAAAAGGTCAGGATACTTTCTTATACAAGTACATGGTACAGTAGACACATATCTGAAATATTACGTTTTGGGGTAACAAACGCTTAAAACAGGGCTCGATAAACCCCAGGTGCCAGGTCGCATTGGCGACTAGAATTAGCGACCTGGCTCTAGGCATGTACTGGCCATCGGGACTTCAGTGACAGCGGACCGCCCCCCCCCCCCCCCCTCCGCTGTCTCCACCTCCCTGCAGCGCTCACCTCCTCTCCCTGGCTAGTTATGCAGCGTGACTGAATACAGACATGCTCCTCGGGAGTAGCACTGAGAAGCTCATCATACGATCCGGAAGGACGGCGGCCACACACAGCTGTTCTCCTGGTTTTCCTTCCCCCGCTCTCCATCCTGTCTGCTGCTGCAGAAAATCTAGATGGAGAGCGGGGAAGGAAAGACCAGGAGAACAAGTGCAGAGGAAGCTTATGTCACAGCTGTGTGTGGCAGCCGTCCTTCCGGATCATATGATGAGCTTCTCAGTGCGACTCCCGAGGAGCATGTCTGTATTCAGTCACGCTGAAGTTAACTAGCCAGGGAGAGGACCAGAGCAGCATGGGGGGAATAGAGGGGCATGCAGCCGAAAGACTGGCGCCTAACTTTTTTAGCTGGCTCCTAGATTCCAAGCAAATTTATCAAGCCCTGGCTTAAAATAATAAAAAATATATTTCGTTGGAGCTGGGCATTCATTTATTTTAGCAGCAAAATCTGAAATATGACTTTTAGCCTAAGTTCACACTGTAGCGATGTGGGGACCAGCGCGATTCCAGCACTGGTTCCTGCATCGCATTTCTCCCACAGGCAGTTCACAATGCCCTCTGCGAACCGCTGCGGGTGTCAATACAATGTTATTATACAATATTAATCTCCAATGCAATACTCCCAATGCACACGCTTCTGCACAAACGGCTGAATCTTAGATTGGGTGCTGAAATGACCAATGGCTGGAACCGACTGCAATCATGAGAAGAAAGTATCACCAGCATACCAGGATCTCCAAAATTGGGTCCAAAGCGACGTTTCTGAGCCACGCAGGCCCCCTTCATCAGGTATGTGACCTCGATGAAGGGGTCCTTCGTGGCTCTGAAACGTCGCTTTCATTTTTTGATACTATGTGATTAAAGTTTTGTACCCTACCCTTTTGTACCCTGGTGTGCTGGTGACACTTCCTTTTCATGAATACAATGTTAATAACACCCCCAGAATGGTTCACATATCGTACGGCGAAATGTGGATCCGGACAGGAATCAGATCGCATGGGTGAGAACACCTATGCAATCTGAATCCAGTGTGGGAGAAAAAAAAGTCCCCGCACCTTTTTTTTGTGCGAATCCAATGAGAGTTCAGTCATACGACTACATTGCTGAACTCGCATTGCACGGACATTGCATGCGATCGGCACCAGAGTGCGGGTGCGAATCACATGCAATATCTGTGTTCGCTATAGTGTAAACCCGGGCCTACCCTTTAATTGCTGGCAGATCTTAACTACACAGATTCTGTGATTGATTTTTTTTTTTAAGTGTATTTTGTGCGTGTATTTGAGAGAGGAGCCGGACTGCAGGAGTTGGGAGTAGGCAGAGGCAATCTGCCACCTTTCTCCATGCCCCGGGTGGCAATGGTGGGTGTGTGAGGGGGTCCTCCCACACAGCCCGCCCTACCTGCTCCACTTTGAAGCCCAACGGGGCAGAGGGACACCCTATAAGGGAGTGAGAGGATCTAGCCTGCTCAACCAGCCCCGTTAGTCCTTCGGCTCACTTTTTAGAGACGCGTGGTCAAAGTGCGTGCACGTTAACCCAATTTCGAGTGCGTGTAAGTGTGGTGGTTTTTGTGGGAGGGGGGTGGGCGTACTAAGTGCAGGCTTACCTCGCATAGCACACCCACCGGGAGCCGGGCTGAGACCACCAAACTCAATTCACATGTAGCTGAGACCGGGATCCGAACCTCTAGCTGTAGAGGTGAATGGCTTGTCAGCGCAGTGCCAATCGCATTGAGCCACCGCAGCTCCTGTGATTGATTTAAGCGTATCCACATCCAAGAACAAAAATGTTATATATTGCAGCTTATAAGTCCTGTGATGGGGTGTCTGTATTAGTTTTCACTAATTTGGGTGAGATAGGCTTTAAATCTATACAAAAAACAACTGAATACAAATAACAGTGAATTTAGCAAAATTTAGATAGCAAGTTATTAAACAAAAGAATTACCCACCCTGCACTGGCTCTCTCAAACACTAAACACTTACAGCACGAGAAAGTTGGCCGGTTCTTCGGTTCCCATCATTCCTGTGTACGTAAATGGCTCCTGTCCAGTCTGGTAGATCTTTATCACAGGGATAATGGTAATATTCTCCTTACTGCACACATCTGTCCAATCCGCACAGTTTACTCTGGCCAAAGAAACATCCAGCATGTCTAAAAGAAGGAAAAAGATTGTTCGAGATTATACTTTTGTTCCCCGCTCTTCTGATTCTCTAAACAACATATGAATAAAATGCAGCTCTTAACCAATTAAGGACCGAGCCCCTTTCTGAGATTTGGTGTTTACAAGTTAAAAACAGTTTTTTTTGCTAGAAAATTACTTGGAACCCCCAAACATTATATATATATGTGTATATATATATATATATATATATATATATATATATATATATATACACACACACACACACACAGTACAGACCAAAAGTTTGGACACACCTTCTCATTTAAAGAGTTTTCTTTATTTTCATGACTATGAAAATTGTAGATTCACACTGAAGGCATCAAAACTATGAATTAATACATGTGGAATTATACATAACAAAAAAGTGTGAAACAACTGAAAATATATTTCATATTCTAGGTTCTTCCACCTTTTGCAGCAGACACATCTCTAGAACTGGTAAGAGGAGACTGTGTGAATCAGGCCTTCATGGTAGAATATCTGCTAGGAAACCACTGCTAAAGAAAGGCAACAAGCAGAAGAGACTTGTTTGGGATAAAGAACACAAGGAATGGACATTAGACCAGTGGAAATCTGTGCTTTGGTCTGATGAGTCCAAACTTGAGATCTTTGGTTCCAACCCCCGTGTCTTTGTGCGACGCAGAAAAGGTGAACGGATGGACTCTACATGCCTGGTTCCCACCGTGAAGCATGGAGGAGGAGGTGCGATGGTGTGGGGGTGCTTTGCTGGTGACACTGTTGGGGATTTATAAAAAATTGAAGGCATACTGAACCAGTATGGCTACCACAGCATCTTGCAGCAGCATGCTATTCCATCCGGTTTGCGTTTAGTTGGACCATCATTTATTTTTCAACAGGACAATGACCCCAAACACACCTCCAGGCTGTGTAAGGGCTATTTGACCAAGAAGGAGAGTGATGGGGTGCTGCGCCAGGTGACTACCTCTTGAAGCTCATCAAGAGAATGCCAAGAGTGTGCCAAGCAGTAATCAAAGCAAAAAGGTGGCTACTTTGAAATATATTTTCAGTTGTTTCACACTTTTTTGTTCTGTATAATTCCACATGTTCATTCATAGTTTTGATGCCTTCCGTGTGAATCTACAATTTTCATAGTCATAAAAATAAAGAAAACTCTTTGAATGAGAAGGTGTGTCCAAACTTTTGGTCTGTACTGTATAATTTTTTTAACACCCTAAAGAATAAAATGGCGGTCGTTGCAATACTTTTTGTCACACAGTATTTGCGCAGTGGTCTTACAAGAGCACTTTTTTTGAAAAAAACAAACACTTTTTTGATGTACAAAATAAGACAACAGTAAAGTTAGTCCAGTTCTTTTTTATATTGTGAAAGATAATGTTACGCCAAGTAAATTAATACCCAACATGTCACGCTTCAAAGTTGCGCCCGCTCGTGGAATGGCGACAAACTTTTTCCCTTAAAAATCTCCATAGGCAACGTTTAAACAATTCTACAGGTTGTATGTTTTGAGTTACAGAGGAGGTCTAGGGCTCCACTTTCCAGAGGGGGTTATCTGAGGCGGGGAGGAGCCAAAAGAGAAAAAACACAGTTCGGGGCCACTCTGTGCAAAACGAACTGCACAGTGGAGGTAAGTATGACATGTTTGTTATTTAAAAAAAATAAAATGCAAACCTTTACAATCACTTTAAGATAAAAAACCTTCTGACTTTACAACTAAGGATGAGCTCCGGCGTGTTCGCATAGAACACGTGCGGAGCCCGCCAGGAAGTCGGCACCCGCGCTGCGCTAATCACAGCCAGGCAGACATTTCCCGATCTCTGCAGCCGGGCATCGGACAATGTCTCCCTGGCTGTGATTAGCGCAGCGCGGGTGCCGACCTCCTAGCGGGCTCCGCACGTGTTCTATGCGAACACGCCGGAGCTCATCCTTATTTACAACCCCTATAATAAGAAGTATCTGAGCAAGAACCTTCATGTCAGGATCACCAGTGATTGTCCTAATAAAAGTCACAAATGTGAATCTTTTTTTTCTTACAAATTATGGCTGTGAAGGTTCTCATTTATCCAAGTCATGGTATGGCTTAGTAGTAGTTGGTCACATTAAACTGGGCTTGTGCTGTAATGTTGATGAAAAATTGTTATCCAAACCACTTCCTTCCTTCTAAAGAGTGGCAGGAACTACCCCAGCATTTATATGGACACAGGTAACACAGACACCTTAATCCAATTGCCATGGAATGTGTTAAAAGTGAAGTACAGCCAAAGTTAATTTGGCTGTACTTCTCCTGCACTCTTGTCACCCCTGTTTAGCAGACAACGGGCTGAAGTCCGCTGACGTTACAGAGCTGTTCCAGGCTTGGGCAAGACCGTGACTATATGGTCGGGTTTCGCCCACATGCCTGGACTGGCACGCGGCTCAGCCTCTCAGCGAGGCTGCATCACCTAGGTTAGTATGATTCCCCCCCCAAAAAAAAAAACCTTACTTCTCTTTTAAATTCTTCCGGGGCTGAAGTGGTTTTAATATCTCTTCCCAATTTGATGAGTCACACGTCTATGTCTATGTCTCTCTGTTGATAGTCAAAAAACAGAATGGGAGCAGTGAAAGTTGTAGAAGCGTCCTGTTCTAGTTACATTATCTCCAATCTTTGTTGTCAGGAAATCTGCATAGGGGTTAATTCTTCAATTTACATGGCTAAAGTTATCAATTTGTTAGTAAGCAAGAGGGAGACTGGTCTCCCATCCAACCTATGTGTAGCAAAGGTGATGTGACACCTCAGCCAGTGCCTCTCCACAAGCCACACCTCAAACCACTTCAGCCCCAGAAGAATTTACCCCCCTCCTGACCAGAGAACTTTTTGCGATACGACTCTGCGTTGCTTTACTTGACAATTGCGCAGTCGTGCGATGTTGCACCCAAACAAAATTGACGTCCTTTTTTCCCCACAAATAGAGCTTTCTTTTGGTGGTACAGTAAAACATTGGTTTGCAAGCATAATTTGTTCCAGAAACATGCTTGTAATCCAAAGCACTTGTATATCAAAGCATTTTTTTTACAGGGTATAAAAGAGAAGAGAGGCACCTCTAAGTGTAGCAATATGTTAAATGTTGGTAAATTTTGTACCTTCATTAAATGTAACCATATTGCTACACTTAGAGGCTCCTCTCTTCTTTTTTATACTCAGTTGAGACATTACACTACTCTTATATCAAGACATCGCTTGTATATCAAGGCAAAATGTATTAAAACATTTTGCTTGTCTTGCAAAATGCTCTCAAACCAAGTTACTCTCAAACCAAGGTTTTACTGTATTTGATCACCTCTGCGTTTTTTATTTTTTGAGCAATAAACAAAAAAATAGAGCGACAATTTTGAAAAAAAGCAATATTTTTGACTTTTTGCTATAATAAATATCCCAAAAATATATGTATGTATAAAAAAAGTTTAGGCCGATATGTATTCTTCTACATATTTTTGGAAAAAAAATATAAAAATATTGCAATAAGCCTAAATTAATTGGTTTGCGCAAAAGTTTTAGCGTCTATAAAATAGGTGATAGATTTATGGCATTTTTATTAATATATTTTTTTACTAGTTATGGCGGCTATCTGCGATTTTAATCATGACTGCGACATTATGGCGGACACATCGGACAATTTTGACACTATTTTGCGACCATTGTCATTTATACAGCGATCAGTGCTATAAAAATGCACTGATTACCGTGTAAATGACACTGGCAGGGAAGGGGTTTAACCACTAGGGGGCGATTAAGGGGTTAAGTGTGTCCTAAGAAGTGATTCTAACTGTGGGGGGGATAGGCTACCACTGACATGACAGCGATCACTGCTCCCGATGACAGGGAGCAGTAGATCAGTGTCCTGTCACTAGACAGAACAGGGAAATGCCTTGTTTACATAGGATTGTCCCTGTTCTGCCTCTCTGTGTCACGATCGCGGCCCGCCGACAAACATCAAGTTTGCAGGGCCCGCGGGAAGAGTCACGGAGAATGCGGCGGCAAATTGAAGGGGGACTTACCTGTACGCCCATTTGCCTGCCCGTGCCATTCTGCTGATGTATATCGACGTGTAATACCATTATATGTGGTTATAGATGTTGGGGAATCTTGCTGACACTCATTGGAACTGAAAAAATGACTATGTAACGTCTCCAAGATTACAGTCCAGTTTATTTTGACTACTATTAGCCTTCTGAGATGACATTAATAGCTAGATTCAGAGAGAGTTAGGCCGGCGTATCAGTAGATACGCCGACCTAACTCGGAATCTGCGCCGTCCTAAGTTTAAGTGTATTCTCAAACGGAGATACACTTAAACCTAGCTAAGATACGACAGCCTGCGGCATTGTATCTTAGGGTGCAATATTTAGGCTGGCCGCTAGGTGGCGCTTCCGTTGAGTTCGGCGTAGAATATGTAAATTACTAGATACGCCTATTCACGAACGTTCGTGCGCCCCTCGCAGTAAAGATACGCCGTTTACGTAAGGCGTTTTCAGGCGTAACGTTATTCCATCAAATAGCTGGACTAGTCAATGTTAAGTATGGCCGTTGTTCCCGCGTCGAAATTTGAAAATTTGACGTCGTTTGCGTAAGTCGTCTGTGAATAGGGCTGGACGTAATTTACGTTCACGTCGAAACCAATACGTCCTTGCAGCGTACTTTGGAGCAATGCACACTGGGATATGTACACGGACGGCGCATGCGCCGTTCGTAAAAAACGTCAATCACGTCAGGTCACCCACCATTAACATAAAACACGCCCCCTCATCCTAATTCGAATTAGGCGCGCTTACGCCGGCCCCATTTACGCTACGCCGCCATAAGTTAGGAGGCAAGTACTTTGTGAATACAGTACTTGCCTCTCTGACTTAAGGCGGCGTAGCGTAAATACGATAAAGTTGCGGCGCTCTCTGTGAATCCACCTATAACATTTTAAAACTAATATGGGACTTTAGTGATCAGGTTTACATCTACATTTATGAATGGCCACAGACATTTGCCACTTTGTCCCCTATGATGTTCAGACACATGACAAAGGAAAGAAAAGAGGATACTTGGCCACAGATACAAAGCTGTTTGGGTGCGAAAGTCATGGTGACATCAGCTTATCTTTAATGTGCATCATACCTGGATAGTTGTAAATCGCATTCCACTGAATGATTCATGTCTCTATCACAAAAGGCTCCGACACCTGTGCAGCCTTTCCCCTAGATGCCTATGTGGGTGACAAAGGCAGTTGTGTCCTGTGACAATATAGTTGTCACTCCCATCCTTCACATGGGCAAGTATGGCCCTTGTCTTCAAACAATGTGTAAAATCTCTCACGTAGGTATGTTACACCTTCTTCGCCTCTGTTATACATTTTGGTGTTGGAAAAAAAAGGGGCCTTCCCAACATTTATTAATTAAAGCAAAGGCAAATATTTATTATATTGCAACTTAACAATTCTTAGATGTGATGGCTGCATTTGTTTTCTTTTTTTTAGGCTTTCTTCCTTCTATTTTTATCTGGTGATCCAGCCAACAAGCCTGTTGTTTTTCACAAGCTGAAGCTCTCCAGCAGACTGTATCAGTTTACATGGATGAGACAAATCACTTAAAGTGGAGTTCCACCCATAAATATAACATTACATCAGTAGTTTTAAAAAAAATTCATTAGTCCTTTAAGAATTATTTTTTTTTTTTTAGATGCCTTCAAAGTGTTGTTGCTAGGCAGAATAGTTAATCTTCCCACTTCCTGCACCTAGGTGCTTAATGCTTCCTAACCTACACCGCACAGACTCCTGGGAATGTAGTGAGTGTAACTTTCCAGGAGTCTGTGCACTCCCCAGTCTCGAAGAATCATGTGACTTGGACAGTACAGGTGCTGAAACCTGATCTGACACTGCTTGTGCAGCACTGAGCATGTGCGAGATTTGCAAGGCTGAAATCCAGGAAGTCATACAGTCTGGCTTCATGATGCCCACACTTAAGATGGCCCCAGTCAATTTCTATTTTATAAAGTATCTAAATGCTGTAACAACCTAACAAAATGGACCTTAGTTTACAGACTAACTTTACTAGAATACATTAAGCTTGTGTATTACAGGGGTATTTATATATAAAAAGTGAAATTGTGGCCGGAACTCCGTTTAACACTGGCAGGGGTGATTACAATGACCAGGTTTTATTTATTTATGCAAAAACTTTATCCCAAAAGAAAAAAAAAACGTTTGCTGTAACCAATTATAAAGCTGGAGTTTGACTTCAATTTGTGTAATTAAATCTTGTAAATCATTTACCACTCCCCTCCCCCCAGACAGACAATGCTTCTGTCTGCTGTGCCTCCTGTGCACATTCTTCCGGAGTTGTGTTTTACACACAGCAGGTGTATTACTGACCAGATCACTAGAAAACAGAGGGGGGAAAAAAGACATAGAAAAGAAAACGAATGCAGCCACTACCAAATCTATCGAATGATTGGTAAGCTGCAGTATAATACAGTTTTAGGTTTAATACTGCTTTAAAAGGTAAGTTTATATTTCATCCATAAAAATAAATAAATAAATAAATTAGTTATTTGAAATTGATGACACATTAAATTGGATGTAAAGCCACTCCCATCCTTTCTAAACTCCTGCCATAGTGCTGACCTATAAGGATATAGATGCCTCCTGCATGTATCCTTACCTGTCACATGTTTCCCCTCTGTCTGTTATAAGAACTGAAAAACTGCAGATTCTGGGGGTGGATCTGTTGTCTGGAGCTCTGTGGGTGGAGTCCTGATGTCAGTAGACTCCCCGCCCCCACCTCTATACTCCCCTTACACTGAATTCTGCTATGATCACTAACATCCAGTCAAAATCCAGAAAAGTAACCACATGACTTTAGAAAAGGAGTGGGGGTGGGAATTAAAAAATAATGCCTGTCTCCAGGCTAGTGCATGAGATATGTAAATAACCTGTCATTCACAGCAAAGGGGCGGAACGGACTAAGGTTTTTCCCTGTAAGTCCGTTTTATTTCACTGAACAATAAAAGAGGATTGCTCAGAGCTGAATTAACTCTGTTTGGCAAGACTGGGCACAGATGATAGGAAATCTTATACTGTACATTGTGACATCAAAAATAAAATAAAATACATTTCAGGTTTACATCCACTTTAAATTTAGATACATGCCTAATGCGTATGTAGCTTCTTGCTGGAATGAATAAAAAAAATGAAGGGCCCTTTCACACGGGCGGTCGGCACGGTGGACCCTGCTTTGCTCAGCGGGGTATCTATCCACTGATCACCACTGAGCAGGCGGATGACAGGTCCGTCTCCGTTCACTGTGCTGAGATTGGACCTGTCAGAGTCCCGCCTGTCCGTTTTTATCTGATCCCATCTGCCAGACGGATGGAAAATAGGTTCTCTATCTATCTGGATTTCACGGACAGGATCGGATTGGATAGCAGCGGGTGTCGGCAGACATGTAATAAATGTAATAAATGACTTTAAAAACCTGTGTACTGCGTTTTCTTTTTAACACTTTTTTTTAGGTGAATGGGTAGGGGTACAATGTACCCCATACTCTTTCACATAGGGTGGGGAGCCTACAGGTTACATGTTTACAGTTACAGAGGAGGTCTTGTGCTAGAATTATTGCTCTCGCTCTAACGATCATGGCGATACCTCACTTGTGTGGTTTGAACACCGTTTACATTTGCCTTAGCGTCTGCGCGCGAGCATGGAGGAATGGGGCGTGTTGATTTTTTTTTCTTCTTTATTATATTTCATTTTTACACGGTCCCTTTAAAAATCTGATCACTTTTATTGCTGTTAGAAGTAATAGGCATTGACAGGTACTCTTTATGGAGGGATCCAGGGACTATAAGACCCCAAATCCCTCCTTTGCACTTAAAATCATTCAAAATGCCAGGTTTGGCTGTTTTGAATACTGACATTTTTTAAATTTGGCACCTTTAAGTTTTCTGTAAGCCGGAAGTGATGTCAAGACACCGCTTCCAGGTTACTAGATCTTAGACCCAATCAAAGTCGATCCTGGCTTCGTTTCGGGGATCCGGTCAGCCGATGCACATGCTGGCTGGTCCCTTGGGCCTCCCAGAGAAACGGAAGAGCCCGGGCAGATCACGGATGGCGGCAGGAGGGGGTGGGGGAGGACATTCCCTCTGGCTGCTTGGGATAAGAGCCAAGCAGCTTCTTAGCCACATTGGTTGTTGTCCCAAGAAAGCCGTCCGGGGTTAAAATGTCCGCAGGCTGGGTGCACATGAATTTATCACATGCACTGATGGGCCGGACATTTAGAGTGAGTGAGTGAGTAACTTGTATAGCACAACAAATGCGAACTTAATCGCCTCAAGGCGCTTTGCATCCAGTGTTGTCCTGATCCATTAGAAGAGGTGGGTCTTTAGTTTTTTCCTAAAAGCCCGATGGTTTTCTTCCAAGCGGATGGTCGTGGGTAGTGCATTCCAAAGCCGGGGTCCTTGAACTGCAAATCTACGTTCTCCCTTAGATTTGTAGCGTGATTTAGGGATTTGGAGAAGGTTTTGGTAGGTTGACCGGAGCGCGCGCTTGGCAACGTAAGGTTTTATTTTCTCGCTTAAATATTGAGGAGCGTTTCCTTGTGTACATTTGTGGGTGAGGCAGAGCGTCTTGAAAGTCACCCGGTCCTGTATGGGCAGCCAGTGGAGAGACCTCAAGACCGGAGAGATAGATTCCCACGTTTTTTTTTACCTGTTACCAGTCTGTGTTCTGGACGACTCGTAGACGTGAAATCTGGTATTTCGGTAGTCCTAAGTAGAGGGAGTTTGCGTAGTCGAGTCGTGAGTTGATGATGGTTCCAACCACTACTGCTGTGTCCTCTTCCGGGATGAGTCTACGTAGCATGCGGAGAAGATGATGAGAACCGCTGACGACTGATCCTATTTGTGCATCCATCGTCATGTCCGAGTCAAAGATGACTCCAAGACTTTTGACTTTGTTGCTTGGCGTGATGGTTTGTCCGAGGATGGTGGGTGGTGTCCAAGTGGTCCTAGAATTAGATTTCCGATTTGCGTGAAGGATGAGTAGATCCGTTTTGGATCCGTTGAGTTTGAGGGAGGTTTCAATCATCCAATTATCGATCAGAGTGAGGCATTTTCCTAGTTCATGATATTGGTCTTTTTTGTTGGTGATTCGAAACCTATGCTGCGTGTCGTCAGCATAGGAGTGGTAGCGCAGGTCCTGTTTGCTGATGATTTTGAGGAGGGGGCGGATGTAGATGTTGAAGAGTGCAGGTGAAAGGGGTGATCCTTGCGGGACTCCGCATGTAATGGTCCGTGTTTCTGACGTGAGGCCTCCAAGTTTCACGGTCTGAGAGCGATTTTCTAGAAAAGATGCGAACCATGGTAGGGCAGAGTCTGAGTTTAGCGGCGGTAGGCTTTGTGCGACCTGTGGGCTGTAGATTGCCGACCCCTGCCTTACACATTAGCCATGTGTGGGGGAACTGTGTCAAACGCTTTTGCAAATTCCAAGTATACCACGTCCACTGCCACCCCACTGTCCAAGATTTTACTTACCTCCTCAAAAAAAGACAATAGATTTGTTTGACAACTTCTGTCTTTCATGAATCCATGCTGTCTGTTGCTTAAAATATAGTATATTTATTTATATTTATGTGGTCTTTTAATAAACTCTCCAGTATCTTCCCGACTATAGAAGTTAAACTAACAGCTCTATAGTTACTTGGTAAAGACTTTTTATCCCTTTTTAAATATAGGCAGCACATTGGCCTTACGTAATTCCAGTGGTACTATTCCCGTCAAGTGGCTTTGAAATGACAGAGCTCAATTCTTTTAGGATCCGTGGGTGGATGCCATCTGGTCCAGGTGCTTTATCCACCTTTATTCTGTATTTCTGAGCCATATAAATTTTGAGCCATTGTGGATCATTTGGGGCTGTGTCACTACCACCCCCATTATGGACATGAGCTCCCCCATGCTCCTTTGTATACACAGAGCTGAAGAAGGTATTTAGGTACTTGACCACCAGGCACGTAAACCCACTTAATAACCAGACCAATTTTCATCTTTTGGTGAGCTCACAATTTGAATGACAATTACTTAGTCATACAACATTGTACCCAAATGAAATTTTCGTCCTTTTTTTCACACAAATAGAGCTTTCTTTTGGTGGTATTTAATCACCGTTGTTTTTTTTTATTTTTTGCGCTATAAGAGAAAAAAGACTGAAAATTCTGTAAAAAAAATGTTTTTTTCTTTGTTTCTGTTATAAAATTTTGCAAATTTCGTATTTTTTCTTCATTCTTTTGCATAAATGTGAAAGATGAAGTTACGCCGAGTAAATAGATACCCAACATGTCACCCTTCAAAATTGCACACGCTCGTGGAATGGCGCCAAACTTTGCTACTTAAAAATCCCCATAGGCAATGTTGCAGGGTATTGTGGGGTATTGCAGAGTAGTGTGAGGTATTGCAGAGTAGTGTGGGGTATTGCAGAGTAGTGTGAGGTATTGCAGAGTAGTGTGGGGTATTGCAGAGTAGTGTGGGGTATTGCAGAGTATTGCACAGTATGGGTATGGAGTATTGCACAGTATGGGGCAGGGATGGCTGAGCAGGGATGGATGGCTGGCTGGATCTGTGACTGCATTTGTCACAGATCCAGCCCACAGCACTCGTGCTGCATCCGCTCTCTCCCCCCCCTCTCCTCTCACACTGTACCGTTCGGTACAGAGAGGGGAGGGAGGAACCGGCGTCATCACATGACGCCGGTTTGTTTACAAGTGATCGCTCCGTCATTGGAGCGATCACGTGGTAAACCGCCGCTATCACCCGGAGGACATTCCCTTGTGCGCGCCCCAGACGGCCCGCGGGAGCGCGTTTCTGGGAGGACGTCCATGGACGTCCTCCCAGAGTTAAGCAACCGCCTTGTAGACGTATATCGTCTATAGGGCGGTTAGTAAGTGGTTAATAAATTTAAATATATAAAGGAGTAGGAGGAGTGAGGGGATGTCACAGATGGGCTACGAGGAGTAACGGCAAGTCTTTAATCAGTTTGTGCTGGAATATTGGAATGATATTTTACAAGTGTTTTTAATGTGAGTGCAATACATAGTTGTAATAAAATCTCTAGATTAAGGCTTACCTGTAGGTGCAAGCAATATCTCTTTAACCTACTTAATTATGCCGAATAGAATGTTAAATACATGTTTTTAGGGTGAACCTCCACTTTAAAGTATATATGTATTATCTTTTTATGCAGTATACTGTATTTAAATCCACCTCTAATTTTCTTCATTTTCACACTAGTGATGCCAAATTTCAAGCCTTTGTGCAATATTTAAAGTGTCGGGTACTCAGTCAGCAGTCGTGTCAATGGCAGTATACAAAGTGACCTAACCTGTCTTATTCGCAGAGAAAAGAATTACATTTTCCCATACTTCATATAAACAAGAGGGGTCATTAAACTGACATTCTGTGTGAGTCAGATAAACACATCTACACTCACTGAACAATACTGGAAATCCTGCACCGTCAAAATAAACCATTCACTTCTCGCCATTGTGATGTAAGGTGGTAACAGTGCAACAAACTACATCTCTGTATTTATATCTCAAGTCAATTCTTGTTAAGGTGATACGGAGTCAACATTGTGTTTTAAATATTTCCAGGAAATGGAGTTATATAGGTTCGTTTTCAAATCCATGCCAGGATAATGTGGCTTATTATTTCAGCTGTGATAATTGCTTACAGAACCTTACATATTAAAGTTTCAACTACTTTTGTAGACAATCTAACATGAAACAAGAAAAGCTGCTCCAGGTGAGTGAGTCTTTGGTTAATCCCCCCCCCCCCCCCAACACACACACACTAGTCAGGTGCTAGGCCAGCTCGCATGCTGTGTAACATGAAGAAACAATTCCAGGTGGCTGCACTTTTTATTGAAGCTTCATATGACAAGTGGTTGACAGATGGAGTAGGGGATAAAGAGGTAGATGTGTTTCGTGGAAATGTTAGCGCTTAGTCATTGACTAAGCCAGGAATGGACAAACTACGTATACAGCCCGGCGGACCTTTTAATCCGACCCCCCGAGTGCTGACTAACAAGTCTGTGTATGACCGCCACCGAGCTCCGCCGAGTGCCGAGCGCGGCCGAGAGACATTGTGGGTCCCGCCTTCTGGAGACTGCAGAGCCTATGATGGACGTCCCACTGCTCCAATCCCGGGACCGCAGGACGTGTGATGTCCATCATAGACGCTGCAAGCTCAGAAGGCGGAAATTACAATGCTGCCACATCCCTGCTGATCTCCCTGCTCGGCGCTCGGTTTGGCGCTCTCCTCCTCCTCGGCTCCTAAACCTCTTTGGCTCCTAAACCTCCTCTGGCAAATAGCTGCATGCATCTCTCTGACAGGCACATTGGACACGGCGGCGCCGCACACCCCACACCCCAGCTAGCTGCTGACAGTGCTGAGGTAGGTCAGTGATTTAATTAATCATGTCAGCAAATGTTAAATCCCTGTAATCCAAAGCTGGTACTAAATTATGTCTTGCCACTCTGTGCAATGGTGACCCCCATGCTAATATCTCATATTCTGTCAAGGTGGGGGACTCCCCCCACCTTGACAGAATAAGAGATAGTAGCATGGGGGTCAGTGATTGTGTATGTAGGTCATGTCTGTGCATGTAGGTCACGTTACTGCATGTAAAAGGGAGACCAACAACACTGTTCCCACTAAAATTCAAGGTATTATTTTATGAAAGAAATACATTGCATAAAAGTTTTGTAAAATAACTATTTTTATGCTTTTCTACCTTAAATTAATCTAAACATTTAATGTTACAAATTTAAATGTAATTTATTTTAATTTACACATACACACCGGCAATCTACTCTTGGTCTGGCCCCCGGGTTCAATATATGAACCCATTGCGGCCCTCGAGTCAAAAAGTTTGCCCACCCCTGGACTAAGCGCTAACATTTGCGCGAAACGCATCATTGGTATGGTAATGTGCAGATTATCTCTGTTTGTATGTTTCTTTTTTAAACACCTTTAAATAAGACATTTTATATCATGTAATTCTTGACATGAGCTTCTACCAGACATAAATTAATTTTTAGACAAGTTTTATGTATTAGAACAGAGAGACCATTTCCTACCTTTATATTTTACTGCCATATTTGCAAATAACTCCAAGAATGATAATGACACCGTATCCCCTGTAAATTAGAAAAGAAAATACTAGACATTGTAATACAGAAAACAACAGGTAATGTAAAGCTAAACAGGCAGATAAAAAATAAATAAATAAATAAATAACTGTATCCAGTTGAAGGATAAGTGCACTTTAAAACAAAGTGCATTCATCCTTTTTGCCCCTTTCCCCAGACCTAATCTATTCAAACACTGTAAGATTGCTCTCGTACAGCCCACAGGAAAAATCACTTGATTCTGCTATCCACAAAAAAAAAAATCTTTCCTGATGGCTACTGTATTCTGATAGCGGGTGGCTGCATCTGACTGGATTGTATGATCAACAATTATTTGCCCAGCTCCTTTGATTTTCAGATTTAAGGATTTCAAACGGGAAGATGCTAATAGGGCCACCCACAGCTCAAATTTTGACCAGTTCATCAAGAACTGGTGGAAATCCGCTCTGTTTATGGCCATCTTTACACACAAAACTCTATAGGCAGCTTCTATTGCTTAGAATAGATGGCAATATGAAGATAGGAGAGAATGTGGGGGAGTTTTTTTTTAAAGTACATTAACATACAATGCAGAGACCAAGCCTGTACATCTTTAACCCTTTTTTTTTTTTAGGATAGAAAATGGGTAGCATCAAGTTTACAAGTGACAATGATGATCTGCCAGCACAGCAGAGGCAGGGTGAATTATGGCAAGCATTAGTTTCCAGCCCTTTCCTTAACATTACATAGAAGGGGATAGCCAATTTTTTTTTACAGAAAGCAAAAATGTAAACAGCAATTTTCTATCTATCTATCTATCTATCTATCTATCTATCTATCTATCTATCTATCTATCTATATATATATATATATATATTAGTGCTGTCAAGCGATTAAAATTTTTAATCGCGATTAATCGCATTAATGTCATAGTTAACACACGATTAATCGCGCGATTTTATATATGTATATATATGTATTTTTTTAGATTTTGATCACTTTTATTGCTGTCACAAGGAATGTAAACATCCCTTGTGACAGCAATAGGTGGTGACAGGTCCTCTTTATGGAGGGATCGGGGGTCTAAAAGACCTCCGAGCCCTCCTTTGCACTTCAAAGTATTCAGATCGCAGAAAACGGCGATTCTGAATACTGTGTACTTTTTTAAATCCGGCGCCATTGGCAGCCGAGAAACCCGGAAGTGACGTCATGACGCAGCTTCCGTGGTTTCAATGCGGAGACTGAATCAAAGCCGTTTACGGCTTAGTGTCAGTCTCCGCCTGGACACAGAAGGCGCCGGATGGAGGATCGGGTCTCCCGGTGGGACGGGAGGCCCGGTCAGAGCGGCGAAAGGCGGCGGGATGGGGGGGATGTCCCCTCCCGCTCCTCCGGCATAACAACCGAGCGGCTTTTAGCCGCATTGGTTGTTATGTTTGGATAGCCGATCGCCCGCTCTAAACAACGGTACCGGTATAACCCCCGAACGCCGCCTCGTTAATCGCGCGATAAAAAAATTGACGGCGTTAACATGGGTTTGCGTTAACGCCGTTAATAACGCGTTTAACTGACAGCACTAATATATATATATATATATATATATATATATATATATATATATATATATATATATAAAATATTATGATATATTAAAGGAACCTGTAACAAACATAAAGTGGGTGTGAAGTCCAACTTGGCTGAAAAAGTGGAAATCCCATCCTTTGTTCTCTCATTGCTCCTCTGCCTACCCTTTGCCCAGGTTAGGGGTATACTGCCACCTTCTCCTCTGATTTCTCCGAGTACCTCTTGTGTTATGAACACACAATTCCCCATTGCTGTCAAACATCGGGGAGCGCCATCCATGCATTTTTGTATAATAGCTTTTTGTGCTGTCATTTGTATCCTACTTGGCTGTCCATTCATTTATTCTCCCTGTGTGAAGGCTATTTCAATTAAATTGCTTACTCTGATCTTCTGTATGTGAATTTTCGATAAAAAATTTGGATAAGAAAAAGTGGAAATAAACTTTAAAGTGGAGTTCCACCCATAAATATAACATTACATCAGTAGTTTTAAAAAAATGTCATTAGTCCTTTACGGAAATTTTTTTTTTTTAGATGCCTTCAAAGTGTTGTTGCTAGGCAGAATAGTTAATCTTCCCACTTCCTGCACCTAGGTGCTTAAGCTTCCTAACCTACACCGCACAGACTCCTAGGAATGTAGTGGGTGTAACTTTCCAGGAGTCTGTGCACTCCCCAGTCTCAAAGAATCATGTGACTTGGACAGCACAGGTGCTGAAACCTGATCTGACACTGCTTGTGCAGCACTGAGCATGTGCGAGATTTGCAAGGCTGAAATCCAGGAAGTCATACATTCTGGCTTCATGATGCCCACACTTAAGATGGCCCCAGTCAATTTCTATTTTATAAAGTGTCTAAATGCTGTAACAACCTAACAAAACGGACCTTAGTTTACAGACTAACTTTACTAGAATACATTAGGCTTGTGTATTACAGGGGTATTTATATTTAAAAAGTGAAATTGTGGCCGGAACTCCGCTTTAAGTTGGTCACATTTGCTGCGAATTAAAAAAAAAAAAAAAAGCTATAGATTTTTCCTACACTGTAAATATACATATAAATGCAAACAGATGTTTAATTAATGATTGGTTAAAAATGATGAGATTTTTTGGTATTCAAATCTCCCACAGATTCCTAGAATGTGATGGATTCTGCGTTCCCTGCCTTCCTGACCTGCAATTATCAGAGGATGTACTTAGTCATGTAGCTATAACAGGAAATATATACAGATAATCCCATGAGCAGCTTACAGCTCTGTATAGGCAACTAAGCTGTGTGCAGCCACGGGCCCGGATTCAGAAAGAAGATACGACGGTGTATCTCCTGATACGCCGTCGTATCTCTGAGTCCGGCCGTCGTATCTATGCGACTGATTCATAGAATCAGGCGCATAGATATCCCTAAGATCAGACAGGTGTAAGTGACTTACATCGTCGGATCTTAGGCTGCAATCTCACGCTGGCCGCTAGGTGGCACTTCCGTTTGTATACGCAAGGAATATGCAAATGAGGAGTTACGCCGATTCAGAAGCGAACGACCGCCCGGCGCTTTTTTTTTTACGTCGTTTGCGTTCGGCTTTTTCCGGCGTATAGTTACCCCTGCTATATGCGGCGTATCCTATGTTAAGTATGGCCGTCGTTCCCGGGTCGAATTTAGAATTTTTTACGTTGTTTGCTAAGTCGTTCGCGAATACGGATGGACGTAATTTACGTTCACGTCGAAACCAATGACGTCCTAGCGACGTCATTTAGAGCAATGCACGCTGGGAAATTTGACGGACGACGCATGCGCAGTTCGTTCAGCGCGGGGACGCGCCTGATTTAAATTTTACACACCCCCTACCCGCGGAATTTGAATTCCGCCGGGGGATTTACGATACGCCGCCGCAAATTTACAGGCAAGTGCTTTCTGAATAAAGCACTTGCCTCAAAAACTTGCGGCGGCGTATCGTAAATGAGTGGATCTAAAGATCCGCTAACCTATCTGAATCTAGCCCCCTGTGTATAAAACTGCACTATGGACAACAAGCGTTGTTGCTCATAGCAACCTGTTACACTTCAGCAGAGTTCCAAAATGTCTCACTATTAGACCCAAAGCCCTTTGGCACTCATGTGACTGGCCGGCGGCGGCTGATTCTCGGCCACTCCCGCTCTACCTGTCAGATCGGGAAAGGGAGCAGCGGCCGGTCACGTGAGCATCAATCGATGTTAGGGAATACAGTATAGAACGGCATTTTTTTAAATAAAACATACACTGGAGACATTGCGTTCAGGAAGACAGGTGAGTGCCAGAAAATAAACAAATGGAGTTAGGACTGCTTTAATTGAACAAGCTGACATTAGAAGCTGATTTCTATAAAGAGCTGCACCAGATTTTGCACAATTTTTAGTAAATTAACCCCACTGTGTTGGTGTGTGCCGCAAAACAATGAGGCAGTTGGCATCTTATCACACAGCAACATATTGCAATGTGCTGGTGGAAGTGTATGTTAGGTAAATAGTGAAATATTGATGAAAAATTATGATGTGTATTTGAATTAAATAATTTACCTATTAATATCAACTATCAGTAGGAACTTTTAAAAGGAAAACTATATTCTTTTAACTGTTTTTTTTTTTCAGACACACATTTGAAAGTGAGCAGTGTAAAGCAGGCACTAAAATGCAAGGTCTGCTAAATACATCAGACCTCCCATCCCCAATCCCACACCCAGTCAGCATTAATGCTGTACAAAAAGTTAGAAAACAAATATCACAATTCTTCCAGCGAGATCCTTGCACTTATCTTACAAGAAGATGCTTTAGCACAGTTTGGGATTCTTGCTTTTTTTTTTACAAGGTCTTGCTGGAAGGATGGTGATGTTGCATTCAACTAGGCGCCTTAGGATTAATAGCAGTCGCCTTTTGTACAGTTTTGTCCTTTCTGAAAAACTCAATAAACATATCTTTAGAAAAAAAAATAGCAGCTGCCACTCAACCTGAAAGTCCACATAGGTCTGGTGCAAGCAGGGCCGCCATCAGGGGGGTACAGGCAGTACACCTGTAAGGGGCCCGGAGGGCAACCCCCCCCTTTTTTTTCGTCAGCACCCAAAGCCCCCCTGACCTCTAAGAGGCCCGGTGGTTCCCAGGGCCCCGGATGGCATTCCCCCTTTTTTATTTTTAATGTTCTGGGTTCGTTAGCACCCAAAGCCCCCCCTGACCTTAATTTGCGGTGACAGGCCCCCCAGCTTCTTGATGCCCCCCATTCTCAATATGCTTGCCCCCGCTTCTCAATTTGCGGTGGCGGCAGCACCCCCCCCCCCCCGGTTCTCTGCTCCAGGGGACCCATGCCTGGAGCTGTGTAAGGGGCCCCAAATTTTCTGATGGCGGCCCTGGGTGCAAGTGTGTGGTGCTCGGGAGGTTGCTGACAGCAACAGTAGCAAAATTAAGTTGCAAACTAGCACACGCTGGCGGGATCCCAATACTCCTTTATTTAACACAGGATTAAAGGATAAATTCACTTAAAAATATGTGCATTTATTATTTTGTTTTTAGGAGCCTGGAAAGTATTGCACCAGCAATCATCAGATCACCTGCAGACTGTCAGTGTGAGCTGCTTGCCCCGTACATCGTACAGCCAGGCAGTTTCACACTGACAGGAAGACTCAATTAACTACCACAGTGCTTAACAGTGCTGTGGTAGTTCATTGAGAACTACAAGCCAACAGCCGCAAAGGATGTTGGGGCTTTTACGTAATTCACACGCAGAACTCTGAATACTTACACGGCTGCGCTGTTTTCAAAAAGTGACAGCTAGTACAGGGAACTTCTCCCCGTACTGCTGTCACAGGGAGAGGAGGGGACGGTGAGTGGCTGCAGCAGTGGGAACATGTTACATGTTCCACCCTACAAACAGGTGGAACATGTAAAATGTTCCCAAAGGTGAACTTATCCTTTAAAAAAAAACTTGTTTACATGGTTTAGCCATGTGTGGGTCTTAATCCCTCCCTCCTATGATTAAGGCCCACACAGGGCTGAAACATGTAAGCAAATAAGGACAATTGTTTTTCGTAACCCTGTGTAAAATAAAGGAGTATTAGGATCCTGACAGCGTGTGTCGGTCTAAAATTTCATTTTGTCTTAACATTAATGCAACACTTTGGAATAATGTAACAAACGTAATCAAGCATCTGAAATCAGAAATGGATCGGCTGTTTAGATTAGTATGTACATACGTGAATGGGTGCCATAAACGTCACAAAGCTTTTTTCTGAAGACACCCCTCAGATGTATTATATGTGTTCTGTCATAGCTGAACTAACACAGAATTAAACACTCTGACATATATTTACACTGTCACGTCAATGATTCTATCTCCAGGAAGGAATGTATCTGGAAACTTACAGCTCATGTAAAAGAGAACGGCCGTGTGGCGAGGGCTGAGTGCAACCATCTTGAACATCTCATCTGTCATGGAAGGTACCAGCTGCAGTGGCAGGCTGCGATTTCTGTCTCTATATACGGCTTCCGCTACCTCATCATCCTGGACCTCTGCGGTTAGAAAAAAAAAGTATCAGAAACTTAAATATTTACAAGTCAATGACACATGTTTAAATACCAATCCCAAGGCAAAATATCAAGTAGCCATCTGTCAGTAAAGGAACATGTCAGGGGATGCCTTTATGTCTTATGAACTGGAATGGGTGGATGTCTAAATTAAACAAGACTTTTAAGTAAATAAGAAAAAAAGGGGAATTACAGAAAGAATAAAGCCAAAATAAGTTTCATTAAAATGGGAAACTGTTGGCATGGCTGGCAAGGGAGCAGATGCCTACGGCTAGTATCCTCCAAATATTAGATCGGACCGGGGCACTGCTAACTGACCCACGAGACATAATGAGTGCTTTGTTACACACTACTGGACACTGTATAGCTCTCGGGTGACGTACACAGCAGAGGATCTCCACGGGTATCTTGTGGACATTGATCTCGCTGTACTCACTGAGACCTATAGAAAAAACGGACTCTCTGATTACTCTACGGGAGGTGAAATGTGCTTTGGGCACCCTTAAATCAGGTAAGACCCTGGTCCAGATGGGATCCCTATGGAGTTCTATAAAACTTAAACAGAATAACTACTTCCTGGGTTACATTCCCTATTTCTGGGCACTTTGCACTCTGCCACCCTTCCAGACTCTATGAGTGGTGTGGTAAATGAGGTGATACCAAATACAGGGGAAAAAAAACGAACTATGCTCCTCATACCGCTCTATATCCCTGTTAAGTATTGTCAACAATCTTTGCCAATAGGCTTAATAAAGTTATCACAGCTCTAGTTCATCCAGATCAATATTGTTTTATGCCTGGTAGGAGCACAGATATCAATATCAGACGCCTTCACACGCATTTAACCTTGGCCACACAAGACCGCCCAGGGGTGGTAGCATCTTTAGATGCGGAGAAAGCATTTCATTCTGGGGAATGGGATTTTCTCTGGGTGGTTCTGGCCGGCTTTGGATTTGGGCCTGGATTCCTGTCATGGTTGCAGCTATTTGTAACTACTATATGCCAGGGTCCAAACTAATGACATTCTGTCCGACTCTTTTCCCTTGGGCAGAAGGAAATGGCAGTGTTGCCCTTTGTACCCGGGTCTGTCCGCTCTAGCCTTGGAGCCCTTGGCTATTTTGTTGCTGGCAGAGCTGGGGGTGAGGTGGATACCTGTGAATTCCATAATGGAAAAGTTGGCCCTGTACGCAGATGACGTGCTGTTGTTCCTGGAGGATGCATCGTCGTCCCTGCGTGTGGCACTGGCTAGATCCACCCTGCAGCTACCTACTAGTCCGGGTGGTCTGGCTTTGCCTAATTTTCAGCTAAAATACTGGGTGGCAGTCCTGGTTACGGTGAGGTGGTGGTTCTCTCAGCCTAGACAGAACTCAGCAGTAATCTTAGATGTAGCTATACAGGGCTCATATGCTGCCTTAAGCAATCTTGTTTTTAGAGGTCCCTGGGCCCATCTGTCTGTTACAGGCCCTATACAGGTACCCATTTGCGTGTGGGCCCAGGCCAGAGCACCTCACACCTTCTCTCCCCACGTCCCCCTATGGGGCAATCCAACCTTACTCCATCGTTACTCCCTTCCTGACTGACCCACAGCTGAGGGCAGTTAAAAACACGTTTTTCTGAGGGGAAGGTGAGGTATTTTGAAAATATGTGGCGCAAATATTCCCTCCCGCACAATATGCTATTTAGATATTTGCAGCTTAAACACACTTTATGTGCCCAATTCCCTGAATCACTTGTGCTGGAGTCAGATGAAATGTCTCCTTACCTCACAGGTGATGGGACAGCCTCTTTGTATCTTTGCCTATCCTTGGCCCATGACACTATGGCCACCCATATTTTTCAGTGCTGGCGGAAAGATATCCATGAGCTTAGTGAGAAGGACTGGGACGACTGTGTGTCAAACTATGTAAGCTTGATTATCCTTGCTAAAGACCGCTTTATACAGCTCAAATTTTTGCATAGAGTATATTTTACCTCTCAACATTAAACTAATATATACCCTCAGGCTGACCCCAGATGTACGAAGTGTGCTGCCCCAGTTGGTGACTTTTTCCATGTCCGGTGCTTGTGCCATTCTAGAGCTCAGTTCTAAAAAACTCTCAGTCAATTATGCGATCTCCCACTACATAGTGAACCCTTGTTTGCTTTGTTAGGCCACATGGAGGATGTGGAAGCAGATCGTTATACCAAGCTGTTTCTCACTTATGCCCTGTTTTATGCAAAACCAGAGATTCTCCTGTGCTGGAAATATTCCACACCCCCAACAATAGAAATGTGGAGCAAAACTATCAACTCAGTTACCCCCCTTTACAAAATTACATTTGAGAGCAGGAATTGCCCCCAAAAGTTTGACAAGGTGTGGTCAACATGGATAGATGCATATGGAAGGAACGTATAGATGGCGTATGAGAGGTTGTTTAGGGTGCCTCTCCCCCCCCCCTCCGTGTTTTCATCCCTTCCCTTCCCTTTTCCCTGCTCCCACCCCCTTTTAATATCCTGGACGCTTTCTGGCAGCCAATTTCTTGAAATGCTGCTGCTTTGCTGCTAAACCCCCCTCCTGCCGCTGCAAGTATTAAAACAGGTCAGATGGCTGGAATACCTGGTCCCCCGTCAGCACAGGCCCCTGCTACTGTCTCACAATTGTCTAAAATGTCATTGTATGCTGTAGCACTAAGAGCCTATGTTGAAGTAAGTCAAAGTCGGCAAAGGTCAAATGCATGTTAAATGCACCTGTCAATGAATTTTGAACGATATCAAAAGGTCTCAACTGATGTCAAACTGATACTGACATAAGGCCAAAGCCTACGGACACAAATCATAACAGTACCCATGAACTCATCATTTGCAGGTATATCCACAAACTTTTGACAGTATAGTGTATTACAATTATTGCCCTTCAAATTCAGAAATATTTTCTTGAGCTTTTATACATATATCCAGGCATGTCCTATATGTTTCTTTTTGTGTGGATATATGTGAATAAAGCACAAGATAATATTTCAAAAACTGATAGTGAAGTTACACTTTTTAATACAAACATTACCGGGGTCAGCAGTATTGTCTTCCATTTTCTCCGCTGCGTCTTCTTTAGTTGTGACATGTAGAAGATTCTGAATTTGTTGAATGTCCTCTAACTTCATGTATTTCACTGGAGAATTCTGAAAACAAAGAAAAAGATAATCGGGAGTTATGGGAAGTAAAAATTGTGCAACCCACATAACTCTTCAGCCCATCCAAAACTTACATTTCAGATTTTGGATGGATCCCAAAGGGTTGATGATTCAATCTACCAGACTCCACCTTTACCTGACACTTCACTATTACATTGACTGGCGTTTAAAGTGTATCTAAAAACAGAGGGCCAGATTCTCATAGAATCGGCGGCGGCGTAGTGTAAGCCATTTACACCACGCCGCCGCAATTTACTGGAGCAAGTGCCGTATTCGCAAAGCACTTGCTCCGTAATTTGCGGTGGCGTAGTGTAAATGGCCCGGCGTATGGCCGCGTAATTCAAAAGGGGCGGCTTGTATTTAAGTTAAGCGCGCCCCCGCGCCGATCGAACTGCGCATGCGCCGCCGTAAAAATAGCCCAGTGCGCATGCTCCAGCTTACGATGCAAAACGTCAATGAAGCCGACGTGAACGTCATTGATGTAAAGTCCTATTCGCGAACGACTTAGTAAAACGACGTAACCGACGGAAAAAGACAACGCTGACCCGACGCCATACTTAACATGGCATACGGCGGACTGGCGTAAGGTTACCCCTTGTAACGGACACATGCATGCTGCCGGGACAGTTATGATCTTCGTGCAGGGGGACTACAAGGAACTGCATGGCTTGTCACAAGTGGATGTACCACATTGTATTCTGAGCTCAAAGGGTTAATTGGACAAGTCTCTTTTCATTGCTGAATGCTAATGTTCCCTTCGCATAGATAATGAACTCTCTCTTGTGTGCAGGTAAACAGCCCCCCTGTGAGGTGTATGCTGATGGGGATTATGTGTGAGTGATAATTGTTTTAAAGGTTAATTGAATTCTATTGAGAAAGGAATGTGCCTGGCCAGGAAATGTTAAGTGGGGTGCGGTGCCGAAGCGGCTAGAAACTGGCCAAGTGATTAATTCAAGGAGATGTCATTGTTCTTGTAACAGTTGTAACCAGATATAAGCAGGTGAAATATGCCAAATAAAGTCAGTCTGCTTGACTCTGCAAACGTAGCACGTCTCGTTTCTTGAAAGGGCGTTCGATGGGATATACCGGCGGTACTTGCATATCGCAGCTTGCCAGGGAAAAGGACGTCTCCAACGGCTGAGACCCTCACACCAGTGGGTAGCCGTTACATTGGTTGGCAGCGGTGGGATGGTCCTTTTATCCAAAGAGCAAGTGCTGAATGGAGTCGCAGTACGCCAGGCTGAAAAGATCCACACTGAAAGATTTATTAGAGAGTCGTGGTAGGAGCGCCAGCAACAGACCACGGAGGGAGCTGATAGCTGACCTGCTGGAGCTGGACGAAATGGATGGATCCATGGAAGGAACTGAGCCCCTTGCACCGGTCAGCAAAGAAGATGTAATTACTGGGATTGTACAGCGGAGATTATCCTTGTATCCAGAAACGTCCGTGGAACTAATCAACCAGCTGTTTCGGGAAGCAAGGGAAGAGATACAAACGAAGAGGGGACAAGAACTGAAACTGGTAAGAGCGAAACAGCCCATTACACCTGCAGTTCCTACCCCCCCACCTGCTGCTACAGGAAAGAAAATACCGTTCACTGCATTTAAAGCTTTTGTAGAAAGTGAGGAGGAAATCGATGGATATTTGGCGGACTTTGAGAGGCAGTGCTCACTACACCAGGTACCACCAGACCAATGGGTCACTATTTTGTCGGGGAAATTGTCGGGCAAAGCCAATGAAGCCTTTCGGGCTCTCGCTCCAGAGGATATTTTACAATATCAGCAAGTTAAAAAGGCGTTGCTAACCCGATATGCCGTACCGCCAGAAGCCTACCGCCGGCGCTTCCGGGAGTCCAAGAAGATGGCTGTGGACTCCCACATGGAATGGGCCAACCAGTTACAAAGGGTGGCATCCCTTTGGGTCCAAGGGTGCAAGGCCAACACCGGGGAGGAAGTATTGCAGCTGTTCCTAATGGAACATTTCTTCCAAGACCTGGCCGCAAACATACAAGACTGGGTACGAGATCGCCGTCCCGCTAACTTAAACGAGGCGGCTCGGCTAGCAGATGAGTACGCGGAAACAAGGAAAGTAAGCCAGGGTACTACACGGCTGGCTCATAAGGTAGAACCGCGTACTCCAACCGTCACCCCACGCCCAGAGTTTCGGGCTCCAGTCCCACCACATCCTCAGGGGCCTAGCAACTACCCCCGGGATTCGCCTAGGGTGACGTGCCATCACTGCAGCGACACGGGACATATTGCTCGTTATTGCCCTTTGAGAGCTACAAATAACAATTGGAGACGCACAACACCCAACACAGAGGTCACTCCATCACGTCCCTCTGCGGCCCACTGCCTGGAGACCGAGGGGGGCCCGGAGGAATGTCTGGGAATTTGGTATGAGGCAGACCCAATACAAGCGGCCTCTCCGGATAACCGTCAGCATCACCGTCAGGAGGTACGGGTGAATGGACAAGTAGCACAAGGCTTAAGAGATTCCGGGACTACTATCACTCTGATTCAAAAACATCTGGTAAAGCCAGAGAACGTGTCCACTCGCACAGTTGCCGTCCGGGTCGCAGGGGGTGCTGTATTTCGCGTACCCACCACCCGGGTGCACTTAGACTGGGGAGCCGGGTCAGGAAAGACCACAGTTGGTATCATGGACAACCTACCTGCCGAGGTGGTGCTGGGCAACGACATTGGCCCTCTGACTTCGGCTTATTTACCTACACCTGCTGCTGCTTGTCCCGTGACCACCCGCGTTGCTGGAATCAACCCGCTTGCTGCTGAGAACCGGGTAAGACTACCTTCCCCGACATGTACTGTAGATCCGGCACAATATCACAGTCTAAAATGGGAATGTGACAAGTTGGCCAGTGAGAAATCAGAGATGCAACAACACTATGTCATGTATTATGAGATGTCCCGTGGCTTGAACATTGAAATGCACAAACAGGCGGAAATTGTCAGAAGATTAAATGGGATTTGCATCCAGGTGGTGCCGTATCTGTCCCAAGAGCATCAGCAACAGGTTTTGGGAGCCATTGAGAGAGCAAAGCAAGTGACTGTTCCAGAATTGAATTCTATTCTTCACCGTCACCATCAGCTACCGACCTGGTAAGCCAATGAAAAGGCCGACGGACTGTCCAGGCAAACGGAACTTTTACCCTAACAGCAGACCGGACATCCCCAAGTTGATCCGAAAAGGATCAATTCCGGGTCTGCCGGAGTGTTCCACAAAGGGGGAGTAGTGTAACGGACACATGCATGCTGCCGGGACAGTTATGATCTTCGTGCAGGGGGACTACAAGGAACTGCATGGCTTGTCACAAGTGGATGTACCACATTGTATTCTGAGCTCAAAGGGTTAATTGGACAAGTCTCTTTTCATTGCTGAATGCTAATGTTCCCTTCGCATAGATAATGAACTCTCTCTTGTGTGCAGGTAAACAGCCCCCCTGTGAGGTGTATGCTGATGGGGATTATGTGTGAGTGATAATTGTTTTAAAGGTTAATTGAATTCTATTGAGAAAGGAATGTGCCTGGCCAGGAAATGTTAAGTGGGGTGCGGTGCCGAAGCGGCTAGAAACTGGCCAATTGATTAATTCAAGGAGATGTCATTGTTCTTGTAACAGTTGTAACCAGATATAAGCAGGTGAAATATGCCAAATAAAGTCAGTCTGCTTGACTCTGCAAACGTAGCACGTCTCGTTTCTTGAAAGGGCGTTCGATGGGATATACCGGCGGTACTTGCATATCGCAGCTTGCCAGGGAAAAGGACGTCTCCAACGGCTGAGACCCTCACACCAGTGGGTAGCCGTTACACCCCTCATATAGCAGGGGTAATCTTACGCTTACGGAAACAACGTAAATGTTGACAAGGCGGCGCAAAATCGTTCGGGAATCGGCGTATCAGGCTCATTTGCATAGTCAAATGAGAAATGCACGTAAACGCCACCTATCGGCCAACGTAGAATTACATCTAAGATCCGACGGTGTAAGTGACTTACACCTGTCGGATCTACGCCGTATCTATGCGAAAATGATTCTAGGAATCAGACGCATAGATACCCGGGGCCAAAAACAGAGATATGACGGTGTATCTTGAGATACACCGTCGTATCTCTTCTGAGAATCTGGCCCAGAAATTTTATATATTGCAGCTCACCAGTCCTTGTGGTGGATGCATTCGTTTTCCTGTGTTTTAGGCTAAGAACATTTTTAGAAAGCACAGAAAATATCTGTTGATCTTACCAGAAATGTCATGCGCTTGTCCCATCCTCAGAGTTGAAAAGAAATAGACAGATACTTAAATATCTACATTAGTCCCTCTTGTAGTTACCTTTACACCAGTGTTAATTTTGATGTCAAAAAAGTCATTTTATTTTTATTCATAGTCTTTTCACTAAAATGCCATTTTAGTTGTTGTCATATTTTAGTCATCTGAATTCTTTTAGTCGTATTTTAGTCAACTAAAATCTCCAGAGTTTAGTTAAAAAATGAGGTCCCTTGCTTGTTCACTTCCTGTTGGGGCGATCCTCAGGACCATGACCCGATATAAACATGAAGCAAAACCTACCACGCACCAGATAACTCCACCATCAGGAACTCTGATAAATAATGGTTAGTGCTTAGACTCCGCACCTCAGGTGACCCCTCATCCACCAGGATGACCTGCTTCTATACCTATCATACTGGTCGGTGGGAGCCTCTCTATAGATACTGGTTTCTGAGCCTGACCCCTGACTGTGACAATAAATAGTTTTCACTGCCAATTAAGGGTTGTTCATGCATTCTATGCATTAGGGTGAAAAACCTTCTGTAGTGCAGCAGCCCCCCAGAGCCCCCCTTTTAATTACCTTAGCCTGATCGTTCCATCGATGGGGACGAGCCCAGACAGTGTCTCGGGTCCTCATTGGATAGAGTGATAACAGCAGGAGCCGTTGGCTCCCACTGCCGTAAATCAAATCCAATGACACGGGAACCTGGGACGGGGCCGAGTCCTGCTGTCTGTGTCAATGAACGCAGCCGAAGGACTCTGGAGTACGCCCGCACAAGTGCCCCCTTGGAAAGTGGCTCTCCGAGGGGGCACTGGAGAAAAGGAGGAGCAAGAAGCGCCGCTGAGGGACCCCAGAAAAGGAGGATTGGGGCCACTCTGTGCAAAACCCTTGCACAGAGCATGTAAGTATGACATGTTTGTAATAAAGGGGTTGTAAGGTTGTTGTTTTTTTTTTTTTTAACAGACAGGTTGCTGACCCGGTATTCTCCCCCTCTCTACATTCTCCACCGATGCATATCAGCATTAACTGTGGCTACATAACACAACTGCAACTGTACAATTGTCTCTAAGCTGCTTTATAATTGCCAAAAAATGCTTCCTATGTTGTACTAGTCTGTATTGGATTCTAATGGCTGTACCAATAATGCAAGTACCTCTTTTATCTTGGTAGTCCTTTGACCTGCTTTTCATTGTATTTATGTCTTAATACTCAATAGATTTTATTCTTTTAAAAAAATGGGGCATTTAAACCCCAAATAAAAAAGTTCCCCCTCCTTATTTACACCAGTTTGGATTATTATTATACAGGATTTATATAGCGCCAACAGTTTGCGCAGCACTTTAAAAGATGAGGGCAGACAGTACAGTTACAAAACAATTCAATACAGGAGGAATCAGAGGGCCCTGCTCTTTAGAGCTTACAATCTAGGTGTGAACTGACATGTCTGCATTGGTGCTTACCTCTTCTGCTCTTTTTATTCCCACATTACTATCAGGAGAAATTTGAACACCAACCTTCTCCCTGCAGGAAACAAATCAGAACAACATGAGTGCAGGAAAATGATATCTCCTAAACCTGTACAGTTTGTGCAGTGTTAGTTTTCCACCACACATAGTGTTTTGCTTTTAGGCCAAAATGTTACATTTTGGTCTCATCTGACCAGAGCACCCTTTTCCGCATGTTTGCTGTGCCCCCCACATGGCTTCTTACAAACCGCAAATTGGACATATTATGGCTTTCTTTCAACAATGGCTTTCTTCTTGCCACTCTTGTACACACGCTCAGAATTTCCAACAACAAATGTTCGAAGGGAGCTTTTAGTCGGAAATTCCGACCGTATGTAGGCCCCATCGGACATTTGTTGTCGGAATTTCACAATAAAATTGAGTTTGACACTCCTGGTCTATGTAAACCCTAACAATGGACTTCTTGTTAAACTTGCTGATCCTGCCAGAAATCCAGATAGCTGATAACTTCCTGTCTGCTCGACCTCTGCTAAATTATGTCAGTTAGCATTATGCTCTGCTATGTTTGTGGACTGCAAAACACCTCCCTCCAAGTTATGAAGAAGAGCAGCCGGGGAAGTGATATATGTACTATTGCCTTAAAGCAGTGGTTCTCAACCTGGGGGTCGATCGACGATTTGCCAGGGGTCATAGAATCCTGGGCTGTTCCTGAAGCCCGCACTGCTCTCCTAGCCTTTTCGCAGCCACCCAGCAGGGCTGTCCCTGGAGCCTGTGGCCACCCACTCAGCCTCTTTGCAGCTGTTCATTCAGTTCACAGCATAGTGGGGAGAAGAGACTCAAGGTCAGCTGACTGGTGAGGAATGTGAAGTGGGAGGGGCTGAAGGAGACCCTATCTCCTGATTTAGGCATAGGTGTCACTGCTACGAGAGACACCACAAAGACACAGTGAATCCGGGGAGACAGTGAGTAACACTCCCTATGAATATAGTTGCCATTAAAAGTCCCTACTACAGTTCTCAGATCAGCAGGTGACCTTGATCAAGAGCACCTAAGTTGGCTGATCAGAACTCCCCCCCAGCACTGGCACTGACCCCAACCCCCACCAGCACTGCCACTCATCCCTTTCTACCCCCCCCCCCCCCCACACCAAGGAGTAAGAGAAGGAATACAAATAGAGAAGACATGGAAGGGAGAGGAAAAGAGGGGGAGGAAAAAATGAGAGAAAGAATAAGAGAGAGAGGGATGGTGGGGGGGAACAAGAAATTAGCATAGAGAGATAAAAGGGAAAGAAAGGAGAACAAAGATAAAAAGAGTGGCTTATCCCAAAATGTACCATAAGGGGTTTTAATACTGTATGAGTGGAGGGGACTCAGGGAGCGCTAAATGTCCATGGGTTAGGGGTGCAAATTACTTGTCTTGCCTTGGGTGCTGACAACGCAAGCTATGAAAATAATTTTACTATTAGGGGTCCCCACAACTTGGGAAATTTTATCAAGGGGTAACGGCAATAGAAAGGTTGAGAACCACTGCCTTAGAGTGACAATGCTACTCCTTTTATAGACACAGTGCAGTTTGTGTTGTCTATCTAAAATAGGAAGTGTGCTACTGGCAGGATCACTAGGTGAACATAAGGGGGAAAAAACATGAAAATAGAAAAGCAATGCAGGCACTGGTAAGCTGTAATATATTATTTTGCTTTTGGGTTTACAATGTTTTGCCGCTGTATCATACCTGAGTAATATGGCAACACCAGCTTTCCCCAGAAGTTGCCGGGCCACTTCTTCTGCTGTCTCCAAATCAGCATCATATGTCTCCTGCTGGCTGACAATGAAGATAACGGGAAGGCCGAGCTGGAGGTGAACACTTGTGAACTTATCCGGATCTCCGGAAACTTCGCCCTGGAAATACACAGACATCATTTATTTATAAGGTTTAAATGTGCTGGATCACAGCCTTTCATGTAAACCCTCGTCATCCTGTTCTTCAAATGATTATTTTTTATCATAAGAGACCTGGTTGATTTCTTTAAAGCGCTAAAATTGGGAACAGCTACCAAAACAGGTCATGTACTAACAAAATATTACTAAGGAACTCAACACTATACTATGGAGGGATGATTCAGGGCCTTTCACACTGATACATTTTTCCTGTTTTTTTTTCCTCTCATATGGTACTTTGCACACCGTTGTGTTACAGGTGCAGTGCGTTTTGAAAAGACCTGCATGCTGCATTAGTGGTTCGGTAAAAACGCAGCTTCCCATTGAAATGAATGGAAATTGTAGAAAAATGCACTTTTGGTGCGTTTTTCAGTCGCATGTCCATTTTTCACAGGTGCAGGCAACCCAAAAATGCACAGCAAACGCATGTGAAGCACAACAAAACCACAATTTTGCTACATAGCTGTGTGAATGAATGATGCGGCTGTGTGGGCAGAAGCTTCTCCCCGTACTGCTGCCACGTGGGGGGGGGGGGGCATGTTACATGTTCCTAAAGGTGAACCTTTCCTTTAAGCTGCACAAATCTAGTGTGAAGACTATACAGCACAGTGCAGGTTCTTCTTCTTCTGACATTTGGGCTATCCAACATTCTCCGAGATCTGACCAGAAGGGAGATGACACCACCCTCGCCTAGGTGCTGTGGAAGGAAATTGATAAAGGTGAGTATATTATTTAAAGGAGTTGTAAAGGCAGAATGTTTTATATCTTAATGTATTGTATGCATTAAGATCAAAAACCATCTGTGTGTAGCAGCTCCTGAAGCACCTCTAATTACTTACCTGCGCCCCATCGCTCTCCAGCGATGTCCACGAGTGTGTAATCCTCCTGACTGGCTGAGACACAGCAGCGGCGCCATTGGCAGCCAATCAGGAGACAGAGGGGGCAGGGCCAGGTCCGGGCTCCGTGTCTGAATGGATACACGGAGCTCTGGTGCCCCCATAGAGAGCTGCTGGCTGAGGGGGCACTTGATACTCGATTGCACATTCAATATGGTTCATCTTTAGCGCATTGCACTTTTTAGATTTATCACTTGCACATAGCGTCAGCATCTGTTATATATTATGACCATAGCACAGTAATTTTTTAAGATATTTTCCTATTATTAAGCCCAGGTTCACACTGGGTATGATTTGGTACGATTTGAGATGCGATTTCACATGTCAAATCGCATCTCAAATCGGCGGCATTTGCCGGCAATGGCACCGTCCTAATCGGTGCGACGCTGCATCTGTGGCGCTGCACCGATTTTAAAAAGTAGTTCCTGTACTACTTTTTGCGATTTCGGGCCGCGATTTACATTGACATCTGTGCAGAAACCTGCACAGATGTCTCTTAAATCGCGGCCGAAATCAGGACTGTCAGCGGGAGTGAAATCGTGCGAGTTCAGCTGAACTTACACAGCTTCACTCCCGCAGCCCAGTGTGGACCTGGGCTTAAAGTCAGCAGCTACATTATTTGTAGCTGCTGACTCTTAATTTTTAATTTCTAGGGCAGTGTTTCTCAATTTCAGTCCTCAAGGCGCACCAACAGGTCATGTTTTCAGGCTTTCCATTATTTTGCACAGGTGATTTGATCAGTTTCACTGCCTTAGAAATTACCACAGCCGTTTCATCTGAGGGAAATCCTGAAAACATGACCTGTTGGAGCGCCTTGAGGACTGGAATTGAAAAACACTGTTCTTGGGCAGGGGTCTCCAAACATTCTGAACAAATGGCCTGTTTATTGTCCTTCAGACTCTAGGAGGGCTAGACTGTGGCCAGCATGAGTGGAAATTTTCCTGCCATTAGAGGGAGTAAACATCTGGTATTAGGTGGAGGAATGGTGCACCATCATTGGTATCATAGGGAGAAGTAGTGCCCCATTAGTGGTGTCATTGGGAGAAATGGTGCTCCATTGTCAGCGTCAGATGGCAGAATAGTGTCTCGTATCAGTGGAAAAAATTGTGCCCCAAGGGCCAGGTAAAGGCAGGCAAAGGGCCGCATCTGGCCCTTGGGCCGCAGTTTGAAGACCTCTGTTCTAGGTTAAGGCCTCATGTACACCGCTTACTGGTAACTCGCATTTAGCAGCATTTCGTTTACAGACGTTTTTAATTTTAACCAAAAAAAATGAAAAATTCAAACGCTTCTAGACGCAAACGTGGCTAAACGAAGCAATGAAAGCGCAGCTAAACGGACGTTTTTAGATGCCGGTTTCTAGGTGTCAAGTTAAATCATTCAGGAGAGGTGGAACAACGTCCCGTGTATATGAAGCCTAAAGAACCCCTTATAAATAAATAATGCGCTGTGCTCAAACTTACCACCAGGGGGAGCCCCATGACTTTTAGGAAGCGGTGGATGTTGATGGTTGTCAGAGGTTGCGCCATGATCGTCTGGTGACATTTCTGTCTCACACTCATCGCTGACTTACAGTGGTTGAAGACAAGCTTGGCTGATACCTGGCTGGGCTCCTCTGTGCTATATATTTAAACCATACAAAATATAGTTAGTACCTTGCAGAAAATGTTAAATGATGTATTAATGAATACAGAGCTATCAGCATTCTTCTTTTGTCAGCACATGAACTGATTGGCTTCTTTCTCTCACGCTCCAGCTAGGCTGTAAGGGCCTGCAAGAGTCTCAAAGGGGTTGTACCCTTGTGTTAAAAAATAAAATAAAACAAACACGCCTTGTTTTGCACAGAGCAGCCCCGATCCTCCTCTTCTGGGATGCCCCCGCGAGCGCTCCAAGTCCCTCCTCTTCATCGGGTGCCCCCCCACGGTAAGAGTATTCCCTGGGGGCACACGTGCGGGCTCGCTCCCGAATCCCGCCTGTGCGTCCATTGACACAGACAGCGGGATTCTACCCCAAGCCCCGCATCACTGTATTCGATTGACAGCAGCAGGAGCCAATGGCGATGTCCGCCGGCGACCCGCGGTCTCTCCTCAGAGAGATAGAACAGGGATCTGTCAATGTAAACAGAAAGATCCCCGTTTTGTCAGGGAAGTAGCGAAAGATCTGCTGTTCCCCCCACAGTTAGAAACACCTCCCTAGGGAACACTTAACCCCATTCATCGCCCCCTAGTGTTAACCCCTTTCCTACCAGTGACATTTATACAGTAATCAGTGCCCATTTATAGCATGATCCCAAAAAAGTGTCCAATCTGTCTGCCGCAATGTCGCAGTCCCACTAAAAATCGCTGAGCATGCCATTACTAGTAAAAAAATAATAATACTAAAAATGCCATAAGTATATCGCCCATTTTGTAGACGCTATAACTTTTGTGCAAACCAATCAATATACGCTTATTGTTTTTTTTTTTTACAATAGTTGAAGACAAGCTTGGCTGATACCTGGCTGGGCTCCTCTGTGCTATAAAAATATGTAGCAGAATACATATTGGCCTAAAGTGATGAACAAATTAGTTTTCTTTTATTTATTTATTAGCAAAAAGTAAAAAATATATATATATTTTTTTTAATTGTTTCTCTTTTTTTGTTTATTATAGCAACACGTTAAAAATCTAGGCCCGGATTCACGCAGCACTTACGCCGACGTATCTCAAGATACGCCGCGTAAGTGCACATATGCGCAGTCGTATCTATGCGCCTGACTTTGAAAGCAAGATACGCCTGTAAATAGGCTTCATCCGACCGACGAAAGTTTCCTACGCCGTCGTATCGTGGGCGCATATTTACGCTGGCCGCAAGGGGCGCTCCCATTCATTTACGATTCGAATATGCAAATGAGTGAGATACGCCGATTCACGAACGTACTTGCGCCCGGCGCATTAATATACGCGGTTTACGTAAGTCGTACGTCCGGCGTAAAGTTATTCCCCATCTATGAAGCGCAACTCATGCAAAGGTATGGACCAGGGAACAGCCGTCGTATTTTACGTTGTTTACGTAGTAGTACGTGAATAGGGCTGGGCGTAGGTTACGTTCACGTCGTAGGCAGTGATTCGATGTATCTTAGGGAGTATTTTCGACGCGATTCTGAGCATGCGCACTGGGATGCGTCCACGGGACGGCGCATGCGCCGTTTGTTCGGCCCATCATTTGCATGGGGGTCACGCTTCATTTAAATGGATCACGCCCACTTCCACCTACTTTGAATTAGGCCAGCTTACGCCTACGAATTTACGTTACGCCGGCAAGTACTGGGAGCAAGTACTTTGTGAATACTGTGCTCGCCGCTCTGCGCTACGTCGGCGTAGCGTATATTCGATACGTTACGCCGGTATAACTATGCGCCGCTGTATGTGAATCCGGGCCATAGATTTTTTTTTCAAAATTGTTGTTCTTTTTTTATTTATAGCGTAAAAAACAAAAAAAAAAACGCAGAGATTATCAAATACCACCAAAAGAACTCTCTATTTGTAGGAACAAAAATTACATAAATTTTGATTATATACAGTCCCGCGCGACTGCGCAATTGTCAGTTAAAGCGACGCAGTGTCGTATCGTAAAAAGTGGCCTGGTCATTAAGGGGGCAAATCCTTCCGGGTCTGAATTGTTTAATTTAATAGTCAAGCTCATCTAAATCCATCTAAATCTGAAAGTCTAGCACTACCCACACCCAAACTGGCAATGCTGCTGTCCAAATGTGTCTCCACTGCTCATTCATCCAGAGTGGAGACACCCTAAGATGGAAAGTGTGTTACTGGCCAGATCACATAGAGAGAATAAAGGGGGAAAAAAAGAAATCTAATGCAGCCACCACATTTAATTAGTAAGCTGTAATATATTACATTTTGGTTTTTGGATTTAATACTGCTTTAAACACCAAAGCCAGCTGCTATGACTTTAAAACTAGAACAAAATGTACTGTCATTTCTATTTTTTTTTTTTAATTGGGTGTTTGGCATTAATGCAGATATTAATATAATTACTTGTTTTTAGCTTTCTATGCATTATAATTCAGGAAACACTTTTTCTTCCAGGAAAATGAATACAAAAAATGTGATTAAGTGGTTAAAAAGTCTCAAAAACAAGCGAAAGACATGAAAAAAACAATTATGAACTTTAAGCCTAGGTTCACACTGCTGCGAATTCAAAATCGCGGTAAAATGCGCGATTTTACCGCGATTTCGCGGCCGCGATTTTACTGCGATTTCGCGGCCGCAATTTCAGCCGCAATTTAATGTAAATCGCGGCCCGAAATCGCAAAAAGTAGTACAGGAACTACTTTTTGAAATCGTAGATGCGGCGTCGCACTGATTAGGACAGTGCCATTGCCGACAATTGCTGCCGATTTGAGATGCGATTTGACATGTCAAATCGCATCTCAAATCGTTCCAAATCGTACCCAGTGTGAACCAGGGCTAAACACAAATCCTTTTAACCAGCTCCATTTGTTTGCTTCAGAATATGATTTTTATTTTAGGATGAAGCAAGCATGACCTCTGCTGGACAACCGTGGAACACACACAGGGAAAAGAGCAACTTCCAGCAAAAGGGCAATCCTTTCATTGAACTGCAAATACACATCTGTGCTAAAGTCAGAAAGCTTGTTCAATGTACCCTAAAGCCCCACTCTAGCAGACATTCTTCAATTATTACGAGGGTTATATTTGTTGTCATGAAACTAACGTTTGTATCTGGTGGGAAGACTGTGACAGGGTAGGGTAGAGAATTGAATCTCTAAAAGTTAAAGGGGTTGTAAAGGTAAATTTTTTCCTAAATAGCTTCCTTTACCTTAGTGCAGTCCTCCTTCACTTACCTCATCCTTCCATTTTGCTTTTAAATGTCCTTATTTCTTCTAGGAAATCCTCACTTCCTGTTCTTCTGTCTGTAACTCCACACAGTAATGCGAGGCTTTCTCCCTGGTGTGGAGTGTCATGCTCGCCCCCTCCCCTGGACTACAGGAGAGTCAGGACGCCCACTAACACACAGCTCCTTTCTCTTTCTGCAACGTAGAGAGTGTCCTGACTCTCCTGTATTCCAAGGGAGGGGGCCGAGCACGACACTCCACACCAGGGAGAAAGCCTTGCATTACTGTGTGGAGTTACAGACAGAAGAACAGGAAGTGAGGATTTCTCAGAAGAAATAAGGACATTTAAAAGCAAAATGGAAGGATGAGGTAAGAGAAGGAGGACGGCACTAAGGTAAAGGAAGCTTTTTAGGGGGGAAAAAAATACGTTTACAACCCCTTTATTAAGTAGAGGGTAATATTATTACCGTATTTATCGGCGTATACCGCACATTTTTTTCCCCCTTAAAACAAGGGGAAAATCGTGGGTGCGCGATATACGCCGATACCCGCGCTCAGTTTGAATGCCTGGGCCAACATATACCAAGTGCAATACACTCGGCTACTTTCGGCCAGGCTCGGCTTCGCTCGTGCTCACGTATAAACGTCACAGAGCGTGAGCACGAGCGAAGCCGAGCCTGGCCGAATGTAGCCGAGGGTACTGCACGACGGTATATGCAGGCAGGGCCGGCCTTTGCGTTGTGCGGGTTGTGCGATCGCACAAGGCGCCTTGAACAATACGGGCGCCGTGCGGCTGTCACATCTCGCCAAGGCACTTGAGGGAAGGGACTGTGAAAAAAAAATGTGACAGACCACTCCCATCGCACGGGACCGCTGAGTTGAATGGGCGGGCCATCAGCTCTCCATAGAACATCGTATGCAGACTGCCTCCAAGCAGCAGCGTGAGTGTTCTCCCTGTCCCTGCTGCTCTGTGAGCTGGTTCCGCCCCCTCCACCTCTTACATCTCTCACTGCAAGTCAGTGCGATCTCATCTCTCCTCACATCCCTCGTTGCCACCCCTCACCCCCCTCACCTGTCCTCAGTCATGGCGGGGTCCGGCTGGAGATACATGCTTTTAAGCTGGAGCCAGAGAAGTTACTGCAAGCAAGTTCACCAAGAGATCAGATGCGGGGGGGGGGGGGGGATGTGGACTGTGGAGGGAGTTGGAGCATTCTAAAGTCCAGCCTGGACACTGACATGGCTGGGGGGGCTTCTATACATTGAGGGGGGCTGAGATTTCCCTGGACTCCCCCCTGTACTGGGAACATCCCATATGTGAGGAAGTGACAGGAACCCAGCATGGGAAAGGGGGAGTCCTGGACATGCTGGGACTTGTAGTGACTGTGTGGCAATCCCTAATTCAGTGCCACAAGAGGTTCAGATGAATGTGCTAAAAACATAAGGTACACCCATAACAGAGATCATTAGCACACTACTGGATTATATTACAACTAAGAACACCAGTGCTGCACATTATTAAAAATGTGCAAACAAAGCAGAATAAACTGATAAAAATAAAAAATTCCTTATATACAGATCAAATACATCAATAAAGTTCAAGTGAATGTGCACATAACAAATAAATACAACAAAACAACCTTAACCTACTGGATATTGCAACTAAAAGCACCAGTGCTGTAAAAAATCTTGATGTGAGGTGAGCTGTTAGTACATAAGGAGTGATCACACCGTCATATATGCATTTCTATCACCGCTGGGATCTGTTTGATGGATTTATTTGCTTGGACACATTGATGTGGGATGTGAAACACAAAAAAGGACACTTTATTGAGGAACTTTATTATCCTATGAAATATATTTGGTTTATCTATTTATTCACCATATTTGCACATATTTAGATGTTTTACAGCACTGGTGCATTTGGTTGCAGTACCCAGCAGGGGCATCTTATTTGGATATTGCTACTACATGAACTTTATCTGCATGTGGAATTATCTTGCTTTGTTTGCACAATTTTCTATATTTGCAGCACTGGTGCTTTTGGGTGCAATATCCAGTAGGGTACTATTGATTTTTATGTCTTATATATTTATTTGTTATTTGCCGCGTTGATCATCTATATAGAAAAAGGTATGTCCCACTAGCATTTTTAAAAAACAAACGCCGATTCTCATTCTACTAAATAGCCTAAATGCAATTAAATTTTTTTTTTTTTTTTTAGGTGAACCTCCACTTTAAGCATTGCACATAGCAAAACATGGCCTATCATGAAAGGGGGGTAAATCTTACAGAGGTCCAATTTTTTGCCCAGAGTTTATTTATACTTCAGGCAGTCTGTGATTGGTCTGTACTGGTACCATGTACCCCCGGCTATGTCTGCACCTCTGTCATATGGAAAACTCCTACAGAGGATCACTTCATGTTTGTGACACCCCAGGTTTATTGCCTGAAGTATAAATAAACTCTGGGCAAAAAAAATTCACGGTTTAACCACGTGACCTCTGGAAGATTTACCCCCCCCCCCTCCATGACAGGCCATTTTTTGCGATGTGCACTGCATAACTTAACAACTGCGTGGTCATGCGACGCTGTACACAAATACAATTTGTAATTTTTTTTTCTCTGTGATATTTGATCACCTCTGCGTTATTTTATTTTTTCCATGTTTTTTTTTTTTTTTTTTTTAACAAAAGACCAAATTTGAAAAAAAAAAAAATGTTTTACTTTCTGCTATATAACATATCCAATTTTTTAAACGTTTTTTCATAAATTTAGGCCAGGGGTCTCCAAGTTTTCTAAACAAAGGGCTGGTTTACTGTGCTTCAGGCTTCAGGAGGGCCAGACTGTGGCCATTTGGAGTACAAAATGTCCTGATGTCAGTGGGGAAAAAACAATGCTCCATCTTTGGTGTCAATGGGAGAAATTGTGCCCCATAATTGGTGTCAATGGGAGTAATGGTTGCCCCATAATCGGTGTTGTCAGGAGAAATTGTGTCCCATCATTGGTGTCATTGAGAGAAATTGTGCCCCATTATCGGTGTCATTGGATGAATTGTGCCCCATCATTGGTGGCAGTAGGAGGAATTGTACCCAAGGGCCGGAATAAAAGCAAGCAAAGGCCACATCTGGCTCCCTGGCCGCAGTTTGGAGACCTCTGATTTAGGTCAATGTTGTTGGTACAAAATATCCTAATAAGTGTCTACAAACTATGGGATATATTTATGGAATTTTTTTTTCTAGTAATGGCGGAGATCAGCGGCTTATAGCAGGGCTGCGATATTGTGACTGACAATCTGATACTTTGTGAGACCCAGTGACACTAATACAGTGATCACTGTACTAATGACACTGGCTGGCAAGGGGTTAATCATCTAGGGCAGGGGTCTCCAAACTTATTAAACAAAGGGCCAGTTTACTGTCCTTCAGACTTTAGGGGGCTGGACTGTGGCCACTGGAAATAGCAAAAATGTTCCGGTATCAGGAGTAAACAGGAGTAAAAAATGCCATGTTTTTTGGTGTCAGTAAGAGGAGGAATTGTGCCCCTTTGTTGGTGTTATTAGAAGGAAATTGGGCCCCATTGTTGGTGTCATTAGGAGGAATTGTGCCCCATTGTTGGTGTCATATGGAGGAATTGTGCCCCATAGTTGCTGTCATTAGGAGGCCTTGTGGCCCATTGTAGGTGTCATTAGGAGGAATTGTGGCCCATTTTTTATGTCACAAGATGAAATATTGCCCCAAGGGCTAGATAAAAGCAAGAAAAGGGCCACATCTGGCCCCTGGGCCGCAGTTTGGAGACCCCCTGATCTAGGGCAATTAAAGGCTTAACTGTTACTTGAGCGTTATTCGAGCGTTATTCAAGCAAAGCCTCATCTGCAATCCCAATGTGCTGGTAAAGCACCACTAAGACCCTAACGTTTTAGAATGTTTTTGCAGTGCCTCAGTGTGAAAGGGTAAGGCGTTTTTACAGCGCTTTCAATTCATTTCAATGGAGAGGGGCGTTTTTGGAGCGTCTTTTTTTCAGTGCCCAAAATCTGCTCCAAAGATGCTGCTTGCAGGACTCCGTGTGAAAGGTCCATTGAGACGCACTTAAATTGTCTGTTTGTTTATTAAAACAAATTATTTGTTACAAATATTTTTTTTCTCTTTGTGTATGTTTAGGTGACCAGGGGGCGAGGGGGTGAAGATGGGGGGGGGGGGCGCCACAAGATTAGCTCGCACAGGGCGCCTGAACACCTAAGGCCGGCCCTGTATGCAGGCATTCAAACTGAGCGTGGGAAGCGGCGATTCGACGGGTAACAGCGCGGGAGAACCCGGGAGGACACCACTGAAGCCGCAGACGGACGCCGGACCCGACGAGGAGGACACCACCGAAGCCACAGACGGACGCCGGACCCGACGAGGACACCACCGAAGCCGCAGATGGACGCCGGACCCGACGAGGAGGACACCACCGAAGCTGCAGGCGGATGCCGGACCCGACGAGGCCGCCGCGCAAGACACCAAAACTGTAAGTACTAAAATGTTTTTTTTACAGGAATGCGGGTCCACATTAGGGGTGCGCGCTATACGCCGGAGCGCGCAATACCCCGATAAATACGGTAATTCGATTTTAATATTTAATTTTTTTTTTAATAAAAGAATAAAAGTAAAGTCTTGGAAAAATACCTTGATGATGTAAAACTGAGATGGAGACAATAAATGAATAAAAATACTGAATAAGTCTCTCGCTAGAGTTTACTGAAGTGGTAATAAAAAGAAAAAAAGAAACTAACGTTTGTAGAAAGCAGTGAATACACCACACAAAAGATAACAGAGTCCAGAAAAGTTTTACTGAAATTGGCAAAAAAGAAAACCAACACGTTTCTGAGGTTTAGACAACCCCCCTTCATCAGGGCTAATATAGAATGGAAAATGGCTGGACTCAATAGGATATTGATGCCATTTCTATATACAGAATCAGGTATCAGCTAAACCAGCGGTCATCAATCCTGTCCTCAGGGACCACTAACAGGCCAGGTTTTATGTATTACTACGGGCTCTCGCGCAGGGGAGCCGACCTGCCGCCGTAAAATGACGGTGGCTGGTCGGCAAGTAGTTAACAGGAATTATGCAAATATAAAAATGTCTTAATAGGTGGGTGTCAGTTGGGAAGGCTGTATTTACTGTACATGCAGACCACCCTAAATAACACCCACGTGCGATGCTGAGCCTCCATAGTTTCAAAAACTGAAATTCAGTGAATGAAAGAGATGGACCAGGAACAATCAGGATAGATGATGCTGTATATCCTCCAGACAGAAAATGAGGTGGGCTCTATGGGCCAGATTCACGTAGAATCGCGGCGGCGTAACTTATCCTAGATAAGTTACACCGCCGCAATTTTTCATCGCAAGTGCCTGATTCACCAAGCACTTGCGATGAAAACTACGCCCGCGGCCTCCGGCGTAAGGCGGGCCAATTTAAATGGGCGTGTGCCATTTAAATTAGGCGCGCGCCCGCGCCGGACCTACCGCGCATGCTCCGTTTCCGAACTCCCGCCGTGCTTTGCGCGCCGTGACGTAATTTTTTTGAACGGCGACGCGCGTAGCGTACTTCCGTATTCCCGGACGGCTTACGCAAACGATGTTGATTTTTAAATTTCCACGCGGGAACGACGGCCATACTTTAGACAGCAATACACTTGCTGACTAAAGTTAAGGCACCAAAAAAAAAGTGTAACTTTGCGACGGGAAACTTGACTAGCGGCGACGTAGCGAACGCGAAAAACCATTGTGGATGCGCCGTAACTCCTAATTTGCATACCCGACGCTGGTTTACGACGCGAACTCCCCCCATCGGCGGCCGAGGTACTGCATCCTAAGATCCGACAGTGTAAAACAATTACACCTGTCGGATCTTAGGGATATCTATGCGTAACTGATTCTATGAATCAGCCGCATAGATAGAAACAGGGATACGACGGCTTATCAGCAGATACGCCTGCGTATCCCTTTTGTGAATCTGGCCCTATCTGTCTTGCTGCAGCTTTTAATTCCCATTGTGAGAAGCTCACAGTGTGCAGTGAAATCAGAAATAAGCATTTTCAGTACAAAGGAGGAGCCTGCACAACTGTATAAAACTGGGGGGAAGGCAGGGATGGACTGGCCATTGGGACTAAAGGGAGTTTCCCGGTGGGCCGATGGCTCGGTGGGCCGGCTTCAGTGACAGTGGACTGCCGCCCCCCTCCACTCCTCTATCTCTCCCTCCCGGCAGCGCTCACCTGGGGGGAACAAAGAAGCAGGGGAGGACCAGAGGAGCAGGGGGGATGACAGAGGAGCATGGGGGGGAGGGGACAGACAGCTGACTCAACAGCTATGGCCTGGGAGTTTCTCACTTCTGCCTAATCTGTCCCTTAAGGGGGGGGCACCAAACTGATTCTTTGCTACGGGTGAAATAATGTCTAGCTTCTCCACTGGTACTGCCTATAAGAGTACCAGTACCAGCCGTTCTACTCTAATAAAGTAGAAAGGCTAGTGGCTAGTGAAGGTAGAGAGGGGGGAGCTTGGGTGGCTGGGGGGGGGGGGGGGTGCGGAAGTTGTCTGGCGGCCAGGGGAGAGACCTGTCAAAGTGGGCCAGTCTGGATGAAGTCCAGGGCCAAATTTCTGTCCCAGTCCAGCCCTGGGGGAAGGCAGGAGTTCAGCTTTAATTTGGCTTTCCCACTCATTCCAATGCATTTTGTTAAAAATGGTGAAATCTCAAAGAAATTTCCAATGATATTCATAAAAATTTTCAGTAAAAAAACGTGCATACCTCATACTCTTCAATAAACTGGATTCTGTAGTCAGAACAAACTGGTGGTTTGACCCGTGTATGAAAACTGCTTCCATCACTGACCGATGCTCTGAAAGAAGAACAGATGAACAATAAGGGCCAAGTCACACTGAGGTGACAGATATTATACTGCATGGTAAAACGTGTCACCACAGGGACACACAGAAAACAATTGTTTTCTATGTGACCCATTCACACTGCAACACAGCGTGCTGCGACCTGAATAGCACTGCAATGTCAGGCAGCACAGCGCATCGCACTGCCTGATACTGCAGTGAATGAAGGGCGCATTTTGTACACTTCAAATAAAGCTGGTACAAAAAAAAGGGACAGTGCAATGTGCTAAATCATGCACCACACTGCCCCCTACCCAGCCGGAAATGCAGTCCTGTGCGGTTTCTTTTTCTGCATCAAAAATGCATGGAAAGTAGGTTATTTGGTCTTTAAAGTGGTTGTAAACCCACTTTTGTAAATAGCATACTAGCTCATTATGTAATACTCACTTTGGATTGAAGCCCCCGCTGCGGTGCCCGACACAGCACCGGCCGGCGACATGTCATCCCGGGGGTTGCTTCCGTGTATCTGGTGCTGTGATTGGCCAGAGACACGATAACTTCACTACAGCGCCTGTGTGCGGGACCTGCCGGTAACGACACAGTCACTGAAAGCAACGGCACGTACGTCCCATTGCTTCAGTGCGCGTGCCGCATGTCCCTGATTACATCGGCACATGCAAATACAGGGGGATATCTCCTAACCCGTGCAGGTTTAGGAGATATACAGGGTAGCTACAGGTAAGCCTTATTATAGGCTTACCTGTAGGAAAAAGTGTGTTTATAAGGGCTTACAACCACTTAAATGGGATAGTTCACACCAGTGCTTGCAGTTCCAGTGCATTCGTGTTCCAGAAAAAAGTAGAAGATGTTGCATTTTCCTGCACTGGACTGTACTGGAATGCTGTAAAAAGCATCAAAAATTCACCGGAACGCACTGGAACACACATGTCCCTATTTAGGTTTTGAGCCCTTTCACAATGCCAGCACCCGAAAAATGCTGGTAAAACGCCGCTAAAACTTCAAGCACTAGCAGGGTTCTTTTAACCCCTGCTAGTGGCCAAATAAAGGGTTAAAAGCGCCCACAAAGAGCCGCTGCCAAGGTGCTTAGCAAGCACTTCCCATTGATTTCAATAGGAAGGGGCGCTTTAGGAGCGGTGTATTCAACGCTCCCAAAGCGCTGCAAAGAAGCTGCTTACAGGACTTTTTTTGATGTCCTGCCAGCGCAGCGCCTCAGTATGAAAGCACTGGGATTGCAGATGAGGCTTCTTTCAGGAGCTTTACAGGCGCTATTTTTATCACTAAAGCGCCTGAAAAACACCTCCAGTGTGAAAGGGGTCTTAAGAAAAAAGAGGGGGGAAAAACGCACTGGACTGCTTCAAAAACGCACTGGAACGCATTGCAGAAAAGCATCTGGAATGACTTGAAATGCGCTTCTATGGTGTGAACTGCCCCTCAAGCTAAAACAGAAACTGAACCCAGGGATGAAAGAGCTGCAGAAACTAAACTTTCTTTCTAAAGTAAAATTGCAGTCAGATCAATTACCGTATTTATCGGCGTATAACGCACACTTTTTTCCCCTTAAAATCAGTGGAAAATCGTGGGTGCGCGTTATTCGCCGATTCTCGCTGTCTCAGAGCGCTGCCGACAAAGACAGAGCCGAGCCGAGTGTACTGGGCACTCGGCTCGGCTCCGCCCGCAGCCACGCAAGAGGAGCCGAGAGAAGATGAGAGAAGCCTAGAGGAGCCGAACACACCGGAAATCTGGCTCTTCACAGCTCGACCGAGGCGCCAAACTCAAACACACAACGCTGCAACCCGACAGACGCCGGACAAGGCCGCCGATGGACGCGACGCCGGGCAAGACAGCAGACGGACACCGACAAGGCTGGACGGACCCCGCGCAAGGCCGCCGATGGACGCCGGGCAAGACATCCAAAATGTAAGTTTTTTCCTTAAACTTCCCTTCTAAGCTTGGGGTGCGCATTATACGCCGGCGCGCTGTATACGCCGATAAATACGGTAGTTCAAAAATGAATTATTAGGTGTTAGAATCCATGTGAGGTTCTAATTGGGGGGACTTCATATTAATGGCCCCGGCTTTGGAACGGGACGTCTAACAAGTTCATATAGTGTGTGTGACTGTTCAATGTCCATAAAATTCTGACCATATAGTGTATGTATTTCAACTCATCTGATTGGTTGTATTTGTTCACTATTTGCATTACCTGGTGTTCCCACTGCCTGGACGTAGACAAAAATAAAGTTTTTCTTCCCTTTTATGGCATCTTCTAAGTTTTGAAGTTCCAATATAGAGGTGATATATTTTACTTTATTATAAAGCAAAACACTAAAAGAAAATGGATGAGAAAGGTAAAAGGAGAAAATAATTGTAATTTAAAAACATTACCAACATACAAGCTGATTCACTTTTACCGTTTTACCTTGTCAAGTTTCAGATAAAGAATTTAAAGCGGAACGTTACCCATAACAACTTGATAAAAATAACAAGGAACATACATTCCACATTAATAATTATGCCACCAAAATTGGGGTGTGCTGTAAATTGCTTCTGGCATTGCTCCTATTTCTTCTTGCTGGAGGCCGCCATCTTGCTAAGGCCCAGAGCCCCTGAGCAGCAGTAAATCATAAAGCGGAACTAAACCCATCGAATATAACTGTTTCAAAAAACAGTTCGGCCCTGTACACACGGTCGGTCCATCAGATGAGAACGGTCCGAAGGCCCGTTTTCATCAGTTAACCGATGAAGCAGACTGATGGTCTGATGTGCCTACACACCATCAGTTAAAAAAACGATCGAGTCCAACGCGGTGGCGTAAAACACAACGACATGCAGAGGAAAATGAAGTTCAATGCTTCCAAGCATGCGTCGACTTGATTCTGAGCATGCGCGGGTCTTGAACCCATGCTTTTGCGTACTAACCATCGGTTTTGACCTATCGGTTAGGCATCCATCGGTTGAATTTTAAAGCAAGTTCTACATTTTTGGACCAAAGGATAACTGACCGATGGGGCCCACACACGGTCGGTTTGGACTGATGAAACTGAACTTCAGTCCGTTTTCATCGGTTTTGTCCAATCGTGTGTACAGGGCCTCACACTCCTGAAAATTCCGGGATTGCTAACTGTCACATTTGCTTGTCTCCTCAACTAAACTGTCAAACCATCAAATGGCTGGTGTCATAACTGATCACACCATGGCAGCACCATGGCAATGTCAGATTAAACAGAAGCAGCTTCCTTGGCTGTAAAAGATAGGTGCGCTTGCAGGACGGTAAAAAAAAAAAAAGTCCTGCTAGCAGCATTTTGGAGCGGTGAAGGAGCGGTGTGTATACCACTCCTGCCCATTGAAATCAATGGGCACCACGGCTATACCGCTGGCAAAGGGGCCTTAATAAAAGTCTCATAGTGTCATAATTTTTAAATACAGTAAAAACAGAAGCAATAATAGCCATTACACTCAAATGTAATAGTGCCTGGCCTGGCACTAGGTGTAAACAGCGTGTGAGTCAGCTGATCCCTGGGGGTAACTGTTTTTTTGGTATACATTTTAGCAAACAGGAAATTTAATTGGTGTACAGGGTATTGGCGCTGCTTAGGTTTGCTAATTTATATGTTAGCGCTTCCGTGCCTTTTTTAATGGTATATCTTCAGTGAGACCAAAGTGTTAAAAAAAATGTTTGAAAAAATATAATGGAAAAGTGTCGGGCACCTAGATAGGGTGGGCTCATAAGATGAGCTTCCCGTGATACTGGGTCCCCTTTTTTATGAGTGTTGGTGATCAAAAAATAATAAAGTGCGCCCTCCAATGGGCTGGTGATTATTGAATACGTGTGCATAACCACATGAACTTGAACCAAACCAGTGTACACACGTGAGAAATCTGTTTGTTTGCTTTTCAGACTGGGAACACTCACTATTTATGTTATATTTGGATGTGCATCAGTACACACATTGGAGGAAGCAGAAATTTATTTTTGAGTTGATATTTGTTTTTTCTGTTTATTTACATATATATATATAATTGTTGATACATACATATATATATATATATATATATATATATATATATATATATATTTTCCTATAATGTATAACAATTGTTACTAGTAACGTTTCAATCACTTGGAAAGACACTTCACATTTTCAGAGGCCTTTAGGAGGGATATTGAGTGAGCTGAATTGGCCACAACACATATGATTTTAGCTCATTAGTGCACACGTATTCAGTAATCACCAGCCCATTGGAGGGCGCACTTTATTATTTTATGATCATCACTCATCTTATGAGCCCACCCTATCTAGGTGCCCGACACTTTTCCATTATATATTTTTTCAAAAAATGTTTTTAACACTTTGGTCTCACTGAAGATATACCATTAAAAAAGGCACGGAAGCGCTAACATATAAATTAGCAAACCTAAGCAGCGCCAATACCCTGTACACCAATTAAATTTCTTGCAATTCACCTCTCATTTGGGGGGCCAATCAGGGGGCAGCAGCTCATTTACCCAGTCCTAGCGCAGAAGTACAACAAACTTACATTTTCGCAAACAGGTTCCACTGTCCATTTACACTGGACTACGTTCCGATCCACCTAAACGCAAGAGGACAGATCCCTTTCTGTTTTTTATTAGCGGACCGGGTTGGAGGAAGACAGGTGTAAACGGACATACACTATGGGCCAGATCCTCAAAAGGGATACGCCGGCGTATCTACTGATACGCCGTCGTATCCCTGTTTTTATCTTTGGAACTGATCCACAGAATCAGTTTCCAATAGATAGGGAGAAGATCCGACATGTGTAAGGGACTTACACTGCCGGATCTTAGTACCGCATCCGCCGCTGGGGGCATTTCGTGTCGAAATGCCGCGTCGGGTATAAAAATTAGCACTTACGGAGATCCACGAAGCTTTTCAGCTTCGTTTTTTCTCCGTAAGTATTAGTTTGCAAACGCAAAATTAGGGCTGCTTTTACAAAGTGTAAAGTTAGTACACCTTGTAAAAGTAGACCCTTCTTTCCCGCGACGCTGTTATTTTTTTTTTTTTCTTTTTCCCGCCGTATCTTTTTTTTTCCCGACGCAACTTTTTTTACCCGGCGCAATTCACAAAACTCGGCGTAACATAAAACCGCGCAATGCACGTCGGGAAAATGACGTCGTGAGCATGCGCAGTACGGCCAGCGCGGGAGCGCGCTTAATTTAAATGGGACTCGCCCCATTTGAATAGGAACACCTTGCGCCGGCCGGATTTAAGTTACACAGCCGAAAATTTCTAGGTAAGTGCTTTGTGGATCGGGCACTTAGGTAGAAATTTTCCGGCAGTGTAACTTAAATGGGAATATTTAAGTTACGGCGGCTGGCTGTGGATCTGGCCCTATATTATCAAAAGTATTGGGACTCCTGCCTTACACGCACATAATGGCATCCCAGTCTTAGTCCGTAGGGAAGAGAAGAAGTCCACAGTAGCCTGGCACTACACCCATGATCCAATGATCGCAGTCGTAATGCACTTTATGTGATTTATTTTTTTATTTCAAAAGGTGGACATAGCCTTTAAACCCAGAAAAATATGTGTTTGTCTCTCTATACTATAGCATGCTGACAAATGACCCAACTTACACAGAGGAAAATAGTGAAGTCACTGCTGCATCATCAGGGCCAATTCACACAGTGTGCAGTGACAGGCGTTTTGCTGCATGGTAAAATGTCTGTCACAATTGTTTCCTATGTGTCCCATGCACACTGCAATACAGCTCGTCGCTGTGCTGAGATAAACTGCATTTTATCACATTGCACCAGCCTGACATGTTAGTGAATGAAGTGTACGTTTTGTACACTTCAAATAAAGCTCTTACAAAACCAAAAAATAAAGGGGGGGGGGTGCGCTGAATTGCGCACCACACTGCCCCCTAGCACAGCCGGCAATGCACAGCTGTCGCAGCAGTAAATCGCTGTGGCAGCTTTCCTACTAGTGTGAATTTGCTTTCTGATCAGACTTTCTTTCTTGCTCCAGACTTGCAGGAGGCAGAGCTGCCTATGTAATGAGTAAATATGTCCGCCCCTTATGTACTCACAATAAAACATTGGCGACAATAGCGTTGACATCAAACAGGGTGTCTGTGGGGAATTCCCTTAGTAGTTTTGTCCCCCTAAAAAAAAAAAAAATAGTAATCAAGTTAGACCATATTATTCTGGGCATATTTATAAAGCAGTGAAGGTGGTTTTCACCAAATATGCTGTAAAAAGCATCAGGAAGATTCACCTGCAGTGAAAGTTTAGTAATCCCAAATTAACCGTTACATAAATATTCCCCATAATGTATTAGGAGTAGAATAAAAGTGTGTGCAGCCAACAAGGTTTCACCTGCCATGTTGCTAGTGGAGGTTAGAATATTAAACTGTGTATTGGTTGCTATAAGTGATGCAGTTTTCACCTTGGGTGCTACTTAGTCCTTTAATGACCTTAGAAGCATCAGTATGTCTCAGTTATTGTGACAATAACTCTGGGGCCCAGATTCTCAAAGGGCTTACGCCGGCGCAACGCAATGTACGCCGTCGTAAGTCCTAATCTGGGCCGTCGTATCTGTGCGACTGATTCTTAGAATCAGTTACGCATAGATATCCATTAGATCCGACAGGCGTAAGGCTCTTACGCTGTCGGATCTTAAATGCAATTTTTTTTTTGCCGCTAGGTGTCGCCTCCGTCGCTTTCCCAGTCGAGTATGCAAATTAGCAAAATACGCAAATTCCCGAACGTACGCGCGGTCGACGCAGTGAAGTTACGACGTTTATGTTAGATTTGCGTGGCGTAAAGTTGCCCCTGCTATATGAGGTATTAAGTATGGCCGTCGTCCCCACGTCGAAATTTTAAAATTTACGTCGTTTGCGTAAGTTGTCTGTGAATGGGGCTGGACGCCATTTACGTTCACGTCGAAACCAATGACGTCCTTGCGACGTCATTTGGAGCAATGCACCCTGGGATATTTTCCGGATGGCGCATGCGCAGTAAGTTCGGCGCGGGAACGCGCTTAATTTAAATGCTCCACGCCCCCTACCCGGCTAATTTGAATTAGGCGGGCTTGCGCCGGGTGATTTACGCTACGCCGCCGCAACTTTACAGGCAAGTTCTTTGTGAATAAAGCACTTGCCTGTAAAACTTGCGGCGGCGTAACGTAAATAAGATACGTTACGCCCGCACAGTTTTACGCCCATCTACGAGAATCTGGGCCTATGACTACTTTGCCTTTTTTTTTTATTATTTGTGTTTCTATTTTTGTCAAATTGTCTAAAGGCTTAAACTAATATTAAAGTCTTTTTTTGTTTACAAATAACAAACACATTATACTTACCTGCTCTGTGTAATGGTTTTGCACAGAGCAGCCCAGATCCTCCTCTTCTCGGGTCCCTCGTCGGTACTCCAGGCCTATCCCTCCCGCCAAATGTTTCCACATCAAGCAGCTTGCTATGGGAGCACCCGAGCCGAGCAGATGCTCTGTGTATCCATTTAGACATGGAGCCGCGGCTTGGCCCCGTCCACTCTCTCTCTCCTAATTGGCTCTCTGACTTCGACAGCAGTGGGAGTCAATGGCACCTGCTGCTGTATCAGCCAATGAGGAGGGCGAGTCTCAGACAGCTAAAACTCTCCTGCAACATCGCTGGATTGAGATGGGGCTCAGGTAAGTATTAGGGGGGCTGCTGCACACAGAAGGTTTTCCCCTAATGAATTAATGCATTAAGATAAAAAAAAAAACTTCTGCCTTTAGAACCACTTTAAGGGATTTTTACCCGAATGTAGTTTCTGCATTAAATCAAAAAGCCCTCTGAAATCAGGATCCCACCTAGCTCCCCCTAAATACTTGCTTGAGCCTGATCTCAGTCCAGTGCTGTTCCCAAGAGCAGTGGCTCTCTCCGCCTTGTCTCTCCTCACAGGCCAGAGAGGCAGCAGTGGGATCCACATCAAATCCTGTGATGAGGGAGCAAGGCCAAGTCAAGACTGTCTGTATCTAAGGATGCAGGCAGTGCGGCTCAGGATCGAATCTGCATAGGTGACTCCATAGCAAGCAGCTTACTATGGAGGCATTCATCCAAGAGGAGGAACCAGGAGCACTGGCAGGGGACCCCAGAAGAGGTCGGGGCTGTTCTGTGCAAAACCACTGTACAAAGGAGGTAAGTAGACATGTTTATTATAAAAAAAATTAAGGTTTAGAATCGGCAATTACAGCTACAATTTAGACTAATGACAAAGTTTATCCCTTTTGTCCCACTCCTTTTGACCTTACCTAACTTATCCCTTCACCTCCACAGATGTACAGATTACCGCAATCCAGTGACAGAAGTTTTTTTGTTTGTTTACATGCAGCGGGGAAAGATTTCAGTGTCATGGTAATGCCTGCGCATTACATCCCCACAGGTTTAGAACCAGAAACTGGAGCAGTCCCGTCCCGTAGACGTCTATGGGACTTGCAGGTGCGGCCAGGAAGTGAAGACTTACATCACAGGATGTTAACAAACAGTCAGATAGAGATAAGTATGTATCTCTGGAGGGGAAGGGTGGGTTAGGCTCCTTTCACACTGGTGCCCTTTTTCCACAGCGACAAAAAGCACACTAAAATATTCCCTATTAAATCCTATGCAACTGTTCATACTGCAAGTGTGCTGCACTTTGAAAAGTCTGCTTCAAAAGCACACCAAAAAGCCACCTTCCGCTTTAAGTCAATGGGAGCGCATCAAAAGGCATCAGTGTGAAAAAGTCCTTAGGTTAGGGGGGGGGAGGGGAAAGGATAAGTGCACTTTTAGGTAGATTCTGAGAGATTGCGGCGGCGTAGCTTAGCGTGGCGGCGTAGCTTAGCGTGTTTAGGCTACGCCGCCGTAAGTTAGCGAGGCAAGTACTTGATTCTCAAAGTACTTACCTGCTAAGTTACGACGGCGTAGCCTAAAGAGGGCGGGAGTAAGGGCGCCTAATTCAAATTTGTCTAAGGGGGAGTCTTTTATGTTAATGGGGCTTGACCTGACGCTTTTGGCGTTTTTCTTAAACAGCGCATGCGCCGGGCGCCTACATTTCCCAGTGTGCATTGCGGCTAAGTACGCCGCACTGGCCTATTGATTTCGACGTGGACGTAAACGACGTAAATCCCTATTCACGGACGACTTACGCAAATGACGTAAAAATTTCGAATTTCGACGCGGGAACGGCGGCCATACTTTAACATTGGCTACGCCACCTAGGGCCCAGCTTTAACTTTAGGCGGCCTATCTCTTACGTAAACGGCGTAAATGTACTGCGGCGGCCGGGCGTACGTTCGTGAATAGGCGTATCTAGTGATTTGCATATTCTACGCCGACCACAATGGAAGCGCCACCTAGCGGCCAGCAGAAATATTGCAACCTAAGATAGGACGGCGCAAGCCGTCGTATCTTAGAGATGTTTAAGCGTATCTCTGTTTGAGAATACACTTAAACATAGGTCGGCGCAGATTCTGAGTTAGGTCGGCGTATCTACTGATACGCCGGCCTAACTCTCTCTGAATCTACCTATTTGTTTTAAAGTGCACTTATCCTTTAAGATTTCTACAATGTATTTTGTCCAGTGACGCCTCCAGCCTGCATGCAATGCCTGTTATCGCTAACATAAGGATCACATGATTGGAAGACACTCTGATTGGTTGAGGGGGACCCTAAGCTGTCAGTGATAACCTGGATTGAAAGTAATTGTTTACCTGAAGAAGTAAGCATTTCCTTCTGAACAGAACTTGATGGTGTCTTCTTTCACACAATTAACCTGACCGGTAAAACGGAAACATAAAACCAGATCATCTGAATTATCACAGTGAAAATACAGATAATAAAAACAAACAGTAGCTTGCAATTTCCAGCACTGTGCACCGCCTTGAACCTGGGTGCCACACACTTCATTGATAAATTCAAAGCTAAAGCTGACATCCAGGCACATATAAAAAAACACAGATTACTGCAGCTCATAAATTATTAATACACTAATAGAGCGGTGTAAGTAAAAAAAGGAGAAAAAAACAACGCTAGTGATTTAAACAAATATTAGCTGCTGAACACTTATACCTATGATACCAGGTACATCAAATATAATAAAACAAAAGCGCAGCGCATACATTATGCTATAACCATAAAGAAGTGATAATCCTTATGCAACATACTAAACGGGGAAATATCAATAAAAAAATAAATACACTGTGCCCCCGATGTCATCTCTGAAGAAACGTGTAGGGCGGAGCCACGTACACATGCTACCGTGCATATGCGGCTGAACGTCGGACATTTTGGTTACTGCAGGAGGACTGGTCTTCGTTTCTTCCATTTTTTACATGCTTTCTTACAAGTTTTAACCATGCAAGTGCAATACTTTACAATAAATTAAGATGTTTTACAATATTAGACTATGTTGAGCTCTAAAGCCTCTCACACACGACAGGTTAACCAGAGGACAACGATCTGAAGGACCGTTGTCTTAGGTTAATCGATGAAGCTGACTGATGGTTTGTCACGCCTACACACCATAGGTTAAATAACCGATCGTGTCAGAACGCGGTGACGTAAAACACAACGACGTGCTGAAAAAAACGAAGTTCAATGCTTCCAAGCATGCGTCGACTTGATTCTGAGCATGCGTGGATTTTTAACCGATGGTTGTGCCTACTAACGATCGGTTTTGACCTATCGGTTACCAATCCATAGGTTAATTTTAAAGCAAGTTGTCTTTTTTTTAACCTAAGGTTAAATAACCTATGGGGCCCACACACGATCGGTTTTGACCGATGAAAATGGTCCTTCAGACCGTTGTCCTCTGGTTAACCTATCGTGTGTACGAGGCCTTACTTTATACATGCCACTGTCTGCTGAGAGCGAGTTAGAACTCATTTGATTGCTGGACACATCCCTACTTTACCTGTGTTGATGGTTGTTCTTATATAGAGCGAGCTCTGACCACCCTGAATAAGGGGGTCACTGGCATTCTGGTAAGCCTCTGGTGTGGATCTTTCTTCGGGTGTCACCCTGGCTATTCCTGGATTCCTTTCCAAGCACACATGAAGCCATTGTTTGAGACTATTTTTTTTTCTTATACTCACCTTGAGGTGAACAAATTAATACATTTCACAGTGTATTTTTTTGGACATTTTTTTTCCAATTGATATTTTCCCTGTTTAGTATGTTGCATAACGATTAGCACTTCTTTGTGGTTATAGCATAATATATGCGCTGCTTTTTTGTTTTATTATATAGCAGTATAAGTGCCTGAAATAAACTTGGTATCAGCCTCTTGTAGTCTCTGAAGAGTACAGGGAGAGGTGGAAGCATAGAAACATAAACGTAAATTGTCTCTAAACAACAACCTGACAAAATTGCCTTTAGTCTGAAATCCTCCTGGAAGTTTACAGTGCACCCCATTACATGTGACTGCTGTGCTGTTCACTGTTCTCCTTGCTGGAGGGGAAGTTGTACCTGAGATCCTGTAGTGCAATAATGTACCTGCTTCTGCTTCATTCATTCTGGTGATCTGAGCTTCCTCCATCTCTCTTGCTACTTTATGAATATTCCACCTCCAGCCATCCTACCACCATGGAAAGGAGGAGGATGTAGCTCTTACACGAGGAAGCAAAGCTCTGCCTCTACCAAGATGGCTGCTTCCACACAGAAATACAGTGCAGAACAAGCCATGTTAGGTCAGTAATGGGGAATAGATCAGTAGCAGGGAGATACTAGTAACTGGTTCTTTTGCCCTCTGCCTGCCTTTTTGGGCAAATCTTCCACAGTACAGGACTTCTTTGAATATTTGTAGCGTCTGTCAACATAAAGGTTTTCTGATGTGTACCTTTTACCCCCTTTTGGTAGAACAAAAAAAAGGTCTAAATTGTTGGCAATATTTTGCATGTTTTGTTAAAGACTTTACCTTGGCAACATAAATCCCATAGTCCTTCAGAACCCCAGCAGATTTTTGTAATTCCTCCAGAAAAATGACATTGTTGGCAAACTCTGAAATGAAATGCACAAATACTTAAAGGAAAACTCCCCTCGTGGCAGCTGAATTAAGAATAAACCATATCCCAAGTGTAGCTGCTGAAATGTAACTCTTTGGGGGTTATTTACGAACGGCAAATCCACTTTGCACTACAAGTACACTGAAAGTGCACTTAGAAGTGCAGTCGCTGTAGATCTGAGGGGGACATGCAAGGAAAATAAAAAACAGCATTTTAGCTTGCACACGATTGAATGATATAGTCAGCAGAGCTTCCCCTCATTTCAGATCTACCCCTCAGATTTACAGCGACCGCACTTCCAAGTGCACTTTGAGGTGCACTTGCAGTGCACTTGTAGTGCAAAGTGGATTTGCCTTTCGTAAGCAACCCCCTTTATGTTGTAAAACACTTACTACTGATAGTGGCCACATCAACGTGTGGGAAAAACCCCAAAGGAAACCAGGGGCACTGTGTGGTCACTGTAATTCCTCAGCATGGTGTAGATGTAAAAAGCGGTAAATGACAGGAGGAGGAGCTGGTATAGTTCCCACTCATTACTAATGATCTTAGAGTAGACCTAGCACCAGATACATTTTTCATGTTAAGTGCAGGCTAAGTAACGTGTAAGGATCATTCGCACCATTTTGTATTTCTTTTTACAGAGTAACATTGTGTTCCATTACATAAAAATGCAGCTTGCAGTACTTATTCAGTTCACCCAAATGCAATGGAAACCAATGTAAAGCAAGGTGCTAGCACATATATATATAATATATAGATATATATCTATATATTATAGATGTTTCGGTAAGCGTGCATTTTGTACACATTGTGGTGGAGCACCTTTTATAAGGAGCACAGTGATTGGAGTTTTTTCCCTGCAAAGATTAAGGAATATATATATTTTTTCTGGACTGTGATATTATTTAAAAGTTTTTTTTCACTATTTTGGATTTTTAAGCTTATCTGGATTATTATTCACTCTCTGATTATACGTAATTACTATATATGTGCTAGCTAATTGCTTTTCATTGGTTTCCTTTTTTAGAGGTGGTTTATTCACTTAAAGTGGAGGTTCACCCAAAAAACAAGTATATAACATTAGATTCTGTATACCTCAAACATGTACAGTATGCTGTTTGTTTGTTTGTTTTTGGGGGGTGTACATACGGTATTATCGCTATTTTTCACCTGGCTTCCGGGTACTAGCTCCCGCGGGAGTAGGCGTTCCTATGCAGTGGCGCAATGTCGTCTGGGACTTCGCCCAAATGATTGATGTGCCTGACAAAAACTTCCCCCCGGCGGATAAGGCGCATCACGAGTTTCCGAAACTAGCCGACCTGCGAGTCAGCTCTATACGGCGCTATACGGCGCCTGCGCACCGACTAGGAGCCGATGGAAAAAGTCAGATGGGGATACACACGCTCGGAATATCCGATGAAAAGCTCCCATCTTTTTCCTTACTCCGACCGTGTGTACGCAGCATAAGGGTCATTCTACCACTGACCACCAATGTAAGAGGGTCCGTTGAGCACTGACCACCAATGTAAATAGGTCCTTCTTCCACTGACCAACAATGTAGGAGGATCCTTCTCCCACTGACCACTAATATAAGAGGGGCCTTCTCCTACTAATCATCTATGTAAGATGGCCTTTCTTCCACTGACCACCAATGTAAGAGGGTCCTTCTCCTACTGGCTGTCAATGTAAGGGGGGCTTCTCCCACTGACCTACAATGTAAGAGGGTCATTTTCTCACTGACCACCAATGTAAGAGGGCCCTTCTTCTATTGACTAACAATGTTATTATTATACAGGATTTATAGAGAACCAAAAGCTTGTGCAGTGCTTTACAGCATGAGGGCAGGTAGTACAATCACAATACATTGCAATACAGAAGGAATCAGAGGGCCTTGCAGGGTGGGGGGTCAAGTGATGCAAAAGGTGAGAACTACGGGAGAAGAGCTGATGGAGAAAATAAAAGTACAGTTGTTAGGTGGGGCAGGATAGGCTTCTCTGAAGAGACATTTTTTTCAGGGATCGCCTAATGCAAGATGATCCTTCTACTGATCACTGAGCCCCCATTCACACCTAGGTGTTTTTACGCCTGTAGTGCTACGCCGCTGCCGCCAGAGGGACGAAAACACATGTCCCTCTATGGAGATGGTTCACATCTCCACGCTGAACGCCGGACGCCTGCCGCCTGAAAAAAGGTCCCGGACCTTTTTTTCAGGCGGCTTTCGGCGTTCGGCTAGGAGATGGGAAGCATCTCCATAGAGGGGGTCAATCTGGGGCACATCTAGGCGGACAATACCGGCCGCTATTTGTACCGCGATTTGCGGCGACAAAACGCCGTGAATTTGTCTGCCTAGGTGTGAATGGAGCCTGAAGGTTGAGAAGGGCTGTGCTAAAGAATGCTAGCGCTTGCACTATGTCAGCAGCTGAAGCACTGCCTGCTTTCTTCAATTTCTTACCAGTGTTGCTGAAATACAACAGTGAATTCTTTCCAGGTGCCAGGTTGGAGGCATAAGAGCCCGGGCTTAATTCAGGTAACACTGCCTTTGCTGCAGTCAGAAAAACTATATTCACTGACAGGAGCAGCAGGAAAAGTCCAGGAACACCGGGCATCTTGATGAACCTAGGAAACAAGGAAAAAAACGTTATAAAAATCTATTTCAATAATAAAAATGAAATGAAAGTACAAGAATATACCTTTTTATTATCAAACAATACAAAGGTGCCCAAACTACTATACTGTAACACATTGGGGGTTATTTACTAAAGGAAAGGCCACTTTGCACTACAAGTGCAAACTACAAGTGCAAACTACAAGTGCACTCGGAAGTGCAGTCGCTGTAGATGTGAGGGGGGCGTGCAAGGAAAATAAAAAACAGCATTTTAGCTTGCACGTGATTGGATGATAAAATCAGCAGAGCTTCCCCTCATTTCAGATCTACCCCTCAGATTTACAGCGACTGAACTTCCAAGTGCACTTTCAGTGCAATTTCAAGTGCACTTTACACTTATTGGGCCAGATTCACGTAGCGCAGCGGATCTATAGATCCGCTCGATCTACGTGAATTAAGATCCGCTCCCGCAAGTTTAGGAGGCAAGTGGGTAATTCACAAACCACTTACCTCTAAACTTGCGACGGCGGATCCTAACTCCCCCGGCGGAATTCAAATTCCGCGGCTAGGGGAGTGTACTATTTAAATCAGGCGTGTTCCCGCGCCGATTTAAATGCGCAGGCGCCGTCCGCGAAATTTCCCGGCGTCGTTTACATAAGCATCTAAACCACTGACGCCGCTAGGACGTCAGTGGTTTAGACGCTTACGTAAACGACGTCCGTCCGTATTCGAGAACGACTTACGCAAACGACGTTAAAAAATTCAAATTCGACGCGGGAACGCCGGCTATACTTAACATTGGCTGCGCCTGATAAAAGAAGGGGTAAGTATACGACGGGAATGCCGCTACGGAAACGTCGTAAGAAGACTGCGTCGGGTCCGCGTACGTTCGTGAATTTGCGTATCTCGCTGATTTACATATTATTTATCGTAAATCAGCGGGAACGCCCCCGGCGCCATTTTTAAATTTAAAAATAGATCCGACAGTGTAACACAGTGTGACACTGTCAGATCTTAGCCCTATCTATGCATATCTGATTCTATGAATCAGGCGCATAGATAGGACCAGTGTAAGTCAGAGATACGATGGTGTATCTGTAGATACACCGTCGTATCTCTTTGTGAATCTGGCCCGTAGTTTGCACTTGTAGTGCAAAGTGGATTTGCCCCATTGGCTGTTAAAGTGTGTATATATTGTGACAGGAAGTCAGGTAAATCTGGGGGTGTTGTCACAGACGGGAGATACATTTCTGCCTTGTTTAGAAAATTCACCAATTACTATCGGGTGTCGGCTGCAGAGGTAGCCAGAAAGGTTTAAGGATGTTGGATAGCTTCAGCTGTTCAGAATGAGAAAATTAAGGCCTCTATAAGTTGTCCAGAGGATTACTACTGAATGCTGCATCCTGAGGCTTGTTGAGTTAAGGAGAGCAGTGAGCTGAGGAAGACTTCTGAAGGTGAAGTGGTAGTTGATATTTTTGCTGTGTGATAAGAAAATCTAAAAAACTATTGTTTTCTGCTGGAAGATCAGCAGTGTCCGCGCAGCAGTACGCTGTGCCAGACTCCATAGGTAGGTTCCTGTGTTGTGTGAAGGTAGACGGCCCAAGTGGCCAGGGTTTATTTTATGTTTTGTTTATGCTGTTTGGATGCTTGCACTTGTTTCCAGCAATATGGAAGAATAAACCATAACCCTTGTTTTTTCAACCACCCACGGCTGCCTCTCTGTATAATTCAGTGTGTAGTGAACCCACTCAGGAGGTCACACACCCCGCTACCGAACTAACCCCTTACAATACCCTAACAATTACAGTGTATTCTCGGTTATTCCCTCATTGGATTTAAAAAATGATTTCTAATCTCCTCCTAATAATCTGAGCAATCTTTCAGTTTATAAACTTACTTTGTGAAGATCCCCTACACATTTACTTCCTTGAATTCTGTGACATGTAGACACTGTGGTCTGTAAGTAGGCACTGCTGTGTCACACATTTCAAAGAGCCTGCCTTCTGAACTACAGGGGTGATGAAAGGAGGCGAACCCAGTACAGGAACCACTGCTTCGAGGCAGTAAGGTACCATGGAATTAGGGCTGCCACCTTTTCTTCAAGTCAAACCCGAACACTTTAGCAGCTCACAGCTATTTTTTTTATAGTATAGTATAAAGTACAAATATATTTTGCTATTAAATAACATTTCTAATTAGGGTTGTCCCGATACCGATACTAGTATCGGTATCGATACCGAGCATTTGTGCGAGTACTTGTACTCGCACAAATGCTCCCGATGCCTGATCCGATACCCGGAAGTCGGAGGACAAGGAGAGGGCGGAGCCAGTGGGGTAGCATGGACGGCGCCAGGTGCATAAATTTAGGGGAACGCCAGGCAGTGTGTGTCACTGCCGGATCCGTCCCCCTAATGTTCCTGTGTCCCTGTGCCCTGTGAATGGTCATGTACGGTGGTGGGGCGGGGCTATCCGTGATCACGGCGAGGCTGGCCAATCCTCAATCATGGCAGGGCGAGGACATGAACAGAAGGGGGAGATAGAGAGTAGCAGGATGAACCAGATTTTTTTGCATAATACAGAAAACAACTCTCATAGTGACTGAGTGATTTTGAGCAGCATGAAATACACCATTTATTGAATTTTTTATGATATGAGTTTATTGAAACTTTAAGTATACCATTAAAAGTCTTTAGTTATATATGTCAATCCACTTCCTCTGGGCCCAGGTCATCCTGGACCTGCCCTCGGCCTGTGACTGGATATTGAATAGAGAAACAGCGCTCATCTCTCTGTCACTCTGCTCTCCTCCTATCAGCTTCTTGCAAGTATATGAACTGATTGGCTACTTCCTCTGCTTCTTCCTCTCACACTCCAGCCCTGTTGTACAGGTCAACAGATACCAGGTCACCTTCAAATACTTACACTTCTTGGCCCAGATTCACAAAGCAATTACGCCGACGTATAACAAGATACGCCTACGTAAGTGCAACTGTGCGCCGTCGTATCTGTGCGCTGAACCCACAAACTAAGATGCGCCTAAAAACAGGCTTCATCCCGCCGACGTAACTTGCGCACATTTAGGCTGGACGCATTGTGGCGCTCCCATTGATTAGCCATTCAAATATGCAAATGAGTGAAATACGGCGATTCACGAACATACGTGCGCCCGACGCAGTGCGCGTAAGTTGTACGGCTGGCGTAGTTATTCCCCATAAAAGAGGTGTAACTCAGCAGCAGACATGCAAAGGTCTGCACCAGGGAACACAAGCCGGCGTATTTTACGTTGGACGTGTCTGGCTGGGCGTAGGTTACGTTCACGCCGTACGCAGTGATCCGGCGTAGTTTAGGCAGTTGTTCCGACGTGGTTGTGAGCATGCGCAGGGGGATGCGTCCACGTCTCGGCGCATGCACAGTTCGTGATAGGTATCTGTCTGGCGCTCGACCCATCATTTGCATGGGGTCACGCCTCATTTGCATGGCTCACTCCCACTATCACTTACGCCGGCGTACGCCTTCGAAACCCAGCGCAGCGTTGGGAGCACTGGCTTGGTGAATTCCATGCTTGTCTCTCTGCGCTGCGTTGGCGTAGCGTACATTGTTTGCGCTACGGCGGAGTAATGTGCGCCCGCTCTCTGTGAATCTGGGCCATAGTGTTTAAAAAAAGATATATACAATTAATGATGTACTAATAAATGCAGAGCTGCAGTTAGTGTCTTTTATACAGTATCTGCCCCTAAATAAAGTCCCTGCAAAACAAGTCATTATACTTCCCTCTCCAGTGGCCCATGTCTCCTATCTTCGCTCCAATGAAGCACTACAACCTCCGTCAGACTCTTCAGCATTCAAAAGCACTGTATATCATACATCATTTTTTTTTTTTTTTATTAAAATATTTTCAGCTTTTGCCAAATCGGTACTTTCCTAGCTGACAGATGTAAACCCAAAACTGAATCACATTTAGTTCCCTAAAGCCCTGCATATCAAAAACAATTTCCTTTTTTTATATTTTTTAATTATTTGCCAGTAAAACAATTTGCATGTGTATTAAAGAATGACTTTTAGTGGAGTTGTCCTTTAACGCTTTCACTGCTGACAATGTAAGGCTTACATCGGCAGAATCAGAGGCTTTTGCTACAGCAGCCGGGAATCCATGTAAATATTACAAGCTGACTGTTGGCTAACAGATGAAATACAGCCGATGGATCGCTTCCACCAAAATCAGGAACATGCCAAGTTCCCAGAGCTCCTCTTAACAATCACGAGCCTGGGACCGGCATGACTGGTGTTGCTGGGTAAAGGGTGGGGATGGAGGGGGGGGGGGGACCAGCGAACATTTGCTTGCTGATTTCTGTTAGAAAGAACCTGGCAGTGACGTGTGTTATGTCAGTTATAGTTTCAACTGTCATTTTCGCCGGGCACTGTGTCCAGAGGAAAGGCTAATGGAGCATGACCTGTGTGTCCATTATATTCAGTGGGAAGCAGGGGAAACATTAAAGAGAACCCGTAACACAAAACATGTGATAGCAATCAAAGTTAGAGTATATGTGAACCGTCACCTTGTAAAACAATCCATTTAGTTCAAAATATAAATGAAAGGTAAAACATTTGTGTATATATAAATATATATATAAAATAAATAAAAATTATAAATACCTCTGTTCTCTGCTTTATAAGGAGCACTAGGGGTGGTAAAAGAGCAGTACATTGATCTTGATCTTAAGCCCACCCCTTAAAAATTTAAAAATGAATTACTGTATTTATTGGCGTATAACACTCACTTTTTTACCCTGAAAATAGAGGGTAAACTGTGCAGGGGGCTGTGGAAAGTTTTTTTCCTGAAACTTCCCTCTTAAAGCGGGAGTTCACCCATTTATTAAATTTTTTTTTTTCCCTTAGATTCCTGCTCGTTCGCTCTAGGGGAATCGGCTATTTGTATTAAAATATGACCTGTACTTACCCGTTTTCGAGATGCATCTTCTTCCGTCGCTTCCGGGTATGGGTCTTCGGGAGCGGGCGTTCCTTCTTGATTGACAGTCTTCCGAGAGGCTTCCGACGGTCGCATCCATCGCGTCACTCGTAGCCGAAAGAAGCCGAACGTCGGTGCGGCTCTATACTGCGCCTGCGCACCGACGTTCGGCTTCTTTCGGAAAATCGTGACGCGATGGATGCGACCGTCGGAAGCCTCTCGGAAGACTGTCAATCAAGAAGGAACGCCCATTCCCGCAGCCCATACCCGGAAGCGACGGAGAAGATGCAGCTCGTAAACGGTAAGTACAGCTCATATTTTAAAACAAATAGCCGATTCCCCTAGACAAAACGATCAGGAATCTAGGGGGAAAAGTGCCCTCTAAGGGTGAACCCCCGCTTTAAAGTTAGGATGCGTGTTATATGCCTGTGCGTGTTATACACCGATAAATACGGTAAATTAAAATTAAAAAAGTGTGTAGCTGCTGAATTTTAACATTAAGACACTTACCTGTCCTGGAGTCCAGCACCACAGCTGATGTTTCCATCGGCTGGTCGGGTGCTGCCGTCACCATTGCGGGTAAGGGTACCTGGCAGGGGAGGGAGGGGGAAGGTGGAGAAGGAGGGAGCTGCTGACGTAATTGCCGTGGCCAGATCTTCAGGAAGTGGGTACAGGGTACCTGTAAAAATCAGGTATCCGCTCCCCCCCGAAAGGTGCCAAATGTGGCACTGGAGGGGGGGAGGAATCAGATAAGTGGAAGTTCCACTTTTGGGTTGAGCTCCCCTTTAACAGTGAATGGCTGTGCAGGGGCCAGAGGGCGTGCCAGCAGAAGTCTGATTATTGGAAGACAGGCAGGCTGTTCTCCCAGCACAGACAGAAAACTAACCACGTTGGAATTGCTGTACCCTCACGCATAGTGTGGACAGTTTTTAATAGGAAAGCAGAAGGGACTGACAGAAACACCAGGGATTTCACACAAAGGGAAGCAATACAAAGAAAACAGGATAAGTTTTGGTATAGACGGGACATATCAGGAATATCAAATGTTGGGGGTAACATTTCTTTCAGTGAAGAAAAATGCACTGCTCCACACATATGTGTATCACCGGGCTATCGAATTAAAGTAATTCTAAACTAATGACAGTTGGACAGTATTATGTAGTAAAGTTTGTTGCCGTTTCACAGACAATTTTAAGGTTTGACATGTTGGGTATCTATTTACTCAACGCAACCTCATCTTTTACCACAATCCGACAATATATTGCATTTGTGTGCTCTAAAATTAACATCAGAGTATATATTTTTACTGAAAATATGCATTAAATGTTTTGCCAATATTATTTGACATAAAAAAATTGGAACTATTAAGCCCTGTACACACGATCAGTTTGTCCGATGAAAACAGACCGATGGACCGTTTTCATCGGACAAACCGATCGTGTGTGGGCCCCATCGGTTTGATTTCCATTGGTAAAAAAAAATAGAAAATGTTTAAAATTTTTCCTATGGATAAAAAAAACATAGAAAAATCAGATCGTCTGTATGGAACTCCATCGGTCAAAAATCCACGCATGCTCAGAATCAAGTCGACGCATGCTCGGAAGCATTGAACTTCATTTTTTTCAGCATGTCATTGTGTTTTACGTCACCGCGTTTTGGCACGGTCGGATTTTTGACAGATGGTGTGTAGGCACGACTGATGAAAGTCAGCTTCATCGGATATCAGACGAAAAAAATCCATCGGATAGGTTTCCATCAGATATCCGATCGTGTGTATGAGGCTTTACCACTTTCTTCTCCCGGGTCTCTGCTTTCAGAAAATATATAATGTTTTGGGGGTCTAAAACGGTTTGTTTTGAGGCCTGAAAGACGCAATGGACATGCGTGCAAAAAAATAAAAATAAAAAATAATCCCAAAAAAAGGCTTTGGCAGCAAAAGGGTTCCAGCAAATACTTCCCCACTCCTACCCGTCATAATCTGCCTGCAATGCACAGAGAAGCATAAAAAGACCCAGGAGGTTATTTACTAAAGGAAAATCCACTTGAAATTGCACTGGAGGGCTAGATCTGAAATGAGGGGAAGCTCTGCTGATTTTATTATCCAATCATGTGCAAGCTTGCATGTCCCCTTTCATGTCCACTCTTATGTCCACTTTCATGTCCACTTTCATCGCAATTTCAAGTGGATTCAAGTAAATAAACCCCCCCATGTTGATTTACTAAAGGCAAAAGTGCTTAGTAAATTAGATAAATCTTAACTTTGCAAAGAATACTCAATCAATAAAAGTAAAATAAAAAACATAATTTTTGCTTGCACATGATTGGATGATAGAAACCAGCAGAGCTTCCCCTCATTTCGGAACGTCCCCTTTAGATCTAGAGCAAATGCACTTGAAGTGCACAGTATATTTGCCTTTAGTAAATCAACCTCCCTGGATCTGAAAAAAGGTACCATATTTATCGGCGTATACCGCGCGCCAGCGTATAGTGCGCACCCCAAGCTGAGAAGGGAAGTTTAGGGAAAAAACTTACATTTTGGATGTCTTGCCCGGCGTCCATCGGCGGCCTTGTCCGGCGTCCATCTGCGGACTTGCGCGGGGTCCGTCCAGCCTTGTCGGTGTTCGTCTGCTGTCTTGCCCGGCGTCCATCGGCGGCCTTGTCCGGCGTCCGTCTGCGGCCTTGCGCGGGGTCCGTCCAGCCTTGTCGGTGTTCGTCTGCTGTCTTGCCCGGCGTCCATCGGCGGCCTTGTACGGCGTCCATTGGCGGCCTTGCGCGGGGTCCGTCCAGCCTTGTGGGTGTCTGTCTGTGGTGGGGTCCGTTGAGTCTTGTGGGTGTCCGTCTGCGGGGTTGCAGTGTCGTGTGTTTGAATTTGGCGTGCTGTGCAGAGCTGGATTTCCTGCGCACTCGGCTCCTCTCGCGTGGCTGCGGGCGGAGCCGAGTGTGGCCGAGCCTAGCCGAGTGCGTAGTACACTCGGCTCGGCTAATGTCAGAGACAGCGGGATCGGCGTATATCGCGCACCCATGATTTTCCCCTGATTTTAATGGGAAAAAGTGCGCGGTATACGCCGATAAATACGGTATGTAATGAATCTGATTTTTTATTTTATTTACATTTCATTATCAGGTCAATAGTGAAATTGTCCTTCAAATGTGTACTTAGCCATCAGCCTGGAGTTCTGTTTTTATTATTTCCAACAAGAATAGGTATGAAGAGAAAATCCCTTTAATAAACAATATCTGTGATTGGATTGTAATCAAGACCTCTAAGTGAACTTGAAAAACCGTCAGAATTCCTATTGCATTGCATACATTAAGTCAATCCATGTCAACGCAGAATGGCGGCTTTATACTGAAAGAATTCGCCTTTTTTTAAAACAGCATTTTTTTCCTTGCGTAAAACAAGGAGGTCCAGTGTGTGTTTTTGTTCCAGCGTGTTTACTTGCTAATGTCATTTTCATGCTGAGCTGTGTGTCTATAAAAGAGCCGTCCTTCTATCATGGTATAGCACATACTATCTTTGCTCCTGGCAATGTCTATTTTCAGTATATTTTCACTTTAAATGTCCTTTAACCGATTGCCGCCCGCAGCTATACATCTGCAGCATGGCACGGGCAGGCAAAAGGACGTACCTGTACGTTCCCTTTAAGAAGTGGTTGTTGTGGGCCGCGGGCATACCCGCGATCGACTCACGGAGAGATAGAACGGGAGATATTAGTGTAAACACAACATCTCCCCGTTCTGCCTAGTGACACGGTCACTGATCGTGTTCCCTGTCTTCGGGAACACGATCAGTGACGTGTCACAGCAAGCCACGCCCCCTACAGTAAGAATCACTCCCTAGGGAACACTTAACCCCTACAGCGCCACCTAGTGGTTAACCCCTTCCATTTTTATAGCACTGATCGCTGTAAAAATGACAATGGTCCCAAAAATGTGTCAAAAGTGTCCGTCATAATGTCGCAGTCACGATAAAAATCGCAGATCGCCGCCATTACTAGTAAAAAAACAATTATTAATAAAAATGCTATAAAACTATCTCCTATTTTGTAGACGCTATAAATTTTGCGCAAACCAATCAATAAACGCTTATTGCGATTTTTGTTTTTTACCAAAAATATGTAGAAGAATACGTATCGGCCTAAACTGAGGAAAAACATTTTTTTTTTATATTTTTTGGGGGGATATTTATTATCGCAAAAAGTAAAAGATATTAATTTTTTTTCACAATTATCGCTCTATTTTTGTTTATAGCGCAAAAAATAAAAAACGCAGAGGTGATCAAATACCACCAAAAGAAAGCTATATTTGTGGGGAAAAAAGGTCGTCAATTTTGTTTGGGAGCCACGTCGCACGACCGCGCAATTGTCAGTTAGCGACGCAGTGCCGAATCGCAAAACGTGGCCCGGTCATTTAGCAACAAAATGGTCCGGGGCTTAAGTGGTTAAAACTGGACTCCAGTTATGATCTTTTAGTGCATTCCCCTTCACTCATTTTTTTCATGGTTTACGTTCACGTGTGCTTCCACCCTTCCCACAACCCCCCCCCCGTTTACTTGAGGTCTGGCTCCAGCGCTCATACACAATTGGTTTATATTAGACAAATAGGTCCCTTCATACATGTGTCCCTTCTTGGTCACTGTGTGGGGATTGCCTGGCCCTGCCTGCTGTACCCCATTGGCGGATCTGTTTTTAGGTGAGCAGTTATACCCATGTCTTTTCCCTTTGTTTATGTACAATGTTTTTTAATCTATTACTGATATACTGTTCAATCATCTCTAGATCTTCTCCTGACGAAGCGGGTTTACCCGCGAAACTAGTTGAGATACTGCCACAACCCTCATCTCATCGCAATGATGGACCTCCGCTTTGGTGTTGTTTGGTTGTGACTATTTTAATTCTTTAATTGTCTGTTATGTTTATGTTTTGTAGAATAAAAACTTATCTTTTTTTATATCTTTACTCTAATTTGTAATCTCTATACTGGTACCGAGACAGTCCTAACTGGCCCCCTTTTGCTCCCTCTTGGCTCTTTGGTTCAGGGACCTTAGACCCAAGTACCCTATATCTTTAGTGCATACTTATATGTATCTCAAAACTTGGAGCCACTGGGGAAGCAGATGATCACTGTAGTAGTTGGAGCTACTACATTGATAGCTGCAATCTTCTGCACACTGACCACAAGGGGTCACTCATTTGGCACTGCTGCCATTCAAAAGCCTCGTACACATGATCGGATTTTCCGACGGGAATTGTGTGATGACAGGCTATTGTCAGAAAATCTGACCGTCGGTACGCTCCATCGGACAATTGTTGTCGGGTTTTTCCGCTGACAAATGTGGGATGCATGCTTTAAAATTGTCCGCCAACAATTGTTTGTTGTCGGATTTTCCCATTGTGTGTACAGGTCTGTCCCGGGGCACATTCATTCCAGGACAATGCAGTGTCCCGGCCGGAATGAAACTGACACAGCCAACCCCCGAGCCAATCTGATGCCCCCAAAAAAGGCTGCCACAGTGCCACATCACCGCTTTACTCACTGACAGTACTTGTCCTGGCCGGGAATGTCTGGAGGAGCACAATCCCCGCCCCCTGCTTGTGATTGGAGAAATCATCAATCCCGCCTCTTGTGTCCAATCCCTGTGCTGTGATTCGTTACAGCACAAGCTGATTTTTGGGAAGGAGGGGTGGTGTCCCTGAATGGTAGTTTGGAAATGTGGTCACCCTAGTGATGCTGAGTTTTCATGATTGAAAGAACTGAAATCCAATGAATGAAAGGGGTGAATCAGGAACAATCAAAGTCGAGGAGGAAAGAGATAGATGATGCTGGATGTCCTCCAGGCAGGAAATGAGGTGAGCTCTATCTGACTTTCTGCAGCTTCTAATGCACATTGTGAGAAGCTCACAGTATGCAATAAAACCAGAGTAAGCAGTTTCAATACAGAAGAGGAGCCTGTACAACTGAGCAAGACTGAGGCCTGGAGGTCAACTTTAAGTAGACAGGGTGGAGGAAAACCAGGAAACAGACAAGAGCTGAACAAGGGTCAGACGCAGAGTATAAGCCAAGCAAAAACTTTTTAGACATTACCTGATATCTAGTTTCAATGACATTTCCTATTCTTCAATCTGTACTTTAACCTCGGCAAACATGTCATTGTCTGTGAACCTTACCTATTCGTGCGACATCCAAAGGGCTAGACCGCGTACTGCTGACTTCCCAGAACAACCACGTCACAAAAAGCCATTAAAAGGTCTGGAATAAAAAAAAGAAAAGAAAAAAAAAACATATTATGAAAAAACCACACATATTATGAAGCATACTGTAACCAGACATGTGGAGGAAAACGCAAACAAGAATCCACATACAGTATAACTGTTCAGCAATGTATGAAGGAAACCTACCACAACCCTATAGAACTCACACTGAGCAAACTACAGGAAACTAAGTAGAGAGGTTATTTTCAATGACAGGCGTGTGTAAAAAAAGAGAACTAGTAGATATTATTTTTTTAGAACATGTTATACTAACCTGCTCTGTGAAATGGTTTTGCACAGAGCTGACCCAATCCTCCTCTTCTGGGGGTCCTCTGAGTGCCCCAATAGCAAGCTGCATCTTATGGGGGCATGAAGGTAAAAAAATAAACCTCTATGAGCCTTGTAACAAAATGGCCCATGGGACCCAGAGGCTCTTGCAGGGTGTGGGGTACTCCTGTTTCAGCTTCACCGATGACTCTTATGTCGGCGTGACAGAAAGTATTGCAACGATCGCCATTTTATTCTCTAGGGTGTTAGGATAAAAAATATATATAATGTTTGGGGGTTCTAATTAGAGGGAAGAAGATGGCAGTGAAAATAGTGAAAAATTACATTAGAATTGCTGTTTAACTTGTAATGCTTAACTTGTAATACCAACGGCCACCACCAGATGGCGCCAGCTCACATCTGGTGGTAATAACTTGTAATACCAACGGCTCACCACCAGATGGCGCCAGCTCACAAAAAAAAGCCCACCTTCCAAGCCAAGTCGCCAGGACACTATTTCTAGTCGCCATGGCGACCGGGATTTGTCGAGCCCTGGATCAGGAGATGCGCCGTGTCTGGGTGACACAAATGCATCGGGATTGCGCCGCTGTGTGGGCACGCTCACGCCAGGGCCCGCACATGCACCATCCCCCTTCTTCTGAGAAACGTTCCTGAACGTCCACTTAGAAAGAGGAAGCGCCCCACCGCCCGTATATATGTGCAATGGCCCGGGCGGGAAGTAGTTAAGCTTCATACACACGATCGGATTATCCAATGGGAATTGTGTAATGAGAGGCTGTTGGTGGAAAATCCGACCCTTTGTACACTCCATCGGACAATTGTTGTCAGATTTTCCACAGACACATGTGGGATAGCGTGCGTTAAAATGATCCGCCAACAAATGTGTGTTGTCAGATTTTCTGATCGTGTGTACACAAAACTCCAAAGTACAAACACGCATGCTCAGAAGCAATGCTCACCATAACACAACATTCGCAGAAGTTGCCCAAAGGGTGGCTCTAAAGAGCTGAAAAAACACGTTGTTTTGTGTTAGTTGGACGACCATTCTTTGCCGTTTGTATGCAATACAAGGTCACGGCCAACGCCCTTCGGACAAAAGTCCTACCCTTTGTCCGCGGAAAACCCGATCGTGAGCTTTACAGGCGGCGGGAGGGGCCACCCCCCCCCTCCTACCAACCTCCGGTGCTGCCGAACGATGGTCCCCAGGCGGAATTTCGAGCATGCGCACTGGGATTAATTTTAATAAAATACGCCCACATCATCCCCATTTGAATTAGGCGGGCTTACGCCGGACGAGATACGTTACGCCGCCATAACTAAGGGCGCAAGTCCTTTCTGAATACGGAACTTGCGCCCAAAATTACGGCGCCGTAACGTATCGGAGATATGTTACGCCCGCACAAAGATAGAGGCCCGGATTCAGATAGATTTCTCTATCTTTGTGCGGGCGTAACGTATCTCCGATACGTCGCCGTAATTTTGGGCGCAAGTTCCGTATTCAGAAAGGACTTGCGCCCTTAGTTACGGCGGCGTAACGTATCTCGTCCGGCGTAAGCCCGCCTAATTCAAATGGGGATGATGTGGGCGTGTTTTATTAAAATGAATTGTGACCCCGCGTATTTTTTGAGCGGGGCATGCGCCATTCGTGAAAAAATCCCAGTGCGCATGCTCGGAAATTCCGCCGCAAAGCCTCATTGGTTTTGATGTGAACGTAACTTACGCAAAGCCCTATTCGCGAACGACTTACACAAATGACGTAAAATTTTCAAATTTCGACGCGGGAACGACGGCCATGCTTAAAATAGGATACGCCGCATATACCCCTCATATAGCAGGGGTAACTTTACGCCGAAAAAAGCCTAACGCAAACGACGTAAAAAAAATGCGCCGGGCGGACGTTGGTTTCTGAATCGGCGTATCTACCTAATTAGCATATTCATCGCGTAACTATACGGAAGCGCCACCAAGCGGCCAGCGTAAATATGCAGCCTAAGATACGACGGTGTAAGACACTTACACCTGTCGGATCTTAGGGAAATCTATGCGTAACCTGATTCTATGAATCAGCCGCATAGATACGACCGACCGCACTCAGAGATACGACGGCGTATCTCGTTTCTGAATCCGGGCCATAATGTTTGGGGGTTCTGCATAATTTTCTAGCAAAAAAAATTATGTTTTTTCCATGTAGGAGAGAAGTGTCAGAATCGGCCCGGTATGGAAGGGGTTAAGGTGTGACAGAGCAATAAAAACCTGACGGAGGATGTAACCCCCCAGTACTAATGAGAAGGGGGGGGGACATTAATGAGACGCCACTTTTATTGCTGCCTGTGCCCTCATTGGAGGGATTTTCACTCACTTCCTGTCCTGGTGACACCCGGAAATAGAACAGGAAGTGAGGAGAAATCTCTCACAGCCTGCCAGAGGTGCCAACTCTTCCCAATGACATGAAGGCAGGTTGGGGGCGGCTATGAATAGTAAATGATCTTCAGCAAGCTGCCCAAATCCCGAAAGAAAGGGCAGAGAGTCGGCCCGGTGAAGCTGTACCTACCTACCTCACTCAGCATCCCTCCTCCGGCCGGGGTACCACTGATTACAACACTGACAGCAGCCCCGCCCCTCCTTCACCGCAACCGTCCAATCAGCTCTCAGAAGAGACGAGTGACAGACGGCCGACCTATCCAGTCACAGCCATCCTCTTCAGCACCTCGAGCGTTGAAAGGGGCGCTCCGTTGTTGGACCTCCCGCCCCTCCTCCGCCGCCGCCTCCGTCCAATAGGCGCAGAGGAGGGGGCGGCGAACGAGCCGAGACAAAGGAGTGACGGGCGTTTGGGAGGGCCAGTCGCGTTCTCCGCTGTCGCTGGGCGGGGCCGCCGCCGTCCAATGGCGCCGCGGTGCCTTCCACGCGCCGAGGTGGGCGGGCCCCTGCCGGACGGAGCGACGGGGGGAGCGCCCAATGAGGGAGATGGGCGGGACAGGGGGCGACCAATGAGCTGGCTGCTGAGTGCCTCAAATGGTCGGGGGGCTCAGCTGATGTCTTCCAGCGGAGTTGTTTTGAACTGCAGAGGAGGCGAGCAGTGCGGGGGGCACAGGGGGACATGACACCATGACAGACGCTCATATCCCCTGGACGGTGGTGCTGGGGCTCACCGCGACCGTCACGGGGCTGTGCTTGCTGCTCTTCCTCTACGTCTATGGGCATCTCTGGCTGCTACTGCGCTACAGGCAGAAGAGGTTCAGTTATCAGAGCGCCGTGCTCTTCCTGTGCCTGCTCTGGGCTGGCTGCAGGACCGTCCTCTTCTCCTTCTACCTGACCAACTGTGCCCAGGACAATGAAGTCTACCCATTCCCGCACTGGCTGCTCTACTACGCCCCCATCTGCCTGCAGTTCTTCACCCTCTGTCTGCTCCACCTTTACTTCTCCCAGGTGAGTTCCACTTCTCCCCTCCCGCCTGCGGGGGGCGTGCTACCTCTCCATAGGAATGGAAAAAACAAATCCAAATGGCTGCAGTGCTTCTTCTCGCCACAAGGGGCGTGCCGATTTATTGTTGGTAAAAAGCGTGCAGTTTCCCTCCTCACCACCAGGGGCGTGCCGGTTCCCTGCCTAGTAAAAAATAAACAAGTTCTGCTTCTTGCCAGCAGGTGGTGTGCTATCTCATATAAAAAAAGTGCTTCCCTGAATGTGGAAGGATGGGGGGGGGACACTTCCTATTGTGCACTTCCTCGTTCTGTGGAATGCTGTCCTGTTTTGTATCAGTTGTCTCCTTCCCTCCAGTACTCCCCCCCCCCCCCTTTTGTCTTTATAGTACATGGTGGCAACTCACCACCTGGGCTGTAGGGGGTGTACATCTACTTGCACACCCCCACCCTACCTGAAAATTTTCACTATGTTCAAATATGACCGCCCCAACCTTTAGATGAACTATGGGCGACACAATAGTACATCTAAGGGGTGGGGGTAGTGTATGTATGTTTCTGGGGGGCACATTTGGTTCCAGTTTACCCTCTCAGCTGTAGGGGGGGGGGGGAGGGTGTCCATCTAACTGCTTCCACCCCCCCCAAACTACCTGCATATGTTCACTGCTCCAATATTGTGGGGGGGGGGGTGCTAACTTCTCTCCCATCTGCCTACGTTTCCTCACTGTGCTCAACCATTTCAGTTCCTCTGGGGAGTGGTGGGGTGTAGTCTGTGGTGTGTGTGTGTGTTTTTTTTTATAATATTTTCTTATATTCCCATGGCAGTTCTTCTAGAGGTGGGATAGTTCATCCTTTCTCCTAAAGGGGGCACACTGGCTACCTATCAGAATCCAATAGTAATTTGTTCTGAATTGTTTCTCCCAGTATCAGAGGGTCAAACACAGGGTATCAGCACTTGCATGTGTTTACATCCTCCAGCCTGCAGGGGGGGAACCTTGCTTTCCTACAAGTGAATATCAGTTGCTATTGCCCTGTGTTCATGTGGTAGTGTGCAGTCCTGGGACACGTTTGTCTAGTGCCCAGGGCAAGGATGTGGAAATGCCACCTCCATTGTTAATGCATGGCTTTTTTTTTTGCAGTATTCTTCTGTGCCAAGGGCAGCTGTCCCTCCTGCCCACGCCTTGTCTCAACCCTGGTTGTGTGATATAATCCCCCCCCCCCCCCCCAAAAAAAAATTTCTCATCTGCAATGGGTGAGATCCTTGCCTAACCCTATGCCTCAGGGGTGCTCAACCTGTGCAGTTCTTTGATGTGGCCCTTGACCTTAAACCAGGAAAGCCTATGCTTTGGGGGGCGTCAAGCTCAGGCCGTGATAGAAAGGTTGCTGTCTGGCCATCCCAGAGCATCCGAGTGCATAGAGCCGGTGATCTGACGATATGGTTCCGGCTATCGAGATGGTTCCTGTAAGGCAGGGGTGCCCAACCTTTTGAGGGCCGAGGGCCACTTAAGCGACTTGGTAACCAGTCTTGGGCCACAATGAGCGGAGTGGGCAGATGACAGGTCTGTGTCCAGTCTCCATCTGCAAAGCAGACACACAGCCCAATCTACTCTATGGGCCCTCTGATCCAATCGGATAGAAGGGGGCAAATCCACTTCTATTTTTTTTTTTTTTTTGCAGATTGGATTGGAGGTAGGCAGGTGTAAACGGACAAAAGTCTGTTTACATCAGTCGCTCCATAGAGGTAAATGGAGGGTCCGATTTCAGCGCAGGAGGTCGCAGGCCACATCAGAAGGCTCCGCGGGCCACTGGTTGGGCACCCCTGCTGTAAGGACTGCGCAATCCTTGCCGACGGAAATCACCGAACCTCCAGGGTGCCGTGGAATTTGAGGTAAGTGGCCAGTCGGCCAAGCTTCGCTCGGACGGCTCGCTACGCTCGTTTGGCCTCCTGGCTCTTTTGTTAACATCCTCCAATCCACGGGGATGTTAAAGTGGAGGTTCACCCAAAAAATAAATTTTTAACATTACATTCAGCCGAGTTGTCCTAATGACAATCGGCTGTTTTTTAATTTTATCCCCGTACATACGGGTATGTTATCTGCGGGGCTGGGCGTTCCTATCTGATGGACAGGCTTCCTACCGTCGCATACAGCGCGTCACGAGTTGTCGGTGCGCAGGCGCCGTATAGAGCCGCACCGACGTTCGGCTTCTTTCGGCAACTCGTGACGCGCTGTATGTGACGGTCGGAAGCCTGCCAATCAATTGGGAACGCCCAGTCCCGCAGAAGACATACCCGGAAGCGGCGGTGAAAATACGATTTGTAAGGGGGTAAAAGTTTAAAAAAAACAGCCGATTGTCATTATGACAACTTGGCTGAATGTAATGTTAAATTTTTTTTGGGGGGTAAACCCCCGCTTTGTCCCATGTGGTGTGATGCCATCCAATGCACTTCACTTGGGACCTTTCTAGCAGCCTGGAGAGCGATGCCAGCAGAAAGTCGGTGTATTAAACGCTTGCTATCAAGTTGGGTGTCTGTCACTAGTGTGGTGGGAAAGTAATTTGTGTGACAGGAAGTGACATCTACTTTTTTTTTTGGGGGGGGGGGGTGTTATTGTGGGTCCCATTCACACCTAGAGCATGCATGAAAACACGCCTTGCTAAACTTCCCACAATTCCTAGTAAACGGATGCACTTGGCCCTTCAACATTTTAAAGTGCGCAGATTTGAGGTGTGGGCGTTTTCCAGGCAACAATTGTCATTTTCTGTAATCTGCATGTTATGTAAAATCTGAAAGTGGACTAATGAGGGGGGGGGGGGGGCTAGACTTGAAAGGGATATCATTTTTTTTTTTTGTAGGCCTCGGTCATTTTTATATATATATATATATATATATATATACTGTTGGCGCTATATAAATCCTGTATAATAATAATTATTTATTTATTTAAAATATTTTCCCCCTTTGTTCAGCAGTGGCTGAGCTGACCTCACTGGGAAGCTAATTAAGACTTAAAAAGCTGCTTGTTCTGCCATTTGATGGTCCAGAGACCTTTCTGCTGAGTAAAGACTGATAATGATTTGTGGATCTCGCTTTTTTTCTTATTCAGTCTCTTGGCTTGTTTGTGCAGTAAGGGGTGACATCACTCTTAGCACTGCTGATTCATCGTTTGACCTGCAGGGGGCATGTTCCCTGCTGAGTAATAAAGATGATATCAGCTCATTGATCTTTTCTTGAAAGCCGTGTCATTGTGTAGTGTTGATGACATCCCCAGCTTATCACCCCAGAGCTAATGGATTCAGCCTGACCTCCTGCACCTGTCAGTTTAGCTTTCTAAATTTTTATTTTTCTGCACGCGCTCCTGACCAACAAAATGTGTACAGTGACGGCTGCTGCATCACCTCTTTGCTCTGTCCTCCCTTTTTGCTAAAGTTTTTAATTTTTTTTTTGTCTACATTGCACCAGTTCTGTTTTTTTTTTTTTTTCTTTTAACCCCCGGACCATATTGCTGGTCAAAGACCAGAGTACTTTTTGCGATTCGGCACTGCGTCGCTTTAACTGACAATTTCGGTCGTGCGACGTGGCTCCCAAACAAAATTGGCATCCTTTTTTTCCCACAAATGGAGCTTTCTTTTGGTGGTATTTGATCACCTCTGCGGTTTATAGTTTTTGCGCTATAAACAGAAATAGAGCGACAATTTTGAAAAAAATTAATATTTACTTTTTGCTGTAATATCCCCCAAAAATATATAAAAAAATTTCCTCAGTTAAGGACGATACGTATTCTTCTACATATTTTTCATAAAAAAAATCGCAATAAGCGTTTATTGATTGGTTTGCTCAAAAGTTATAGCGTTTACAAAATAGGGGGTATTTTTACGGAATTTTTATTTAATATTTTTTTTTACTAGTAATGGCGGCGAACAGCTTTTTTTTTTTTTTTTTTTTTGTACTATGACATTATGGCGGACACTTTTGACACATTTTTGGGACCATTGGCATTTTTATAGCTATCAGTGCTATAAAAATGCATTGGATTACTATAAAAATGCCACTGGCAGTGAAGGGGTTAAGTATGTCCCTGGGTGTGTTCTTACTGTGGGGGTGTGGCCTCACTAGGGGAAACACTGATCCTCTGTTCATACATTGTATGAACAGAAGATCAGCATTTCCCCCACTGACAGGACCGAGAGCTGTGTGTTTACACAAACGGCTCCCCGCTCTGTAACGAGCGATCGCGTGTGCCCGGCGGTGATCGGGCACGGGAGTTGGGGGCGCGCGCCCCTAGTTCCCTGCAAGAGAGCCGACGTAGAGCTACGGGCTCTCGCGCGGGAGAGCCAACCTGCCGCCGGCAAATAGTTAAAGGACCGGTCTACATGTTGAGTGGACTGAATCACCCATTGGCTTTGTGTTTAGGGGAGTCCGACTGGAACTGCTGTGTTCAGTCTAAAACATAAGTGGGAAAACTTCACCAGACTTTTTATATATTGTGATAGTTGGCGTTTATCTATTGCAGGGATATGCAATGAGCGGACCTCTAGCTGTTGCAGAACTACAATTCCCACGAGGCATAGCAAGACTGACAGCCACAAGCATGGCACCCAGAGGCATGATGGGACTTGTAGTTTTGCAACAGCTGGAGGTCCGCTAATTGCATATCCCTGATCTATTGTATGAATAATGCAGCTTGTGCATTAGCCCCTTGGAACGATGGACTGGTTTGATTTCTGTGTGGGTTTTTATTTGGGTGTTGCTACAGTTTGCTCTGAAAACGACCATGAGATACATGACCTGTGTTGGGTCAGATTTGTTCAGACCGCAGCGACCGTCTGACTCTTCTTTGTTATTCAAATGCAGTCTGATTGAGCAGCACGGATCATATGACCTTGTTTTTCTGTAGAGCCGTCGGGTGACCGAGCAGATGATTTTTAGGCTTATAATATAAGCTTTGTTAAATGGTTCTTCTTAGTTTTGGCCTATTTTGCGGTATATTAGTTTCTTGTCATATTTTCTCTGAATGGATTACATTATGGGTATCTATTTCCCTCCATACAAGGAACCTAGCCCTGAGTGTTGGCTTCCTTCATTCCTATGTGTATAGGCTTTGGTGTTGAACATCACGCAGGTATTGGGGCCCATTGCAATGCAGGTAAATGTTCAAGAAATGGCCGCACTTGTAGGGTGTTTGGGTGTTCGCCCCGCTGAATGCCCTGCAATGTGCGGCACAAAAGCTGGTTAAAGCGGATGTTCCACCCCAAAAATATATTAAAAGCCAGCAGCTACAAATACTGCAGCTGCTGACTTTTAATATAAGGACACTTACCTGTCCTGGAGTCCAGCGGCATCTGCAGCAGAGCACGATCGCTTGTCACCCTGCTGCTCCCCCCTCCATCCACGCTGAGGGAACCAGGAAGTGAAGCGCTGCGGCTTCACTGCCCGGTTCCCTACGGCGCATGCGCGAGTCGCGCCCGCCGATTGGCTCCCGCTGTGAGCCGAGTGTTCCCAGCACACAACGGGGGGGGGGGGGGGGAGGGGAGGTGACGAAATTCCTGTCTTTTGCCCAGGTATCTGCACCCCCCTCCCCCCTGAAAGGTGTCAAATGTGACACCGGAGGGGGGGAGGGTTCCGATCAGCGGGACTTCACTTTAGGGTGGAGAACCGCTTTAAGGAGGGGGGCCAGCAAGGGCGTCCTTAAAAGTTAAGCTCACCTTTACATAAAAATATGTAAGGTTGAACTTGCACAGGTTCCCTCACCCCCCCCGGTCCCACTGACCTGGACCGTGGTAATCTTTGGTTCTAAGCTGGGTTATATCGATGCCAGGTGTCCAGGGCTTAGAAATCTTGTGTGTTTGTTTACGTGTGTTTGTTTACGTGTGTTTGTTTACGTGTGTTTGTTTACGTGTGTTTGTTTACGTTTGTGTGTGTGTGTGTGTGTGTGTTTGGATACTATTTCGATCAAAATAACAAATGGCCCTGATCAAAAGTTTTCATCCCCCATTAATGTTTTTTGCCTTGATAGACTCGCAAGTTTAAATGGTAGTTAAAGGGTTACCTTCCCACATGTGGCTCTTTACATTGCAGTTAGTGTCTGTGTATAGTCGGTTAGCTCTCGCATGAATGCACTGAGCAGGCTTGATGGGGAGCATAAAAGAACTGTCAAAAGACCTTTTTATAAAAATGGAGAATTATATAAAGGGATCCAAAGCCTTGAATATGCCAGTTGGTACTCTTCAATCGCTTATTCTAAAATTAAGGGATCTCTTGCTGCCAAGATCAGGTAGACAATATAAATTTGCAGCCACAACCGACATAAGAAATGTTCAGACTACAAAGGGAACCCACATAACCTCAAGTGAAATTCAGGCTACTCTGGAATTTCGTTTTTTGTAGAACAATACTATGGTACCAAAAAAATGGCTGCATTGTCATGTTGACATAAAGAAGCCTTTACTGTGCCAATGCCAGAAAAAGCCTCATGAGGCATGTTGAGGTGTTGGGAATATTTTAACCAAGCTTTTTTGTTGGATTGGCTCTTATGGTAGGTTGGTATTGTTGGTAGGGGCTGGTGTTGTGATGTACATGACTAACTGAAAACATCACAGCCGCAGTACCCCCCTCAAACCTGATTTAAGCAATGGGAGGAATTATGAAAAAATCAAAATGGATGTCAGCCTGGAGGTATAGGCAGTTGGCATGCAGACTATCCCCACATGTGGTGCTAAATTTCAATAGTTGAAAGGACTAATTGAGTGAATGGGCATCAGACTGAGCGGCGTGCTGGATGTCCTCCACCCAGGAAATGAGGTGGGCTGTTTCTGACTTCCTGCAGCTTTTAGAGATGCTCAAGGTTGTGGCATAGCCCCTCTGATTTTCAGTGGGCAGGTTTGATGAATGGCGCCACCTATCAAACTTGACAAGCCATGGTCAAGAAGCAAAGCCTTTCAGCTGGGATCGTAAAAAATGTCTAGATGGCAAAGCCAACAGAGGCTCAAACCTTTCCCTACCCGAAGCAAGATGCATTATTGCTGGGCTATGGCTTCTGCTTATAACCCCCTTGCCCTGATTGCCTATCTTGTCTCCAGCCCCCACCCCCTTTATTTCTATTCTACAGGAGCTTTGGGCAAGTGGTGGTATCCAATGGTGGTCTTGCAATAAATGACATCATCCTGCAGCAGAGCGCCTCTGTACTGGCATCTCTGGAACCCCAGCATAATTTTTTTCTATTTTTTTTTTTTTTTTTTCTGGCTTTGTGTTCTACACCATGTCTTTAGGTGATCTGATCCAGTAAAGTGAACGGGAACACCTGTAATAAACAGTCTGCTGCAAGTTTGGATGTGCTGCTAATTTCTTTTCTTTTTCAGGTTCTCCTTAAAGCTTGCTGCACTCCAGAGTTCAACAGATATAAGTAGGTTGACTTGGCATCCTTTACAACTCTGAATTTATAGAAACCTGTCTTAAAGTGGTTGTAAACCCCATTCATAAAAATTGAACCGTACACATGTATATCTGTTGTGTTTACTTGTCTCTCTAAGTGTAGTTTCTCCCTGGTGCTTTGTTCTATCAGCAGAGGCACTTCTGACAAGTTCTTGCCCTCTGGCAGTAGTATGCCCCTGATATCACGACTGGTGCAGAGCCTATAGCCCAGCACTGGGCTTAAAGGGGTTGTAAAGGTACAATTTTTTTTCTACACCAAATGGCTTCCTTTACCTTAGTGCAGTCCTCCTTCACTTACCTCACCTCTTCTAAAAAAAAAAATCCTCACTTCCTGTTCTGTCTAACTCCACATTACTGCGTGGAGTTACAGACAGAACAGGAAGTGAGGATTTCTCAGAAGAAATAAGGACATTTAAAAGCAAAATGAAAGGATTAGGTAAGTGAAGGAGGACTGCACTAAGGTAAAGGAAGCTATTTAGGGGGAAAAATTGTACCTTTACAACCCCTTTAAGGAAATAAAGGTATTCCAGGTGCATCAAAACAAAAGGTGACATCCTGGTATTAATTTTCTTTAGAAAATGGCCATAACCTGAGTATGGAAGTCTGTCCCTTGCCAGCAGGGTGGATTTGATTTAAATCAAGTCTATTTAAATCACTAGTAAAATACACTTGATTTAGATCAACTTTATTTAAATCCTTTATTAAAGAGCAGCTGTCATCTCTGACCTGCTGTTGACTCACCGACGGCCCCATTCACTTTAATGGGGTGGCTGGTGATGTGGCAGTGACACAACGTGAGGGACATGGCGGCAGCAGGTAAGTAGATGCCTAACAGGCGCTGCCATGATGAATCTGAGATGACAGGTGCTCTTTAAATGTAAGGACTTATTCTTGTTGGTAGTTGGCACCTTAATATTTGAATAATTAAGGTTATCAGGTTAGTAAAACGGTGATATCAGAACCGATTCAATCATACAGTTTCTAGTGTACATATATTTGCAAAACAATGGGCTAAAGGAATATTAACTTTTTTTATCTTATGGTTACTGTGAAATTGTGTGACTGAATCAGAGCTTGGATTGACGGAGTTTACTAAAATTGTAAATATTGCAGAATATACAGCCTCCCGCTACATATCTAAGCTCCATTTCATGCTGAATGAACTAAATTATCAATGTACCTTAAATATTTTTTTTCTCCAAAAACATGTATTACCATTTGCTTTAAATCTATAAAAATCTTTTTTTTTTTTTTAATCAAATCGGGGGGGGGGGGGGGGGGGGGGGGGGGTGTGTAACTTGATTGATGTCCATCCTGCTTGCCAGCATGTTGGGGATTAAGACTCTTGCTCTCTTGTGAAGCAGTGGTCTCTATGCAGAGATCTGAGATGCTGCCTCTAGAGCAACATTTGTGTTCCCTGTTGATTGGAGAACACTCGGTGTTGTCTAATTTGCCCAGAATGAATGTGCCAGGTGTTTTGCTAGATTAAAAAATTGTGTTTTTAGCTATAGCTATCCACCCCAATGTCTTCAGATTTGCTTTTTTTTTTTTTTTCTTCCTGAAATTGCTCTTTCCATTGCCAAAAAACAACCCTCTAATATACAGTATGTTTGCCCCATACAGGATGCCGTTGCAATTTTCATTTTTTATGCTCAGCCTCGCCTTCCTGATAGTGAACTTGTTATGCATCTTCATCGGCAATGGTACAGACGACCAGCGTAGATGGATCCCCGTGACTCGGGTCACATTCAGCAACGGTCTCTTTGCAGCTTGTTCCATCTCGCTGGCCAGCAACACCTACAAGATTGCTAATATGACCCCTGCTCATGTCTACCTAGAGTCTAAGGTATGCTGTGCTTTATATGAAAACCTGCATATGAGCTCTATGGGATGGCTTATCTTCCTTGTTAGCTTCCAAATAACCAAAGCTTGAGAAGCTGATGTTTGGTCCTAATCTTATGCCTTGTTTCTGTTTTTTTTTTTTTCTTAGGGCACCTCAGGAAACCAAGCGGTCATGACTGGCTCATTGATCAGCACACTGTATATATTGAGGGCCATGTACAACCTGGTGGTGTTTTTCAGCCAATCTGACAGCAAGCCGACCCCCTTCAGTTATGGCTGGAATGGCGTATCTGATCATGTAAGCACTTGCACACCTATAAATGCTTGTGTCAAGAGGAATGTACAGCCTATATACCCCCTCCCAAAAAATGTATTGCAGTTTACAAGTGTATATACCCTACCTCATTTTTCTCTGATCCTACCAGTGTTTCGAAAGTGCAAATTTGTTGCCCTAGGCCAGTGATGGTGAACCTTGGCACCCCAGATGTTTTGGAACTACATTTCCCATGATGCTCATGCACTTTGCAGTGTAGTGGAGCATCATGGGAAATGTAGTTTCAAAACATCTGGGGTGCCAAGGTTTGCCATCACTGCCCTAGGCTGTTCTCAATTCAAACTATAAACACCCCCCCACACACTATCTTCAATAAAGTCTGTTTACTGTAGTTCACAAAAGATGGCTGGGAAGGCTATGGCCTTTAGGATATTGGTTCAGTATGCAGAAATTACAAAAACGTGCATTGTGACAGGATCAACTGGTATTCTGGAATTTGCCAAAAATGTACATGGCCAAAAAAGTAATGCAGCCACCACAGAATAGACTGTGGTAGATTTTATCTTGAGTAGCTTGCAATGGGGCATTGTGTATTTGGGATTGGTTTTGCTCTAATATGTAAAATTATTCTCATTGCTTGTGCAGCCCTGTTCTCTAGCATCTGACGGCTTTCAAAACAGAGGTCCGGCCTAAAAAGTCAGCAGCTACAAAAACTGTAGCTGCTGACTTTTAATAAGGATACTTGCCTGTCCAGGGTGCCCGTGATGTCAGCAGCCGAGCAATCGCTCGGGTCTCTGCTGCCCTGCCGCCATCCTTGGCAATGGTATCGCAAGTGAAGTGTTGCGGCTTCACTTCCCGGTTCCCTACTGGGCGGGCAAGTCACAAAAGTTCATTGCTAAAGAAGCTGGCTGCTCAGAGTGCTGTATCCAAGCATATGAACGGAAAGTTGAGTGGAAGGAAAGTGTTGTAGAAAGATGCACACGCAACAGTGGATAATTGCAGTCTTGAGTATTGTGAAGCAAAGGCCATTTAAAAATTTGGGGGAGACGTGTAGACTATGGCAGCTGTCAGTGCTTCAAGAGCCACCCCACAAACCTATCCGACGCATGGGCTACAACTGTTGCATTCTCTGTCAGGCCACTTCTAAACCAGATGTCAGAAGTGCCTTACCTGGGCCAAAAAGAAAAGGGACTGGACTGTTGCGCAGTGATCAAGTCCTCTTCATTTGGAAATCGAGGTCCCAGAGTCTGGAGGAAGAATGGAGAGGCACAGAATCCAAGTTGCATGAGGTCCAGTGTGAAGTTTCCAGTCGGTGGTGGTTTGGGGAGCCATGTCATCTGCTGGGGTTCCACTGTGTTTTATCAAGTCCAAAGTCAACACCGCAGTCTACCAGGATATTCTAGAGCTTCATTCTTCCCCCTGCTGATCAGCTTTATGGAGATGCTGATTTATTTTCCAGTTTGACTTGGCACCTGCCCACACTGCCAAAAGTACCAAAACCTGGTTAAACCAATTCAGCCCCTGAAGAATTGGCTGCCCAATGACCGGGGCATTTTTTGCAATTCTGCACTGCGTCGCCTTAATTTGACAATTGCGTGGTTGTGCAATGTTGCACCCACACAATTGATGTCGGGGCCCCCCCCCCCCCACAAATGGAGCTTTCTTTTTGGTGGTGTTTGATCACCTCTGCATATTTTTTGCACTATAAACAAGAGCGACAATTTTGAAGAAAACGTATATCATGATTGCAACATTGTCAGTGCGTGTGCTTGTACGTTTCTTTGCCTGCCCATGCCATTCTGCCGACTTGTATCTACGTTAGGCAGTCGACAAGTGGTTAATCATGGTATCGCTGCTTGATCAGCAAACTTGCTGATCGCCTCCATGTCACACCGCTTTGATGCAGTAATTTATACATTAGGAGCCCTGACCAAGTATTGAGTGCATATTTTTTTTTTTTTTTTTTGGTCTTGTGTAACCAAATTTTTGGCTTTTCACTAGCTCTAAGCCATAATCAAAATTAAGAAAAAAGCTTGAAATGGATTTCTGTGTAATGAATCCTATAATGGGTTTCACTTTTTAATTACTGAAATTTAAACTTTTTGAGATGCACCTGTCTGTGTCATGGTATAGCACCATCAACTTTTGCACACTCACAGCTGTCCCTGCCCTCAAGGAGCTTACAATCTGAGGTCCCTAACTTTGTAATCGTCTAAACTAGCCATTAAACCTGGAAAATAAAACCCTGGCGGTGTGGCATTTTATTACAGAAAAGACCTTATCGGTCTTTTCTATCAGAAGTGCTTCTGCTTGCTTGTCGGCATTATTGTACACTGGACCATGCATGTGCTGCTTATATTTATGGCACGGCACTGTGGTAATGAGACTCCATGCATGGTTGTGCCGTGATGACATTACTCCCAATCAAGTGTCCCAACAATCTGGACCTGGAAGGAAGATAAGGAGAAAATGTAAGTGCCCACGACCAGCGGGAGCGCTAACAGTGCAGCACTGGAGGGGATAGTTTGTGCTTAATATTACATGATGGCTAACAGCTCCTGGTGTCCCAATTAAAATTTGTGGCATTTGATTCCTCTTTAAAGGGGTTGTAAAGTGTGTGTGATAATCTAGGGGGGGGAGGTACAGGCAGTACACCTGTAAGGGGCCTGGTGATCAACCCCCCCCCTAGGGGTCTGGATCTTATTTCTTTGTCAGCACCCAAAGCCCTCCTGCGTCTCAATTTGCGGTGGCACCCCCGCTTCTCAAACATTCCACACTTGCCTCCACTGTGCAGTTTTTGCACAAAATGGCCCCGATGCTCGTCTTCTGGGGTCCCTTGGCAGCTGTCTCGGCTCCACCCTCTGGGAAGCACTCTCCCAAGGGGGTTAGCTTGCAGGCACGCTCCTGTGTAATGCAGCCGGCGGCCATAGCCGTCTGTCACTTGGCCCTGGCGCACCATGTTAATGATTGACAGCAGCGGGAGCCAATGGCTGCACTGCCATCAATCATCCAATGAATAGCTGGGGGAAAGCATTGTGGGATCGTGTCCACGGAGATTCAGGACTCAAGTAAAATGGGGGGGCTGGGGAGTGGGTGGTGCGTTTCACCTTTTTAAGGTGAAAACATTGTTTACAACCACTTTAAAGTAAATTTGAATCACTAACTATTCTCTTATAGAAGTCGTTTCCAAAGAAATCATCTTTTTAAAACTTTTTAAAACTCATTACACTTGATGACTTGGTCATTCCACAGCAATGCTGTGCAGCCAACACTAGGGAGAGTCATTGTAGACTTTGAAGGTTGCAGGTGATCAGCAGTCTTGAGGTGTGGGGGTTGGTAAGACAACTCTTTTGCTGGCGCTTTAATGTTTTAAATTTCAGCTTCAATTTATATTTCTTAATTTTTTTTTTTTTTTTTATTCAGGCTTTTACAGAAAAAAACGATATGGAATATATGATCTTTACATTGATTCTCCTTTTCTGCGAGTTCCTGCCAATGTGTCTCATGACTTATTTCTTCCGTGCTAAAAAAACAAGTCCGAACTTGGTAAGTTTGTCTTTTGTGGTTTTGGCTTTTTTTTTTTTTTTTTTTTTTTTTTTGCCTTTAAACACAAGAGCATACACGGAGCCAGTTGTACAGAGTGGGTAAGTATAACCTAGAATTTCCCCTCTTGCTATTCTGCCAGTAACGGGCTGTTCTAGGGTGAGAACACCCTGCTGTATCAGGACAATACACCAGATAAACTTTGGGACTCTATTTGTTCCTTGAAGTTAAAAGGGTGTAGTTCTGTAGACACCAAAGAACAATGTCCTGACCTGGAAATGGGGTGGGGAGAGTTGGTGAAGCTGTTTTACTACGCACTCCAACCAGAAGAAAGATTGTGGACTATCTTGGTACTAGTAAACTTGAAGTAAAATATCATTTATTGCATATAAAAGCAATCTCAATATAAAATTAGTGGGAAGGAAACTTCATACAATATCAAAATACTTGTAGGTTTTCCCAATCATTTATCTGGTAATGGGTTTTCTCAGATTAAACAGTCCTCTACTAGTTTTGCAGTCCATAGGCTGCTTCGTCAGGAGGAATAATCTATAAGACAAGTAATGTATTTAGAACCAAACACAAAGTTTACAAAGACATGTTAGAAACTTAAGTCATTAGCAGTAGCACTGAGCACGCACTTGCCTGTAGATCCAAAGTCAATGGCCATCCCTAATCACCCAGAAAGTCCCCCTGTTGTGGACATGGGAGGGGGGTTTAGCAGAAGGTGTATCTAGATGAGAGTAAGGGCATGCAAAAGATAAAATGGTTCTTGGGGTAGTGTCCATTAAGTGATATAAAATGGTTCTTGGTCATATAGATATATCACTTAATGGACACTACCCCAAGAACCATTTTATCTTTTGCATGCCCTTACTCTCATCTAGATACACCTTCTGCTAAAACCCCAGGTCCACAACAGGGGGACTTTCTGGGCGATTAGGGACGGCCATTGACCTTGGATCTACAGGTAAGTGCGTGCTCGGTGCTACTGCTAATGACTTAAAGTGGAGGTTAACCCAAAAATCGAATTTTTTAACATTAGATTGAGGCTCATTTTGTCAAGGGGAATCTATGTTTTTTTTTTTTTTAAATCGAAGCCGTACTTACCGTCTTAGAGATGGACCTTCTCCGCCGCTTCCGGGTATGGTCTTCGGCACTGGGCGTTGCTATTTGACAGGCTTCCGACGGTCGCATACATCGCGTCACGATTTTCCGAAAGTAGCCGAATGTCGGTGCGCAGGCGCCGTATTGAGCTGCACCAACGTTCGGCTTCTTTCGGCTACTCGTGACGCGATGTATGCGACCGTCGGAAGACTGTCAATTAAATAGGAACGCCCAGTCCCGAAGACCATACCCGGAAGCGGCGGAGAAGATCGATCTCTAAAACGTTAAGTACTGCTTTGATTTAAAAAAAAAACCACCCGATTCCCCTTGACAAAATGAGCATGAATCTAATGTTAAATTGTTTTTCTGGTGAACTCCCGCTTTAAGTTTCTAACATGTCTTTGTAAACATTGTGTTTGGTTCTAAATACATTACTTGTCTTATAGATTATTCCTCCTGAAGAAGCGGCCTATGGACCGTGAAACAAGTAGAGGACTGTTTAATCTGTGATAATCATTGGATAAAACCTACAAGTATTTGTGTACTGTGTGAAGTTTCCTTCACCCTGATTTTATATCTAGATTGCTCAATTGTATGTTTTTGTTTTTTTATATATGTAATTTTGTGTTATAAAATTGAAATGATGGTATTTGCGTTTTAAAGCCTTAATATTTGAAGCCATACTCAAATTATTCACAATTTCATGACCTGGTAATGTGCTTCACATCTTCCTGAAAATGGGGAAGCTGTGGTAATGCCCACATGTGATTCTGAGACTTGTCGGAAAGTCTAGCTTTGAGATGGGTGGGGGGGGGGGGGGATAGTTCCATGTGTAAACATTTTCTGGCCACTTGGTGGCATGCAAGCTCTTCAACTCCAGTACATTGGTATGTAAGGTTGATGGGGAAAGTCACTGCAAATCTTAATGTGCAGTAGTGTGTAAACCACAGTGAAAAATGTAGGCAGAACTGTCACTGAAAAAAAACTAAAGTGCCCAAGAGACTTTAAAGTTGTGCCAGGAAAACCCTGCTCCATTATATAAAAATATTCATGGTTTTGATGTACTTTTTAAAGTAAAAGCATGGTACAAAGGTAAGTAAACGCACATAAAGATGAAAAACCTAGGTAGGTAGTAAGTAAATACTCAAATTGCTCTTGCAGGAAGGTGGATTTGAATATTGACACATTTTGTCAACACTGTTCACCACTTCAGGAGTTGGTAGCATCCAAATGTGTACACAAGAACAGAGCCTATAAGTCAAAGGACTAAAGCCTTAACTGGGCCAATGGAGGAAAGGGCAACACCCGGCACATCCTGCATGGGAGTTGTATACGTTTTTCCCTTTTGGCGGTTGGTCCCCCATATGGCTGTCATTCACTTACAGGTTTTTTTACAATTCCTGTATGCTATCAGGGTTTTGTTTTGGGACTCGCCTTGTCTGCCTCCATTGGGTATCCTGTATAGATGTGCCTGTGTTGCCTCTTCCTCAATTTGCCCATTTAAGGATTTGGTCCCTTGACTTTAAGGCTCCTTTCTGGTGCATACATTTAAATGCTGCGATCTCCCATGTCAAGATCAGTATTTAATGTCCTGTCAGATAAATTTCTGTATTTACTTGTCTGTTACAAAGTAAGGAAAATTATTTGCTTCTCCTGCAGATTTTGTAAGTTTACCCATCAGGGCCTATCATTTTTATTAAAGTTGCACCGATACTAGTATTGGTACCCAGCACTTGCAATGCTCTGATGCCTAATCTGCTACCTTGGCAGTCAAGGGATCGGTGCCGCGGTGGGGGGGCCAATACTTGCACCGATCTCCATGTATAGATTTAAAAAAATCAGCCGCTTCTCCCTGCAGCTTCCAGAAGCTTTATTGAAATTCTATACAGGGAGAGCGGTGCTTGTAATGGCATAGATCAGGGATCTTCAAACTACGGCCTTCGAGCTGTTGCAGAACTACACATCCCATGAGGCATTGCAAAACTCTGACATTCAGACATGACCAGGCATGATGGGAATTGTATTTCCTGAACTGGAGGGCCATAGTTTGAGGACCCCTGGCATAGATCATCACTGACTTCCCCTGTGTCCTCCTCTTCCTTCTCCGTGTCCTGCTCTGCTTTCCTCCCTGCCCAGATCTGCCAGTATGGAGAGCGGAGGAAGGAGCCAGTAAATCTATCATTTACCAGCTCCCTCATCTGAATGGACAGTCTGTGATCAGACTCCATTCATAACTGAGCTTCAAAAACGGTCTTCAGAGGAGCCTCTGTCTTTTCCTTCATCTTCAGTGCAGCTCAGGCTGTGGAATTTGGGTTCAATCACTTTCCCTGTCTCAAAGGAGAGGTTAGGGGTCTGTTTTTAGACCCCTGATATCTCGCCAAAGCCCAACTTCCCTCCCCAGGTTGATTGTTTACAATTTTACTTTTTTTTTTTACTTTTTAAATAATAAAACCAAATATTAAAATTGTAAAAAAATTGACTGTCCACAATTTGCATGACCTTTATAAAAAAAAAAAAAAAACGGTAATCGACAAGTACTGTTTTTAGAAGTGGTTATTGGTGCAACCCTAATTTTTATCATAGGTGTACTTTTTATGAGACAGAATATGAACCAAAAACCACGATACAAATGTTATAAATTGAGTTGCAGTTCAGTGAGTAAAGAGAGATGGGGGATTTTCAATCCATGGTGGCATATTGTGTTACTAATGTTTTTTTTTTTTTTTACACTGATCCCAATGGCCTTGATCATTCACATGCCCCTCCTATGTAGTTCTGGGCTGATCCCTCACTTTATTTTTTTTATTTTTTTCTCATGATCCTCCTTGCCCTGAGGCAAAATCGTATATGGAGCTCCAGACTGAGGGAGATTGATGGTTAAGCTTCTTGCTGTTGGTCTTGTAGCCCATTCCAGCCTTGTGCATTAGCTTGGCTCTCAAGCTTTGCCCCCCCCCCCCCCCAGCCTGCTCAGTCCCATCTTGACACACAAGGCTGCTCTGCAAGCATCGCCTCTGCTGGCTGTGTCTTTGGCTTGATGCCTGCTCAGTTTCCATATTTCTATCCCCGGTTGGTGAGAATACTGCTCCGGTACTTCAGTTGCTCACTGTGGTCCCTGGTAATGAGGTGGTTGGATCCTTTGTGGCGACAGCTTCCCCTCTACCTCCGACCACAACAGGTTCCCTGGCCGGCAGAACCATCACTTCTGGTTAAACTGCAAGCCGTAGTCCTAACACTGTGCTGCTCTCCTGCTTGTGGATAAGCCCTCAGACAGCCTAGCAGCCAGACATGCCCGGGATAGGCTTAATCTCCAGCCTAGCAGCCTGGGCAATACAAACCTAGATCAGCTGACTGCACCCAAATATATAGGCTCTCAGCAGGCCAAGGGATCCAAGAAAACCCCTGCCCATTGACTGAGATGCCCCATAACCTGACCCTTGGTTGCCCTTCTCAAGTAGCACCTAGGCACTTGGAGGTAGAATAGAAAAAAGCAACAAGGCCAAACTTGGGGGAGAAATCAATAGATCTCTCCCAACAATCAACCAAGATTCCTGGCAAGTAAATTTGTGAAGAGCAACCCTACCTAATTTCACAGAATTGTCATGTTGCTCTTTTGTGTAATTGCATACTTTTTCTGTACCATGCTTTTTACTTTGCATATGAAATGGAAACCTGTAAAATTGTTCAATGCAGTAGTACTCTTAAAACGTACACAGTGGACTTTTATTTAATCTGTTGCTTTATAAAATGACTGAGCAGTGCAGAACCCTACAAAATGGCTACCTCTCAACTCGGTAACACCTACTGTTATCACCAACTTCTAAAGCTTGTGCTTGGACTTGGGAAGTCACAATTGTGATTTGATAGGGAGAGTTAAACAGAACAGACTGGGAAGGAAAGCTTGATGATGGATGTCCCCAGCTAGGAAATGAAGTGGGCCCTATCTAACTTGATGCAGCTTCTTTTGAACATTGTGAGACGCTCAGTGTGTTGTGAAAGTGGTTATGCCCCGTACACACAAGCGGTTTTCCCGTCGGGGGGAACCAATGGTTTTTCCAGCAGTTTCCTGTTGGAATAAGGCAGAGCTTTTGGTCAGGAATCCCGACCGTATGCTCGACTTCCCAACAGGAAAACCGATCGTGTGTGGGGCATAAGTGATTTTCAGTATAGGAGAGGCGCCTGTACAACTCTGGCAGACTGAAGGGAAGACTCTGACACGGTCTCTCTGCTATCTGCGTTTTTTTTATGGCTTTTACTGGTAAGTGCCCCCCCTCTCCGGGTAGTGGTCTGGGGTAAAAAGTGCACATAACCCAATGTGGGTGGAGATTTTGAGTTTTATTTAGATGCCTGGAGCTGGACATCTGTTACACTTAATTTTTTATTTTTCTTTGCAGGAAGCAGCCGGAATGGTAAATAGTCACAGCTTTGGGTCCAGAGCATACTTTTTTGACAATCCTAGAAGATATGACAGTGATGAAGACTTGCCCAGACTGGCAGGTGCCAGAGGAGAGCGAGGAAGGTGAGTCGCTAGGTTAGGGTCATCTACCGGTGGATGAGAGCTCCTCCAATGGCTGCAGTGCATAGATTTATTGCATACTTTGCATGGCTTTTAAAGGGGTTGTAAAGTGTGTGTGTGTGTGTGTGTGTGATGTATATTTTTATTTTTTCTCCTAAATAGCTTCCTTTACCTTAGTGCAGTCCTCCACTTACCTCCATCCTTCGATTTTTGCTTTTAAATGTCCTTATTCCTTTTCTTCTAACTCCACACAGTAATGCAAGGCTTTCTCCCTGGTGTGGAGTGTCGTGCTCGCCCCCTTCCTTGAACTACAGGAGAGTCGGGACACTCTCTACGTTGCAGATAGAGAAAGGAGCTGTGTTAGTGGGCGTCCTGCTCACCCCCTCAAGAGGCTTTCTCCACACCAGGGAGAAAGCCTTGCATTACTGTGTAGTTCGACAGAACAGGAAGTGAGGATTTCTCAGAAGTGAGGACATTTAAAAGCAAAATGGAAGGAAGAGGTAAGTGTAGGAGTGCACTAAGGTAAAGGAAAAGCTATTTAGGGTTTTTTTTTTTTTTTCCTTTACAACCCCTTTAAGCTTGTCTGACCTGATTGGAAAAAACCTGCATCAAGAATCTAAAGTTGGATAACTAAAACTGGTATCAGTGGTTGTCAGATGCTTACCAGTTTAAAGAGGAACCGCAGTCTGCTTACATAATTTGTAATGAACGTCTTTGCTATTCTGAAGCTTCCCTCCAACCACTTTGCATATTTAATGCATATACTGTGATTTTGTACTATGCTGCAGTAATCGCAATATACTTCAGCGCAGTTGGTTTTACACAGAGCAGCCCAGATCACTCTTGGGTTTTTGATGCTCCTGGGACCCTCCTCCTCCTATTGAGTGCCCCCCACAGCTTTCTATGGGGGCACCCAAGCTGAGTCAGAGCTCTGTGTATCCAATGACGGAGCCCCTCACCTAATTGGCTGACTTTGTTTGACCACCACAGGAGCTAATGGCGCCGCTGCTGTTTCTCTGCCAATCAGTGTGCTGGAAGGCTTGGACGTTTGTGGACATCGCTGGAGAGAGAGAAGGGGCTCGGGTACGTAGGGGGAGCCGCTTCACACAGGTTTTTACCTTAATGCAGTAAGATAAAAAAAAGTTTGCCTTTACAACTCCTACAGCTGCTGCCTGTTCACTTCATGCAGCTCTCATTGTTTTTCTTATGACTCTCCTCCCTTTCTGGCAAACTCACGAGAGCTGTGCATGTCATAAGCCTAGGCTTTTTTACTAGACAAACAGGAAGTAGGCTGTATACGGTATCTAAGGTATCTAAATCCCATGTACAGACGTATTCACAGCCTTTGCGCAATACTTTGTAGCACCAATTGCAGCCTCAACTCAAGTCATATATATATATATATATATATATATATATATATATATATATATATATATATATATATATATATATATATATATATATATATATATATATATATATATATTCTACAAGGTTGGCACACATATTTTTGGGACCTCTCAAGCTCTATGGGAAGTGTTTGTGCACATCCATTTTCAGATCTCTTCAGAGATGTTCAATCGGGCTTAAGTCTGGGCTCTGGCTGGGCCACAATTCTCAAAAATGGCACTTGCGAGACTGCGCAGCGCACTGATGCTGCTCCACCCATGGCTTTAGAAAACATTGGGACATCTGCTTGGCAATGTTGTAGCCCAGGCTCCATTTTCTACACGTGTGATTATATTTCGCAGAGTGGTACATAGGGAGGACTGAGATTACTGACTATGATTGTGCAGTCGTAATGAAGCTCGCATGTTCGAAAAAATGCCATGCCTGCTTGGATCAATGCTGGCGTTTCCCGGCTGGGGTATCTGACGAAGTAACGTGGCACTGCCCAGGCATCCACTGCATCACGCTCTGCTGACGCCGGTTCTGGTATCGGAGACATTTGCGTTCCACACTGGTTCAGACAGCTTCTCCTCCATTCCACGCTACGTCCCGGGGGCACCTGGAGATCGTGGGGGTGAATTGAGATCACGATTTTATGATTAATCGTGCAGCTCTAATACAGAGTATGCAATATAGTGCACTGTCCATATATATAAAGTGCTATATCCCTATATGTGCATCCAGATCTATAAGTGGAATTTGATTAGATTGCATTTTTTTTTTATACATTTAATCATAAGAAATCCAAATTAAGAGAATTGTGTGTTAAAAAAACACATGCATCCAAGGATGTAGGTGGCATTAAATTGATTAGCTAAAAAATATAAAATCAAATTTTATCAGTTGATCAGCAAATCCAAGAGAAAATGTCTCCTGTGGAAAGGTAAAATGTAAAGTCCAATCTATTGTGCAAATTTCACAATTCCCAAGGTGACTTGTGCAAAATTTATTCACAAATCGGATCTTGTGCAAACAACGTGGGGTGACATGCGTCCTTCAGTTCTCCAGATCCTTATACCCCAGGGGTAAATCACATAGTGGGGGATATCTGGAACAGTTCTTGGTGTATCAGACCCTGGGGTGTCCAGAACCTTGTGACCCTCCTGGGGTGAACAGCAATGGATGCAGTTGCAAGATCCACAGTCTGTGGCACATCAAGACCGTGGGGTGTCCTCGTATGTATAGAAGAATCACTGGTGAACGTCGCCCCACATTTTGCGCAAGATCTGATTTGTGAAAGTTTTGCACAAGTCACCTTGGATATTTTCACCTGTCACTTGGGAATTGTGAAATTTGCACTATAGATTGGACTTGTACATTTTTACTTTTGCACATGAGACTTTTTTTTTCTTTTTTCTCCTTTTTGGAACTCCTGATGAACTTGTATATTTGTTTTTTATATTTAATCTATTCAATTTAACTCTACCTATATCCTTGGATGCACGTGTAGGCATTCTGTATTTTCTACACACCTTGTATGGTGTATACATTATATATTTTTACACATGAAATTATTTTAGATTTCTTATGATTGCATTTTTTTATTCATTTAATCCAATTTAATTCCACTTGTATATCTGGATGCACATATAGGGATATGGCACTCTCTATACACAGACAGTGCACTCTATTACACTCTGTATGATATAGCCTATTAGGGTGACCTCATTAATTGCTTTATACATCATCTGCACATTACACTCCTTGTTTTATACATTTCATGCAGCACTTTAATGTGGCTAGTGGACAATCGCCCCTGGAGGTCACTCTTCAGGTGATTGGGCAACGCCACCCACCTCTTCATAAAATGCCTATCTCTTTGGTGCTTCATTATTGGAGCCCCAACCTTGCCAAAGCCTGGATACCTACGATTTATACAGCCATTATTTCCAGCACTGTCTTAACCCTCTTGGGCATGGAGTTCACCAGAGCCGCACGGGTTACCACAAGTCCTCTTCCACTCCATGACGACATCAGAGCTGGTGGATCTTGGAGATCTTGCGCTCCTCCCCCTTCCGTTTGAGGATGCTCAATAGGGTTTAGGTCTAGAGAAATGCTTGGCCAGTCCATCACCTTTACACTCGGCTTCTTTAGCAAGGCAGTGGTTGTCTTGGAGGTGTTTGCGGTCATTATGTTGGCATGCTGCCCTTTCGCCCAGTCTCCGAAGGGAGGGGGATCATGCTCTGCTTTAGTATGTCACAGAACATGTTGGCATTCATGGTTATCTCAATGATCTGTAGCTCCCCAGTGCCGGCAGCACTCGTGTAGCCCCAGACCATGACAGTCCCACCATGCTTGACTGCACACTTGTCTTTGTTCACCTTACCTGATTGCCACCACACTCGACACTATCTAAATCAAATAAGTTTATCTTGGTCTCATCAGACCACAGGACATGGTCCAGTAATCTGTGTCCTTAGTCTTCAGCAAACTGTTTGCAGGCTTTCTAATGCATAATCTTTAGAGGCCTTCTTCTGGGACAAAAGCCATGCAGACCATTTTGATGCAGTGTGCAGCGTATGGTCTGAGCACTGACAGACTGACCCCCCCCCCCCCCCAACCCTTCAACCTTTGCAGCAATGCTGGCAGCACCCATGCGTCTATTTCCCGACGACCTCTGGATATGATGCTGGGCACGTGCACTCGACTACTTTGACCATGGCGAGGCCTTTTCTGAGTGGAACCTGTTTTGTTAAACTGCTGTATGGTCTTGGCCACCATGCTGCAGCTCAGTTTCAGGGTCTTGGCAATCTTATGTAGAGCAACTTTTTTTTTTTCTGTTTGATATTAGGATCGCTACTGTCCCCATACAAGTCGGTGTAAATGCAAAAGTGAGTTGAGGAAAGAAAACCCATCTCAAACTTTTTACAAGGACAAAGCTCCAGAAACAATGGTGCCCGTGGACACAAGCAGTATGCATGCCAACAGCTTGTAAGGGAAGCTGAGCTGCTAATTCAGAGCTCAGGAGGCTAGTAGGGAAACCAGTCCCTGCTGGGGGAAAGTGTAGAGAAGCTACCCAGTCCCTGCTGCAAGAGGTGAGCTTTCCCTGCTGGTAGAGACCAGGGAAAGCAGAATTGAGGATATTGGATGACTTTCCTGCTGTCAACTCTACAGACTTATTTCTCGATGGTGGATGCAGCTGTAAAAGGCTAGTTTTGAGGGGTGGGAGAGATTTACCATTTAAGTTCTACATTAAGCATCTGCTTGTCTATAGCCTGGTTGCAGGGTAATTTTAAGGACAATAGATGCCACTTTTGGTTTTGTTGGTCTTGCTCAATTTGTAGAAATGTTGAAAGTATGAAAATGGGGTGTTGGTCATATGCCATATGTTTATATTAAAATCTTTGTTTCAATTTACTTACAGCTTGCCGTCTACCCCAAGAACCTCTGGATGGTACGGAACCATATGTCCAACCAGTGGCTGTGCCCTGGCCCCACCTCTACTGAGCGAGCCATTATCGGGGACTCCTGTTCTCTTCACATTTGGAGCGAACGCATTAGCGTGACCCTACTGACTGAACAATGCACCCGCACCTTTTGCAGCTGTTCCTTGGTGTGACACAGTAAGCTGTGTCCAATAGCTTTTGTTTACGTTTTGAGGTAACGCTGCATTTGCATACATTCCTATAATTTTTTTTTTTTTCCCCCCAACACTGCAGAGGTTGATTGGATGCCAATGTCCTTTTAAGACTTGCCAAGATACTAAAGAGGTTTCAGGATTGGCATGGCAACTGGCAGCAAACCTAAGGAAATTGTGTATTGGTGCATCCTTTTTTTGCACAACGCGTTTCATGTGTAAAGACAAATTTTCTATCAAATCCTGACTCTTGAAGAAAAGTTTGCATTAAACCGCCCTTGAAGATGAAACCTCCAGTGTACTAGTGTCCATCTTCTACTTAAAATGGAGCTGATCCTAACTGCACAATGAGCTGCTTTAGTTGTGCTTGTAAGTGGCCAAAACTAATACAAATGATAGGCTAGGTAGACCTTTTCCAGGTGGCTGCTGTGAATTAGCTTTTTGAAAGTATACTTTTTTTTTGTTTTCCTCACATGCCAGTTCACATCCTCATCTAACCCTTGGCACTGTCCAGTTACCAAAAACCAATAAAGGTATCTCAATTGTCTGAGAAAAAAAGTTTGAGAACAAAGAACCCAACATGTGGCTCCCTGCTGTAAAAGGACAATGCCACCTAAACTGGATATTGTGAACTTGGGTCAGTTCTTGCACAGAAAATTGTTTAAAACTGAACTCTAGGAAAAGTTAAAAGGTCAAATCTCCCTTGCCCCAGCACTGCAAGAGTTAAATATTTGGATAGGTTTAGGGCAGGGATATAAAATTAGCGGACCTCCAGCTGTTGCCAAACTACAAGTCCCATGAGGCATAGCAAGACTCTGACAGCATCATGCATGACACCCAGAGGCATGATGGGACTTGTAGTTTGGCAACAGCTGGAGGTCCGCTAATTGCAGATCCCTGGTTTAGGGGAACAAGAATACGTAGGCAGTCTCTTTCATTGCTATATAGTTGTGCAGCCACTGCATTAAGACATCTACACTTGGTCCAGTTTCACAGTGGGGAAGGAAAGTGGCCTCAAACACACCAAGTACCCATTCAGACTATGGGTGGAAGTGCCTATGTGGACAAGATCTAGCAGTTTAAGTGTGGCCCCACTGCAAGGCATAAAACCATTCTCCCTAGAGTTGGGGGTGTTTTAAGGTATGTTTGTGAAAGTACCAATGCTTGGGTGCTAGAACCAGCTTTTCTGGGTTTACTCTGAACTTGTTAACCATGGAAGGTGTCTTGATATATTGTGATTTACAGGAGATCGCAAGACTCCTGACCTCTGTGGGAGGATTCTGCACCACAGTGGCAAATGCTTGACTCCTTGGGCATTAGACCTGTATGTGATGGAAAGCTGACTGGGACTATGGGTTTGTTTTTTTACAACTGGAGATTGAAAAATCTGAGCTGTACCTGGTAGCCATTTGGCTCCCCTATTCAATTCTCTAATCAAACAGATGGCATTCCCCTATGCTTCAGTAATTCTTGCTCCTCCTTGCATAGAGTGAAGGGCTATGGGCCCTGCATTCATCTTTATGTTGGCGGGGCATGGAGAAAGTTGCAGAAGCTTGTGGGATCAGAGGCTTGGGTAAGTAAAATTGCTGTTCCCAGTTTACTAAATTTACCTTTAGTGCAGGGGGAGGATCATTTTCCCAGAACATCTTGAAGGGCCCATTCACGCTTGTCTACCACAGTGCTATTCATTTTTATTGGCACCCCAAATGCATGGTAATGAACTACCATGCTTTATGTTGTGTTGGCAAAAATGCAGCAGTTATGCTTTTGATCCCTTGTAATGCAATATATCCAACTGATCCTAGTGTGATTTGTAAAACCATTCCATATGTGTGTTCAGTTGTATTTTTTTAGCATTTGCTTGTAGTTTAGCCTTGGGAGTATGTCTCCTCCCCCCCCCCCCCCCCCCCCCCATGCAGATTAAGTTGGAAGTTGACAACCGCTTCATGTCTGTAAAACATCCCACCTGAATGACGATAGTAGACCTCCCCTGTGTGAGCCTGGCAACAGGGAAAGGCATCCATCTATGCCTAATTATGTTGATGTCTCGGTTTTACAAATCAATCTTCTGTATGGGGGCTCGTTGAGAGCCTGGGTGGTGCATGCACAGAAGGCAGATGTAGGAAGCTTCAGTTTTGTGCTGATGAAGGGCTAGTTTTAAAACTGGATGAATGTCAAACCTTAATTGACTGACTAAAATGTGTGGGGGTGGTGCGTTTTGCTTTTGCATAGATTTCCTATGTTGTCCGCTTCATCTAGAAACCACAATCTGTATCATTTTCTGAAATCTCAATGAGAAAATATACTGCACTTTGGCCACTAGATGGCACTGACAACATAGGAATGTTGCAAAACAAGGAAATATAAAGACCAAGTGTTTTTCCCAAAATGTTTTTTCCATAATAAAACGGCTAAGTAATCTGCTGCCTTCACTGCAGAGACATGCGCATATGTATATGTGATATAGATATATATATATATATATATATATATATATTATAGTTCCCTGCCACCCTTGTACTCCAAGGGAGTTTATTAAGTGGTGATTAAACCTGCCTGGTGTTCACTAATCAGTTATACAATTTGCCTAGCGGTTAGTCCATTAAGACTGCATGTAAATATTTTGTGTGGTTCCCCCTCCCCATGTCTCTAATTTATTGTATGGACTTTGTTTTGGGTATTCTGTATTTATTTTTTTCCAAAAAATATTTAAATAGGCTTTTTAAAAAGCGTTGCAAATGAGGCAAAGTTAAATGTCTTGGGGTATATTTTCTGTAGAGGAAAATACTGAATTATAGCCACTAGATGGCGCTGATGAGCCTACTTTCTATGATTGTGCTGCCAATCTAGTGGTCATAATGCTGTATTTTTCCCTTTGACACATTTTATCTGTGGAGACTATACCCTGAGAACATTCAATTTTTCTACATGCACACAGAACAAATTGACATGCAGATTCAATGAACAAATGACTATGCAAAAGTTTTCTTTAAATGCGGCAGAGGAATAGGTCTTTCATCTAATATATATATATATATATATATATATATATATATATATATATATATATATATATATATATATATATAATTTAATATATTTTTTTTTTGGGGACTTATGTCTTAACAGTCCTAGTAGTGAAAAAAAATCTTCAGTATTGCCTTGCATTAACACATAATACACTTTATTATTTTTTTGCCAAGTGTGATCTGGGATCACACATTGACATGTTTGATTTATTATGGGATACTGCAATATATTTTTTCCTCTAAAGTGTAGCTTAAAATGTGTGTGTGTGTGTGTGTGTGTGTGTGTGTGTGTGTGTGTGTGTGTGTGTGTGTGTGTGTGTGTTTTTTTTTTTTGCTTATGCTCACTACTGCTCCACTCTAGTGAAATCTCCCACAAGCGTACATCATATCGGATTATAAACCCCCCGCTGTTTATCTTAAGTTGTACACACACCTGGCAGCTCCAGACATGGCCCATCCACTTACTATGGGTGTAAGCACCCGTGTGCATGAGGCTTGCGGCTCGGTTCACACTGCTGCAACGTGCTTACTACTTTGATGCAACTTTTGGCAATGTTGGATCTCGATAACATCAATATAGTTGAGGATCGGTCTGGGAGGCGACTTCTTCCATTAAACTTTATTGGCACAAGTTGGATTGAAGTCGTCTTTTAGTACAGGAACCGTTTCTAAAGTCGGAGTGACTTTAGTAGTGCTTATTAAGACGGCTCTCATTGACTAACATGGGATTTCACATGTCGTGCACCTTGGGGTCTCAAGTCATAGCAGTCAGAACGAGTCTTTTTCAGAGTATTTTCCTTTCCAGGCCCGTAAGGAACACCTGCACTCCACCAAAGCCATTTCAACTGTCCGGTTTATATGAAGCTTGGAGAAGATCTCCCATTTTAAAACTGGCCGTATTGTGCAGAGTTTGGCCAGATCCTGATGAAACAACCAAAATTTGCATTGTGGTTGCGTTCTATCAGCTGGTCAATGACTGCATCAGAATAAGGTAGCCCAGCAGGGGAATGGGAAGGATAGATGTTTTTCATGCTCAGGTTTGCTGCTATGAAAGTGGTCCATTTGCACCTGTAAAATTGTCCAATATGAGCCTCCAGATTGCTATAATGGTACCTCCTGGTAATACAGATCTGTACGTAGACAGGGCTGGGATAGTTGAGTGATAAGGAGGTATTTTAATGTGTTCTTGGGGAACTTATTGTAACTGTAAGCAATATTAGAATGTTGGCCCCCAAACTGGAACCTTTTTGTTAGCCGGATGAGGGCTTGGGAAGGGGAGGGGGGTTGTATAAATTGAAAGCACAAGTGTTAACTTTTTTCGCCCGTTTCCCTTCTTGCTAGAATCTTTTGTAGGTAATTTATGACTTTGTATGCTTGTATCATGAACTCTCTCATGCCAAAGAATTCCAATTTTGGCTTTTTTTTTTTTTAGTTGTATTACAAATACTTGGTGCACTTTAATGCATGGGTGTATTCTGGGCTTTATGCATTGGATTTGTATCTTATTTTGGCACCAGAAGGTACAAATGAAAAAGCATGAAAGCCCTGAAATGGCCTGCCTAGGTGAAAATGCTAATTTTGTCCCCCTTTAGTTCTGGCCAGAGATTTAGGCACATGTTACACGTCCTCTGCTGAGGCTTATTTCACTGGCTGATGTTGAGCATCAGAGATTGTGATGAGATACAATGGGGCTAGTAGTGGAGGAAGCTTGGTGCAGCTTTTCACAAATTCAAGAATTCCAGCTCCTCTAGTTATGCTATAATCTAACCCAGGAAGACCATTATGTAGCCTTATGTTGATATGCGAGTAGAAACCCTTTCTTTTTTTTATAAATGTTTTTATTTTTTTGTCTACTGTTATATGCAATAGGCTTTGCTTTAGAAACCCAAAGAGTGCTTGTTCCCTGTTTGGTGCTCTGCAATACCAACTTAAAAGCCCCCTATCGTCCTTTCATGAAGTGCATAAACTAGGGTTCACTCGTCCATAGATGTCTGTGTAGTGTTCATCCTGATGTTTGGTACTCTCCTTGAGATGGCTCCAGCATAGGACCACTAAAATAAGTGCTACACTTTTTCATATTCAGCGTAGGACCACTGACTGGAACCCAGCATCAGTGGTCTTGACTGATATTTGTTGCTGTAGTCCCCTTTTTATGGGAAGAGATCAGATTGGGTGGGGAAGCCCCTGACTAGCTTCAGGCACATTAGCCCCCATCCTGGGGCTGGACACATTAAGGCAAATTTTGCCTTAATGTTGGGTTTTCTTTGTTCAGAGGTTCTCCTTGCATCTTCTCTGTGTGACTATATGAACTAAAACTCTCCAATGGGGACACTGCTGAAAACCTGACCAAAGATCTAACTTGCTCCAGTCTATCTAAAACATTTGGCTGGACTGGTCTTGTAGACATTCTAGCAGGGAGTGTCTTAGTGTATAGATTTCCCCAGCCAATCTGCATGTAGAAAGCACTTACAATTTAGCTTGAAGGCTTTCCAGTAGGTTTCCTCTGGAATGGGACCACCGCTTACAAAGCAGCCTTGTCATGTATCGGCCTCCTGTGTTGGCAAATGCTTGACGCCCATGGAATCCATTCATTCATCGCTATTAAAATGTTGGATTTGGTTGCTGACTAATGGGATGGGTGCTAACTTTTTCTATTGTGCACAAAGGTCAATCTCCTTTCCCTGTGTTTGGCTTCTTATAATGTTCTTGCTATATTGCGCTCTAAAACTGGAGAGTGCAAAATCTGGTGCAGCTGTGCATGGTAGCGAATCTGCTTTTCTGTGGCGCTGCACCGATTTCAAAAAATAGTTTCTGTACTACTTTGCAGAAACCTGCACAGATGTCTCTAAAATCGCGGCCGAAATCGGGACTGCCAGCGGGAGTGAAATCGTGCGAGTTCAGCTGAACTCGCACGGTTTCACTCCCGCAGCCTGGTGTGAACCTGGGCTTTAACTTCAGCGTGTTCAATTATGCTTTGACAACACCTGGAAGCCGATTGCAAATCTAGTGCAGTGGTTCATGGTAGACAATCGGCTTCCTGGTAATGCAAGCCTAATTGAACAGGCTGTTGGGCTACTTTCACACTGAGGCAGTTTCCAGGTGCTTTAGCGCTAGAAATGGCCTTTAATACCACCTCCCATTCACTGCAGTGTCTTTTCACTGGGGTGGTGCGCTTGCAGGATGTTGCCAAGTCCCGCAAGCAGCATCTTTAGAGTGGGTTGGGAGCATTGTAAATGGCACTCCCAAAACCCCCTGCCCATTGCGATGAAGCACGAAAGCGTCGCAAAACCTAGACTTTTTCAAGTGCTGCAGAAATGAGCGCCGCTTTAGCGGCACAGGTGCTCAGAGTGAAGCAGCCTTGGAAACTGGCTAATCATGCACAGCTGCACCAGATTTTGCACTATGAAATAGACAGTGGGGTTAATTACTAAAACTGCAAGGGTTCTTCGTTTGGGCCCCTTTCACAATACTGCGGCTTCAGTCGTGCAATTTTACTGTGACTTTGCTGCGGTTTGCAGCTGTGATTTCAGGGAATGCCTGTGTAAGTGGCATCAAAATCAGACCAAAGTAGTGCAGGAACTACATTGAAGTCGTAATATGAATAGTTGCCATTGGAAATAATGGGAAAGTCATGCTACTTTGCCCTCACAAAGCGTGGGACAAGTTGTATAGGTGTGAAAGGGGCCTAAGGCAGCTGTCAGTGCAGTAATATCTACAAAGGGGAATCCCTTGCAGAAATCTGGTAGATTTGCTAAAAATGGAGAGGGCAAAATCCTGGCGCACATGGTAGCCAATCTGCTTCTAACATCAGATTGTTCATTTAAGCTTCAACAAAAAACTTGATTGGTTTCTATGCAGAGCTGCACCAGATTTTGTAGACATTTTAGTAAATCTCCCACTGCTTTGAAAATATTTAAAGAAACAATCCCTTTTTGAATAGCTATTAAATCTAAACCAATTTTCAAAATTAAAGCTGAACTCCAGAATAAGCACATCTTGTATTAGATTGAAAAATTTCAAAGGCCATCATTGGACAAAAATAAACTACCCTTACATTAAAGGTTAAAAGTGTAAGAACAGGTGCTTGTTAAATGGGTTGCATTACTTTTTTCAATGTTCCAGCAGGCTCTTCAGTGCTGCAACCCGTCCCATGCAGATTTCTTTCTAAGCTGCTCTTGGCTGCAGTTGCATGCTTGCCCCAGCCATTTATAATACAGGGTTAATGGCCCTGTCATATGTGATGCCAAGGGACTACCCACAGGTTGGAGCTTATTGAAGACGACACTATAGTAAGGAATTGGGTAATTAATCCTGCCTCTTGTCTACACCCTAGACCAGGTGAGGGCAAACTCGGCCCTCCAGCCCTCAAGTCCTATGAGACATTGCAAGTCCCTGACAATCACAGGCATGACTCGCAGAGGCATGATGGGAGTTGCAGTTTCACCACAGCTGGTGGGCTGAGATTGCCCACCCCTGCCCTAGACTGAGCATTTTAACCCTTAAATTGCAGGTGTTGATTTTTTTTTTTTTGTGAGGGTGTTTGTTTTTTGGTTACACCCCTCCCCCCTGGAGTTGGGCTTTAATTGCATTAGAGACAAAACTAGTCTCCTGCCCAGGGCTGTGCTATTTGGAAGTACAGAATTCAATGGGCAGAAAATAGATCTTTGAAAGGTAAAACTGCTTCCGAAAGTCGGTTTTCTGTCTTTAGACGTTTGCTTGGAGTTCAGCTTTAAATGTTCCACCAACTGATTAATTATCTCCACTTTTTGGCTACTACTGCATTGGAATTACCCCGAGCAGCTTCTGAGGGTGCAATAGGATGAAATCTCTCTAGTTTAAGGTTTAGCAGGTTCCTGCTACACCAAGGTCATAATGAAGGTGTCACTTGACTGAAATGACTACTATTGATTTTAACTTGTAATTCTGATGGCGATGCAAAATGGCAGCATGTGATCTGACATACTAGTAAACGCATAAACTGATGTGTTGTGCTTATTGAGCCACCTCCATTTAAAACAAACCAAAGTGGTTCCTTTAAGCCTACCACACCCTTATTGGTGCTTTTGTATCTCTGAATACCATACTGTCATTGTTCCAGTGATCTTCACTGTGTAGCCTTGCTTCAGGTGGTGTGACCCAGCCAGGTTCTTCATTCTGCTCATGCAAGCAATATCCCTATAGGGCATTAAGGGGATTGCATCATTGATTCAACAGGGGTAGGGGTGAGTTTTATAGGGCAGTAATGGTGAACCTTTGCACCACAGATGTTTTGGAACTAAATTTCCCATAATGCTCATGCATTCTGCAGTGTAGGTGAGCATCATGGGAAATGTAGTTCCAAAACATCTGGGGTGCCAAGGTTCACCATCACTGCTAGATCTGTAACCTGCATGGTGGCGGGAGGCTGCCATGAGTAGGGCTCCCTATAGGAATGAATTGGACAGGGATGCTTTCTAAAGAATGTGTATAGCATTGGGCACGACTACACCTTGAAGATTGCCAGACCAAGAAAATGTATTTCCCCAGGTGGGCTGCACTGAGTATAGAGGGATCACTTAAGAAGGTAAATCTAATGATCTGAAACAAGTACGCAGATTGGGGAAAAGTTTTAAAGCTAGAGGGTTACTGTAACTGCCATGCATTGGCAACCTTATTTGCGTTCTCCTACGAAAGTGAATGTAGGCAAACTCTTCTCACTGCCAATTATCGGACATGACTACGGTTTATTGCATCTCTATTGGACAGCAGTGCACATGGTACTCCTAAAGGAGAGGAGCTCATCTCAAATGTTTGGATCTGATGTTGGAATGTTTGGCTTAATTGGAGATCATAATCCAGTTTATTTTGTTTATTTGCCATGTTCTAGAAAAATGCACAATTGGGGCTTTCTTCTTACCAGCTTGTTTTTTACCATCACACTGCAGTCTTATCTAGCCCTGTATGGAGTAGTGTCATATTTATTTCCTATTTGCTGGTTTTAAACTGTATAATGGCCAATGAATGTAAATGTCACTAAACCTGAGACAAAGCACTACCGGAAATAAAGTTTGTCTGCACTTCCAACTGTCTCAGATGTCTGTTTTTTTTTGGCAGCCATTTCAAAATGTAGGCCTCTGTTCCAAACTGCCTTCACTCCATAATGTATTTACACAGTCCTCTTACTCTTCCCTGGTGTTGTGCATACCTTGATGCAAAGATAAGGTGAACAGATTTTTTAAATGAAATCCAGGGACTCCACCCCCCCCCCCTTTCTAGTAATGGTGGCAATCAGTGACTCTCTGCCCGTCACCTGCCTCACAGCCTGTCAAGTCTTACTCTCTGGGCTACTACTGGGTGGGGAGTGGAGGATGATTCTGCTGGGGAAGGCAAGGAGCTGAGCGGGCAGATGGCTTGCCCAGGACTTGAGCCAAAACAGAACCTGTGAGCAGTGGCGTAGCATGGGGGGGTGCCGTGGCCCCGGGCGTGACATTTAGGGGGGGCACGAAATTTTGTGCCAGTAGTGTCACTACTGGCTGCTGTCTCCTAGTTTTCATTTCAGTGTCCTGCTGATCTCCGGCACCCTGTGATTGGGCCTATGGGGGTCATGTGGGGTTGGCCTATTTCAGTTGCTCTTGAAGTCCCGCCTCCGCACAATCACAGTGCGCCGGGAAACACTGAATATGGCGGCGGGACTCGAGACAAGCACTGGAAAGCGTGAGCCGCCGGGGCTTCTCTGGTGCAGTGCTGTGTGGGGCTTGGAGATGGGACCATCAAGGTGTAGGGTCTGATAGCTGACCTCTGGCTCCCGCCCGGCAGGGGCATCATGGAGCGGGGTGGTTGGCGCTGGCCAGGCTTTGGTGGTGGGGGGGGGGGACACATGGAGTGGGCAGGTATATGGTGCTGGCGGGGAAGCCACGAAGAGCAGAGGATGGATCTGCACCAAGATGTGTGTGAGTAGTGCAGGAAGTTGGTGTATGTGTCAGTCAGTGTAATGTGATTAGTGCAGGAAGTGGGATTCAGGTGGATCAGTGCATGTGTCGGAAGGGGCAGATGTGTTGCAGGGTAAAGTGGAGTCGGGGGTGCAGTAAAATTGGGTATTGCCTAGGGTGTCAAAGATCCTTGCATCAGCCCTGGTGGCCATTTTGGTGTGATGTGCAGTGTAGGAATCGGGTAGGTCAGTGCAGTGGACAGGTAGGTAAATGTAATGGTCAGCCTAGGAATCATGTAGGTTTGTGTAGCGCAGGGGTGGGCAATCTCAGCCCTCCAGCTGTGTTGAAACTGCAAATCCCATAGTTTTAAAACAGCTGGAGGGCTGAGTTTGCCATCACCTGGTGTAGAAGTTGGTATAGGAATCAGGCTGGTCAGTACTATTGTAGGAAGGGACTCAGAGTCCCAGGTTAGGGGGTGCGCAAATTTCTTGCCTTGCCCTGACAACCCACGCCACTGCCTGTGAGTGGAGCTGAATTGGCATGCACCTGAAACTAAAATGGTCCCTCTACTCCAATCGGCACATTTTCATCAGAAAGGGGCCCAGATAATGGGGGTGGAAAAAATACATCCCCCAAGCTAGTAGGAGTGGCAATGTGTACTTTTTTTTTATGTTTGCACTGTCTGTCTTTGAAATTGGATTTGAAAAGGGGCAATCTGGAGACAGACTTGGTCTGGTTACCCTATGCAAAGAACTTTGAGGGCATCATTGACTAGTTGCACTGTGAATACAGTGATGTCTAAATGTGTTCCTCTGACATTCCACAGGGTGGACCTATGACATCATGCACTTCAACATAGTGGGTTGAATGACCCTGGGTGTCTTACAATTCAGAAGACTGGTGACCTCTAATGGTTAAACAGATTATAGCGCACACATGCAAAAATGACATTTTATCCTGCAAAGCTAGTTCAAAACACCTGAACATTGTCACAGTAAGTGGGCTTAGCACTATATGACCATAGTGTGACCAAACCCCTGTATTTTTCACTAAGTGCCCCCCCCCCAAATTAGTGGGTCTCTTGGGCTAAAGGACCCCCCCATATTAATTCTTGTTGGCTACCAGTGCGTAGGAATAATCCCTTCAGTTCTCCCATGGTTGAGACACCAGGTTTTTTCATTCTATTAAAGGTTAGGACCCACTAATTTGGGGGTACTTTGTAGTAAGTGTGCTTGGCATTATATGACCAAACCCCTGTATTTTTGGATATTTTCAGGTGTTTAACTAGCCTTGCAGGATAAATGTCATTTTTCCATGTACGTTTTACAGCAGCACCATCTTGGATGTATAGCATTTTTAGGGTGTGCCCACCAAGTATTTTTTTTTTTTTTTTTTTCTGTTATCTCTAATGGTTAAAATGAGTAACTGCAGCGGACAGTGCTGAATGTAAGGCCTTGTACACATGGGGAAGAAGAAACACTGCCATTACAAATGGTCTGGTTTTTGCAGATTGTAAATGTACCTGTATCTTAGCCTGTGTATACTTCTTATTTAGTTTTGTAGAAAAGATGTGTTTGAGCTGGGTTCATACTGGTCCGACAAATGCTCCGACATTGAGAGCTCATGTCGTGTGAAAATCAATCTTTCCCTATGGGAGCCGTCTTAACTGGTCCCTGGACACATGTCGGACTGAGTTTGAAAATGCTCCCTGTACTACTTTGATCCTACTTCACTCCATTGAATATCATTTGAAGTCGTCTTGCATGAGTGGACTTTGGCATGCGACTTATGCTCTGCTGATTTTGAGGGAGAACTCCATGCCAAATTGTAACTAAAAAAACCCGGCATGGGTTCCCCCTTTAAGAGCATACCAGGCCCTTGGGTCTGGTACGGATTTAAAGGGGGAACCCTTATGCTGAAAAAAATGGCATGGGTCCCCCCAAAATCCACACCAGACCCTTATCCAAGAATGCAGCCTGGCCGATCAGTAAAGGGGGTGGGGACGAGCGAGCCCTGAACCGTACCAGGCCGCATGCTCTCCACATGGGGTGAGAGTGCTTTGGGGGCAGGGGCTGTCCTACGGTTCCCCCACACCAAAACACCCTATTCCCATGTTGATCTGACCCCACCCGTATGATGCCAGTCCTGAGGCATGATGGGACTGTAATGTCATATGGGCGGGGTCATCCAGTGACCATGCCTATATAAATGCTTGCGCAACACTCACACAGCATTACAGCGGGAGAGCTCTCGTCGAGTCAACAATTGAAATGGAGAAAGAGGGGAGAAGACTGCGCCCACCTCCCCCAGTAAAGGAACTGCAAGAAGAGGGTGGGCCCAAGCAGAAAGCAACGGAGAGTCGGAAGAGACTCCTGGAGCTGCCTAATAAATTACTTTAGAAACCTATGTAGTGGTTTTTTTTTTTTTTGTTTTTTTTTTTTACACACACACACACACACACACTTTGCCCAGGTGAATGGGTATGATATACTCAGTCACATAGGGTGGGGGGGCCCTTGTTAAAGGGCACTCCCAGATTCTGATAATCCCCCGACAACCAATGGCCAGGGTTGTCCTCATCAACATGGGTATAGGGTGCTTTGGGGGTGGGGCTCCTCCTGCCCCAAAGCACTCAACCTTCCATGTTGAGGGCATGAGGTCTGGTATGGTCCAGGAGGAGGGGGCACTTGCTCATCCCCCATCCTGACAAGCTGGGCTGCGTGCTCAAGTAAGGGTCTGGTGTGGATTTGGGGGGGGGACTCCCACGCTCAATCCTTGTGTTCAACCACCAGGGTACCGGTACAAGTTGACCAGCAAAAGTGAAGCGGTTTGGCTATAAGCACTGCCAAACGTGCTCCACCAATTATAAATCACCACACAAAGAATAATTGTACAGTGGGAGTGTTTGGGCGCACTGCTCTGTGCCCCGAGGAAACTCTAAAGGAAGCCAATCAAACTTCCGAGCTGCAATCACATGACCGCAGAACGCCATGCTTCCTGGGTGTCCGGCACCCCACACACGTTTAAAAGGAACAATTTTTTTTTATCACTAGCCTTGGGGGAGGGAGGTACCCCAGCGCACCCTATTGATGGGCTGCCGCTGTTCATACCTACACATACTAGGGCCAATTAACCTACCAGAATGTGTTTGGAGTGTGGGAGGAAACCGGAGCACCCAGAGGAAACTGGCACAGGGAGAACATGCAAACTCCAGGCAGTATACAAGGAAAAGAGCGCGCACGGCTTGCCCTAGAGTAAGAGAGAACTTTTCCATATAGACTGTTAACATTGAAGAGTTTGTGGGGGCAGTGCTGATTTGGTTTATTTTGTGTTTGGAAACTCCTGGCAGCGCCATAGTTCGGATTCTAACTGATGGCCCTAAAGCTACCAGGGGAAAATGCTAAAACAAAACAAAAAAAGGCAAGAAGTACCACCCTGCGATTCTGGGTGCAATAGCAATTTTGTTTTTGGGATCATGTATGCCCTAATAATGAGTGTAACGTGCAAAAAAAAAAAGAAGACGACGACATTTTTGCAAAGAAAATAATTTATTAAGAAGGCAGTATGCACTTTGCAAAACTGATTACAGAAGAATCAAAATATTCTTTCCAAAATACTTCTATATACAGAACAAGCATTATATAGTATTCATTTTATGCAAAATAATGTGTATTTTTCTGATAGTGCAGAATGTTCTACATTAGGCAAAGCCGATGGCTATTGTTCTACAATATGCTAACATAGAGCAACCAATTATAAATGTCACCTTCATTAGTCTTTAGTTTGTTCATATCACTATATCTTGGTATAGTTACAGCACGCCAGCGATCGTTAGGCTAGGTTCACACTTATGCTGGTGCAGATTGCACATGTTCTCACACCTGCAGGCAAAACACACTGCTCTCTAGCAGACTCTTAGGGGTGCCATTAATTCTTAATGGCACCCCCAATCCCCATGCAGCACATTTTCGGGTGCATAAAGCCGCATGAGGCAGCAGTGGTTTTGAAAAGGTGCAGAGACCTCTTCCCTGCATTCCCACAGGTACAGCAGCCCATTCAAATGAATGGGCTGTCGTGCCCATGCAAATGTTATACGCAGGAAAAGCTTATATATGAATCTTACATCACGCCAATTAGACCTCATGCACACTGGACGTTATGATAATTGCAGTAGTTTTTAACTATAGAATGCTGCGTTAAAAAATGAGGTTTTGAGGTCTTTTGCAGCATTAGCATTTTTTAGCCAAACTATACCTCCACAAATCTTATGGCTTAAAAACGCTCAGAAACACTGAATATGCATGTTTTTTAGCATTTTTTTTTTTAGAGTGAATGGACACAAAGGATAACATGCTGGGGCATTTACCGTCTGAAAAAAAACAAACAAAAAACAAAAAAACACTTGTGGCCAAAAACAGCAGCTGTAAATGCATCCAGTGTTCATGAGGCCTTATAGCAGTTGTTTCCAAACTGCTGCCTGTGTCCCTATGCTTGTCTTTATCCAGCCCTTTATCCAGGCACTATTCTTCCCTCTGATAAAAGGCATTACGCTCTCCACTGACACCAATGATGGGGCACCATTACTCCCCCTGACACCAATGATGGGGCATAATTCCTTTCACTGACACCAACAATGGGGCATGATTTCTCTAACAGACACCAACATTGGGGCGCCATTCCTCCCACTAACACCAATGATGGGGTGCTATTCCTCCCACCAACATTGGGGCACTATCAGGGGCGGACTGACAACTCATGGGGCCCCCGGGCAATAGATTATGGGGCCACACAGTATTAACACACACACACATACAGTATACATACACACAGGATACACATACACACTAGGGCTGCACGATTCTGGTCAAAATGAGAATCGCGATTCTTTTGCTTAGACTAAAGATCACGATTCTCTCACGATTCTCAAAAATTGATTGCCAGAACCCCCCCCCCCCCCCCCCCCCCCCCAAATAAATAAACCTGTGATTTATTTGGAAATACGAATATATAAAAAACAGACCAGTGATATGTCTATAATGTTAAAGACCACATAACTCCTTTGAAAAAAGCAGAATCAAACTTTGATTTTGCTTTTTTCATAGGCGTTATATGGTCTTTAACAATATACACATATTACTGGTCTGTTTTTTATACATCAGACGCAGTACCGCCGGCAACCACTGGGTGGCGCATGGATACACACAGTTGTAAAAGAACTGTGAGAAAGATAAATACATCAGAAGCAGTACCGCCGACAACCACTGGGTGGCGCATGGATACACACTAGAGTTGTATTGAACTGTGAGAGAAGCCCAGGCTGCTCACGTCTGTTCTGATGTCGGCGGCATTTGCGTTCCACGCTGGTTACGTGGAATGGCGGTGACACATAAAAATCGCGGGTCATCCCGCGGGGAGATCGCAGGCGAGGAGAATCGAGATTGCGATTCTCTCCGCGATTAATCGTGCAGCTCTAATACACACACTGAAAAGGTACTCTATAAGGGGGCAGCTATAATCTTGGCATTTTTTTAAAAACACATTTTTCCAAACTGTCCCTTGTTTTACTGAGGTTGGCAACCCTGATGGGGCCCCCTAGTGGCATGGGGCCCTCGGGCAGTGCCCAAGTGGTCAGTCCGCCCCTGGGTACTGTCCCTCCCCTAATACCAAAGAAGGGGCATTGTTTACTCCTACTGGTCACAGTACGGCCACCCTAAAAGCCTGAAGGACAGTAAACCGACCCTTTGTTTAGAAAGGTTGGTGACCCCTGCCTTATAGAGGCAATCATTCTTGGTTAGTGGATTATCAAACATTTTTGTAACCTTTTTAACGAGGAAGAACCTTTAAAATAACTTTCAGGTCTCAAAATTCTCCGGCTATCACACGTTCTGGACCTGTACTGTTTTGAGATCCTTGTAGCAAAAAAAAACCTCCTCGCTGGTACTCCAAATAACAAAGTGTACCCGTCACCCTGACTTATCAGATGTGAATTTTATTTGCTCTGAACTCCCAGACGTCTCGCCTCTAAACCGCCCCCCCCCCCCAACAAAAGTTAGCACATATGCTTTTTAGTGCTATCCAATGGGCTACCGCCCTAAACTGGCTATATCCCTCGTACCATGGTCACAGGTGCTCCTCCGCATGGAATCTATTAGATCGACGGAAAGGGTTCATCACAGTCTCATGAACTCCATGCACATCTTTGACCATAAATGGAACATTGGTCAGCTTCATAGGCGTGCGCACAGAGTGTGCCAGGTGTGCCCAGGCACACCCTAATCACCCTGTGCAGCATAGATTCTCCCTACTGCCCAAGCTACTCCCTCTAGCCCCCGCACCGCTACCAGCTTCCCTTCTCTGCCGGTGGCTGTTGCTGCGGGGAAGTTTTAGGATGAACAGGGGAAGGGGCCAGTAAATATGTTATTTACTGGCCCCTTCCCTTTCTGAATAAAGATAGTGAGCGATCGGTAGGTAGTGTTTTGCGCTGCTTTGGGGTGCACTCCCTAATGAATTAAGCTGCGTACACCTATGGTAAGCTTACCAAACAAACTACATCCCCATTTCTAAAAAACAGATTTGTGGCCTTTTTATGATAACGTTTCCAGTACCGATGGTGATATTGTGTGGATAGTCTTGACCTAAACATACGTAACATGTACTCACTTATCTTACCTCACAGATGCACTCTTGTTTATTCAAATTATATTTCTTACCTTGTTTTTGTTTTTTTTATTATTATTCCATTTATTGTTTTTTTCTTTTATTTTGGTAAGGTCATTACGAGAGATGTACTTACCAATCTCTCTGTGCCTATACATTTTGTACTTGCCTGAAATCAGTGATGTATTATGGCCTAGGCCGACAAGGCCCAGGCCTACTGCGGCACTTTGCGGGGGGCGGCAAAATCACATCCTGTCCCCCTGTGCTCATCTCATCCTGTCCCCCTGTGCTCTTCCCATCCTGTCCCCCTGTGTTCATCCCATCCTGTCCCCCGGTCCTCATCCCATCCTTTCCCCATCCCATCCTGTCCCTCTGTCCTCATCCCATCCTGTCCCTCTGTGCTCATCCCACCCTGTCCTCATCCCACCCTGTCCCCCTGTGCTCATCCCATCCTGTCCCCCTGTGCTCATCCCATCCTGTCCCCCTGTCCTCATCCCATCCTGTCCCCCTGTCCTCATCCCATCCTGTCCCTCTGTCCTCCCATGAAAATGATAGGGCGGGTCTTAAAAAGGAAGGGGTGCATCATATATAAAGTAGGGGGTGCGCAAGTTTTACCAGGCCTAGCGCAGCACAAAACCTAAATGCACCCCTGCCTGAAATACCTCCAATAAACAAAATATTTTTTTTTCCCAGTAAAAATAATGCAAATACGAAGAGAATAAAAACAATACGACAGAATAAAAACAATAATGCTAATGGTCAGAAAGCTGTTGTGTTCCCTCACATTGGTGGTCAGTGAAGTGCCCCCTTCCATTAGTGGTCAGTGGGGAAAGGCCCCCTTATATCAGTGATCATTAAGACCCCCCCCCCTTACATATCACTAAAAGGATCAATGGGAACAGTGGTTACTTAACCGAGGGGCAGAAATTGCTCCAGAAACCCCTAGCAACCTCTGGAGGAACCCTAGCTTTTGATGGATCCCTGGTTGAAAAAAGCTGGACATTAGACTATTTATAAAACAAAAATTGCTGTGCAAATGTTTATTTATTCACACAGCCATGACAAATACTTCATCTAATATGTTTACTTCCTATGATCATTGGCACCATCTGGTGGATATAATGCAGTATTTTCCTAAAATGGATACAGTCATAAACTCCCAAAAGTTTTTCAACCCTTTTCCACTTTATGCAAAAAAAAAAAAAAAAAAAAAAAAAAAAAAAAAAAGAGTTTGGCTAGAGTTGGTTTATAAATGTTCACGGAATGTAAAAAAAATGTAAGAACTCTCTTGTTAAAAAAAAAATAAAAATTAAGAACAGCATAAAAAAAAAAAAGCAAGCCCAAATGAACATTCTCATTTAATGCTGTAAATCCATTCAGGGTGCATAAAAACAATATATATGAAAGCCTAAATGTTTATTTTGTTTATAAAGCAGCTCCAGCTCCTTTAATATAGCCTGTTCCCAGTGAGTAGTCTGCAATGTAGGACCGCAATCAGGGCTGCTGATAGGGGGAGACCACCAGCCCTCCTGTAGGGGGCCCCGGCACACAGAGGGGCCTGGACAGCAGGAGGATCGGTGAAGAACAATGCCCTCCGTGTCTCTCACCCAGGTTTCTCCCCCTCTCGTCAGGTAGACTGTATGGGGCCCCGTGATTCCTAACAGCGGTCCTGACCGCAATGCTCTGCATGAGACAAGCGGTCCCTCTGCAGAGGTGATTACGCACCCTGTGAAAACTACCGCTCTCCAATCAGCAGTAAGCATGAGCTTTGCCAATTTGAGATCCAGATTCTGTACCTCTGATGGGCAAGGGGGTGCGTCAGACTGCTGCAGAGAGACATATTCTCCAATATAGAGCACAGCAGTCCTGTTCTGCTGACTACTGGTCAAGGGACCAACTATTTTAAAAGGAGCTATAGCCAAATGTATTCACTGCATTACCATGGCAGGTTCAACTAGGCTTTATATGCCAGTGTATATGATGCCCAAGCCTTGTATGTATAGTTCTCCCCTCTATTACACTGCTGCCCTAGGCATAGGCCCAAGTGTGCGTTATGGAAAATACAACTGTGCTGCTGTGACTAAAGAATGAGCAACACCAGGATGAGTGTCTCTGTATTTGGCCCTTAAAAAGCCTTGATAGGTGCTGAACTACAGCGATCATAGAAACCGTAATACTCTTACCAGTCAAACAGCTGACTGTTGCTTAACACTATAATATATTATACAATAGATTTTAAGATAAGGTGCAAAAATTTATTTTTAAGGAAAAAAAAAAAAAGTCTTGAAAAGCTCATGTATTTGTCGCTTAGGTAATAGGCAATTAGAAAATAAAGCCCATGGTCATTATAAGCAGTCGGTGTCTTAAAGTGGTGTTCCGCCCACTGCTGCAAAAATTCCGGCTGAGGCTCCCGGAAGTGGTGGAAGCATACCTGTGAAAGACAGGTATGCTGTCCCCCCTGAAAGGTGGCAAATGTGACACCAGAGAAGGGGGGGGGGGGGGAGAGTACAATTTTGGATGGAACTCCGCTTTACGGTGACCATACACTAGGATGGTACAATCTCCTTTAGATCTACTATCAACAGTGTTGTGCAAGGGCCTGCCTAATTTCATAATAATTGAATACATTGTTAAGGTGGGTCTTTCGATGATATCGTTTTGGTCGAGGATTTTTTTTCAGTGGGAATGCAGCTCCTTCACCTCTAGCACTGAATGTCTGTAATGGCAAGGGGTGCTGGGATATGCTGGAGGATCTATTGATTCTAGTTGCTGTGGGATATATTGTTTTTCCAGTTTTTTTGTGGTAAAAATTAGGTGCCTCGGCTTATCCTCGAGTATATACGGTAAATACTCTAGTGAATATATCTTTAGTTTTGAAGAAGAAACCAATTTTGCGCTTTGGAGCAAGTAAAAAAAATTAATGACAAATGATGAAAATAAAAACTGCGCTATGATTTTATTATGGCAGCAGCCTACACCCAATATTCTACCAAAAAGTAGAGTAGGGATTAGATAGATCTATCCACCCATATCTTCAGTTTTGCAGCAAATTTTTGGCACATGCGGAGTAATCGCACTTATCTGGCGCCCCAGTATGAGACAAATTATCAAATTGCGATAGGCCACTTTTATTAACAAGCAAGCCGGCCTATAGAAACTGGCACTTTTTTTTTTTTTACATACGCCAATCTTTGTTAATCGTCCCCCCCCCCCTCTTTGGTTTTCGTGCACTTGGAATGTAAATTTAGCTCAGCTGATTTAAACTAAAAGTTCAGGTGATTGTTTAAGTCTGATTACTAAGAGGGGAATTTTGATGCTTTTATTCCTATTGAATATAAGAGAGTGTGATTCTGGATATAACATTTAGAACTCTGCTCATTTTGAGTAGGCTGACCTCTCTGCACAGCTCTAAATTCTATTTTATTATAAAGCTGGCAGTGGGATTGCAGTGCTGGTGTCATAAGAAAACAAATCTGGGTTACATTCTAATGCTTTGTTTCTAATTTTCCCAATAGGCTCTCACTTGCAACAGGTTCAAGTAAAGCTTTTAAAAGACAATTTAATTGCCCAATCACCTGAACTTCCCCCTCCATGCAGTTTCCCTGTGGACGGAACACCAAGGCAGCCAAGAAAACTTGCTGTCGGGAAAAAATGTATAGAGTCTCGGGAAACAACTTACACCTGTTTCAGGATACAGAACAGTAACTGAAAGTAGGGTCAGTTTATAGTAGTGTGATGAGATCCTTTTAAATGACCATTTAGTTAGCAGATAGTATAACTAATAGAAGGTGTTGATATACATTGCCTCTTTTCAATAGAAGAGGAATAGAAAATTATTAATAAATAGCATTTAGTCATTTTCTGTATGTCACAATAGATATAGTGGAAGAGCAGTTGCAAGCTTTGCCCCAGGATTCACTGCTTCTGCATTTTCTTTGTTCTGAAACCTACAGTAAAGTAAAAATGTTATAGATTAGACAAACGTCACAACCAGTCAGTTAACATCGTTATTAACTAGACATGTGCAATTCGTTTTGTTCCGAAATATCTGAATTAGCGAAAAACCCGTTTAAGTAATTTTTTTCGAATATTTGAAAATCTGAAATAACTAATGATAACTATTCATTTTTTTTGGGGGGGGTTGGTTTTTTGTTTATACAATATGGAGACAAGAGATGGTTTGACACTTTATGGATATAGAAGTCCCCCAGAGCCCGAGATTTGTGGGTTCTGGATAGGGGGTTGTTTTTGTTTTGTGTATCTGTGTGACTAGAAAGGGACAGAATTGATTTTGATGTATCTAGTGGGCAGGGTTTTATGTTTTAGAAGAAAAGGAATTTAGATGTACACTAGATCAGTATATAGATATTGATATTTTGTCATAAATGATGTTTATAAAGTTAAAGTGTATTCCTTGCTTCCTTCTAAATAAATAAAAGATTAAATATGAAATTAAAATTATAGGTATTGAAATTTCCTTTAAAAACATGGCTGATATTGAACGTAACAAATACAAATTTATCGGAAGTTATGAATTATCCGAAATAACGAATGACGTATCTGAACGAATGGAACGTAACAAATTAATAATTAAAACTTTATTATTCATTTGTTCCGTTCTATTTGCTTAGATACGGCATTCGTTATTTCGGATAATTCCTAACTTTGTTACATTCACCAACAGACACATTTTAAAGGAAATTCCAATCCCTACAATAGTTAGTTGTTATTAGTTAGTCTTTAGAATTTTCAGATTTTCTCTTTCTTATTTTCGAATTACGAATTGCATAAATAAATACAACAAATGCAAACAAATTTTTCGGCAGTGCACATGTCTATTAACCAGAAGGATAAATAATTTATTGTTATGGATCTGCCCTTTTGGGCAAGGCATATGCTTGTATATAAATAATATATACTGCATTGGGGCATCTATGAAGATGAATCTACCATGAGGGAAAAAAATGGAGTATAAATTAAAAAAAATAAAAAAAGGCAACTATTGCCTATAACAAAGAACCAGCATGTGGGGAACTGATTCTGTATCTTTAAATCTACAAAACAAGCATTCGAAAATTAATAAATTATACATATAATAGGAACACAACTGTGCTATTCTTTGGGCCTTCGTAGTACTCTCAAACTGCTTGTATCTCCTCTATGTCCATTTGCAAATAGCCAGCATTGGATGAATGACTGGTCTATAATCTGTATTCTGATAGACATTGATGCACAAGAGCAGGGGTCAGCCTATCAGTTATCAATGCTTTTATGATACTTACCGCATAGCTAGAAAAATTATGAGATTGGATCTGTTAAAAAGACCACAACACCAAACATAACATATACAACAGAAGACATAAAAGTCACCTATTAAACTTTAAACACAAATACATAACATTTAGGAAAGACTAAGGGAAAATATAATTTAATTTTGGATTTGTTGATTATAGAACAAACATATAGAGGTGGAACTAGCCATTGGCGTGAGCCGAGAGGGTTTTCTTCATTTATGGGCAGGCTATTTTAGAAACGAGTACATATCTAAAGCTGCTCAGATTTGGGCCAGTGTATGAATAAGACATGCATCGTCTTTTGTGTCTCCCCCCCATACCAAGCTGCATCAACTCAACACTAAACCGAATGTGGATTGCTGTCCTCACTAATACAACTTGGGAGAGGGACAATTAAAAAAAAAAAAAAGAAGATGCAAAGCTAACCATTAGGTCTGAGCTGGACAAATACTAATAACCACTTGAGGGCCATACACACAGGCCGAATATCGGGGGCTATCGACCAGTTCAGTAGAAACCAGCTGACATTAGGCCTGGGTGTATGGCAGCCAGTCTGGCTTCTGTTGAAGGTGCATTACCGAAAAAGGTCTGCCGATCTGCATCTGATCTGTGCTGTTAGTCAATGTCTCAGAGTGTGTTCTGTCAGGAGGGCCACCCCCCCCCCCCGTTAGAACTCAATAGCTCAGCGGGAGAGTTTTTTTTCTTCGTTTAGCCCACTGGGTTGAATAAAAAAAACTCACAGTGTGTACTAGGCTTTAGCCAATGCACCTGAAAAAAAAAAAAAAGTTTGTTGATACGTAATGTTTGTAATGTCCTAAATTGCTGGGTGACTGAACGGACTCCTGAAGGCTCTTTTCATTTGACTAGGCCCAATACAACCACAGGTTTCTGATTCTCAGACCACAGAGAGATCAAAAGTTAAAACTGAATTCCAGGAAAGTTCACAACTACCTGACTTTCCCATCACACAATGGTTAAATGCTAATTTTTGTCTGGGACACCTCCAAAAAGCAGTTTTAGCTCATCTTGTTCCTCACTTATGTATTCCTCGTTTCTGTGCAACCTGTCCTTCTAAGGCCTCATTCACATGGGTACTAGAATGCATTGAGTGACCTGGGAAGATGCTGGCCATTTGAAGGATCTGTGTAAACTAGAATATGATTTATATCCACCACATCCAAGTGCAGGAGGAGTCTTTTTGTTTTAGAAGTTTTTATTCCCATGGGTGCGTTCACCTGTAGTCCCTGAATGGGCCGTGTGATTAAATGGCTGGAGTCATCTCGTGCTGCATGTAGGCAGCCATTTCTTGTCTATGGAAATGCAATGGATGCACAGTCACAGCTGTTGGTCCCAATTTGACACTGCCTGTGATCACCTGGGCCCACACGGCTGTCAAATTGGGATGGGTGGCTGTGTCCGTTCCAATAGACAATGAATAGGCTGACTGCATGCAGCTTGTGCCGCCTCTAGCCACCTAAAAACATGATCCATTCCGAGACTATGGGTATAGGCGCCTTTGTGAATAATGCCAAATAATCCATTATTCTCTGTTGGTTGTAGGCATTTCTCACATGATTACGTATGAGTTCAGGATTAGCAGTTCGGCATTGTAAGTGAGGCCAAAGAGCCCATCTACAATCCTAGGTGCTGAAGGGAAGAGGAGAATGCTGGCTGCCAGGGGTGCAAGCGATAAGGTAATTAAAACTGCTTTTTAACTATCTTGGACAAGAACAAATATGTTAGGCCTTGCAGTGTGAGAAAAGTTCTGCTACAAGGGTAGTTCATCTTAATAAAAAATGTACACTGTTGTCTTGGTCAAGCGGGACAAAGTCCCAGTGTCATTGTAATGAATGAACTCTCCGACTCATCCAGAACAAGATTCCCAACGCATACATTCCTGGAAGTGGCTGTAAAGCAAGTGGGTGCAAGAGCAATCACTGGCTGAAAACGAATGACTCAGAGCAAAGGATTTGTCACCAGCAAACCAAGGAACTCCGTATAAGGGTCCAAAATTGTATTGAACAATCCCATCTAAGCAAACAACAGCGACATGCCAAAGCCATGCAGGACCTCCTCAACAGGCAAGTCACATGCCTGATGAAGGGGGTTCTGTGTGTCTCTGAAACATCACTGTTCATTGCTGTGATGCAATTGTTCAATAAAAATGCTGGACTCTTTTATAGAGTTCCTTGGTGTGCTAGTGACAAATCCTTTGCCCTTCCCGACTCAGTTAAACTCGCCTTACCATCACTCCCTTAGCACTCATGTCTCAGTTACAGCCAGCTAAAAAATGTTGCTTTATCTTAATGCATTCTCTGCATGAAGGTAAAAAACCTTAAGGCTTCATTTCCACTGGCGTTTTTACAGCCACTGTTAGCCTTTTTTACAGCTTAAAAACACCTGTCCATGTTTATTTTGTAAAAAAAAAAAAAAAAAAAAAACTGTGAGCTGCAGCTTTAAAAATGCCGCGGTAGCGGTTACTTGAGCGTTTTCGCACGTTTTTGAGCGTTTAACGTCTGGCGTTTTTACAGCTCTACTCTGGAGCTTCAGAACGCCCTGGCCCTGCGTTTTTTTATACAGCTCAAAAACGCCTATGCCATTTGCAGCTCAAAAACGCCTATGTGGGCATGATGCCATAGAATAACATGGACCGGCGTTTTTAAGCTGTAAAAAACGTTCAGAAAAGTGGCTGTTAAAACGCCAGTGGAAATGAAGCCTTAATGTGCAGCTCCTCCCCCTATACTTAACTGAGCCCCATCTCCATCCAGTGCTGTGCCTGGGACCAGTGGTTCTCTCTGCTCTCTCACTAAACAGGGAAGCATCAGTGTGAGCCATTGGCTTTTTGCTGTTGTTAGCAGCCAGTGAGCGGGAGGGCGGGCCGAACCACGATGCGTGGGATCCAGCCCCCATGATTGCCCCCATAGCAAGCCGCTTTCTATGGGGCCACTCAGCAGGTGGGGGGTAAAGCCAGGAGTGCCTGCAGGGGACCTCAGAAGAGAAGGATCAGGGCTGCTCTGTGCATTGCACAGAGCAGGTAAGTATAACATGTTTGTTATTTAAAAAAAAAAAAAATTGGTTTACAATCACTTTTATTTGGTCATACACATAGAATTTCATTTGATAAATGTTTGTGTGAATATCTAGCCATATATGGCAAACTTTGGTCAAGAATATTGGGTAAAACTCTACACCTCTGCTGTACAATGAAAGACGCAACACACTGATAAAGTCATCACTCTACTAATCTTGTTTTTTCCTCCCGTCAGCCCCTCCCTCTGCACGTAGAGCAACCCAACTTTCTGAGTATCCCCTATCCCCCTCTGTGCCTTTATGCTGTTGAATTAGTACCAGGCCCTGTACTAGTAGCATTTAAATAAAGTCAAGGTTTTTGTTTTTTTGCCAAATCTACAGTTTAACTGCAGTTTTTGGTATTTTTTATAGCTCCCTGGAGTTCAAATGTTATAAGGTAGGTAGGTATATTAATAAGAAAAAGAAAAAACACACACCACCCATGTCACCTATTTTTGATAATTTATCAAAACAGTTAATCAAATTATTTAACTTATGGCCCATATAAGCAACAAATCAATATACAGATCTAGCACCTAAAGCTTGCAACCAGAAAAGAGGCCCTAACATGAAATAAGTCTTGTAGGCTTATTTTAAATACGGCAGCCAAAGCGCAGTCCTCATAGCATATCCCATCACCCAGTCACATGTGTAAAGTGCAATAAAAGTAGCCCAAAAGGGCACATAATAAAGTGTTGGCTAGGCCACACCTCTCTTTTCTCCAGCAAGACCACACCCACTGCCCATGAGAAGCGACTTGACCACGCCAATGAGAGTTACACCACGTGATTATTCATTATTGGATTAAAAGGAAGAGAAAGATTATAAACAATAAATTTAGTTGACATTAAAAGCGACACAAAAGTAGAAGTTGCTGGAAACAAGAAAACAATTAGTTTGTATAATTTTGATTTAAACTCCAGGTAGGGAACGAGGGTTTATCTGGACATAGGTGACCACGTTAGTCAACATAAATCCTTGGATTACATACCTTACTGTACCACACAACTCTTTGTTTTATGAGTGCCAGAATCAACTCCCAGCTCTGTTCATTGAGAGAGAAAATGCAATGTTGCTTTTGATACAATGATCACTTATGGCTTTTAGGAGAACCACATTGGCATCATAGCCTGTGCTTACACTTTATAATTTATATGGCAAATACAAAAACATGTATGATAGACTAGGGCTTTTAGGTCACTGGTGAAAATATATTGTATAGAAAACAATAAATGCATAATATTAGATTTATAATTGAACTTTGTAACAAATTAACAATTTTAAATAGATTCACTGATTTCAGCATAGGACAGGTATTGATACTCTGTCAGGCCCTCACTACTGTCTGCTGTGGGAAGGTCCCACTCATCTTCAGCCTCACTCTAGTGGGCTTAAAGGAAGCCTTTCCCAAAAGAAACATGGACACTTCTATTTCTGAAAGCATTCTTAAATTTACAAGATTTTTTCACACCTGCCTAAAATGTTTGCGCAGTACTGTGTATATATATATATATATATATATATATATATATAATGTGAATGTGTGTGTGTGTGTGTGTGTGTGTATATGTATTACGACCCATGTGTGGCCCATTTAAAGTCCAATATTTACCTCTGTGCTATATGGATAGGAGGTGTTCATTTGTCCTTAAATTGAGGAATGGTGCCCATACAGCAGTGGTCTCCAAATTTCGGGCCGTGGCTGGATGTGGACCTTTACTTGTCTATACCTGACCCTTGGGGCAGCATTCAATCCATGGACGTCAATAAGGGGGCACCATTCCATCAACTGACACCAATGATGGAGCACCATTCCCCCAACTGACACCAACGATGAAGGCATCCGATACAATGGTCACGATTCCTCCCATTAAAACCAACGATGGGGAATAGTTTACTTCCACTGACACCAGGGCACTTTCTACCCACACTGGCCATAGTCTGGCCCCCTAAAGCCTGAAGGACAGTAAACTGGCTCTTTGTTTAAAAGTTTGGGGACCCCAACCATAGAACCATATACCCAAGAAAGTATAAGATGAAACCACCATTTTAGAATTTCTAGATATAAATATGTTCATCTGGTCATATACTATACATTTAATATTCGTACAATTATTAGAATTTTCCTTTCTTTTTTAGAATTGTTTTCTATAGATCTTATACATGCAGTATTAGGCTGGTAGCTTTCTTGAAGTATGAATTTAAAATGGATATTATATGTACAGTATTTTGATCTTATAATATCTACTGTCAAATGTTTCTGCATGTGATGCCCATAAAATGCGTTGGATACTCCTGTGACTTTTACTGTGGCAAAAAATAAATAAAATCATCTAGACTTAAGAAACTTAGGTGACGCTTTTACTTCTTGACCATATTTACTACTCTGTATTTACTACTTCATGTTGGAAAATCTCCCTTTGAAATAATGAGCACCTCTGACCAGGACAGAATTTCTAAAGGGAAAACCTGCCTTCTTTTCTGTGCCTGATGGCAATTGCAGCCCTGCTTCCGATCACTGGCGACAGTGGTTGTTAAAGTGAAACTAAACCTTTGTTTTTTGTTTGTTTTAAAATCAACATTTCATACTTATCTCCACTGTGCAGTTTGTTTCGCACAGTGTGGCCCCCGAACCTCGTCTTCTAGGGTCCCCCGGTGGTGCTCGCGGCTCCTCCCTGCATCAGGAAACCCCCTAGAAGAAGCGCTCTCCCAGGGGGTTGCCTTGGGGGCACACTCCCGAGTCAAGCATTTGCGTCTATAGACACAGAAGATGGACTCGGGCACCCCCGTCATTGGATTTGATTAACAGCAGCGGGAGCCAATGACTGCGCTGCTATCAATCTATCCCATCAAGACCTGATAACCCCAGGCAGAGAGGAACAGTGCATCTCCGCCAAGGGATCAAAGGGCTCAGGTGAGTAAAACTGGGGGGCTGGTCAGTGTCAGAACTTTTTTCACCTTAATGCATAGGATACATTAAGGTGAAAAAACACGAGGGTTTACAACCCATTTCAGCCACTCCAACCTGTATACACCATCGGCACTGCCTTGTAGTGTCCCCCTCTCCCCTCTGTGTACGATTCATAAAAATAAAGCGCTGCAAATACCTTATTTCAGAGCCGAGATTGCAATCACATGACCGGCTGTTTTAAAATAAACTTCTCCGTGTCCCCTGTGTTCAGTGGGTGTCGGGGGACTGAAAGGGGACTATTGAATACATTTCGGGTTTAGGCGGATTCATCAGCCCCCAGTGTATTGATATTAAAGCGTTCAGGCTACAGTTGTGTGGAGCCTTGCTGTGGATTCATCGGCCTAAACCCAAAAGTGATTAAATAGTTTTAATTTTGTCCCCCAGCCCCCACTGAACACAGGGGACCTTTAGAAGTAAAAAAAAAAAAAAAAAAGAAGCTGCACAACGGGGATTCGCTTATTGGTGCACAGAATTTTGGAGTCCCCGCCTGCTCTACCCTCAGACCCCTCACTGAGTTTTCAGAAGCAGGTCGGTACAGGAGGGCTGGAGACTGCTGAGGGTTATGAGCGGAGGAGAGATAGGGATAGAGGCGACAGCTGGTGGAGGGAAGGGGAGACAATAGGAAGAAGGGACAGCTGGCGAGATGGAGAGGAGGGGAATCCTGCCGACAGCTGAAATGTCATCAGTTGTTAGGGATGCGGCGGCTCGACTCCTCAACAACCGATAATTGCCGCCATACTTTTCTTTACATTTATCTGTCAGCGCTTTGTTGGTATGGTTTATTGAAAGTGGAAAAATGGATATTACCGCGCTTATCAAAGGAGGGGAAACAGAGAGGGGAAGAAAGGGGGAGGGGAAATGAAAGTGATGAGAAGTGGAGGTACAGCTGCGGCACTGGAAGGTGTATCAAACCATAAGCAATTGAAAATGGGGAGGGTAGTGCTGCGCTAATCAGTGGTGAATGGATAAGTGAATAAACAGGTGGGGGAGGGGAATGAAAGTAGGTGTAATTGAAATGAGGAGCAATATAGCCCAAATGGCATCAGCATAAAAATAAATATAAATGATCAGTGAACAATAACAGTAATGGTGCAAATCATATAACTACACAGGTTCCTCTTAATGTGATGAAATACACTATAAGTAATGGTGCAAAAAAAAATTTCAGGTAACTGTGCTAAGTGACACTCCTATATTGGTGATAAACAGTCCATCAACAGAGTTTCAAAAATATTAGCAAAAAATATAAGTAAAATTTCAAAAGTCCAAGAAAGCAAAAGTGCAAGTGTAGGTCCGCAATATGGAGTGAGAGGAAAATGGGTATCCAGTGATCCTTTTAGGGTAAGTAAGGATGTCCCCTTACCTTACTGCTGTAAGGTAACAGCATATAGATCCAACCACATTAGATGGTTCACTCGATGGGCTCTGATCCAACAACGGCAGGTCCTCCTTGGGGTTCTCGTCCCAGATTGGTCAGTTTCTCGCCCCAAAGAAATAAAGCATCGATGGTGTGATACCGTTTTAAAAATTTTAATTCTCAAAGAAAATAGACAGGGGTACTCACATAATCCAAAATACAATTGAGCATGTAAAAAAGAGGGGCAATCTGTCGCCAACGTCCACTGAGAGGTATCGGAGGTGACGTTGGCGACAGATTGCCCCTCTTTTTTACATGCTCAATTGTATTTTGGATTATGTGAGTACCCCTGTCTATTTTCTTTGAGAATTAAAATTTTTAAAACGGTATCACACCATCGATGCTTTATTTCTTTGGGGCGAGAAACTGACCAATCTGGGACGAGAACCCCAAGGAGGACCTGCCGTTGTTGGATCAGAGCCCATCGAGTGAACCATCTAATGTGGTTGGATCTATATGCTGTTACCTTACAGCAGTAAGGTAAGGGGACATCCTTACTTACCCTAAAAGGATCACTGGATACCCATTTTCCTCTCACTCCATATTGCGGACCTACACTTGCACTTTTGCTTTCTTGGACTTTTGAAATTTTACTTATATTTTTTGCTAATATTTTTGAAACTCTGTTGATGGACTGTTTATCACCAATATAGGAGTGTCACTTAGCACAGTTACCTGAAATTTTTTTTGCACCATTACTTATAGTGTATTTCATCACATTAAGAGGAACCTGTGTAGTTATATGATTTGCACCATTACTGTTATTGTTCACTGATCATTTATATTTATTTTTATGCTGATGCCATTTGGGCTATATTGCTCCTCATTTCAATTACACCTACTTTCATTCCCCTCCCCCACCTGTTTATTCACTTATCCATTCACCACTGATTAGCGCAGCACTACCCTCCCCATTTTCAAATGGTTTATTGAAAATTGCACTTCTCCCTCCTCACTGAAAATTGTATATGCGATTCCATAAGGGAATGTGTTTGGAACATATACAAAGTGCATATAGCTTAAAGTGTCAATAAAACATTTTAGCTCTTGTGGCATGATCCACACCTTTGTGGGCCTGTTTTTAGCTGTAAGTATAGGTAATAGTTCCACTGAACACACTAAAGCAGCAGCTGAGCCCCAGGAACTTCCCTGGATCTACATAGCAGTGCTCCAAATGAAAGTATTCATTGTGATTAAAGGATTCCATTTAGGGGATATTTAGGGCATTTGTAGCTCTTGAAAGCCTCCCCTCAAAAAGCACTACACCCAACAACACTTCTGCTAATATACTAACTACAACATAATTTGAAATGCTCATTTAAAAACGTACTGCGGTATGATAATAAAGTGATATACAATCTAGAGATATGTAAATAGCCAATTACCTTCACCGCTTTTGGAGTTCCTCTTTTTCTTTTTGTTCTTGGAAGAGCCTTTTCTGACCTTGCAATCATCAGAAGTTTGGACAGGAGTGGCCGATTCTGAAGATCTGTTTACAGAGTCATCAGTTAACAGGTTTTCTTTAGTTTGTGAGACAATGTCTAGTGACCCATGTGTGGAAGCATCGGGAGGACCATTGTTATCAACTTGGGTCCCATTTGTCTGATCTGGTGAGGGAACATCAGAAATTTCAATATTTTCATTAGAAGAGACATCAGTGTTCCCATTGTTAAGTGCTGATGTCGGCATGTTGGCAATATCTTTATCCTGAGCTGGTGGGGAAACCTCTACACTCTTATCCTTCTCATTTACAGCCACGCTAACCTCCTCAGCTAACCCTGAAATAAGAAACACATTCCCACTGTCTTCTTCCTCCAAAAAACTTGGTTCTGGGTTCTGAGTTGGCAAAACACCATCAGCCACTGATTTATCTTCCTTAGAAGGCACATCAGATGAATTATTGTTTGAAGGGCCATCAACCACTGAAGTTGGCGATCCAATAGAAACACTAACTGAAGAATCAATTTGATCATGCGCAAGCCCTTTATTACAAATGTCTTTTTCTGCACTCTGGATGTTATTATTATTCAGCACATCTGTGATTTTGGAGTCCACTTCATCTGACTGGTACCGTCTCGTCTCCGATGAACAAGCACCTACATAAGATAGAACATTGGTCTGTGAAGGTTTTTGAGAATCTTCTTGGCATCCAATAGTACTTGTATTCTTTGGGATAACAGCTTCACAAGACTGAATCTGCATACTGCCTGGAAGACTTTCTTTTTCCAGATTGGCCTCATTAATGAGATGTGTGGTTGGACCCAAGATAACACTCTGTATATTATCAGTGTTCTCCAAGCAACGTTTAGTGACTTGGTTTATAGGACATAAAGGCTCTTCTTCTTTCTTGACATGGTCCTTTGGTTCAATGTGACCCACATTATTGTTGTCCTCAGTTGGCAGAGAGGATTTAGAGACACTTTCATCAACTGTTGTGGAAGGACCGTCATTAGTGGTCTCTTTTGCATCCCCATTCAATAATTGCACAGGTTTGCCTTCATAAAAACAAGACCAGACAGTTTTAGTGGATTCATATAAGACACTAGTAAGTAGCGCACATAAACATGCGACACCAAGCAATTTCTTGTACTTGCCACTGGGCATGCAATAAAGTTAGGGAAAGCATTTTAGAAGCAAAAATAAATAAATAAAAAATCAAGCAAGTTAGTTTATTTCCTGGCATGCAGAGAACCAGACAAGATATTTACATCATATCAAGGACAGACAACATAGCAAAATCTATTTTATTTCTTAGCATGCAAATGAGATAAATTCTTATTTTTGGTAAATGAAACAAAGAAACTCATATTGCACATCCTAATCTGAAATGTATCCTTATTTACAAAATAAATATGACTATTCTAACCATTACCACCATTCTTTTATTTTTTTAACAAAATAATACATTTTATTCCAACTCTTGTACCATCCGTTTACCTGTTTAATTTCCGTACAATATGGAAAATGAATAATTTTTCCTGTTACTAAAGATAGAATGTTCTGGTGTATATGAAAAATTGTAAGGTATAATACTCACAAAAATGGAAGTTGCAATCTTGTGGTTTGTTTTAAATATTCAGCCTTTATAGGGACAAGGAATGCGTGACATCACTAAAGCACAATATAGATGACCAGCTCTAGGGACGGAATATTCCAGACTGCTTCTTTCTTACAGAAACCGAATGTCCCTTTTTTATACGACACATTATGGGTCTCATTAACAAAATTTGTATTTATTTTTTTATGTCAGTCCCAAAGTCTGTTCTTTGCAATAGGCTAAATGGTCACATATCACCCCTTCCAGAGGGAAGCTTGCACAGAATGCGCATTAGACTGAAGGACTATTAACCCAATATTAAATACCCATATTTTTGGTTAATTGGTGCAGTGTCCGATTCTTTGCCAGATCGCCACTGCTCTCTGAAATCCTAAGCAAAGAATTCAATCGTATTCCTTGCCCTGCCATACAAGATGGCACTTGTATTTCAAGAAGAGCCAAGTGGATCAACGACCAGCAAGTTCTCCATTTATTCCTTTGATGTAGCCACTGAACGGGCATACGATACAGTATTTATGCTAACCTTCTACTAGAGATTCTCCATTAGAATATATGGAGAACTCACTTAGGCCAATCACAAGAGTACGCTAGTTGAGTTGACCTGCTATTGCTATGGGTAAATGGATCAATTTTTCCAGCTAGAGTCAAAGGCAAAATTTGAAGTGTTATTGGAGGATAAAATCCTTTCCCACTGGATAAAATCTTTTCCCACTCCTCCGAAAGTGGACTACCCTTAAAATGAGACTAGATTATAAATTTGATGCTAATTTGTCCATTTAAGTGCTTTTTTGTGTTACATTTTCCTTATCAGTGAAAGCAAAAACCAACATCCTAGTAATTTTTCTCACAATACATTTGCATCAATCAAGCGTGATTAATCAAAGCAAATGCATCGTAGGAAAGTCTGCAAAAAAGTTAACATGTTGCTACTCTATCACAGGGGTAGCAACAAAATAGACCTCCCACTGCTTTTGTCAATGTGTCACTACTGCAAGTTTTTTTGGGCATACAATTGATCCCTGTATCTCAAATATAAGCAAGAAACAAAAAGAACATATGTAAAACAATGCACGTGCAGAGCCTACAAACTATGCAAGCAAGCAATTTTTTTTTCTAAGAAGACAGTAAAAGCGGCAGCATGCAAACAAGCTCAGAAACGCCTAGACCAGAAATGTCTGCAGGAAAGCCACTAGTCTCTGTTTAGCTTAAATCTCCTGGGCGAGAGTGATCTCCTGGGCGAGGCAGCAGATCTCATACCTAATTCTGTAGGAGGTTTTGTGCCCAAATCATTTGTAGAAGCTTTGAGGGCCCCAGATTCCATTTTTGTTCTTGCAGTCTTGCGTAGCTGGAAACCTTTTTTGATATCCGCCAGCAAGGCATCGATAATACAGTCTTCTTCCACCTTAACAACACCTTTTCGGACTAGACAGTGCAAAAAAAAAATAGATAAATATGAATAAAATAGCCCACATTTTTATATCACAATGCACCAATATACCAGATAACATAATTATTCTGTGAAGGTAGGGAAGACCAACATTTTTTACCTAGTTCTTCAAGTGATGGTCTGGTGTACCTATTTGAGGTCTTCATATTTACAATGGTCAGTTTAAGGGGTACCAACTTTTTTGCAGTTGATTATATATATATATATATATATATATATATATATATATATATAAATAAATAATGCAGCCAGCCAATGCTACTAGGCTGTTGTGAACACCTAAAGCTCCAAAAGGTGGGCAGGGAAGAGGATCTATCATAATCAAGGCACTTATTATGCAGCTGAAAAACACCATGTGTAGGCGTAGAAGGTTTACTATGCTTTTAAAGTAGGAGAAGCCAATGGGTGATTAAGCCCACCAGTCTTGGCCCATTTCTAAAATATAAATTTTGTGCAAATTGCCCCATTAAAGGGGTAGTAAGGGAAATGCTCACAATCCATGCCAGCCCCTCTGCTAGCATAACATGTACTATACAGTGTATGTTTTTTTTTTTAAAGTCTTCTTCTAAATACCTTTTTTCATATTGCCAATCAGCGGTCACGTGACCACCCGTCAGTCTCATTCTCTGATAAATGCACTACAGAGAGAAGGGCTGAGCTCCCCCTCTGATAGTCTGCTGGGCAGTCACGTGACCGCAGATCAGCAAAGTAAAACATTGTAAAAAATTTTGTCCTAACAAGCGGCCTGCCAGCAATTGTGAGCAGTAACATTACTGCCACTCTGAACAGCGATAGAAAGGGAGCAGCTGCTCACATACAGGAGCTGACAGGGAGAGAGGAGTGCTTGCGGGATGTCTGAGGCATGTAAACTGACCACAGTAACCAGGGTTTAGCAGCCATGACTACCGTGGTCAGGACACACAAGCAGGCAGGATCAACCAGGTTTTTTACAGCTTAGAAAAAGGAAAACCGACACTGCACAAGCACTATGCATTTTAACATGCTTTAAAGGAACATTATCTTTTTTTTTTGAGTTACAACCACTTTAAATATAATATTTTTCAAAGTACATGGATAAAAACAAAAATGCAAGGGACATGGCCACCTTTGCTACAAACCTATTTTATGGCAGCCTGCTTTCTCAAAAGCAATGACACTGCAAACCATCAAATGAATATCAGCGCAAAATTATTTAGGAATTGCTAGTAAAGTTAATCTTTATTTACAGAAAGAATAGTTAAGGTGAAGGGTGGCAAGGAGACCTCTACTCCATAAAAATAGAGGAATTGCTCATTCATGTAATAATATAAAAAAAACGGAACCTCTGATAAAAACTTTTCATGGATGATGATAACCTTCAAATCAGTATTAAAGTGGAGGTTCCCCCTAAAAAAAATTCTAACAATACATTGAGAAGACTGATTACACTGTTCGGCTTCTGTCGGAAAGTCGTGACACGCAGTATGCGCCGGTCGGAGGAACGTCAATCAACTAGGTCCAGCAAGAATCATACCCGGAAGCCGAGGGATGAAACGGCGATATCGAGGTATGTACGAAAAAAAAAAACAAAAAAAAAAAACAGCCTACCCGCAGTGTAATCAGTCTTCTCAATGTATTGTTAGAATTTTTTTTTTAGGGGGAACCTCCACTTTAAGATCACCATTATCTGAGGGCAGAAAAAATAATTACCCTTCACAGAGGTCAGTTAGAGTGATTGCTATAAGCAATATGTAAAAAAAAAAATTATATGTATATTATTTGACCGCCCTTTGCCTTCAAAACGGCATCAATTCTTCTAGGTGTACTTGTACACAGTTTTTGAAGGAACTCGGCAGGTAGGTTATTTCAAACATCTTGGAAAACTTAGCACAGATCTTCTGTGGATGTAGGCTGCCTCAAATCTTTCTGTCTTTTCATGTAATCCCAGACAGACTTGATTATGTTGAGATCAGGGCTCTGTGGGAGCCAAACCATCACTTCCAAGACTCCTTGTTCTTCTTTACACCAAAGAGAGTTTTTAATTACATTGGCTGTACATTTGGGGTCATTGTCCTGCTGCTGCAAAATACATTTGGGGGCAATCACTCTCCTCCCCAATGGTATTTATGATGGATAAATATCTGCCTGTATATCTCAGCTTTGAGAACACCATTGATTCTGACCAAATCTCCAACTCCATTTACAGATATGCTGCCCCAAACTTGCAAGGAACCTCCACCATGCTTGTTCCTTGCAAACACTCATTATTGTACTGATCTCCAGACCTTCGGCAAACAAACTGACTCCTGCTACAGCCAAATATTTCAAATGTTTATTCATCAGTCCAGAGCACCAGCAGCCATTTTTCTGCACCCCAGATCCTATGTTTTTGTGCATTGTTGATTTGCTTAGCCTTGTTTCCACTTCGGAGGCATGGCTTTTGGTCTCAATTCTTCCATAAAGACCACTTCTGGCCAGACTTCTCTTAACAGTAGATGGGTGTACCTGGGTCTTACTGGTTTCTGCCAGTTCTGCGCTGAAGGCACTGCTGGACATTTTTATGATATTGAAGGGAAGTAAGCATTGTGTCTCACATTTGCTGCATTAAGTTTTCTTGACTGACCACTGAGTCCACGGTCTTCAATATTGCCAATTTGTTTGGGCTTCTTCAAAAGGGCTTAACCAGCATATCTTGGAACCCTAGTCCACTTTGAAATCTTTGCCTGGGGGAGACCTTGCTCATGCAGAACTACCTTACATCTTATTGCTGGGCTCAGTCTTTCCATGGTGTATGACCTGTGACATTATACTGTCTTCCACAACACCACCTTAGTAGCAGAGTTTGGCTGTTCCTCACCCAGTTTTAAGCCTTGTTTCAGTTAATGACTGCGTTTTAACCTTTATATGAAGTTGAATCTCATCAGCAGCTGCTAGGTATAATTGGTTAATTTATTCACCTGACTCATCCGCTTTTAACCCCAAAAAAAAGGAACTGAACAAAAAGAAAAAAAGGAACATCCGTGTGAAAGAGCCCTAACCCTACAAAATATTTAACTTTGTGCACATAGTGTGCGAGTGTAAGAATTGATGCTGACTTGAAGTCAAAGGGTAGTCACAGTAAAATATTGATTTGCCGATATTACATTTTTTCTTCTGTTTGCTCACTTTGCAAATTGCTAAAAAAATAAACAATTAAAATGTATATTTTTCAAAGCATTCCTACTTTAAAGCATCTTTTTACACCGGCCTAAAATGTTTGCAGCGTAGATAGATAGATAGATAGATAGATAGATATTTTTTGCACTTCTCAGCTTTCTGGTGAATGGCCACAGTGACATGAATACATTGCTTAAACACCGTTCTATTAGTAGGACTCACTGATTTTTCCATTTTCACCCTTCTGTCGCTTGGCTTCTTCCTCTTCTAGTTGCTTTTTCCTTTTTTCAGCTTTAGCCGCCTGCTCCTTTCTATCTTTATTGTCCTACAATTAAAATAGATTTAGGTGGTCATGCATTGATATGCAGCTACAAATAGAGGCAATAATAATTAACAGTAAAACAGCACAAGGGAACAGTGAGGCCTGCACTGAAGACTCAGGTCCTGCTAACTGAACCCAGCACACCATTACAGGCACCTACCCCATAGCAGGGATGGACTGGCCATTGGGACTACAGGGAGTTTCCCGGTGGGCCGATGGCTCAGTGGGCCGGCTTCAGTGACAGCGGACCGCCGCCCCCCTGTCTCTCCCTTCCTGCAGCGCTCACCTTGGGGGGAACAAAGAAGCAGGGGGAGGACCAGAGGAGCAGGGATGACGACAGAGGGGCATGGGGGAGGGGACAGACAGCTGACTCAACAGCTATGGCCTGGGAGTTTCTCACTTCTGCCTAATCTTGTCCCATAAAGGGGGGGGGGCACCAAACTGATTCTTTGCAAAATAATGTCTAGCTTCCCCATTGGTACTGCCTATAAGAATACCAGTACCAGCCGTTCTACTCTAATAAAGTAGAACAGCTAGTGAAGGGGGAGAGGGGGTGCGGGTGGCCGGGGGTGCGGGAGTTGTCCGGCCGCCATGGGAGAGACCTGTCAAAGTGGGCCAGTCTGGATGAAGTCCAGGGCCAAATTTTTGTCCCAGTCCAGCCCTGCCCCATAGCAGAACTTACCTGGTATCATAGCACACCATTATTGGCCAGTATGCTAGCTACAGGACAGGGGGCTGAACTTGAAGCAGTGGATAACTAGCTCTGTAACATTTATTCTTAAGTACAGAGCTTTTCCAAGACCAGTTAATTTTTATATGGTCTTCAGTAATACAGCAAATAAAATAATAAATTAAAATAAAGGGAGGCTTTATATTCATATAATAGCTTCAATAGGTTGTACAGGCAAATATATATAAAACTCTCCCTGGGGAATGTTCAGATTGGAGTCTTATTTATTGGTACCCTTTCTGCAGTTTTTACACAGTTCTCCATGCAATCAGTATGACTCACTGATTGTTCCATTTGCATCCGTCTTTCATTTAACTGCTTCCAATCAGGCAGCCATACTGGACATGTGCCATTTCCCTTGGCCAGTTTATGACATTGAAAGATATTCAAGCTCCGGAAAGAGGTGGTAAAGTGTAGTTCCATGTTAAACTGGAAACCCTCCACCAGTATAGGTTTATTATGCGTTTTTTATTATCCATTATATCTAAAAATAATTTTAAAAAATATGTCCTTTTAAGTTGTTGACTTGGAGCAGGTGTATACAGAACTGCAAGCTATTCTGAATAATTTCCTAGACAGACTGAAATGAGGTGCATTACCATACAATGCACTACCACAGCCCTAAGATTCTCAAACATTTGTTAGGACAGACAGTGAGCACATCTAGTTTACAGTATACCGTATTTATCGGCGTATACCGCGCACTTTTTTGCTCTGAAAATCAGGGCAAAATCGTGGGTGCGCGGTATACGCCGATACTCGCTTTCCCGCGCTGAGTTTTGAATACTGCGCCGACATATACCGAGCGCAGTACACCCGGGTATAGTCAGGCAGTCTCGGCTCCTTCCGCGCTCACGTCCTGGACGTACAGGACGTCAGCGCGAGAGTTGCCAAGCATTGCCGACAATACACGAGTGTACTGCGCTCTGTATACGTCGGCGCAGTATTCAAACTCGGCGCGGAAAACGAGCGGGGAAGACGCGAGGACGCCGGACCCGACGAAGAGGACACCCGAAGCCGCAGAAGGACACCGGACCCGACGAAGAGGGCACCCGAAGCCGCAGAAGGACGCCGGACCCGACGAAGAGGGCACCCGAAGCCGCAGAAGGACGCCGGACCCGACGAAAAGGACACCCGAAGCCGCAGAAGGACGCCGGACCCGACGAAGAGGATACCCGAAGCCGCAGACGAACACCGGACCCGACGAGGCAGCCGCGCAAGACACCAAAACTGTAAGTACAAAAAAAAACTTTTTTCCACAGGATTCGGGGCAACTTTAGGGGTGCGCGGTATACGCGGGAGCGCGTTATACCGCGATAAATACGGTAACTGAAATCTGCCAGCACAGTGCAGACAGGATCAACTATGACAACCATAACTTCCCAGTCCTGAGAGGGATCACAAGGAACAAATCCATTCATGTGCTAACAAAAAAGGCATGCCAATAGAAGGAAAGTGACAGGGATAGGATTGAATGACTTGAAACCTGTGGTACCTTTTATGCTTCTATTCGTTGAGTGGACTTCCTAGTCTGTGCTATTTGCCTACCCATATAATTGTATCATACAATTTCTTGCCACGGTTTATACAATGCAACTTATGGCTAAATAAAGGAATTACAAAAAACAAAACAAAAACACCCTAGATGAGTTTCGAACCTTTTTTGCTTTTATGAAGAGATCCCGAAATGTTTTCATAGTACTGAACGTTTCCTCCAGAGATAGTTTAGCTACATCTTCACATAAGTAATCAGCCAGCTTCTTCTTCTTCTGGGAGAGGTCCTCCAACAGTCCCTCAAGCTCCTTCAGCGCATCAACGCAGTCCTACAGGCCAGAAAACAAGCCTTCCATCACAATATTGTATTGATATGTTGTATCTACAGTATGTCCTTTCTGCTGATGTTCATTTTCTGTTTCTGGGATTTTTAAAAGCATTAAAGCGGAGTTCCACCCAAAAATGGAACTTCCACTTTTCGGAAACCTCCCCTCTCCAGTGTCATATTTGGCACCTTTCAGGGGGGAGGGGCAGATACCTGTCCAAGCCAAGTATTTGCTCCCACTTCCAGACATAGATAGCTGTGGATATCGACGCCACGTACAGCCCCTCCTCCGTTCCCTGGCTGTCTTCTGGGAGACACACAGGTTCCAGAAGACAGCAGGGACCAGTAAGGACGCGCAGCGCGACTCACAAAAGCGCAGTAGGGAACCAGGCTGTGAAGCCGCAAGGCTTCACTTCCTGATTCCCTTACCGAAGATGGCGGTGCCTCAACCCGAGAGCCAAGGGACAGATTGCGGCATCGCGGGCACCCTGGACAGGCAAGTGTCCATATTTTAAAAGTCAGCAGCTGCAGTATTTGTAGCTGCTGACTTTTAAAAAAAGAAATTTCAGCGGAAGTCCGCTTTAACCTGGAGTTTTTTGTTGCTCGCTTAAAGTTGGTTTTAAACTATAGGCCCATCTAAGGCTAAGCTCTAAGATCACAAGGGTGGAGACAGTTTGCTGCATTTAGAGCTGGCAGACACAGGACAACTCTGTGCTATGGCTGCATACAAACGGGTTAAATTACTGCTGCCAGGTATGTGTGGCCAAAACTCATCAGAAACGCTAACCCTTGATGTGCACTGGTCATGTCAATGGTCGTTCGAAGGCTCTATTCACATGTAACCGCTCAGATGAGCGGTTACATGCGAACAGCTGAGTACAGCTGAGTACAATTAAACATTTCCTAACCCTAAAAGTGCCATTTTTTTCAGCAGGAACACGGGGGAACGTAGTTCCAGCACTGAATGTATGTAATGCCAAAAAGTAGTGGGGTGTGCTGGAGAATCTATTGTTGCTGGGGGATATATTATAGTGGGGGCATTTATTGTTGCTTGTGGGGAAGCAGTTGTTGCTGGGAGGGATCTACTGTTAAGGGAGGAGTCTATTGTTGCTGACTGTTGGGAGATATATTGCTGCTCATGTGGATCTATTGTTACTGGTGGTATTTTGTTGAGGGTGGGGGATCTATTTTGCTGGCTGCAGATCGATTGATTTTATTGCTTGTTTATCAATAACAAATTCCATACAAATGGATTTATCACCACAAAAACGATGCTTTGTATTCTCTAAAAGGGCATAACTGGTTGGTAGGTAGGTGGAACCAAGCGACGGTGCTCAGAGGTGGGTAGGGGGCGGAGATAAGGAGTGATTTTTTACTTTAACACTGCTTTTTTTTGTATTAACTTAATTGCTATTACAATGGATGAACAACTTCACTTGGGCTCGGGCCCGGATTTACTCCCTTTGTCGCCCCAAGGCTGGGTCCTTCCACCCACCGAGCCTCCCAGCAGGCGGCTTCCGGTCTCTCTCACCCGCCCGCCGAGCCGCCTCTGCTCGCACAGTCAGTGTGACTGTGCAAGCGCCGAGGGGATGGGCAGCTCACTCACCCCCCCGACTGCACAGTCACTTGTACGTCGAGCCGCCCGCCAGCTCAACCACTATGCCGCCCCTGCACCCACTGCGGCCCCAAGGCCTGGCCTCGTCAGGAATCCGGCCCTGCTTGGGCTGTGACAGGTCCTTTTGGAGGGATCTTGCGTCTATAGGGTTCTCTCTGGCCTCCAAAGCATCTGATCAAACTGAGATCGGTATGATCCGATGCTTGTAAACATCAAAGCGAAACCGGAAGTGACAAAAAGGGGATTTTTAATACAGCTTACCTGTAAAATCCTTTTCTTGGAGTACATCACGGGACACAGAGCGGCATATTCATTACTATGTGGGTTATATGGAGTACCTTCAGGTGATGGACACTGGCAATCTCAAACAGGAAGTCCCCTCCCTATATAACCCCCTCCCATAGGAGGAGTACCTCAGTTTTGTAGCAAGCAGTATGCCACCCAAAATGTTCCCCATAAGAGGGGTGGGAGCTCTGTGTCCCGTGATGTACTCCAAGAAAAGGATTTTACAGGTAAGCTGTATTAAAAATCCCCTTTTCTTTTCCGTACATCACGGGACACAGAGCGGCATATTCATTACTATGTGGGATGTCCGAAAGCAATGCTTCCAATGAGGGGAGGGAGACATCTCAGCCAGGAGATTTAATTCAGAAAGTATTCTTTAAATCATAATAAATCCAAATTAAATCCAACAAAAAATAATTATTCTGATTAATTTAATTAATTCATTAATCAATCAAGGGTGCCCCGAGTCTAGAGGATCTCAAATCGCAGCCTGCAGCACTGCCTGTCCAAAGGCTGCATCGGCCCTTCGTCTCACGTCCAATTGGTAAAATTTTGTGAACGTGTGGACCGATGACCAGGTTGCCGCTTTGCAAACCTGAGCCATAGAGATCTGGTGGTGTGCTGCCCAGGAGGCGCTCATGGCCCTAGTAGAATGGGCTTTAACTGATAAAGGAGGGGGCAACCCCTTCAAGCCATAGGCTTGACCGATTACTTGCTTAATCCATCTAGAGATGGTAGCTTTAGCTGCTGCCTGACCTCTTTTAGGCCCTTCCGGCAGAATGAACAATGTATCCGTCTCTCGAATCTCTTCTGTAGCTTTGAGATAGGCCTTCATGGCCCTGACAACATCCAAGGTGTGCAGTAACCCTTCCTTTCTAGAAGAGGGCTTTGGAAAAAAGGATGGTAGGACCAAATCCTGGTTCAAGTGAAAACTGGACACCACCTTGGGCAGAAAAGACGGATGTGGACGGAGAACCACCCTATCCTTATGTAGAATGAGGTAAGGTTCTCTACAAGACAAGGCTGCCAGCTCTGAAACTCTTCTAGCGGAAGCCATAGCGACCAAAAATACCAATTTCCGAGTCAGTAAAACTAACGGAACTTCCGCCAGAGGTTCAAATGGCTGTTTCTGCAGTGCTGACAACACAAGATTCAAATCCCACGGACAAACCGGAGACTTGATGGGGGGATTAATGCGTAGGACCCCCTGAAAAAAGGTTTTAACTAAAGAGTGCGTGGCTAACGGCCTCTGAAACCATACTGATAAGGCAGAAATCTGTCCTTTAATAGTACTTAAGGCCAAACCCTTATCTACCCCTATCTGGAGGAAACGCAATACCCTGTCAATGGTGTATTTGCGTGGAAGCCATCTCTGGGACTCACACCAGCTTACGTAGGCCCTCCAGACCCTGTAATAAATTACTCTGGAGACTGGTTTTCTAGCCTTAATCAGAGTAGTAATAACTTGGCTAGATAGGCCCCTACCCCTGAGGATCAGGGATTCAGCCGCCAAGCCGTCAAATTTAGATGCCGTAAGGCAGGGTGGAGTATCGGGCCTTGAGAGAGTAGGTCTGGCCGAAGCGGAAGGGTCCATGGTTCGCCCACTGACATTCTCACGATCAGTGAGTACCACGACCTCCGGGGCCATGCGGGGGCTATCAGAATGATTGGTTTGTTTTCCACCCTGATCCTGCGCAGCAGGCGGGGCAGCATCTGTAACGGGGGGAAGGCGTACAGCAGATTGAACGGATGCCAAGGGCAAACCAACGCATCGGTTCCACAGGCCAGAGGGTCCCTTGATCGGGACATGAATTTGCTCAGTTTCCTGTTGAACCTTGATGCCATGATGTCCACATCCGGAGATCCCCATTTCTGGCAGATCTCCTGAAAGACCTGGGGATGGAGAGACCACTCCCCTGAAACCAGCTGCTGGCGACTTAAGAAGTCCGCCTGTAAATTGTCCACCCCTGGAATAAAGATCGCCGAGATGCATGGTACATGCAACTCTGCCCACAGGAAAATTAAGCTCACTTCCCTTTGGGCGGCTCGACTTTTCGTGCCCCCCTGGTGATTTATATATGCTACAGCCGTGGCATTGTCGGACTGCACTCTCACTGGAAACCCTAGAAGTTTGGACGTCCAGGCCTTTAAGGCTAAACGGGCCGCCCTGATCTCCAGGACATTGATTGGTAGCCCCCTTTCTGACTCTGTCCAAACTCCCTGCTGGACTTGCCCATCCAGGACCGCTCCCCAGCCCTTCAGGCTGGCATCTGTGGTTACCAGTTTCCAGATGATGGGACTGAATGACTTCCCTTTTAGGAGGTTCTGAGGCTTTAGCCACCAGTAGAGACTTTGCCGGACCCTTGATGGGAGGATCAACGGAAGATCCAGGCGTTGCGGATCTTTGTTCCATGCAGACAGGATGGTAGCCTGTAGGATTCGAGTATGCGCCTGAGCGTATGGCACTGCCTCGAAAGCGGCCACCATCTTTCCCAGTAATCTCATGCACAATCGTATAGTTGGCTGCCTTTTGCTTAGCACCAACTGAATCAATTCTTTGATCCCTTTGAACTTCTTTAAAGGAAGAAACACTCTTTGCTGCTCCGTGTCTAGCAGCATGCCGAGGTATTCCAATCGTTTTGTGGGCTGCAAAGCCGACTTTTCTTGGTTTAACACCCAACCGAATACCTCGAGGTACTGAACTGAAAGGGCTACCGCTCGACACAGGCCCGGAGCAGAGTGATCTATGATCAGGAGGTCGTCCAAATAGGCCAGGATCAAGATTCCCTGGGTCCTTAGATTGGCCAAGATGGGGGCCAGGACCTTTGTAAACACACGGGGGGCAGTAGCCAACCCGAAAGGAAGAGCCACAAATTGATAGTGGCGCCCTGCGATAGCAAAGCGTAGGAATTTTTGATGACCCTGAAAAATTGGGACATGAAGATACGCGTCTCTTATGTCTATTGAGGCCAAGAAATCGTTTCGCTGCAAGGCTGCGGAGGCAGACCGTATGGATTCCATCCGAAAGGACCGAATCCTCAGGTAAGAATTTAGAATCTTTAGATCTAGGATGGGCCTTACATCGCCGTTGGGCTTTGGCACGACGAACAGATTGGAGTAAAAGCCTAGCTTGTGCTCCTGAACTGGTACCTCTACGATTACCCCTTGGTTTAGAAGACGATCCAAGGCTGTTAGCAAGGCAGCCCTCCTTTCCGGATCGCTTGGAATTCTTGATTCCTGAAAATGCGGAGGGGGAAACTCCCGAAATTCTATTTTGTAACCAGTCGCCACCAGTGAAAGAACCCACTTGTCGGGGATCTTGGCTTCCCAAACCTTTGCAAAGAATCGAAGCCTGCCCCCCACCCGATTGAGTGGGGGCGCCCCTTCACAACGCTGACTTTGGAGCAGGTTTAACTGGCTTGCGGACCCATGGTCGCTTGCCACCCGCGGCCTGCCCTTGCGACTTATTACCAAAGTTTGACCGTGCAGGAGGCCGTCGATACTGCCTGGGGGCCGAGGGCCCTGGGGCTGGGGATTGCTGCCGCTTAAACGCTGGACCCCGAAATCTCCTTTTGACTGGTAAAAGAGTACTCTTGCCACTAGATATCGTCTGTATATATTTATCCAGATCTTCCCCAAAGAGCCTTCCTCCGTGGAAGGGAAAACCCGCCAACAGCTTTTTACACGGAGTCTCTGCCGACCAATTCTTTAGCCACAGGAGCCTTCGCATATGCACCAAGAACAGCGATAGACGGGAAGCTTGTTGGATGGAGTCCTTTATGGCATCCACCGCGAAACATAGAGCCCTGGGAAGGTCGGCCAGATCCTGTGCCTGCTGAGCCGGGAGCTCTTTTAGCATCTGCTTAGTCTGGTCTTTTAACGCCTGACAAATGCCAATTGCAGCCACGGCCGGTTGCACCACTGCCCCTGCAGTAGAAAAGGATGCCTTCAAAAGGGTTTCCAACCGCTTATCAACCGGATCCTTGAACATCTGTATGTTTTCTACTGGGCAAGTTAAAGATTTGTTTACGCAGGAGACCGCTGCATCCACAGCGGGAAGCACCCATTTCTTTGAAAATTTTTCCTCCATGGGGTACAAAACAGAAAACCTTTTAGGAGGCACAAAAATTTTATCGGGCCGGGCCCAATCTTGAAAGATCAGGTCTTCCAATAATGGGTGAACCGGAAACACTGCGTTACTTAATGGTGCTTTTAAGGAGCCCAAAGAGGATACGGCAGGAATCTGAGGCCCTGGCGAGGGCAGCTTAAAAGCCGAGCGGACCATGTCCGTTAAAGACTGTACCCACAGATTCTCCGCTTGAGATACCGAAAAAGGTTCCTCAATAGTGGACTCCTCAATGTCTGAACCTTCTAGGCCCTGCTCCGTTTGGTCCTCCTGGGATTCTAAATCCTCTGGGGAGAGAATCTCAGCATCAGAGGACACCAATTTAGGGGACGGAGATCTAGTCCGCTTTTTGGCTGTCAAAGAATTAGTAAGCAAAGTTGTCAGCCTCTGTTCTAACCCCTGCAGGGAGACAGATAACATATCCTGTGTGACAAACACTGGGTCGGGCAGAATGGGGCCAGCCACAGCACCCACCACATCTAATGGCTCCTCAAGGGCGGTATTTTCTAGCTTACTAGGAGAGGACAGAACCGGCATAGATAGATTAAGATCCTCAGAGCTAGAGGGGGAACCCTTCTGTTTCTTTGCCTGTTTAGCACCTTTAGTCCCCGAACCTTTAGGGCCCATGATACAATACCGAGGCACTCCGCTACTAACAACTGACTGTTGTAGCAAGGAGAATAAACCAAAAATATACAAGTAGCTTAAGGCACGAAACCTTATAAGCTTATGGGAAGGTAGTGCACACCTTTCCCCTGAAAGAAAACCTCTTTCCCTTTTTTTTTTTTTTTTTTTGTCTTGTTGTTTTTTTTTTGTTTTTTTTTAAATAGTTAAACAACCTTTTTTTTTTTTTTTTGCACTTTTTAAAAGGGACTGTGTAAATTGCCAGACTGCTGTCAAAGACCCTTTGGCTAATAGAGAAAATTAGGGAAAACTTCCTATTTTCTCCCTTAATCAGTGAGGAGCTTAGCTCCAGACCTATACAGGTCTCTTTACCGCCACCAGGTGTCACCCTTTCCTCCGCTCTGTCCACGCTCTGTGTCCCTCCGGTCAGCAGACGAATCCCACACTGACCGGAGGACAGAACTGCTGCTGATACCAGCGAGGGGGGAACGCCCCCCTCTCCCCGCCGACGTCGCGACGCTCCCCGCCCCCTCAGCGCGCATCTACATCATGCGCGCGCACGCGCGCGCGCGTTCCAGAGGGGAAGCATCCATGAGGAGAGGAGCAGCACGCCGGCGGCGCAAGAGGACCCAGAGCTGCAGGGGAACTCAATACAGGCAAGTCCCTGGTCTTTAAGCCGGGAGATAACGGGGGGTGGGCCTGCCCTGCTTTCCCTAGAACCAGGCAAAGGAGCCTCTACCCCCCAAAACCATGCGGGACAGCCACAAGCAGACACAGTCCGTGGGGGAGGGGGGGTACACTAGTAAATGGGAGGTGACCATCCTGTCTAGCAGACATAGTGGTAGAAGTTGCCCATGCAGAGCATCCCAGGCTAAACCCAACTAGTCTTCCCCCTGAGGGACCTGCCGACGAACCAAGTTCCGCAGGCCCCCCTCTTACCTGCTCCACGCTGCAGGGCTTTGCAAAAAGCAAGAGGCCCAATCTTCCCCCATCTCCGTGGGGTCTGTACTAGACCTTCAGGGACCCGGGTCCGGTGGAACACCACTGCCCTGGACCTATATAGCATCCTGGCAACAGTGCCTTTTGGGCTTTTTGGAAAGCTCAAAGTTCTGGGCCCAGGATCCAGCCCCTTAGTGAAGGGGCATTATAGGCGAAACCCCACGACTTGGGGCCCGGGTACTGTCCACTTTGGCTCTGAGGCACTTTGGACAGATCCGGTATAGTCTGCCTAGTCTCAAAGACCTGGAGGCAAACTTCTCTGTGACCAACACCTAAGACACTGGCGAAAAAACTGAGGTACTCCTCCTATGGGAGGGGGTTATATAGGGAGGGGACTTCCTGTTTGAGATTGCCAGTGTCCATCACCTGAAGGTACTCCATATAACCCACATAGTAATGAATATGCCGCTCTGTGTCCCGTGATGTACGGAAAAGAAATCCTTGTCGCTTCCTCAGATTTCTGATCTCACAGAGCGGGAGGAACACCACACCAGTTCTGTTTTTTCTCTTGGATGAACTAGATGGACAGTTGTCTTTTTTTTCCCAACCTATGTAGCAGTAGTTGCTGCTTTGCATAGTAAAGGTAGTACAAAAACAGCACAGGAATACTCCGTCCCCTGCTTAGCACTAATAGGTATAAGGAAAACGTTGTCATCCCTAGAGGGCGCCACCCGAGATAAAATAAAAAAATCACAGCAAAAACCCTGCAAACCTGCACCCCGGCCCACTTAAAGCATACCTGAATTGATTTTTCATATTGTTCCTTCACATCATTTTCTGAATTGGAAAGTTTATTCAGCAGATCCTTCAGTTTTTTTTGATTAGCACTAGTTTCGGAATACAGATGTTCTATATTGACCCTAGAAAAATTAAAGAAAATGTAACTTTCAAGGCATAACCAATGAAGCCCTTTATACAGACAGACAACCTGCAGGAAAGAAAAACATAGTGGTTTGAATGGAAAAATCCATTTAGCACTATTAAGCCAAATCGTAGGACTTTTATCCGAAGGACGTTGGCCAGGAACTTGTTCTTGCATACAAAAAACGGCAAATAATTGTCGTCCAAACACGAAACTACGTGTTTTTTCAGCGCCACCCTTTGGGCAACTTCTGCTAATGTTGCGTTATGGTGAGCATTGCTTCTCAGCATGCGTGTTTGTACTTTGGATTGTCTTCCGACAGAGGTTGTGTACACAACGATTGGATAATCCGACATCACACATTTGTTGTCGAAAATTCCCGACAACAATTGTCGGATGGAGCATACAAACGGTCGGATTATCCGACAACAGCCTGCCACCACACTTTTCCCATCAGAAAATCTGATTGTGTGTTCGATAAATATTGAAAATGGCGTAGTCACGCAGGGCCAGATTCTCAAAACCCGTCGCGATTCTCAAAACCTGGCGCAACGTAAAACCGCGCTAAGCACGTCGGGAAAATGACGTCGTGAGCATGCGCAGTACGGCCGGCGCGGGAGCGCACCTAATTTAAATGGGACTCGCCCCATTTGAATAGGAACGCCTTGCGCCGGCCGGATTTAAGTTACACAGCCGAAAATTTCTAGGTAAGTGCTTTGTGGATCGGGCACTTAGGTAGAGATTTTGCGGCAGTGTAACTTAAATGGCAATTTTTAAGTTACGGCGGCTGGCTGTGGATCTGGCCCACAGTTACCATGTTATTTAGTTTCTTATTACTACAATAAAGATCTAAAGAAGCGGTCTTTCGGAAGCAAGGCTACAATCTGCAGCCAGGGTGAACCTCATTTCACTCAGACACAACATTTTCCAAGATATCTGAAGACTTTATGTACTAGTATAGCATTCTAATAAGTGCATTCAATGTTATTGTGAATCATCCCAAGGTAATGGGAAACATAAGGCTTGCATTTCTTAAATGGAAAGTATGATGGCTGCCGGTCAATTTCAATTTATTTATTTTTGAAAGTGTACAAGTTTGTGAACTGATGTGATCTCTCCTTTTCACATTGCATAACATTTATTTTACAAAACCATGTAGCACAGCGACACTCCGTTTGCACATGATGTTGGTGTTTCCAATGAGAAAGCTCAGCATTGCCTGCGGTTTACTTTTTTTTTCTCAAGATGAATGCTTGCCCTCACGCTCAAGATAAGGTTGACACTGGGAATGGAAGCACTTATTTCGAACTATAAACCATTACAAAAAAAATAAAAATCCAACTATCCGAGTATCTATGGGCCAGATCCACAAAGAGCCGCCGTAACTTAAATATTCTGATTTAAGTTACACTGCCGCAAAATTTCGACCTAAGTGCCCCGATCCACAAAGCACTTACCTAGAAATTTTCGGCTGTGTAACTTAAATCCGTCCGGCGCAAGGCGTTCCTATTTTCATGGGGCGAGTCCCATTTAAATTAGGCGCGCTCCCACGCCGGACGTACTGCGCACGCTCATGACGTAATTTTCCCGACGTGCATAGCGCGGTTTTACGTTACGCCGAGTTTTGTGAATCGTGCCGGGTAAAAAAAGTTGTGTCGGGAAAAAAAAAAGATACGGCGGAAAAAAAAAAAAAAATAAATAAAAAATATAACAGCATTGCGGGTAAGAAGGGTCTACTTTTACAAGGTGTAAACAGTTTACACTTTGTAAAAGCAGCCCTAATTTTACACATGCAACTTAATACTTATGGAGAAAAAACGAAACGTAAAAGCTTCGTGGATCTCCATAAGTGCTAATTTGCATACCCGAAGCAGCATTTCGACTCGAAATGCCCCCAGCGGCGGATGCGGTACTGCATCCTAAGATCCGGCAGTGTAAGTCCCTTACACATGTCGGATCTTCTGCCTATCTTTTGGAAACTGATTCTGTGGATCAGTTCCAAAGATAGAAACAGGGATACGACGGCGTATCAGTAGATACGCCGTCGTATCCCTTTTGAGGATCTGGCCCCATGTCTGTACTACCCCATCAAATCAATGTCCATTCTGGTAATGTGAAAGGACGACAAGTGAGACTTTGCTTTGCTACATGACATATTGCCCTCTAAATATCCCTTAATTTTTCCAAATAAACACACATAGCTAGATTCAGCAAGATTGCCTTAACTTTAAGGCGGCGTAGCTTAGCGTGTTTAGGCTACTCCGCCGTAAGTTAGCGAGGCAAGTACTTGATTCTCAAAGTACTTTCTGCTAAGTTACGGCGGCGTAGCCTAAAGCGGGCGGGCGAAAGGGCGCCTAATTCAAATTTGTCTGAGGGGGCGTGTTTTATGATAATGAGGCTTGACTCGACGTGATTGAAGTTTTTCCGTAACTGCGCATGCGCCGGGCACCTACATTTCCCACTGTGCATTGCGGCTAAGTCCGCCGCACGGGCCTATTGATTTAGACGTGGACATAAACAACGTAAATCCCTATTCGCGGACGACTTACACAAACAACGTAAAATTTTCGAATTTCGAAAGTGGGAACGGCGGCCATACTTTAACATTACTATTCCATCTATTAGATGGAATAACTTTAGGCCTGATAATGCGTTACGGAAACGGCGTATCTGTACTGCGACGGCCGGGCGTACGTTCGTGAATAGGCGTAACTAGTGATTTACTTATTCTACGCCGACCGCAATGGAAGCGCCACCTAGCGGCCAGCCAAAATATTGCACCCCAAGATAGGACGGCGCAAGCCGTCGTATCTTAGATAGGTTTAAGTGTATCTCTGCTTGAGGATACACTTAAACCTAGGTCGGCGCAGATTCAGAGTTAGGTCGGCGTATCTACTGATACGCCGACCTAACTCTACCTGAATCTAGCTAACAGATCATTATTTTCTAAGGAAAGCAGAGCAATTGCCGTTTACTTTCAGACTCTCTCACCCTAATTGAAAGTCTTTATGGAGCGCTACAGAGCAGAGAGAGGGGAAGGGTATAAAAGACGGGGTAAACCATTCTTCCAACTCACGGAGCTGTGTGTAATTTAAACTATTAAAAGAGAAGTCCAGCCCAGGCTTCTCCTATGGGTCTAAGGAGTGCAATTGGTTGTGTAAGCTCTGTAAACAGGCTTTTGTCAGCAAAGCAGTTAAAATTAGCCTGGTAAACACATGAAAGGGAACATAGATTTTCATCTTCTAAATAAAACTAGGCCAATTTGAAATATGCATGCGTAATTTTTCACATTACCCTCGCTGAAAGATGTATAAATATATTTTAACCTATTCTATAAACATGTATGTGTATATTACCCAGCAGCCGCTGAAGGCTTCTCAAGATCATTTGGAAGCTCAATAAGATCCATGTGATTTGCTTCTATTTCCTGCAATTGGAGATAATAAGTGAAGTCATTAACAATGTAAGTCTTGTAGCAGTTCTCTCAATAGCACAGAGTCTGGAAGAATTGTTGAAACACACAGCCTTAAAGTTCTACTAAAGGCTTCATGTCTTTTACTTAAATGCATTCACAACCCCCCCGCCTCTAAATTTTTTGTTATAACCCCCGATTACCTGGTTCCGGGTCCGGCACAGCTAAGGTACTCACCCACCCAACTGATCCAGCATTGTCCTGTTGTGATCCACTTTTCTTCTGGTCCTGTGCCTCCATCTTCTTGCATGATGTCATCGGCGAGCAGACACCTTTTCCAGGTTCAGCCAGCTGTTCTCCCGATTACGTGCCACTAGGCCCACCCCCTCCCCCTTTCTCAATGAAGGACTATGCCTCCTGGGTTATGTGACATACATATCCCAAAGGGCACAGTGGGAAAAGTGCATATCAATCACCTAGGTGAGTGACATGCATGGGGGAGTTGTGGTCTGGGGGTGGACCAGAAGTATCTTATAAAAAAGAAAAAGTAAAAGAAAAAAAAAAAGACCAATTTGCACAGTGGAGGGGAGAAGGGGTGGTGGAGGTGGCATCATACCGAGCTTGAATATCTGCTTTAAGGAACAAACACCCCAGTACATGTGCTACCCATGTGCTACCCCAGATACTCTACTACTGTTCTTGTCAGCACCATTGCCTCCAGGATTGATCAGCATCATACTTACTGTATTTGTTTTAGTGCAGGGGACTCCAGCCTTTCTAAAAAAGAAAGGTCAGTTTACTGTCACTTGGACTTTAGAGGGGCTGGATTGTAGCCAGTAGGAGTAGATAATACCCCAGCATTAATGGGACCAGTCTTGGTGGTCAGTGGGAGTAAATAAAAATTACATGGCTCATGTGGTCAGTAGGAGGAGGAATAGTGCCCCATCATTGGTGTCAGTGTGATGCATAGTGCCCTATCATTTATATCAGTGGGAGGAATGCTGCCCCATGGTTTGTGTCCATGGGAGTAAAAGCATCCCATCATTGGTGACTTTGGAAGGAAAAATGCTGCATCATTGGTGTCTGTAGAAGCAATAGTTTTCCAAAATGTAGGTCTTTGGAAGGAAGAATACACATCGATATTCTCCACTGTTGGGTGTCAAGTGGAAGAAATGGTGCCTAAATGTTGGCTTCAGTGGGAGGAATACTGCCTTGTATCAATGGGACGAATAGTGCCTCACATTAGTGGGAAGAACAGGACTGGATAAAGGCAAGCAAAAGGCTGCATCTGGCCCATGGGACAGAATCTGGGGGCCACTGTTGTAGTGGATACACCAAGGTCAGCGGAGATTGACTCGCAGCAGCAGGAACCTATCTACTGGGAGGAGGGACCCGAGAAAAGTAAAAGGGTTTAAGATCACTTTATATCTGGTCATACACAGGCAGAAAATATCAGCGCATTTAATCTCGCCATCCCTGAGCAAAACATTTTCACTTTCTAAGCCTTTTAAAATTGTATCCAGTCCTGCTGCTTCAATAGAATCCCAAACATCTTAAACAGGTTTGTTTTATGCCTAAAACATTCATATCACAAAAAAAAATAGAAAAAAAAAAATGTCACCTTCTCATTTGAATCTGGCCACTATGGTCGGAAACCATCGCCAATTTGACCCCAGTAACCATAAGAAAATCAAATTAAGGTAACGAAAAGGAAAACAAATTCTTCAACATTTTTAACGAAATTCTACAAGCTTAATATAGGCAGCATTTTCTAAAACATGAACTGGACTTTAGCAAAGAATAGACTTTTTTGTTAAGAGATTTACTTATGCCTTGAAATGTAAAGAACTGATTTATAAAAACAAATACGACAAAAAGGGAGAAAAAAATAAAATGTTGTCCACTGCAACTAATCACTAACTAGTTTTCATTTTGTACATGGACTACAGAAATGTTAGCTAAAACTGATTGGTTGCTGCTAGTAAACCTGCTGGTCTTGGATTTTTTTCGTCTTTTTAGCGTTTTTTTTTTTTTTTTTTATTGAGAGACCTCACCTCCACGATATGGTGCAGTAGAGTCATACGGGTTTGGTTTGCCCTTGTTTCGGTCAGCTTTAGTAAAGTGCTTATTTTAAAGCCATTTGCGTTTCCAGTGTGACTTCCCTAGAACGTGACAGAAGAAAGATCCAGTCAACCAAATGCACCCTGTGTACAGTACATTTCAATGTAAAAAAACATAATATCTCATAAACAACAATCCAAAATTTCATAACACTGTTATTGGCGATTGAGTTACGTGTGACTGTGCATACCGGGGTATGTTCCTGGTACTCAGAACCTTAAAAGCTCCTTCGATAAGTGGTGGAATGTCTTAAACATTACAGGAGAAGACCAATTAAATGTGACTACTACTAGAACCATCACAAACATATAATATCCAAGTGTAGATTCCAGGCTGGCACCCAGTAGAATTGGGCATCAGAGACAAGAAAGTGTTTCGGAAAAATGTAATTTATGACACATGATTATAGCACAGATAAACCCAAACAATGAAGACATGAACCTTACTGGCTTCTAGCGGTGGATCCATATACATACAGTCCAATGAGAGTGGCAAACAAATGTCCAAGGTTTTTAATAATAAAATGGATTCATAGCAGAAAAAGAATACAACGGGTTTCAGGGGTCAAATATACTCCACCTTCATCGGGGGGTACAAAACAAGTACAAAAGGTCATAAATATAAAAAGGTCATGAACACAAAAATAAATGAATATACATACTTTGTAGCCCTGATGAAGGGTGAGCGTGTTAGGTCCCAAAATGCCTTGGGGTTTTTCTGCTATGAATTGTATAAAAATCTTGGAAAATTGTTTGGTGCCCTCATTGAACTGTATGTATGTGGATTCTTAACACTAGGTTCTCTCTCTGTGTCCAAGGTCTGTCTTTTTTGGAGTGCTGTCTAACCAGAACCAATGCACCCAGTAATAATTTTAGTGATCTTCAGAAAATCTGAATCCAGCAATTATTCTAATTGATTATGGTCTTCTAGAACTGTACAAAACAGAGCCAATTGGGCACACCCTGGCTCGTGCTGTATATTAATCTTACACAGTGTACTAAAAACATCAAAAAGCCTAGAACTTAAAAAGTCAGCTGCACTTGGTACAAGGCAGGAAAACATACAGGGGCAAAACCAGAAAGCAAAGCACCCAATTGCATCTCTGGGGAGCTTGCGCTGGAGCAGCTTTGGCAAGATATGCATAGTCATTCAAGGCACTTACATTAACTTGGGTCTAGCCTAGATCCGGTGAGGCATTGGTTCTTGATTCTTGTGTTTGACTTACAGTTGTTTTAGCACAAAGATAGAGAAGCCATAGTGAAGGCCCCTTAAACCCCCTTTAGGGAAAGGGTGCCTTGACTGCTAAAAGCATGACATCGCTGTGGGTGTGAATCTAAAAGGGACGTTAAGTGGCTCCATTTAGGATAGGCTACAAAGACCTGATGTGACTGGGTGGAGCCTGAACTATAGGATTAGGCTACACTGGGACATGTCTAAATGCTCTGAGGAGATTCAGCTGTTACAAGAGTTACCCACCCTCCCGCCTGTTGTGATGTTTTGTCATGGCTTTATTAGCAGTTTTGACCTTGCCAGCAATTGATGTTGCTTTATGGGCTATGCGTTCAAGGTAAATTCTAGGGTTAGTCTAATGCAGCCTCTCTCAACCTTTTTACCCCAGGGGAACCCTTAAAATAATTTTCATGTCTCGGGGAACCCCTGATAAAACCCATTCATTGGGGGTCAGTGGGAACAATGTCCCTTACTTTGGTGGTCAGTGAGAAGAATGCAATTTTTTACAGTGGTGGTAAGAATGGCCCTCTTACAGAGAACTATGAAGATCATTGGTGTCATACCACTGGCTCCTCCAAGTGGAATTGGCTCAGAACTATGTAGGCACCATCAAACAGGAGGTAAATCAGTAACAGCTCAAGGAACCCCTAGCCACCTCTGGAGGAACCCTAGGGTTCCACGGAATCCTAGTTGAGAATGGCTGGTCTAATGCCTGTCTGGCACCAATGGCAAGAACAGGCCTCTTAGACCATGTGAGTTTATGTTTTATGGGTCCTCACAGTATAACTGTGACTGGCATTGTTGTTTGGTACATTTAGAAAGTTCAATAATGACCCCCCCTCCCTCCAAGCAAAGGGAAGCCTTGACTGCTGGAAGCTTGGCAACTACGTGGGCATTAACCTAAAAACGGGGAGGTTAAGTGGCTCCAATTAGATTGGTACGGGGTGACTGTGTGGAGCCTGACATCTAGAAAAAGGCTACGCAAGGGCACATCCCACTACTCTAAAGAAATTCTGACATCACAAGAGTTGCCCACCCGCCCGTTGTGAGTTTCATCACAGCTTTATTGGGGTTTTATCCTGCCAGCAATGCATATTACTTTATGGGCCATGCCCTCAAGTTTAATTCTGGGATCCGTTTAATGCCTGCCTCGCACTGATGGTGGGGACAGGTCTCCTAGACCATCTGTGTTTTGTTTTGAATGCTCACGGTATAACTGTGACTGGCATTATGTGGTATTTTGAATATTGTAAATTCAATGAAGCTGTGGCTTTACCCGAATTCCAACTTAAATCATTATGGTGTCTTCTTGGGGGGCAAGGTATTGGTTTGTAATAGCTGGTTAATACATGCCTATGCTTCTTAGCAGTCAAGCTGTGGCCTTGCCCTATTTCCAACCTGATCAGCTTCTGTGTCTTTTTGGGGGGCCAAGGTACTGGTTTATTGGTCATAAATGAGCCTATGCTTCTAAGTAGTCATGTCTAGTATTGGGCTTACAGGGCATCATTAGAAAAAGGTCAGTGTCACCTCCCCTAATATTTAAATATTCAAACTTTCAGTGTAAAACAGTTCAAAATACTCACATAATTCAAGAAGTTACCGACTTTCAGAACAAGCTGACAAAAGAGTGGAAGTCTCTGACTGCCAAGAACGTCTGAAAACATAAAAAAAAAAAAAATAAATACTCATTAACAGCCAAATAAAGTAAGAAGGGTTAGACCCTTTGCTCATTTTGTATTGTTCTCTATGTCCCTGCTGGGGATAGTCTCCCCACTATGTGCACAGATAACCACTGTCACTCAAAGTGAGGAGTAATCCAAAAATTCGGATTCGTCACCAGAACAAAGGGGACATCTTTTTCTGTAAGAACTCCCCAAGATGGGGTTTTTTTTGTGGAGAGTTTTTCGGGCTCTCTGTTGGGTCTCCAGGTCACAAAGCGAAGGTATATTTCTCCAGAGGGACAAAAGCAGCAAAAAAATAACCCAACAGGGTTTTTCACCCTTCCCTACTTGATCTAAAACTAAACATAAAATACCATTATTATAATACGTAATAATGAGCAAGAATAGATCGAGTTACCATCACATGCCAAGGTGACTGTCTGAGCCTTTGGTCGTAACATGTCCAGCATAACATTGGTCTCCTCACAAGCCAGCATACACTCAATCCGAAGCTGGTAGCTGTAAACATAAACGTGATATATGAAACCTTATTCTATTACAGTATACAATTCTCTGTGCACACTAGGGATAGGGGGAAATCCCAACAGTGTTTCCTACAGCTATGTTCTAGATGGTCACCAGTCATCTCTATGACCGTCGGAGGACCCGGGCGCGATGTGATGACGTCACGCCCGGGTCCCCGTAAGTAAACAAAGCCACAATTGCGGCTGCTAAGCAACAGTTATCATGAGATCGGTGAATTTTTTTTCACCGATTTCATGCTTTCCAGCCTGGAGGAGAGATGTGGGGTCTTATTGACCCTGCATCTCTCCATAAAGAGTACCTGTCACACACATTCCTATTACAAGGGATGTTTATATTCCTTGTAATAGGAATAAAAGTGATAATAAAAAATAAAAAATAAAAAGTGTAAAAAAATAAATAAATATGTAAAAAAAAACATTTTTTTTTTAACGCCCCTGTCCCCAGTAGCTCGCGCGCAGAAGCGAACGCACATGCAAGTCCCGCCGACATATGTAAACGCTGTTTAAACCACATATGTGAGGTATCGCCGCGTGCGTTAGAGTGCCAGCAACAATTCTAGCACTAGACCTTCTCTGTAAATCTAAACTGGTAACCTGTAAAAAAAATCAAAGCGTTGCCTATGGAGATTTTTAAGTACCGAAGTTTGGCGCCATTCCATGAGTGTGCGCAATTTTAAAGCGTGACATGTTAGGTATCTATTTACTCGGTGTAACATCATCTTTCATATTTTACAAAAAAATTGGGCTAACTTTACCGTTTTGTTATTTTAATTCATGAAACAATTTTTTTCCAAAAAAAAGGCGTTTGAAAAATTATTATTCAAAATTATAGAGCAAATACCGTGCAAGATAAAACGTTTCAATGACCGTCGTTTTATTCCCTAGGGTGTCTGCTAAAAAAACATATATAATGTTTGGGGGTTCTGCGTAATTTTCTAGCAAAAAAAATAGGATTTGTACATGTAGGAGAGAAGTGCCAGAATAGGCCTGGTATGAATGTGTGTATAAAAGCCCTGTATGGAAGTGGTTAAGCCTACTCTGTAGCAAATATAAAATCAAATGTTTTTATTCCAAGTGTCAGAAAAATAGCCTCCTAAGGGTATCCTCATCAAGCACATTTACTAATATAGGATATCTCACCAATCTCACAATTCTCTAAAGTCACTTACTTGGTCACTCCGAGAAGCAGCAAGTAAAACTGGTCTGCATTTGATAACTTGGAAATATCTTCTTTGAACCCTTTTAAGTTTTCCACCTGTAAACGACAGATGTTAAGGAAAAGGAAAGTAGATAGGGATATCTCTCTACTTCAGACAAACCTTTGTAAATCTTTTTTACCGCAGAGGAATGCTTAAAATATTTTTCAGGTCTTGGGGAACCTCTGAAAAAAATTAATTTATTGGTAGCCAGTGGGAAGAAATTGTCTTCTCATAGTGGTGGTCAAAGTGCCACCCTTAATAGACAGCTTAAATAGATCATTGGTGTCATGCAGCTGGCTCTGCCAAGTAATGTTGGCCCCAGAATTATGCAGGCACCATCAAATTGGAGATAAATCAGCTACAGCTCAAAAACTAGAACCCCTAGAATTCTCTGGAGAAACCCTGGTTGAGAATGGCCCCAATAGATATCTAAATCCAAAAACAAAAATGTAATATATCGCATCTTACCAGTCCTTAGATGTGGTGCCCCCCCAAGTTAAAACCATTTTCAGCAAATGCAAAAAATTCCTGTTGATCTTGTCATAAATTTAGTGTCCTTGTCACTTTGTGGCGACCTCGACAGAAACCAAAATGATCTAATCTTTATTTGTGTAAACTGCTAATCCCATCAACCCAACCCCAAGGCTTTTTCCACACGAAGCGGACTCCGTTGCTACGGAGTCCTCCAGCTCCCGCCGGCTCAGTGGGAGATCTCTCCGCTGAGCCAGCGGATGACAAGTCCCTCTCTGCTCACTGAGCGGGGAGGGGCTTGCGCAGCGCCGCTGTCTCCTATGGGGAGATCTGATGAAAACAGACAGAATGTCTGTTTTCGTCAGATCTCACCCAATCAGATCCGCCATGGACGGATGGGGACGTATTGCCATCTGTCTGATTTTGGCGGATCGGGTCGGATGTCAGCGGACATGTCTCCGCTGACATCCGACACTCCATAGGACTGCAATGGAGCGGTTGTTCAGGACCGTCGTCAAAACTGAAAGGGGCCTAATAGAATGGAGGTGAACTAATTTGGTTTAAAGACCAGCCTGGGTGGCAACTGTGAAAATAAATTGAAAAAGCGAATACAGCCAACCCCATCTAAGAACCCTCACACTCTAATCAACAGTGATTGTGCGTTGACGCAATGATCAGGAACAACAATATAAGCCAATTGGGAGGAGACAGGTGATTTAAAGTGGGAGTTCTTAGCCAATCACAGGAGATTTCTGGTTGTGTGGTTGGAAGCTGTACTAAAAACAACTTGCGTAGTTTGGGCCTTATGCTATACATTTTATAAGGCTCCAAACGACTTTTTTTAAACAGTTCCAGTTTCAAGAATACTACTATAAATTACCCTACAGAATTGAGACAGCAATCAGACTTCCATAAAAATCGTTGTGTAGATGAAAAGTTTGGGACATCACATGTTCAAGTAATAAGCCGTGTTTATGACCAATGCAGATCACTGCTTGGTTCATCAGCAACTGTTCAGAACTGGTTTCATTCCTGGAGTCATCTTATGTCTACAGGTGCTTTATGAGATATTTGTCCAATTATCAACAACAGCGGTCGCCAACCAGTGGTCCTTGGACCACTGATGATCGACATGAACATTTTGGTGGTCCCCAGGGGTTCTGCCGCGAATCATCATTGTGGCAGATGTAATCCACCCAATGTTGTTCGCAATGTGCGCTGACAGTCAATACTGTCAGCACGCATTGATACCTGATGCCTATTCTGTAGTTCCGGCTTCTATAAACTCAGAGGGAGGCACTGGAAGTAGTGCAGAGAGCAGGAGGTGAAGAAGGAGAGGACTTCCAATGGCAGTACTGAGCACGAGGCTGGATAAGATAATGAGATGCAATGATTAATCTGTTTAAGGCAGCAGTGTGATCCAACATGGGGGGGCGTTGGAGACAGGGGGTCGGTCAGAGAGCCAGACCTTCGTGTGTATACAAGGCAACAGTGTGATCCAGGGGGGATTGTGTGTCTACGGCATGCAAATTAATGTTAGTGAACCTCGAGATTCAAAGTTGTGTATTTAGTGGCCTGTCAGGTCTGAAAGTTTGGCGACCACTGATCTAGAACACCATTATTCATTTTTTTTTTTTTACCCCAGAGGAACCCTAAAAAAATACCTACAGTTTGCTGTTGATTGAGAATGACTAGTAGCCACTATGTCAGTTAAACCATTGTAATGAACAGGTTATCAAATTAAACTTACTTCATGTTTTTCAGGAAGCAGCTTGAGAAACTGTTTTAGTACTTCAATATCAAACTTTGACCGATCTCCCTGCTCAATCATGGAAACAACTTGTTGATTGGGGCTACAAAGCAATGAAACAGACATATAGCAAATGTATTAATGATGTATTGAGTGGAATACTGTCTTTAAAGTTGAGCTCCAGAGAAAACAAAAATCCTCCCTTGCAGAGGGGCTACCCCCCTCTTTGCAAGGGTTAAAAGTGAAAAGAAAGTTTTAAATACTTACTTTAATGGTCTGATGCCGGCAAGGGTGCCAGACTTCAGCCATCTAAATTGACAAAACATGGGATGATGTCACTTCTAAGCATGCCCAGGAATTCAGTCATCCTGGCACACAGGAACTGTGCCATAATGTAAAATGAGCTGAGCATGCACGGCTCAGTGTGCATTTTAAAGAAGGCTGCAAGCAGGCAGGTAGGTTTATTTTTAATTGGGGAGGAGTTGTTGCATGTCTCTTCTGCACTAAAGAGCCTGCCTGCTTGCATTTCTTTTTTTTTTTTTTTACTTTAGTTTGGCTTTAAATGGTTAATTATAGTAAAAAGCACTTTTTCTTACCTGATCAATGCAGGCTTCCCCCCAAACACGACATGTTCTGTCAGAAAATGTTGCATGAAATGACGATGTAGCACCTTGATAGAAGGCAGGGTTGCCAACTAATTTAGCTTCTTGGTAATTAGCCTGGCTGATTGGCTTTTTACCTAACTCTGGATTTGATGCACCTCTCTTTCTCTAGGTGGCATTGTTGCCTGTGGCAGTGGAATGATAAGGGCATAGAGAATCCTGATAGGAGTGAAAAGGTTGACTCCAATTGGCAGGGGGTTTCTTTGGTCCCTTGGCCTGCTGGAAGAACCTATTTATTTGGGAGGAGTCAGGTGATCAGGGTTCTGTGCCACTTGGACGGCTGTCTGGGTGAACGTGTGCCACAAGGCTTTGGGCTACTAGGCCAGAAGCCTGGGGCCTATCCCAGGAGCACCTGGCTGCTAGGCCATCTGAGGCCTATCCAAGTTTGAGAGAGGCAGAGCTGGGTTGGGGCTTCAGGCTGGAAGCCCAACCAAGTTACAGAAGTTCCAGTCGGGGGAACTGGATCGTTGCCAGCAGTGAGGGAGAAGAAGTTGCCACAAGGGACGACCACTCCTGTCACAAGGGGCAATTGATGATCAATGCCAGAGGTAAAGGGAGGAATAGTAGCAAGCAGCAGGCAATCATTCCTGTCATCAGAGGCCAGTGTATGGAAGTCTGAAGGAGTACCAGAGCAGCCTTTTCATCAGCCGGAGATGGTTAAGAAGTGGGAAAGCTTCAGCAGAGTGCCAAGCCAGGGACCCAGCGGGTAGCGTGGGTGAAGCTTGAGGAGTTTACAGTGGGTTTAGCTGTGGAATAGCTTAGGGGATCCAGTGACACATGGGATCTTGAAGTCTAGTGAGAGACCGGGAGCTCAGAGAGTGACGATCTACAGTAGGATACTGTGAGAGAAGATCTATAATGGATTATACTGTGAGTTACGTGTATGGATCTATATTGACTGTTCAAAGTTCAGTTGCCATAGGAGATGGCAGTTCTACAAATACAGTTGCAGCCTCCAGCTTAAAGGCCCTCTACCCGTATAGCTGTCTGACAATTTTTTTGTTGTGAAGTTTGCCAATTACTATTGCATCCGCCTAAGCGTGTCCTGGCCCTAACCCTCTCTCCCTCAGTTCTGTTTAAGAGACAATGCATCTCTTTTCTTGCATTCCAAAAAGTGACTGCCATCAATGATTCCAACTTGCATTACACCCACCATGCCTAATAACCCACACAACAAGGAAGGTTGTCAGCTCTCCCTGACTCTGGAGGTCATCATTAGGCCTTTGGAGGTCCGAGATGCCGCTACAACTATAATGACCAATCCACAACCAATTCTGTACAGAGAGAAAAGAAGAAAGCTTCTATTTTTTTACCTTGCCCTGAACTAGCTAGTTACCTGGGCATCTCTGGCTTCAGTATTTTGAATTACTAACAGGGTTACAAATTTTTAAAATGGAGCTTCATTATTTACAAACCATTCCTTCTCCTCTTTCCATCTCACAGGCTTTCCTTCTAGTGATAGAGAATCCAATTTCATAGCTTAATTTATATAGAGGTTTCCCAACTAAAAACATCCACACAATTTATTTATGTATTGCCAAATGAAATTTCTTCCTGCATAGCTGGGCAGTATTGGGTTCCTATAGTGGTTGTATAGTTAGCTATGACTTTATTTAAGCCTTTGATTACCGACCTGCAATAAGCATACAGTAAGTTAGAGCTCCTGATCTTATTCAATGAATTACAATTTTAAAGCTCCTATGATGCATCACGTTCTGAGTCTTCTTTTCTTCCTACAGCAGAGTGGAGGGGTCCTTCTTTGGGTCTCAACATTACTACCTGGGTAGCATAGACACTTTCTATTGGCTATACAGTGGTGGGGTTCCCTCAAGCTTTAGAAGATTGCACATCATGGTGCCATCAGTATGGTTGACCAGGTGATGCACCACTGGATCACTGGTCTCCCCACTGGAATAGGGGTTAGCAAGGCATGGATGGCAGACTTGGGTGAGCAGAAGACCGATTCAGAAGGATTTTTAAAGCTTTTAAATGGGTGGGAGGGGGTGAGAGGTAGTTCATCTCTGCCCAGAGAAGGACTTTAGGATTCCAGCAATAGCAGCCTTCCATTTCTTGTGCTACATGCTCTACAGAGGTTTGGAAGACATGACTCAGATCTTAAGGTGTCTATCGAAAGGACAATTATTGGCCACAGAGAGTCATTTTAAACATTATTTAACTGTAATGAGATACATGTAAGCAATAAAAATCAAATTTAAACGCTTACCTTTTAAACTGCTTTAAAAATATGTTCAAATTCATATTTTTTTTGGCATCCAAAAAGGAAATCTGTGTAAAATAATTAAATAAATAAGTAGTAAAAATAAGAAAATTAAAGTGGAAGGAAAGCCCAACTATTCTTAAAAAATATTCCCGCCCCACCTATCCTGCATACCCTGTATTAAAAAGGTCTGTGTACATACCAGACCCATTTTTAATCCACTGTGGTCCAGTCATATGATCATGCAGCTCTGACTCCCCTGTAGCGAACTGCTGCAGCAGGGGAGAGGAGGGAGTGCCAAGAAAAGCTGGGCCATGGTATCCTATGAGCGATGTCATGGCTAGTGCAATTCACAGCCGTTGTCGAGTCCTCCCCTCTTGCAGGGGTCAGGACTGTGGAATCACGTGGCCAGACCAGACTAAAAATATGTAATTGTACAGATCCTTTTATGCAGGATAGGTAGGGGGAAGGGGAGGGAATGTTTTTAAGAAAAGTTTAGACTTTACTTCCACTTTAGCATTGCACAGCATACTTTGGAAGTTGTTGGGATGTACCCTAAAAAATCATACCTCTTTAGGTGGCTTTTTTGCCAGCGTTGATTCTTTATCTTTTTCTTTGGCTTGTGGAACACAAAACCGCTGCTCAATGCTGGAATAATTGAGTTCCATAGTTTCTTCAGAGCTGCTTACTGAAGACCACATTGACTGTCCATCTAAAAGCGAGATTACAGAAAAGTGCAATAATGCATAACAACCAAACAACCTCTTTTGCTGGTCTGCCTGCTCTGGATTGATCAAAGATTGAGGCTGGGTTCACACTGTGTAGCCATGGGGAAAAGCAGGGGGTCCGTGCGTCCCCATTCACTGTTTCAGGTCTGAATTAGGTCAGAATTTTTGGCTGAATTTGGACCCCCAAGCTGAGCCAAAGACGCACAGGACTTTTCTGCTGTGCGCTCCGCGGCCACCCCAAAGATGTATGATACATTGAAGGCCAGTCACACTCTCCTGTCCTGCAAATTGAATGCAGGGAAACCTGCATCCAGTTCGCAATAGCGTGAACCCATCCTAAAACTGATTGATAGTCGCTGGCTTTTTACTCAAGATATTAAACTGGCCTTAAAACACTAGAAGGGGCGAAATGTGCAGACACAATCTGATGGCCCTTTTGTATCTGTGCCAGCTAGAGCTGCACGATTAATCTTCAAGAATCATTATCGCGATTTTTCCCCATTGGGATCTTGTCAAAGGGTTTCCCGATCTTTGGTATGCAGAGAATTTTCTCTCTGCTCTCAGCCATCAAAAGTCAAAATCTGAGCAGTCTGCCAAGTTTTAAAACATTCTATCAGTGGAATGTTAAGTCTAAACATTGTATCAATTTGACTTTTACATCAAAGGAATACACTTTTGTATGTAAATTAGGAACTTTTAACCACTTAAACACCAAACCTTTTGTCTGACAGTTGTTGTTTTCAAGTTAAAATCATTGCTTGTTGATAGAAAATTACTTAGAACCCCCAAAACATTATACATATATTTTTTTTAGTAGAGACCCTAGGCAGTGGTCATCAACCCTGTCCTCAGGGCCCACTAACAGGCCAGGTTTGCAAGATAACTGAAATACATCACAGGTGATATCATTTGTTGCTCAGTGATTGCAGTATTCTAGACTGCATCTCCCCAAGGTAATACATAAAACCTGGCCTGTTAGTGGGCCCTGTAGGGCAGGGTTGATGACCACTGCCCTAGAGGATAAAATGGTGGTTGTTGCAATATTTTATGTCGCGCTGTATTTGAGCAGCGCTCTTTCAAATGCAATTTTTGGGGAAAAAATTACTTTAATGAATAAAAAAAAAACTAACCAAGTTAGGCCAAATTGTTTTTGCATAATGTGAAAGATTTTACGCGAGAATCGTGATCTATATTCCAAGCAAAAAAATCGTGATTCTCATTTTGGCCAGAATCGTACAGCTCTAGTACCAGCCAGCAGTTTTCCTGTTGCCATTCAGTAACAGTTCTCTCTCCCTCACTGATCAGCTCTTCTCATTTTGGGAATTCGGAAAGGACAGAGGCATGAGCATAAAAAATAAAAAAAAATAAAGGGAGGAGAGAAGGGGGTCCTAGTCTTCCGCTACTCTAAAATAAAAAGCATTTTTATTTTGTTCTTTACTACCGCTGGACAGTTTTCCTCATTTCCGCTCTGGTAAATCATTGCCTGCAGAATAGGAAGTGAGGGAGCCCTGGATAGCAGTACAAATGCAACAGGAGTTCTAATTTTTCTAAATGCCACCCAAAACAAAGAAAACATTTTGGATGCAGACACATTTTAACCATTTTTCATCATCAGAATTCTTTTTTTTTTTTTAAATCAGCTCGGAGCATACAGGAATAAAGTTGCACTCTTTCACATTGCTATATACATCTAGATACAGTACTTGTATCAACTTGAAGGCCTGGAACTTTTTAAAAGGTCTTACCTTTGGCAACGTTAGGAGGCAATTTCTGCCAATTCAGTTTCTTCATTTTTATTGAAGGCCTGTTGACCTTGAAGCAAGCTGGTTTGAAGGATCCCAAAGAATAATCCACACGGGCAAATACAACTTCTTCACTGAAGCCTCCTGGAGGGGGTGGTGGTGGGATGCCTCCCATGCCAGGAAATGGGGGAGGTGGTGGGATGCCTCCCATGCCAGGAAATGGGGGAGGTGGTGGTGGTGGGGGAAAGCCTCCCATGCCAGGAAATGGGGGAGGTGGGGGAATGCCTCCCATGCCAGGAAATGGGGGAGGTGGTGGTGGCGGCATGCCTCCCATGCCAGGAAATGGGGGAGGTGGTGGTGGCGGCATGCCTCCCATGCCAGGCAATGGAGGCGGTGGAGGAATACCTCCCATGGTAGGCAAGGGGGGAGGGGGAGGTGGTGGAAGACTTACTCCTGTGCCTGTAACTGGAGGAGGTGGAGAAGGAAAGGAGTTCATGCCAGGGAAAAAAGATGACATCTCACATGGGGGAGGGGGAGGAGGAGGTGGAGGTGGAGGCGGTGATGGAGTAGACTGTACATCAGCACCAAGGGATGGATAAGGGGCAGGTGAACTTCCAGCTATAGTAATATGGGTAGAAGGCTTTCCAACCGGTACCTTCTGAACATCCCCTGAGTGTTCAAGCAATGCATCTGCTAGAGATAGACTGTTCATTCCTTCTTTGCTGGATTCATACGTAGGTTTTTCCGTTTGTATGCTTACATGAACTTTCTCAATTTTTTTGTCTTGGCTCTTCTCTTTATTTGGGTGTTTTTTTGAAGTCAAGAGCCTATCCATAACTCCCTCAAGGGTGCTATCTTTACCTGTCAAAAAAATAATATTTATACATAATTAACCACTTGACCTGGAAGAATTACCAGGCAATTTTTTTGTGATTTGGCACTGCGTTATTTTAACTGACAATTGCAACCCTGTAACCAAATAAAATTTACGTAATTTTTTTTCCCCACAAATATAGCTTTCTCTTGGTGGCATTTGATCACCTCTGCGTTTTTTTATTTTATTTGCTCTATAAACAAAAAAGACAGACAATTTAGAAAAATAAATAATATTTTTTACCTTCTAAAAACATATCCAATAACAAAAAAAATATGGAATTTCTTTATAAGATTAGGCCAATATGTATTCTGCTACACATTTTTGGTAAAAAAATCCCAATAAGTGTATATGAGTTGGTTTATGCAAAAGATATAGCATCTACAAGCTATGGTATATATTTTTTAATGGCGACGATCAGCGACTTATAGGACTGCGATATTGCGGCAAACATTCTGATACTAACAACACTTTTTTGGGGACCAGTGACACTAATCCAGTGATCAGTGCTAAACAATATGCACGGTCACTGTACTAATGACACTGGCTGGGTGTTAACACCAGGGGCGATCAAAGGTTAACTGTGTGCCTAGCCAATGTTTTACTATACTGTGAGAGATGCTTTTACTAGGGGAAGAGACGGAATTTATTCCCTGCTTTGCAGAGACGGAATTTATTCCCTGCTTTGCAGGGACATAAACGCCACCCCTTCCCTCCTGTCAGAACGGTTTCTTGAGGGCAGGGTGAAGAATTCCACATTAGACCCCCAAGCAGCAAAACATTTTAAATGCTGTATAGCGGTTGGTCTTTATGATACCTACAGTCATCTGCAAGCAGTACAGCTCTGTTCACCACGTGTTCCAGGGCCTCCCAGAGAAGGGCACTTGAAGGATGATTGACATCAAACTGCAACAGGCCCTGCAGAATAAAAAGAAGCTGGGCCGATAGCGGTGAACAGCTGATCTGAAAGATACAACAAAACAAAAGAAAGGAATGGATTGTACCCCACAATATAATAAAGATAAATGGTCTACAGTTAGGTAAAACCAGTGTACGTTTGGGCTTGCAACCCCTTTATATCGCACAATATTAAGTATGGGAATACAAAATTTGTATTTATTGTGGAAGGCTCTAGATGGGGCTACGTGTCACTGTGGGGAATGGGGGTTGTAAAGAGGGTTAGGGCAACTGTAGGGAATGTGTCTCTGAAGGGCGCTTGAGATCTCTCTATGTGGTGGGGATTTTGTGTAGCACTAGGGGAGCCTAAAGGGACTGCAGACACTGTTGGAAGGAACTATAAAGAGCTGGAGGCTCTGCAGCAAGTGCGGGAGCACTGTGGGGGTTGAGGGCTGCCAAGGGCGCTGTAAGGGGTTTAGGGGCACTGCGACCCACTATGGCAGGATGGGTGGCACTATGGGAACTGGAAGGAACTATGACAGGATAGGGGATCTGTAGCTGGCTTGAGGCCTGGAAGGAGAGAGGCCACTGCCTGGTGGTTGAGGAGAGAGGCCACTGCCTGGAGCATAGCAGACACCGATGAGATCGGGAGTCAGCGGATGTTCATGTATGGCCATATTTCATCTGAAAATGGATGAATGAAATACCGACATACTGTCTGCTGGTGTGAAAGGGCCCTAAGAAAGATAATTTGTCCAAATAATTTTATGTTTTCACAAGCAGGCAAAGTAGTATATTATTGTTTTGGTGTGTAACAATATGTCCCTTTGGCTAGTTGGTACAGCCCAGAGCTTTGTTAATCCCCACCTCACCTTGCTGCTAGCCCAGCCTTACTCCACATTCTTACCCCAAAGGAACCCTTAGAACATTTTTCAGCTCTCGGGGAACCCCGGCTAGAACAAATTCATTGGGAGTCAGTGGGGAAAATGCCCCTTACAATGGTGGCCAGAGGGAAGAATTATCCTCTTATGGTAGGGATGAAAATACCACCCTTACAGAAAATCATCATTGGTGTCAAGTATTTGGCTTTGCCAAATGGCGTTGGCCCTGAAACTATGCGGGCACCATCAAATAGTGGCTGCATTAATTTATTTTTAAAACCGTTTTTTTTAGCAAGTACAGAAAATACCTGTTGGCCTTGCCATAAATGCAGTGTCCTTGTCAATTGCTATGGGCTTGACAGATATCAAAACAATCTAACCAGTAATCAAAACTACTAATCTATCAGCCCCAGTAAAATGAGAATGGACACATTTGGTTGAAGCCTAGTCCGAATGGTAACCAGGGCTCCCTCCATAAATAAAGTGGAGGAAAACATGTAGCCACCCATGACAGATAGTGTGTTATCGGATCACCAGGTGAAAATAAATCAAAAAAGAAAAAACGAAAAAAGAAAGCCAATACAGCCACCACATCTAAGGACCTTGAGCTACTGTAATCACAAGTGACTATGTGTTGACGCAACTGTCAGAATAATAGTAAAAGCCAATAGAAAGGAAGCAGATATGATTTGTGGTGGGAATCCTTGACCAGTCACTGGGGATTTTTGGTTGTGTGGCTGGAAGCTGTACTGCCTGTATAGTGTGGGCATTACACAGCGCACCATATAAAGTTACAAACCTACTTGGTCATGGAGATCCAAAACCCTTGTTTCAAGGAGAACATTATAAAAATAACCCATAGACATGGCCATATATTTGTTCTATATTATAATGGTTTGTGGCATAATCATAGAGGTTTTTGCCCAAGTGGCATTGGCCCTAGAACTATACAGGCACCTTTAAATGGGAGGTAAACCAGCCAAGCTCAAGGAACCCATAGCAACCTCCGAGGAACTCTAGTTGAGAATGGCTGTGCTAACCCATCTAGCTCCAGGCAGCACAAGAGATGCATGGTGCTGAGGAAGAAGCAAGGTAATAGATACATCTACAACAAGTTTGCAGACAACTCCAGCCAAACAATTTAAAACATTTGAAGCCCAAATGTAGGAACTGTTTATTTGCCGCACGGTTTGAAGAGTAGAATGTATACCCATTCACACCTGCTGTGTTATATGGCTGTGGGGTACAAGAGGGGGGCAATTTTAAGTAGTATGGCCCATTACTCAACCTCCTGCCTGCTATATGTGACGTTGGTACACATCATCACAATGATTACATATAGAAAGAACTTTTTCTCTCTTGAAAAGCGCACCAACATATCTCATACTCTAAGTCAGTGGCCTCCAAATTGAAGGTCTTTGCTCGTTTTCATCAGGCCCTTAGGACATTACTCCCTCCACTGTCAGCAACAGTGGGGCATAGTTTCTGCTATTCTATTCCTTCTACTGACACCAATGATGTGGCCCTAGTCCTCTTACTCACCAACGATTGGGACACCATTCCTTCCACTAACAACAATGATGGGGCACTATTCCTTCAACTGACACCCTCTATGGGGCTCTATTCCTCAAACTGTGAACCCTCTATGGGGCACTATTCCTCAAACTGTGAACCCTCTATGGGGCACTATTCCTCAAACTGTGAACCCTCTATGGGGCACTATTCCTCAAACTGTGAACCCTCTATGGGGCACTATTCCTCAAACTGTGAACCCTCTACGGGGAACTATTCCTTGATCTGAGAACCCTCTATGGGGAACTATTCCTCCCACTGACACAAATGATGGTGTCAGTGGGAGGAATTGTGCCCCATAGATGGTGTCAGTGGGAGGAATTGTGCCCCATAGATGGTGTCAGCGGGAGGAATTGTGCCCCATAGATGGTGTCAGCGGGAGGAATTGTGCCCCATAGATGGTGTCAGCGGGAGGAATTGTGCCCCATAGATGGTGTCAGCGGGAGGAATTGTGCCCCATAGATGGTGTCAGCGGGAGGAATTGTGCCCCATAGATGGTGTCAGCGGGAGGAATTGTGCCCCATAGATGGTGTCAGTGGGAGGAATTGTGCCCCATAGATGGTGTCAGTGGGAGGAATTGTGCCCCATAGATGGTGTCAGTGGGAGGAATTGTGCCCCATAGATGGCGTCAGTGGGAGGAATTGTGCCCCATAGGGCACAATTCCTCCCACTGACACCAATGATGGGGCACTATTCCTCCCCCTAGAAGGATGGGGCATGGTTTACTCCCACTTACGCCAAGACATTCTCTACTCCCACTGGCAACAGTCCGGCACCCCTAAAGTTTGAAGGACAGTAAACTGGCCCTTTGTTTAGAAAATTTGGAGACCCTGGTCTAAGTCATCAATTTACAGAGTAAATACATTGTAAGCCTGGCCTCAACTTTTACATGGAATGTAACAGCTGGTCATACAACCAGTGGAACTGAAATATATTTTTCGACAAAGCTGATTTCTTTATCTTGTAACTGCATATGGAAGCATACTTTGTTGAAGAGTGTGGAGAAGACCTCTTGGTGATTGTTCATGTCAATTCCTCCATATAGCTTGAGAAGATCTTCATCATCTTCTGACTTGGCTTCTTCAAAGACGTAGACTTGCACTAACAAGTCTTCATCCTCCAAATCTCTGAATGACACAGAAAACAGACCTAAGATTAGGCAACATCAATAACAGTTATAGAACTGAAGACCTCTGATCAGTAATGAGAAGACATGGTGGATGGAATTGGTATAAAATCTACTATGCAATTTCTCTGCTGCGATCTCTGTATTGGGAAAAAATGGCAAAGGAGGTTTTGTCAAAACTTGGAATTCATCTTTCCACCTGCTGTGAGCCCCTGAGAGGTACAAGAAACCAGCTTAGCAGACTCCATCAAAAATGGATACATCGGATATAGTTGGATGGTCCATTAACAGTGGCTTACTTCAGGGTCAATATACAAGGTAAATAGACGACTCCAGCCAAACCTTAAGCGAAGGACACACGGACTGAAAAACGTCAATTCGGCCGACTTTTCAGCCCGTGTACAGCTCCTTGTCGGACAGAAGTCTTCTGTCGAACAAACATGCTGGAAAACCAACATTTGATCAGAGCTCGCAAGCCAATGGGTGAGCGCTGACCGTTGTGTTCTGGTGGGGAGGGTCCCCTGTCAGAACACATAGGTAGATTCAGTAAGAGTTAGGCTGGCTTATCAGTGATAAGCCGACCTAACTCAGAATCTAAGCCGACTTATGTATGCTCAAACAGAGATACGCTTAAACATATCTAAGATAGGACGGCTTGCGCCGTCCTATCTTAGATTGCAATATTTAGGATGGCCGCTAGGTGGTGCTTCCATTGCGGTCGGCGTAGAATATGTAAATGAGTAGATACGCCGATTCACGAACGTACGCCCGGCCGCCGCAGCACTTTTACGCCGTTTCCGTAAGCCATTATCAGGCCTAAAGTTATTCCATCTATTAGATGGAATAGCAATGTTAAAGTATGGCCGCTGTTCCTGCTTCGAGATTCGAAATTTTTATGTAGTTTGCGGAAAACGTCCGCGAATAGCGATTTACATAGTTTACGTCCACGTCGAAATCAATAGGCCCGTACGGCGTACTTAGCCGCAATGCACACTGGGAAATGTAGGCGCCCGGTGCATGCGCAGTTAAAAAAAACGTGAAAAACGTAAGGTCAAGCACAATTAGCATACAACACGCCTCCCTTACACACATTTGAATTAGGCGCCCTTACGCCCGCCCGCTTTAGGCTACGCCGCCGTATATTAGCAGGCAAGTACATTGTGAATCATGTACTTGCCTAGCTAACTTACGGCGGCGTAGCCTAAACACGCTAAGCTACGCCGCCGCAAGTATACACCAATGTACCTGAATCTACCTAAATAGCTCAGTGGGGAAATTGCCACACAAAGTAAGGCGAACTGTAAGCTTTTTTTCGTTCAGCCCGCTGGGTTGAACAAAAAAAAAACTTTACGTGTGTACCCAGCATTAGCTAGTCTTTTTACGCAGCACAAGAGCCAAGAAGCAGAAAATAGATTCAATATAGCAATCTGATTGTGTGGCAGAGTTAATAATACATGTTGTCAAGTTTATGATACTAATACATGTTGTCAATCCTATTTATTAACCTACATCGACTGTCGGGACCCCTCACATCCTAAATATCCTTCAGAACCCCAAAGCTCTAAGAGCTCATTATATTATGCGAACAGGGAGCATAGCCTTTATAGTTAGACTTTGGCATACATGCTACTGCCCCTTCCCTTTGACCCCAATGGGACCGGCTTCCTTTAAAACAACAAGGTCGATATCCTACATAGACTGCAAAGTGGCACCCTGTAAAATAATAGGCTGAATACTTACCTCCCTAGAGGGTGGTGAGGTAAATCAAGGGTTAAGCCGGCCATAGAAGGAGCAAATTTCTTTCCTTCAGCCTAGGTTCACATTGGAGAGATTTGTCATGCGATTTGAGAGATCAAATCGCATGACAAGTCGCAGCCTATTGGCGGCAATGGCACCGTTCCAATCGGTGCAACACCGATTTTGCGGCGCCACACCGATTTGCAAAAGTAGTTCCTGCACTACTTTTGCCGATTTCAGGTGCGATTTCTATAGACATCTGTGTATGAAGCCACACAAATGTCTATCAAGTAGCACCTGAAATCGCGCTGACCTTGCTATTTTGAAATCGCGCTACTTCAAGTAAAGTAGCATGATTTCAAAGTAGCATCAGTGTGAACCAGGGCTCAACCATTGAATCGCTCCATTCCCCCTTCAACAACAGACTGCATTCCTCCTGCTGAGCCATTGTGTTCTTCTGACAGTGAATACTGATGGCGGCTATAATAGCCGCTAACAATAATTGCATTTAAAATCCAACAGGCTGATTGTACCCAATTTGATCGATCAACTTGGGTACATTCGGCCTGCCCATACATGGTTCAAATTTTGGCCGGTCCCTGCTGAACCAGGCGAAATTCGAGCTGCATTACAGACACTGCTATCAGGGTATGCTGGATAGCTCACCCCCCACTGGGAATTGTGGTTTCTTCCGCCAAACCTTCATGCCTTTATTCTGTGCTGTATTGATGAAGTGGACAGTCTGAAAAACCATGGTGAGCAGCTAGGGACAGGGCCGCTGAGAAGACATTACAGCCAGCCCTCCTGTATTGGGTCCAGGACCCATCAGTTCAAAAGAGGGGCCTAGGCACTTGTGGACTGGCTGAAATGTCTTATTGCAGACACCGATCCTCTTCGGCCTCCCCGTTGCAGCGCTACCCAACTTCTCCTCTTCTTCTCCCCTCCAGCTGCAGAGGGATAGGTCCTAGCACATGCACCCCTTCCAACTGCTCTCTGGGCCCCCCGTGTGCCCCTTTCCCCCACAGCATTGCCAGCTTCCCTCCTATCGGGAGCTGCTATGGACACGCAGGGTGATGTTTCAAGATGGAGAGCAGGGAAAGAAGCCAGTTAATATTTAAATTTACTGGATCCTTTCTGTCCTGAATGAATGCAGTGAGCGGTCGGTACCAATTACTCCTGTGTCCATTCATCACTGAAACATAGTACACTGTTTAATATGCTTCTGGTTTTTAAATGAACAGGAAGCCTCTGAGCGCGTCCTATTCATTTACCTGTGCAACTGAGGCTACAGAGAAAAGGACAGATAAAAATCGATGTCCTCAGTCACTTTCCGACGGGTGAAAGGGGGCCCCGTCAGGTAGGCTGTATGGGGTCCCTGTGAATTCTAACAACAGCCCTGGCTGCTTTCCAACACACCTGGAAATGTAGGACAGCAGCAGCTATAACAGGTAAGTATTCAGCCAGTGACAGGGTAGCCGTAAGTTGAACAATTTCACATTAGCCAAAAACAAAAAAAAAGGACGTTTAGAAACATTTGTAATAAGCATGCTTTGAAAAAATTAAAATTAAATTTACCTTAATTTTGTCAACACATCCAGCAGCTGAAGACCTGAAAAGTACAGAGATTAATTGCTTCGTCTTTGCAAATCTACTTTATTTATATAACATTATTGATCGACGGCAAGACCTACAGTAATCCCTCTCAGACATAGGTGGCTGCTCTTACAAGACACCTCTCTGTATAATGCATTCATAGGAAGCCGTTACCCATAGCAACCCATGTCTAGCGCAGGTCCGATAATTAGGTCACCTGATTGCATGTTGTAGGAAATGTATGTATATTACATCACTATAGGCCTCAGGCACACCGGGTGTTTAGCCACAGTGCATGGGTCTCTGGGGGGCGTCAAAACCCCACATATATTCTACATTGGCACTTTTTCCATTTTTTATTTTTACTTCCACTGCACAGATTCATTTGGAATGGGTCTCATGGTGTTCAGGTTTGGGGGGGGGGGGGGGGGGGGTAAAGGCGGTTTCTGTGGTGTAGCACATGGTGGTGTCGCATGTCAAAATGCACCAATGTGAACACCAGGGCTTATGCTGGCCATACACTCCACGAAAAATCGTCCGAACCAACTTTCGAAAAACGAAAGTTTGTTCGTAAACGCAAACGATAGTGCCATCATGTAATGACCGAATAAATCGTTCAGTGGACATCAAAAAAAATAAAATAAAAATGTTTTTTTTTTTTTTTTACATATACCTAGTACAGAAAGTTCGGACAGGAAACACATTACCCTTTCGATTTATCGTTCGTTCGGCAGAAAATTTCCAAACTTGTCCTTCGTTTTTTTGGCTCAAAAACGTCAAAACGATTATCGATTTTGTGCCTATTAACTGGCCGAAAAACGAAAGATCTTTCTTAACGACCGAATGTCGGCGGGATTTCCGTATAGTGTATGGCCAGCATTAGTTCCCCTTTGACTCCAACTCTGTAGGGGTTTGGGTCGGATTGCTCAGATCAACAATTTAAAATACAATGAACATGTGCATGCAATTTTCTTTCAGACTTGCTTTTCTTGAAAAAAAAAAAAAGGATCACAATGCAAACTGATCAAATGCATGTAATATAGACAGGGCAGCCATCACAAATTTTGGGGCCCCTTACACAGCTTTAGGTAGGGCCCCTCTGGAGCAGAGAACCGAGGGGGGGGGGGGGTTGACAGAAAATAATACAAGTGTAATCTCTTCTGTCCTGACGCAAGATAATATGCGGGGCGTGTCTCGGACCTGGGGACCAATCGCATGATACTATAGTTATGTAAACGCATGAGCGACTACCATAAGAAACGTGAACACATGAGCGACTATCATGAGAAACGTAACCGAATGAGCGACTACCATGCGAAACGTAACGTATGCGATAAATGCCATGAGCCACATGAATGCATGAGAAACGTCATCGCATGAGCAACCACCATGAGAAACGTCATCGCAAGATCAACCACCATGAGAAACGTCATCGCATGAGAAACCCATGAGACACGTCATCGCATGAGAAACACCATGAGAAACATCATCGCATGAGAAACGTAACCGAATGAGCGACTACCATGCGAAACGTCATCGCATGAGAAACACCATGAGAAACGTCATCGCATGAGAAACGTAACCGAATGAGCGACTACCATGCGAAACGTCATCGCATGAGAAACACCATGCGAAACGTCATCGCATGAGAAACACCATGCGAAACGTCATCGCATGAGAAACACCATGCGAAACGTCATCGCATGAGAAACACCATGAGAAACGTCATCGCATGAGAAACACCATCAGAAACGTCATCGCATGAGAAACACCATCGCATGAGAAACACCATGAGAAACACCATGAGAAACGTCATCGCATGAGAAACACCATGAGAAACGTCATCACATGAGAAACACCATGAGAAACGTCATCGCATGAGAAACACCATGAGAAACGTCATCACATGAGAAACACCATGAGAAACGTCATCGCATGAGAAACACCATGAGAAACGTCATCACATGAGAAACACCATCGCATTAAAAACATCCTCGCATGAGAAACGACACCAATCGGGCCCCAATGCAAAAAAAATAATGATAATTAAAAAGAAATAAACAGGAGGGGGGCCTGGGGACCATTGGGCCCCTTACTGGTGTAATGCAAAAAATAAATAAAAAATAATGCAAGAAAAAATTTAACAAAAAAAAAAAAAAAACGGGAGGAGGGCCAGCCGGGCCTGTAGGGTGCCCTGTGGACCATCGGGCCCCTTACAGGTGTAATACAAAAAAATAAAAAATGGGAGGGGGGCCCCTGTGGACCATCGGGCCCCTTACAGGTGTAATGCCTGTACCCCCCTGAATAATACAATATGTATGAACGAGCCCCGCACATGGAAGGCTATGTACAGAGACATTTTTTTAAGCTTACAAGTACTAGCCTGAAGAGCTCACACTCGGCAAACATTTACTAAGCAATTGTGGCTACTTACAGGGTTTAAAAAAAAAAAAAAAAAAAAGCTGTCTTGATAAATGTTTACTGAATCTGATGTTTTTCAGAATAGCATTTACAAGCAAATATAAAAAAATACTCATTTGTACTTGTTGTGTATACAGCAAGTCCCTATACACCAGTGTTTCTTAACTCCAGTCCTCAAGGTTCATCAACAGGTCATGTTTTCAGGATTTCCCTCAATTAAAACAGCTCTGGTAATTACTAAGGCAGTGAAACTGATCGAATCACCTGTGCAAAATAATGGAAAGCCTGAAAACATGACCTGTTGGGGTGCCATGGGGACTGGAGTTGAGAAACACTGCTATACACACAGGCGCAACATTTATAAATAATGGGCAGTTATAGATTTACAAGTAATCCCAGCAAAATACATATATACTTTAAAAATGTAACTTCATGTGTCCCTGGATTCATCAATCAACAGCCATGATAGGGACATATTCATCAGAAATAACAATTATCAGTGAAATCTTTACACAGAGACAACCTGAACCTGCACCACACCACAGCCGCCTTCCAACCCCAATACAGACCAGTTCACCTGAGCTGAGGTTACAGAATGCACACAGGATGTGATCTTTAAGCTTGATGGGAAATGTTCTCATGTATGGATGAATCTTTCAACAGTTTTACTCCAGGTTGAGATCAGTTCATGAAGGCATATTTCTCTCTCTTTAGTACAAAATTAACTTTTAAAGCAGAACATGTTTTATTTTATGTTTTTTGCACTTGTGCTCTGCTGATGGCTTTCCTTGGAGGGAGTCAGGGGGAATCCTGAGATTGGTACAGCAGGTGATCATTAAGTGCATTGATTGACTTGCTTGGATTTTGGCATTTACCTTTCATTGTCCACTAGAGGGCGATGTTTGCCTTTAGTTCAATTTAAAGTGACCCAGGTTTTTGGAAATTGCATTTAACTCTTTAATGACAAATGTGCTGTGTGCATGTTGTAATATATTGTTAGGCCTGGTTCACACCTGCGTTTTTCAGTGCGTTCAATGTCTTTATTTGCCCTGGTTCACACTGGGCTGCGGGAGTGAAGCCGTGCGAGTTCAGCTGAACTCGCACGATTTCACTCCCGCCGGTGTATTGTCCTCAATGTTCCACTGTGGGGGAAGTTCCTTCACTGACTGCGCAGGCGCAAACTTCCCGACGGAAATCCCCGAACCTCGCCCGGCATCCAGGCTCATTCTTTAACATCCCCGTGGATTGGAGGATGTTAAAAAAAGAGCCAGGAGGCCGAGCGAGCGAAGCGAGCCGTCCGAGCGCAGCGAGGACGTGAGGCCGACTGGCCACTTACCTCACAATCCACGTCGCCCTGGATGCCGGCCGCCGTTCGGGGATTTCCGTCAGCAAGTTTGCACCTGCGCAGTGCTTGAAGGAACTTTCCCGATAGCTGGAACCAGCTCAGCGCATCAGTTTGCGCATGCGCTGGAACTTCCAGGACACCTGGAACCAGCACGGCAGATCAGCAGTCCCGATTTCGGCCGCGATTTAGGAGACATCTGTGCAGGTTTCTGCACAGATGTCTATGTAAATCGCAGCCCGAAATCGCAAAAAGTAGTACAGGAACTACTTTTTGAAATCGGTGCAGCGCCGCAGATGCGGTGTCGCACCGATTAGGACAGTGTCATTGCCGACAATTGGCGGCAAATGCCGCCGATTTGAGATGCGATTTCACATGTGAAATCGCATCTCAAATCGAAGGAAATCGTACCCAGTGTGAACCTGGGCTTTATAAGACAAAAAGGTATACAAACACATTTTTTCAGAAATGCACTACAGTCCATAAAGCTCGGTTCACACCTATGCAGTTTGCTTTTGATCCGTTTCTGCAGTGCATTTTGGACACATTTTTTATTTTATTTTTTTTTGGTAAAAAACGCACAATTCAAATTGCTGCAAAAACGCACTACATACTTTTCTGCAGCTTCTCTATCGAAGTCTATTGAGCCTAGGTTCACATTGGAGCAATTTGTGATGCGATTTGAGAGATCAAATTGCCTGATAAGTAGCAGCCTATTGGAGGCAATGGCGCTGTTCCAATCGGTGCAACACAGATTTTGTCAGCGCCGCACTGATTGGCAAAAGTAGTTCCTGCACTACTTTTGCTGATTTCAGGTGCGACTTCAATAGACATCTGTGCATGAAGACACACAGATGTCTATCAGGTAGCACCTGAAATCGCACTGACCTTGCTACTTTGAAATCACGCTACTTCAAGTAAAGTAGCGCGATTTCAAAGTAGCAGCAATGTGAACCAGGGCTAAACCAATTTAAAAAGTGCCTGACTAGGGTTGGCACCTCATCCCTTTAAACCTGAACACATAATAATTATGCAGGTTCTGAGGCTAATTTAATGCAGATAAGGCACCAAGTGAGTTTAATTACCACCTTAATCACCCACAGAACCTGTGTCATTAATATGCGTTCAGTTTTCAAAGGGATATGGAGGCAAATGTATCCCTGACCCTTTCCTAAAACTCAGTGGGCCAGATTCAGAAAGATCAGCGGATCTTTCTGCTGGCGTAACGTATCTCAGATACGTTACGCCGCTGTAACTTTGGGCGCAAGTTCTTGTATTCAGTAACGTATGTGTTGCGGCGTAAGGCCGCCTAATTCAAATGGGGATGTTGGGGGCGTGTTTTATTTAAATTTTACTTGACCCCGCGTTTTTGACGTATTTTTTGAACGGCGCATGCGCCGTCCGTAAAATATCCCAGTGTGCATTGCTCCAAATTACGCCGCAAGGACGTATTGGATTCGACGTGAACGTAAATGATGTAAAGCCGTATTCGCGAACGACTTACGCAAACGACGTAAAAACTTAAAAATTCGGCGCGGGAACGACAGCCATACTTAACATTAGCTACGCCTCATATAGCAGGGGTAACCATACGCCGAAAAAAGCCGAACGTAAACGACGTAAAAAAATGCGCCGGCGGGACGTACGTTTCTGAATCGGCGTATCTACCTAATTAGCATATTCATTGCGTAACTATACGGAAGCGCCACCTAGCAGTCAGCGTAAATATGCAGCATAAGATACGACGGTGTAAGACACTTACACCTGTCGGATCTTAGGGAAATCTATGCGTAACTTATTCTCTGAATCAGGCGCATAGATACGACGGCCCGCACTCAGAGATACGACGGCGTATCTGGAGATACGCCATCGTATCTCCTTTCTGAATCCGGGCCAGTGGCTGAAAAAAAAGCATAAATGTGCACGTGTCCCATAGGAAACCATGCTAAATGGACTGTAGTGCATTTCTGCATAAAGCAATAAAAACGCACAGGTGTGAACAGAGCCTAACATGACTTCCTATGGGTCACGTTCACATCTCTGCGTTTTCCACCAATGTATTTTTTGAAAAGGGTCAGGGTCAGGTTGCGTTTTTGGTTTGATAGACTTTAACGGAAATGCATAAAAAATGCAATGCTTGCGTTTTCTCCTGCATGACAACAGACACCTCCCAAAAAACGCAAGCCGCATTAACCACTTGCCAAACGGCTCACGCCAATATACATCGGCAGAATGCACAGCTGGGCAAAACAACGTATGGGTATCTGTTGTCCCCTTTACGAGCCACCGGAGGCGCACGCGCCTCCTGAACCGCAGCGTTCGCGGGCACGAGAGCAAGCATGGGGATTTGTGTGTGTAAACACACAAAACCTTGTTCTGTCAGGGGAGAGGAGACATATCGTTTGTTCCTAGTAGGGATGAGCTCTGGCGTGTTCGCACAGTCCACATGCAAAGCCCGCCAGGAAGTCTGCACGGAAGGAATCATCCCCAAACTGTTCCCACAAAGTTGGGAGCAAGAAATTGTCCAAAATGTCTTGGTATGCTGATGCCCTAAGAGTTCACTTCACTGGAACTAAGAAACCAAGCCCAACCCCTGAAAAACACCACACCATAATTCCCCCTCCACCAAATGATTAGGACCAGTGCACAAAGTAAGGTCCATAAAGACATGGATGAGTGAGTCTGGGGTGGAGGAACTTGACTGACCTGCACAGTGTCCTGACCTCAACCTGATAGAACACCTTTGGGATGAATTACAGTGGAGACTGTGAGACAGACATTCTCGTCCAACATCAGTGCCTGACCTCACAAATGCGCTTCTGGAAGAATGGTCAAACATCCCCATAGACACACTCCTTCCCAGAAGAGTTGAAGCTGTTATAGCGGCAAAGGGTGGGCCAACTAAATATTGAACCCTACAGACTAATAGCTAGATTCAGTAAGAGTTAGGTCGGCGTATCAGTAGATACGCCGACCTAACTCAGAATCTGCGCCGACCTAGGTTTAAGTGTATTCTCAAACAGAGATTCACTTAAACCTATCTAAGATACGACGGCTTGCGCCGTCCTATCTTAGGGTGCAATATTTTGGCTGGCCGCTAGGTGGCGCTTCCATTGCGGTCGGCGTAGAATATGTAAATCACTAGATACGCCTATTCACGAACGTACGTCCACCCGTCGCAGTAAATTTTACATCGTTTCCGTAAGAGATAGGCCGCCTAAAGATAAAGCTGCCCCTAGGAGGCGTAGTCAATGTTAAGTATGGCCGCCGTTCCCGCTTCGAAAATCGAACATTTTACGTCGTTTGCGTAAGTCGTCCGTGAATAGGGATTTACGTCGATTATGTCCACGTCTAAATCAATAGGCCCGTGCGGCGAACTTAGCCGCAATGCACACTGGGAAATGTAGGCGTTAAAAAAACGTCAATCACATCGTGTCAAGCCTCATTATCATAAAACACGCCCCCTCAGACAAATTTGAACTAGGCGCCCTTACGCCCGCCCGCTTTAGGCTACGCCGCCGTAACTTAGCAGGCAAATACTTTGAGAATCAAGTACTTGCCTCGCTAACTTACGGGGGCGTAGCCTAAACACGCTAAGCTACGCCACCGCAAAGTTAGGACACCCTACGTGAATCTAGCCATAAGACTGGGATGCCATTAAAGTTCATGTGTAAAGGCAGGCGTCCCAATACTTTTGGTAATATAGTGTATATTTAAATGAAAGCTTTGGTGCCCGGAGTTCATGGTCCTCACAGCGCTTTTCTCCTTCTAATCTTACCTTAGTAAACACGAGCCGTGTATAAGAAAACATTAAATACGTATCCCATAGATCTCCCAATGAGGGGGAAAGCATGAATAACGTTATCTTTGCAGAATTATTACCTATAATTTCGTTCCTCAGCTGCACACGAATCCTCAGCTCTTCCGTCCCGAAAATGATGGCGTTGATGACGCTGAGCAGCGTGACCATGTAGGGAACATTATCCGTGGCTGAAAGCTCGCTCATAATGACACTAAATCGATATTGCTGGTTCTTCACTGCCTGTTAGTGGAAAGGAAATCTTCTGTGAAGCTCTATCATTATGTTAAAAAGGATTTTCTTTTTTCTTTCCAGTGATAAAAAAAATATTTTAAAAAGGACATCAGATACAATAGAACAGAATTTTTTTAAATAAAAAAATTATAATTAATTTGGGCCTATACTCTCTGTATGGCTCTGTATACACCATACAGGTATAATGGAGCGCATGCATCCTTCCGCATGTCGTGTGTAGGGCAGCCCATTCATGTAGATGGACAGCCCTGTGTGTGAGAGAAACATACAAAAGAAGCCCCTCACCCTTTTGCAAAATCACGCCGCACAGAAACTATGGGGTAGATTCACGTAGATCGGCGTTTCTTTGTGCGGGCGTAACGTATCCTATTTACGTTACGCCTCCGCAACTTTTACAGGCAAGTGCCGTATTCTTAAAAGAAAGTTGCGGCGGCGTAGCGTAAATAGGCCGGCGTAAGCCCGCCTAATTCAAATAGTGAAGAGGTGGGCGTGTGTTATGTAAATTAGGCTTGACCCGACGCGATTGACGTTTTTCCCGAACGGCGCATGCGCCGCCCGTGGAATTTCCCAGTGTGCATTGCTCCAAAGTACGCCGCAAGGACGTCATTGGTTTCGACGTGAATGTAAATGATGTCCAGCCCCATTCACGGACGAATTCCGCAAACGACGTAAAATATTCAAAATTTGGCGCAGAAACGACGGCCATACTTAACATTGGTACGCCGCACTTACGCCACCATATAGCAGGGGTAACTATACGCCGGGAAAAGCCTAACGTAAACGGCGTAAATGTACTGCGTCGGCCGGGCGTACGTTCGTGAATTTGCGTATCTTGCTGATTTACATATTTCGACACGTAAATTAGCGTACACGCCCCTAGCAGTCAGCGGAAAAATGCAGTTACAATCCGACGGCGTAAGAGACTTACGCCGGTCGGATCTAAAAGATATCTATGCGTAAGTGATTCTAAGAATCAGGCGCATAGATACGACCGGCCGGACTCAGAGATACGATGGCGTATGGATGGCTCTAAAAGGCTTCCTGATAATATCCTGTGGGCTCCAATTGGCGTCCAAATGGTTAACCAGAGAGCGCACGGGCTGTGTGTTCCCTGGTTAAACAGTGCTGTGTTAGGGAATCGCTTCCCTAACACCGACCGGCCTCTCAGCCAATCAGGTGCACCGGGTCTTGTTACCGGTCACCTGATTGGCTGAAGCGACAGGCGAGCAGAGAAGACATCGAGGGAGCGTGGAGGAGGACGGCTGACCCGAGAAAGGTAAGTGCCGGGGGGGGACTGGCTACATTTGAGGGGGAAAACTGGCGGCATTTGAGGGGGCAAACTGGCGGCATTTGAGGGGGCAAACTGGCAGGATTTGATGGAACAGTGGCGACAATTGATGGGCACAGAAGCTGTGTTTGATGGGCACAGTGAGCCTGCAATTTGATGTGGTTTTTTTTTTCCGTTTGTTTGCGCCCCCCAAAAATTTTGAGCACCAGCCACTTACTATACACTGTGGGCCAGATTCAGAAACAAGATACGACGGCGTATCTCCTGATACGCCGTCGTATCTCTGAGTGCGGGCGGTCGTATCTATGCGCCTGATTCAGAGAATCAGTTACGCATAGATATCCCTAAGATCCGACTGGTGTAAGTGTCTTACACCGTCGTATCTTAGGCTGCATATTCACGCTGGGCGCTAGGTGGCGCTTCCGTATAGTTACAAGGAATATGCAAATTAGGTATTTACGCCGATTCAGAAACGTACATCCCGCCGGCGCATTTTTTACGTCGTTTACGTTAGGCTTTTTTCGGCGTATAGTTACCCCTGCTATATGAGGCGTAGCTAATGTTAAGTATGGCCGTCGTTCCCGCGCCGAGTTTTGAAATTTTACGTCGTTTGCATAAGTCGTTCGCGATCAGGGCTGTACGTCATTTATGTTCACGTCGAATCCAATACGTCCTTGCGGCGTACTTTGGAACAATGCACACTGGGATATTTTACGGACGGCGCATGCGCCGTTCAAAAAAAACTTCAAAAACGCGGGGTCAAGCAAAATTTAAATAAAACACGCCCCCAACATCCCCATTTGAATTAGGCGGGCTTACGCCGCCACACATACGTTACGCCGCCGTAACTAAGGGCGCAAGTTCTTTCTGAATACAGAACTTATCGGAGATACGTTACGCCGGAAGAAAGATGCGCTTATCTTTCTGAATCTGGCCCTGTCACTGTACTAATGACACTGGCATGGGGGGGGGGGGGGGTTAACAAGTAGGGCGATTAAGGCGTTAAAAATGTGCCCAACTGTGCTGCTTTTACCATAGATGAGAAACTGAGAGATCACTCCCTCCGTCCAGTGCTCTGTGTTGTTTACCAAAGAGTCTCTCTGTCCTTATTGGCTCACACAGCATTGGGAACCATTGGCTCCTGCTGCTGTCAATCACAGCCAGTGAGGAGAGAGTGAGGGGGGGCGAGATGCTCTCTGTGTGTGAATGGACACACATAGCACAGCTCGGGAGCGAGCCTGCTCAAGTGCCCCCATAGCAAGAAGCAGTTAAGTGTAACATGTTTGACATGTCATGATTTTAGAATTACTTTAATCTTGAATTTAAAAATAAATTAATTGAGGAAGCAGTACGTATTCAGCAAACATCATATTTGATAACATTCCATATCTAATTTACATAGACATCGGAGCAGTATTCCCCAATTAATTAACAAGCAGCGTATATATCTGCAAACCAATTACAATAAAAATGATAATTTTACAAGGGAAGAAGTCACTCTGCATACAAGTGTGCTCAGGGAGCTGCGGTTTGGAGAACGGCACGTAGTGACTGTAATTAGATAATACACTACGAGCCAGCGGACATTATGCTTAAATTAATATATTTCACAAAAAAAAAAAGCGACATTAATTCAAGGCCACAGATCATTTTCCTGAAGTAGCCCCAGCTAGATATGATAAAAATTACTAGGCTTTGGAAGGATGCAACTGTAGCGCTACCCCCGAAGGAGCCGCTGTTTGATTTGGGACCGGCCTACCAAATTAACCTGGCAGTGTCTAGGGGTGTAACTGTGAGAATAGCAGCAGTGAGTGGGGGTGCAGACATTCAATAAAGAGTTTTCAATGCTTTATTGCCCAGGCCAAACACGGCCAACATCAACACACATTGGGAAGGTCAAGGTTGATGAAGGAAGAAATAGAACCATGCTGTATCAGGCCTGGATATAGAACGGAGCAATCAACACTGCTCTGTATAGAACCAACTTTGCTACACGTCGCCACTCTGCTCGGAGTGGGTAAAGTGCCCCCGGACAGACCCCATTGATAGGCCTGGCAGCCGGAGCGCCACTTCTGGATAATACTGGGAGGAACAGGTCTATCTCACAGACCCGACTCTAGGGCCCCTGCCACGGGCCAATTTCAATAGAAGACTTGGGTGAATAAGGAAAAGAGAATCCTCCCAGTCGGCTTTTCTATAAAGAGTCCCCGGATGACAGCAAGCATACCTGTCAGTGGTCCGGACACCCGATCCCAGACTGGGATTCTGTCAACAGGCCTTGGAACCCAGTGAAACGCTGAGGTCCCTTCTCCCATCAGGATGAGGTTCGATGCAGAGGTCAGCTCTGACCAGGTGGGCCGCGCCGGCGGGGTCCATGGATGTGCGTACCCTGAAGGTGGGTACCGCACCTGGAACGGGGACCCCGCGAAGACTCCCGAACACATGACCCCTGTCCCAGATATATCCTCCCCCAGCGAGGCATAAACTCCTCCAATTGGCTGCTGGGGAAGAATTGCTCCGCCAGAACCCCTCTGGCGCCAACTGCCGGCCAGAGGTGGCATTGCACCCCCTGTCCGCAGGCTGACCCAGTGGACTTTCTGGAACGACAGAAGTCCCAAAATTGAAGTAAACACTGAATGGGAGCAAGGTAACTCTCCCACTCCCCACTAACTTTAGGCGTAGTGCCCATGCAAAAAGCAAGGGGGCGCTACATAACTATTCAGCTTTAAAGTGTGGTTCTATCCACAACAATTTTTTCCAGTTTTGGATAAAAACCCTTTATCAGTTTTTGTTTTTTAGGTCTGTGTTCCATTGGGGAGATTTCCTTTTGACTTCTGTTCTGGCGGCTCAACCTAGAAGAGCAAATCTCTCCAAAGCAAGAGGAAATTTCCTCAAATGCCCTGTACACACGATCGGACCTTTGTCCGACCAAATTCACATCGGGATTCCATCGGAGGAAAAAGGAAAAGAGAACATGTTCTCTATGTAATCTCCGATGGAATTCATCGGAATTTCTCAGATGGGGCATACACAGGGGTTGGAAATTCCGATGGAAAAAGCCCGTCTGACTTTTTCCCATTGGATATTCCGATCGTGTGTACGAGGCCTTGGACAGTTGTGACCAGAACAGGTGTCCATAAAGGAACATGTTTTCTCCCATTTTGTTCTGTGACAATTGAAAATGAATTTCGGCAGAGGTGAAGCTTAAAGTTTGTGGGCCCTGATGCAAAAGTTGTCCTGGGGCCCCTCACTACTATCTGCCCCTTCCACTGCGCACCAAGATACTCCCAATATGCGCCAAGATACTCAGAGTGGCTTAAGAGTTATTTCAGAGATGTATGTACATATTGAGAGGGTAATTCATAATATTTTGTAGAAACCATCGCCCCCCCCATCCTAGTAATGACATGACCTTGCCTCCCTCCCTCCCTCATCCTAGTAATGACATGACCCCAGCCAATAAGGAGTAGAGGAAGGGTATGGACTGGGGAGAAGGCAAACTGGAAGCTGATTACTGGATTATAGAACTTGGCTTGGGCCCTGGGGGACACAAGGTGGATCAGAGCCGGGCTCCAGCTTTGGAATTTGTGGAGGAAATCAAATGTAATATGACAGCAGGGAGCTGTGGGGCCCCCTGGAGCTAGGGGGGGGGGGTCACAGTTGCAACCCCTGCAACCCCTGATGCTAAGCCCATGGATTTCGGTACACTATGTGCCTTGGTGACAATGGTCCCTATAACGAATAGGGAGAGTAAATTTCCCCAGCAGGGACAAGGACAGCAATAAGAATCTGAATGAGATTCCAAACTTTATTCCACACTCCAAACCAATCCTTCTACACGCTATTCAAAACTTTGTATTTTCATAGTTATGTTGATTAAAGCTGAAATCCAGGAATTCAGCCACTTTGTACCAAGCGTAGGCACACTGGGATTTAAGTCCAAGGAGGTGCACAACATCTCCTGAACTTATCCTATTTATTTATATCTGATAGATTTATGGCTCTGCAGGAGGATATGCAAGACACTCAGGGATGTGAGAGAAGAGAGAGGCATACAGGGAAGCTGTGCCTGACCTTTCCTTGCTGCCCATTTAGAGAAGCCTTTGTATTTTATGAATAAGTTCACATAATACAAAGGCTTCTGTGAATGGGCAGGTGGACAAAAGGGGAGGAATAACAGCTGCAGCGACTTTACTGTTGAAGATGCTTAGACCTGAAGAATCAAGGTCAGGCTCCCTGAACTACATTGATAGCTTTATTCTGGGAGTACTATATACCTGTCAGATATAAATAATAGAGATATTCATGAGATATCATGCACGTCCTTAATTTTAATGTGCCTTCATTTTTTTTACAAAAGAGCTGAATTCCAGGAACTCGGCTTTAAAGAATAAACTTTACTTCACATACTCACCTGAACAACAAATTCAGTGTTGTCCTTCTGCAAGCCGTTGGTCTCACCTTGGTCCTCCTTAGTCATTAGGAACCAGCTGCCTCTTCTGGGTTTAGGCACCTGGCCCCAGTAACATGCGTTAGATCAACCCAAACACCATTGTGAGTGCCCCGCGACTGCTGCCTCCTGGAATATGTGATGTGGTATTCATGAAGGCTACAGAACAAGGATACATTGGGGTTGATTTACTGAAACTGGAGAGTGCAAAATATGGTGTAGCTTTGCATGGTAGCCAGCTTCTAACTTCAGCTTGTTCAAATAAACTTTGACAAAAAAAACCTGGAAGCAGTTTTTTCATCCCTTATAATAGAAAAAAGCATGACAGGTCCTTCTTAATATGAGATTTGCGCTCAAAAAGACCTCAGATCTCATATATGGGCTAAAATGCAATAAAAAATAAATAAAAAAAAAGATGTCATTTGAAAAAATTACAAAATTGTCTCTTTAAGGCCTTGTACACACGGGCAAACATGTCCACCGTACCGTTTTCAGCAGACATGCCCGCCCGGAGATTTCTGTATGATGGCTGAACACACCATCATACAGAAATGAGAGACAATCCGCGCGGACAGACAGCGCGGTGACGTGTTCGCGCCGTCGCCGCGACGATGACGCGGCTACGTGCGCGACGCTGAAAGGTCAATGCTTCCACGCATGCGTCAAAGTCATTCGACGCATGCGAGGGATGGCGGGCGCTCGGACATGTACGGTAAGTCTGTACAGCCGACCGAACATGTCCGACGGACAGGATTCCAGCGGGCATGTTTCTAAGCAAGTTTAGAAACATTTGTCCGCTCGAAAACGGTCTGGCGGGCAAATGTACGCTGGAATCCTGTCCGATCGGCCGTACACACGACCGAACATGTCTGCTGAAACTGGTCCGCGGACCAGTTTCAGCAGACATGTTCGGTCGCGTGTACGCGGCCTTAAACGTATGGGCGGAAGTGGCAGAAGTGGCGTTTTGACGCTGCTTCCGCCCTGCTATGTTATGGAGACGGGTGGGGGCCATCTTGCTCTCACTGGTATCCATTGCAAGCAGGAAGAAGGACCCGATCGCCTCCGCCTCTGCCGACGGCTCCGGTAAGCGGTGGAGGGCACGGGAGTGTGGCGGGAGGGGCCCCCTCTCCTGCCGCCGATAACGGTGACCTCGCTGTGAATCCGCCGCGGAGACCACCATTATTGTTTACAGGACCGGCGCCTGAAGAGATAGATATCTCTGTTGTGGCAGCAGCTGCTGCCGTTACCGAGGTATCCCTCTTCAAAAAGAGGACGTATATAGTCGTGCGCAGGTCGTCCTTAAGTGGTTAAACTTTCCTTGTGGTTGTTGCCAGTCTATTCAAAACAAATGCATGGTAAGGGGCAAAATAACGCATCATCAATAACCTACCGCAACACAAAAGAAGTGTTCAGTGGTCAAAAGTTGGGGGTTTATGACCTATGACACTGGGGTGCAGTGGGGGTGGCAGCGAGTTCTGTACCTGCATAATTTGTGCCAATAGGCAGGGCCGCCATCAGGGGGGTACAGGCAGTACACCTGTAAGGGGCCCGGAGGTTCCCAGGGGCCCAGATGGCAACCCCCCTTTTTTTATTTTTTTTTTATAAAAAAAATATATATATTTTTTAATATATTTTTATTTTTTATTAAAGGGCCATTTTTTTTTTTTAGGGGTCCAGAGATCCCCAGGGGCCCAGAGATCCCCATGGCCCTGGATGACAACCCCCCCCCCTTTTTTATAAAAAAAAAAAAATATTTTTTTATATATATTTTTATTTATTTTATTTTTTATATATATATTATAATATTATTATTATTATTATTATTATTATTATTATTATTATTATTATTATTAAAGGGCCCAGAGGGCCCCGGATGGCAACCCCCCTTTTTTTATAAATGTTTTTTATTTTTTTTTTATATAATTTTTTTTATATATATATTAAAGGGCCCAGAGGTCCCCAGGGCCCCAGATGGCAACCCCCCCATTTTAAAAATAAATAATTTTAAATATATATTTTTTATATATATATATATTTTCTTTTTTTCTTTTTATTAAAGGGGGGTTGCCATCTGGTCCCCAGGGCCCCGGATGGCTACCCCCTTTTTTACATATATTTTTCTTTATTGCTTATTTTTTTGTAAATGCCCCCCCCCCCCGCTTCTCAATTCGTGGCAGCCTCCCCGCTTCTCAATTTCAGGCGGCAGCTCCCCCATCCGCCCCCCCCCCCCCCAGTTCTCTTCTCCAGGGGGCCCATGCCTGAAGCTGTGTAAGGGGCCCCTTAATTCCTGATGGCGGCCCTGCCAATAGGTGTCCCTCTTTCCTATCTGAGGACGTTGGGTGAAGTCATTGTAAAAAAAAAAAGTCTTCTACAAACATTCATTCCCAATGGCTGTCAGACGCTTTGTTTGTTCTGTCTTGCAGATTTCACCGAATCCCAGCGCAGAACAAAAAAAAGCGAAATTTATGAATCAAAACACATGTTGCATTTAATTAGATTGCGTTGAGTAATCCCAGGTTTCAATTTATAGAGCATAATAAGCAGTAACATAATAAATTTGTTAATTCATTTATTCATGTTATGCTGCTTTAGCTCTGCTCCTCTGTGTACAGCTATTTATACAGTACACAGACATCGCATGCGGAAACAAAGAAAGCGCCGGGCTGGAAATAAATGTTTTATAAAGAGAAGGATGTTATACAAAATGCGAGAATCATTTCTCTCGGTCTATAATTTGTAGATACATAAACACATAAACACATAAACACATACGTAGACAGGGCGGCTTAATATGCCCATTACATATTCATGCTGTGCTTCCTGATTGAAAGATGTGTAGTCTATGCAGGTTGTGTTTGTATTTATTTTATTATGATCAGGAATAAGGTATATGTACTACATACACATGCATAGTTTTTTTTCCTCTCTAATCAGAATAATGAAAATTATTTGCTATGAATATCTTGGGCCAGATCCACATAGAAATAGATTGGCGCAGCGTATGTGAGATACGCTACGCCGCTGTAACTTTCTTTTGGCTGCTTTGAATCCTCAAAGAATTTGCGCCGTAAGTTATGGCGGCGTAGTGTATCTCTGGCGACGGAATTCAAATTGGCGATTAGGGGGCGGGTTTCATTTAAATGAATCGCGTCCCCACGCCGAATAAACTGCGCATGCGCCGTCCCTAAATTTCCCGGCGTGCATTGCGCTAAATGACTTTGCTAGGACGTCATTTTTTTTTAACTTAGACGGTACTTACGTACATTACGATTCACGGACGACTTACACAAAAAAAAAAATTCAAATTTCGACGCGGGAACGACGGCCATACTTAACATGGCAAGTCTAACTATACGCCGCAAAATACCAGCTTTAACTATACGCCGGAAAAAGCCGACTAGAGACAACGTAAAGGAATGCGCCGGCCGCTCGTACGTTCGTGGATCGTCGGAAATAGCTAATTTGCATACCCGATGCTGAAAACGACGTGAACGCCACCCAGCGGACGCCGAAGTATTGCATCTTAGATCCGAAGGCATACGAAGCCTGTCGGATCGAACCCAGATGCCGTCGTATCTTGGTTTGAGGATTCAAACTAAAGATACAACGCGGGTAAGTTTAAAGTACGCCGGCGTATCAGTAGACGCCGGCGTACTCGCTCTGAGGATCTGACCCCTTATATTTACTGGCCCGGATTCATATAGGAGATATGACGGCGTATCTCCTGATACGCCGTCGTATCTCTGAGTGCGGGCCGTCGTATCTATGTGCCTGATTCAGAGAATCAGTTACGCATAGATTTCCCTAAGATCCGACCGACGTAAGTGTCTTACACGGTTGTATCTTAGGCTGCATATTTACGCTGGCCGCTAGGTGGCGCTTCCGTATAGTTCCGCAAGGAATATGCTAATTAGGCATTTACGCCGATTCAGAAACGTACGTCCCGCCGGCGCATTTTTTTACGTCGTTTACGTTAGGCTTTTTTCGGCGTATAGTTACCCCTACTATATGAGGCGTAGCTAATGTTAAGTATGGACGTCGTTCCCGCGCCGAGTTTTGAAAATTTTACGTTGTTGGCGTAAGTCGTTCGCGAATAGGGCTGGACGTAATTTACGTTCACGTCGAATCCAATACGTCCTTGCGGCGTACTTTGGAGCAATGCACACTGGGATATTTCACGGACGGCGCATGCGCCGTTCAAAAAAAGTAAAAAACGCAGGGTCATCTTAAAATTAAATAAAACACGCCCACAATATCCCCATTTGAATTAGGCGGGCTTACGCCGCCACACATACGTTACGCCGCCATAACTAAGGGCGCAAGTTCTTTCTGCATACGAAACTTACGCCCAAAGTTACAGCGGCGTAACGCCCGAATGGGCGTTGGCCGTGAACTTGTTCTGCATACACACGGCAGAACATTTTCCGCCAACTTTCACCAGCTCTTTACCGCCACCCTTTGGGCAACTTCTGCTATTATTGGCTGATGTTTAGCATTGGTTCTGAGCATGTGTGTTTGTACTTTGGACTTTAGTCCGATGAACTTGTGTACACACGATCGGATTATCTTCCATCGGACATTTGTTGTCGAAAAGTTTGAGAGCATGCACAGCGAACATTTGTCCGTTGAAAAGCAACAACAATTGTCCGATGGAGCATACAGACGATCGGATTGTCCGATAAAACAGGTCTGTCGGACCGTTATTGTCGAAAAGTCTGATCGTGTGTATGGGCCTTTAGACTGCCCAAAGACAACTCAAATCAACCGAAATCTGAGCCATAGGTGGTCCTGAAAGCACCATCTGTAAACGGCTAGTAGTTCAATGTGGTCACTTCTATCATTCTCTACATGATGCTACCTATCATATCATATACACAGTGGGCCATATTCTGAGTATAGTTACGATGGAGTATCTCAGGATACTCCATCTTATCTCTCATTTTTGGCCCGTGTATCTATGCGAGTGATTCCTAGAATCATTTTCGCATAGATACGCTTAAGATCCGACATATGTAAGTCACTTACACTGTCGGATCTTAAATGTAATTACTCCGCCGGCCGCTAGGTGGCGTTTACGTTCAGGTCTCATTTGTTTATGCAAATGAGCCTGATACGCCGATTCCCGAACGAAATCGCGTAACCGTCGCTAACGTCGTTTGCGTAGGGGTAAGGTTACCCCTGCTATATGAGGGGTAACCTTACGCCAGTCCCACGTAGGCCATGTTAAGTATGGCGTCGGGTCCGCGTCGTGTTTTCCCGTCGGGTATGTCATTTACTAAGTCGTCCGCGAATACGACTTTACGTCAATGACGCACACGTCGGCGTCATTGACGTTTTACACCGAGAACTGGAGCATGCGCACTGGGCTATTTTAAGCCCGGCGCATGCGCAGTTCGTTAGAATCGGGGGCGCGCTTAATTTAAATAGAAGCCGCCCCCTTGGATTTACACGGGGATACGTCGGGCCAAATACACTACGCCGCCCCAAACTACGGAGCAAGTGTTTGGGGAATACAGCACTTGCTCCTGTAGGTTGGGGCGGCGTAGTGTAAATGGCTTACGCGCCGCCCGCCTACAATCTACGGGAATATGGCCCTGTATATCTGGACAAGGCTGAAAAATGAGAACACAAGAAATGCAAGGATTTCCTAATCGGCAGGCAGTTGAAGGGTTCAGATTGTCAATCAACAGAATTATTTACCTTATAATGCTCGAGTGAATCCAAAGCCAAGGCATGTCCCTCCGGCGAGTAGATACATAAGGCTGCTATCAGTTCAAACACTTGTTTTTTCACCATGACATTGGATGTGTCCAGAGCTATATAGGAATACAAATACAATCAAGTCTCTATGGGGTAATACCAATGAAGAGGAGTAATTATTCACATATGTAACTAAAAGGCTATAAAATGGGAACTGTTATGCCCTGTACACACGATCAGTTTGTCTGATGAAAACGGTCTGATGGACCGTTTTCATCCGACGAACCGATCGTGTGTGGGCCTCATTGTTTTTTTTCACATCGATGAAAAAACTTAGAACCTGTTTTAAAATGATCTGATGGTTAAAAAAACGATAGAAAAAAACGATCGTCTGTGGGCAAGTCCATCGGTTAAAAATCCACGCATGCTCAGAATCAAGTCGACGCATGCTCGGAAGCATTGAACTTCATTTTTCTCAGCACATCGTTGTGTTTTACGTCACTGCGTTCTGACACAAACGGATTTTTAACTGATGGTGTGTAGGCAAGTCTGATGAAAGTCAGCTTCATTGGATATCTGATGAAAAAATCCATTAAAGGGATGAGGTGGCAACCCTAGTGTGAGCTCCACCGCTTGACAAAAGTTGAATATTTAATCAATTTCTATTGAAGTAACATGTTAACTATAGGCAAAGGTTTTTTTTTTCATTTTGAATAGAGTAAGGGAGAGTTCTCCATCTGTGTCCCATTGTGGAGATTTCCCTTCACTTCCTGTGCCATAGTCAAACAGGAAGTGATAGGGAATCCCTGCAAATTAAGGGAAAGTTAGATCGATCAGGAGGGGTGCCATTGAAAAGATTGGGCCGCAACTTGTCATGTGACTTTGGCGGCCAAAGTCGCATGACAAGTCGGAAATTCTGACCGTGGATTTTTTTCCAACTGAATTTTGGCTGAAACTTGTGTTGCACGCACACAGTCACACAAATCTTGTCTAAAATTTCCGAACGCGATGACGTACAACACTACGACGAGTCGAGAAAATTAAGTTCAATGATTCCGAGCATGCGTTGAATTGTGGACTGCTCCATCTGTCAACCACTTGTCATATGAAGCTTCAATAAAAGGATTTTTGAAAGTGCAGCCGTCCGAAATTATTTCTTCAAGAAATGTTCCCGTCGGAAAAATTGAGAACCAGCTCTCAAATATTTGCTGTTGAAAATTCCGACAGAAAAAGTCAGATGGAGCCTACACACGGTCGGAATTTCCGACCAAAATCGCACATCAAACTTTTCTTGTCGGAATTTCTGATCGTGTGTACGCGGCATTAGACATAGTTAGGGGGAGTGGAAAAAAATACCTGAAAATGTTACCTTTACACATTACTTAGCACGCATGTTAGTCCATTATATAGTTATTTTAGATGAGGCTAAAGATGGAATGGCATTGGAACAAACCAAGGTACATATGACAAGCTCACCTTGAGAAAGCTTTCTGACATAACCTTCATTATTGACAATATATTCAATCCCCTTATGGGAATTCATTAGTGTTCGGACACAGTTTATACAAGTAAGTTGTAGAAGAGCATCAGAGATTCTTGACACTCCCCTGCCTGACAGCCTGTCCAAGGCCTCAAGTAGAAGATCCAGACCACTGAGCTCCAGGAACTGAACCATCCATTGGTCATCACTACTCTCCAGTCTCTTCTTCAGGCCAGAATAGTTCACCACAGATGGGATTTGGAGAAGACGAATACAAAGTTCAGGATCCGCATTCTCTAAGTTGGCCTCACTTTGGTCCGACTCTTGAGGTGACAGCTTTTCTTTTAGGCTCACCCATTTCTTATGGGCGCCTTCTTTGCTAAGAGACATTTTTGGTAGTTTTTCCTAGAGGGAGAAAGCAGACATATAAATAATATAGCCAATATGAAGAACTCATTTAAAATTTGTATTTGTGCTTATAGATTTCCATGATATAAATGTCATGCTTGTTACATATTCATGCTGGGTATTCTGTCTAATATCGTAGCAAAAATGTAATCCTGGGCGTACTTTGAAGGTTTTTGGATGGCCGTGAAAAAAAAAAGTTCAAATGACAGCTGTGGGAGTATCACTAAGCAAATTCTAGCTCTTTTGACTCTAACCAATATCCTCTTTGTGCGTTTCTCAAGAAAAACTCAAACCACAGAAATAGAGCAAGAAGTGCCAGACCAAACCCAGATAAAATGGTCCAAGAAAATTTTAATTGTTGGTAAAACAAAGTTATAAAAACTGCCAACATGTTTCAGGGCCAACATTGCTCCCCCTTCATCAGGGCTACACATCTAAAACATAGTAACACTGATGAATAATTATGTCTAGATATGTATCTGAGTATATACACCACAAATTCTAGAACATAACATAATACCAACAAACTTTTTTTTTTTGTCAAATTTGTTTATTAAATTTTCAAAATTACAAGCATATATTGTCAATTACCAACAAACTTTTTATATGAACTTCAGTTTGCTTGATTGAATTAACAATACCACACCTCCTTCACCAGGAACCCACTCAGAAATATCTATTAGGTTGTTCCTCCATGTAAGGAGTTCAATACAGGTTCTTATACAGATCTGTAAAAGTTACTGGGCCATATTCTGAGTATAGTTACGATGGAGTATCTCAGGATACTCCGTCGTATCTCTCTTTTTTGGCCCGCGTATCTATGCAAGTGATTCTTAGAATCATTTTCGCATAGATACGCTTAAGATCTGACATGTGTAAGTCACTTACACTGTCGGATCTTAAATGTGATTACCCAGCCGGCCGCTAGGTGGCGTTTACGTTCAGGTCTCATTTGTTTATGCAAATGAGCCCGATACGCCGATTCCCGAACGAATTTGCGTCGCGTAACCATCGCTAACGTCGTTTGCGTAAGCGTAAGTTTACCCCTGCTATATGAGGGGTAACCTTACGCCAGTCCCACGTACGCCATGTTAAGTATGGCGTTGGGTCCGCGTCGTCTTTTCCTGTCGGGTACGTCGTTTCCCTAAGTCGTTCTTGAATACGACTTTACGTCAATGACGCACACGTCGGCGTCATTGACGTTTTACGCCGAGAACTGGAGCATGCGCACTGGGCTATTTTAAACCCGGCGCATGCGCAGTTCGTTCGAATCGGGGGCGCGCTTAATTTAAATACAAGCCGCCCCCTTGGATTTACGTGGGGATACGCCGGGCCAATTACACTACGCCGCCCCAAACTACGGAGCAAGTGTTTGGGGAATACAGCACTTGCTCCTGTAGGTTGGGGCAGCGGAGTGTAAATGGCTTACGCGCCGCCCGCCCAAAATCTACGGGAATATGGCCCACTGTTTTCACTGAGTCCATACAAGCTTTATCCTGTGTTGAGTCCTGATGAGGGAGGAGAAGTGTAGCTTTCGAAATGTGTTGGAACCCTGATAAAGGGGAGGTGGTATATCTTCCGAAATGCATTGGATGCTTTAATGACCCCCCCAAAAAAAACTTAAAATCTTGAGCTACTAGCCAAGCCTTACGAGTTACTCGCCACCAGTTGCCCCACCCAACCCCTACCCTGCCCCACCCCCATTATTCCGCCCCTAAACACGCCCTTGTAAATTATCTCATGAAATGACACTGTTAAATGTTTTATGCAGAATTAAGTTACAAAAATAAATATTAACAACATAAAGCATATTTCATTGATCTGACTCTGATAAATAAAATAAGATTGGCTGCTATACTGTACACATCATTATTGCCTTGTTAAGTAAATATTTTAATGCTATATTAAATATAGCATTAAAAAAAATTAAAACCAACGAATGACTCTTTTACTGATTTAGGATGCAGAGAGACGTGCAGCAGAGCACAGCACTGGACAGGGGAGCCGGAGCTTCAAAGTTAACTTTTCCTATTAACAAGCTGGTGATTGGTTGCTAGGCATTCTGCTTAACCAATCACCAGAATAGGAAAAGTAAACTTTGGTAGCTCCCGCCCAACCCTCCTCCCCACCCCCGTCCCCACCTCATATAGTTCTTTGCCAATTCCCGCTGTATGCCAGGCCCTAAGAGAATGACGGGGGGCGGAGGCTGGGAGGATAATCGGCTTCTATTCAACCCCACCTGCCAGCCGGTGCCCGCCCCCTCCCTCCAATGCGGCTCCATACTCGCCTTCAGCTAATTCCCACTCCCCTAATGCGAGTAGGCGAGTGGAAATTTCGAGGGCTGCCCTAAACAGTTAGGTGTCTATTCTTATCAGCTTTGACAGGCGAAGATGAATGATCAAATATTGAATTGAATTTTAATTGAAATGGTCAATATTTCATCCATGCATACCTGTAGTGCACCGGCCCACCCAATCCAGTTTGCCTGTAATCTGGTGGTGATCTGAGAACACCTTCATTCTACTTCCCAACAAGAGGTGTTCCCAAACACACCCACCACAGATCTTTTGCTGCATTATTCAGGTATACAAAAAGAACACAAAATGTTTGATTCCAGAATATACCACTATAGTTTCCCTTTAAGCAGCAGGTTACTTTTCTATACTATATTTATGTGCCTTGACTCAGCAGACCCGTGAGAAATCTCTTTGCATTTAAAAGAACCACAACAATGTTTTTGTGTTTCTTTTCTCTCTCTGGCTTTGTGGAGCATGACATTACACTTGTACATTGAGGCTGACCCTGAGCTCAGCATAGAGCCGCGCACAGTCGGGGTATTGTCCCATAACAATCGCTGTGTATTTCCATGCCATTCTTTCTCGCACTAAATACAGCTGGTAAACAGCGGCCAAATCATGCAGAGGTTACACACAGCACCGACTCCTCCTAGGAACATTCTTGCCAGCTTTATCTCCAATCTTAAAGTGGAAATTTGGATGCATAGAAACCAATCAGCTTCCAGGTTTTTCTTTGTCAAATTTTTTACTTTTTTTAAAGTCAGCAGCTACAGTATTTGAATTTGGATTAAAAAAAGGACACTTACCTGTCCAGGGTGCCAGCAATGTCGACACGTGCTGCTGCCGCCATCTTTGGTAAGGGAATCAGGAAGTGGAGCCTTGCGGCTTCACTTTCTGGTTCCCTACTGCGCATGCGCGACTCGTGCTGCGCAATCCCACTGGTCCCTGCTGTATTCTGGGACCTGTGTGTCTCCCAAAAGACAGCGGGGGGGGGGGCGGAGGAGGCACCGGACGTGGCATAGATAGACGCGGGTGGCTCGGCTATCTATGCCCGGAAGTGGGAGCAAAATACCTGTATTATATAGGTATCTGCTCCCTCCTCCCCCCCTGAAAGGTGCCAAATGTGACACCGGAGGGGGGGGGGGGGATTCCAAAAAGTGTAAGTTTCATTTTTGGGTGGAAGTCCGCTTTAACAATCTGAAGTTAGAAGCCGATTGGCTACCATGATCAGCTGCACCACATTTTGCCCTCTTCCAGTTTTAGTCAATCAACACCATGTCTCTTTTGCTTACCTGCCTATTCATATTCTCATTGACAAATGTACACTGAGCTGAGCACTGGCATTCCCAAAGCACTAAGGGCTAGCTAAAGATATAACACAGGAGAGAAGCTTGCTTTGGAGCTCCCATTGTCTGACTGAACTACTTAGCCATCCAAATAAGGGATGAGTCACTGCTCAGTAGACATTACATTGTACTCGGGTCTGGTTCAACCATCAAGACCAGAGATCAAGTCTAGATTCTCCAGGGATCCATGCCACATTTTCTAGGGATCAATTACACAGCCTATCAGAATTCATGTTATGTGCGGTGAGTTTTGGGTCCCGTAGATCCAAGGAAATCTGTATGGAAAAAAAATACAGGGCTGCCATTGGATCACTCCCTCCTAATAAGAGTAGTTGTCTGGCTGTCTTTGGTGTCACTGATCTGAACATGTTGAAAAGCCATAACTCTTCATCTACATACTTGTTCCAGAGCAGCCATTGAATTAGCATGTCAGCCAGGCACCCAAACCCACTATTACAGCAGCAGCAACGTACCCCCACTGTGGTGCACTACATTGCACATGCAGTGTGTTGCAACAGCCTGTCATACAAAAAAGTAATCTCTGAATGCTGTGCATTAAAGTGGAACTAAAGGCAAAACAATCACTTTGGATAGAGTACAGGGGGACTAGTGTCCCTTTTGAAATTTTGCCTTCAGTTATGCTTTAAAGAGTAATTCTGCTTTTGTGGGGGAAAAAATTGAAAAATAAAAATAATATAGTCATAGGGGCAGATCCTCAGAGCGAGTACGCCGGCGTATCTACTGATACGCCGGCGTACTTTAAAAATACCCGCGTTGTATCTTTGGTTTGAATCCTCAAACCAAGATACGACGGCATCTGGGTTAGATCCGACAGGTGTACATCCTCGTACGCCTTCGGATCTAAGATGCAATACTTCGGCGTCCGCTGGGTGGCGTTCACGTCGTTTTCCGCGTCGGGTATGCAAATTAGCTATTTCCGACGATCCACGAACGTACGCGCGGCCGTCGCATTCTCTTACGTCGTCTCTAGTCGGCTTTTTCCGGCGTATAGTTAAAGCTGCTTTTTTGCGGCGTATAGTTAGATTTGCCATGTTAAGTATGGCCGTCGTTCCCGCGTCGAAATTAGAATTTTTTTTTTTCGTAAGTCGTCCGTGAATCGGGATGGACGTAGTTCACGTCTAAGTTAAAAAAAAATCGTCGTTGCGACGTCATTTAGCGCAATGCACAGCGGGAAATTTAGAAACGGAGCATGCGCAGTTCATTCGGCGCGGGTACGCGCTTCATTTAAATGAAACACGCCCCCTAATCGCCGATTTGAATTCCGCCGCCAGAAATACACTACGCCGCCGTAACTTACGGCGCAAAATCTTTCTGGATTAGAACTAAAGCCGGGTAAGGTACAGCGGCGTAGCGTATCTCTGATACGCTGCGCAGGTGCAGATCTCTGTGGATCTGCCCCATAGTGTATACAATTGTGACAAAAGTCATATTCTAATTGAATGTTATTAAAAATTATCTTTACTTTTTAATCTCAATGCTGTCATTTTCTGTAATATGCAATGCAATATGGCTACCTGGAGGCGTTCTGTACACATTCTGTGTACAGAACGCCCCCGAAGATATGTCATTTCCTGCTTGTGTGATTGGCTTACTGATTTTCCCCAGGAGTCTGCACTGAGATACAAGTCAGATTTCAGGCATCCCCTGCAACAAAAATGTCATCTTTGGTGAGATCCTCCCAATAGGAAATCGCATCTAAAAGGGATGCAGACCCTGCAACTTTCCTCATTAGATCTTTGCAGGTGCAGCAGCTGATTGATAATTATGAAACCACTCCCATTAGGCTCACTTTGCGCACAGGCACAGACAAACACACAGGGGTTTCTTCAGAATAACAAAGGTAGGAAACTGCAACAAAGTTTGTTAAAATCCTCGTAATGTACAAAGATCACCCAGAGGGAAGTTTTTTTCCTCAACAAAAGTAGAGTTACTCTTTAAGTCCTCTGTTTTCTAATATTTCCCCTAAAAAGTGCACATAGACATTAGAAAATTGTCCCCCAGATCAGCCAGATTGGGTGACAATCTAGGGTCTATGCAAACCTATCTCAACCTTGCAAATAAATGGGATGCCTTAACGCAGTGTGCCTTATCGCATGGTAACGCGTTGTAGGAATGCAATGCATAGTTTAAATGGCTCCCTATTTAGAAATCCTTTAATGCTCTGTCAGGTTCTACCCAAAAATGTAACTTTTGCTTTAAGCGACGGTGACCCCCTGACATGCCACATTTGGCATGTTGTTTTTTTTGGTGCTGGAGGAAGATCACCTCTCCCCCCCTCCTCCCTCCCCGCAATCTTCTGGAACACGTCACAGGTCCCAGAAGATTGCCCGGCCATTCACAGCGCGCAGCGTGGCTCGCACATGCGCAGCGCGTGCCCAGCTGTGGCTTCACAACCGGGAACCCACAGTAGGAATGCCGGCACCGTGGAGAGGAGCGAGGCTTCATGCGCCCGCATTGCTGGACCGTGGGATAGGTGAGTGTCCAATTATTTAAAGTCAGCAGCTACAATTTTTGTAGCCGCTGACTTAAAAAAAAAAAAAAGTGTCACTCCGCTTTAAATGCAAGTGTAAATGCATCAAACTGGACTTTGTAATAAAACTAGAGTACATTCAGGCACATCCATAAGGACACGGCTAGTTTGGGACATGCTATGGGAATTTTTTTCACACTTTAAAATACAAGGAAAACAAAGCTGTGTGAACCCAGCCCATTGATAAGCAACCACACAGTTGCTCTACAGTGATAAAGAATGGACTTTAATTCATCTTGAACTCAGACAATCATGTTTAATCTCAATTTGAATTAACAAGGTTCCATTATTTGTAGACACAACACACCTTTTTCTTATTACAATGTAACACTTCATAGACTTGCTTTGTCCTTGCCATGCGGTACTATTGAAGTTTTCACAGGAAGGAAATAGTGATTAGTTTCCGTACAGTGGCTCCGTTAGATAATTCTTTATTGATGACTGATGTCAACACAACTAGTTGGAATTGGAAGAATAAAAAACGTCAAACGTGCTATAAAACGTCCGGCTTGTTCTCTTCACAAAGACCAAACATCTCTTCATCCTTCCCCCCGAGGACAATAAAGTATATCTCCACCTTTCTGGTGTGTTCCAATAAATGGAATCTATAGGTCTTTTTATTGATCTTTAGATATAGGTGTAAAAGAGATAGAAATACACACACACACACACACACAATATATATATATATATATATATATATATATATATATATATATATATATATATATATATATATATATATATATATATATATATATATATATATATATATATATATATATATATATATATATATATATATATATATATATATATATATACACATACACACACAACTTTGATGGCATCCTAGCCTTATGCCCCGTACACACCATCACTTTATGTGATGAAAAAAAACGACGTTTTTAAAAACGTCACTTTAATTGACCGTGTGTGGGGGAAAACGTTGTTTTATGTCTTGTAAAAAACGACCAAAAAAAATTGAAGCATGCTTCAATTTTATGTGTCGTTTTTCAAAACGTCGTTTTTTACTTCACAGAAAATGACCGTGTGTAGCAAAAAACGTCGTTTAAAAAGACGTTTTTACATCCGCGCATGCCCAGAAGCTAGCTTCAATGGAAAAAGTGGTGAGAACGTAACCTCGCTTTGCTAGAACATTGTGAGAAAAACGATGGTGTGTAGGCAACTTCGTCTTAGAAAATTGAAGTTTCAAAAATGTCGTTTTTTACTTCACAGAAAATGTCGTTTTTTTTCATCACATAAAGTGATGGTGTGTATGCGGCATTAGTCTGTAGGGTTCAATATTGAGTTGGCCCACTCATTGCAGCTATAACAGCTCCAACTTTTCTGGGAAAGAGGCTCACAAGGTTTAGGAGTGTGTCCGAAACCTTTTGATATAAACAAAACAAAAGACCGTAAATTTTGAAAAAAAAAAACAAAAAAACAATATTTTTTACTTCTTGATATAATATATATTCAATAAAAACATACACAAACCAAATTTATTCATCAGTTTATGCCAATAAGTATTCTTTTACATATTTTTGCTTAAAATAAATAAATACAAATAATTAATCGCTATAAGCGTTTATTGATTGGTTTGCACAACAGTTATAGCATCTACAAAATAGGGGATGGATTTATGGCATTTTATTTCTTTTGCTTGTAATGGCGTAATCAGCAATTTTTAGCAGGGCTGCGACATTGTGGCGGACAGATCGGACATTGTTGAGGACCAGTGACATTATTACAGAGATCAAAGTTAAAAATATCCACTGATTACTGTATAAATGACACTGGCAGGGAAGGGGTTAACACTAGGGGACGGCTGTTTACATCGTGATCAGCCGTGATTGGACACGGCTGATCACGTGGTAAAGAGTCTCCGTGAGAGACTCTTTACCTTGATCGGTGTTGCGGGGTGTCAGACTGACACCCTGCAACAGCGATCGCCGCGATGCGCGCCCCCGGGGGTGCGCAGCAGCTCAGAATCCTGAGGACGTCATATGACGTCCAGTCAGGATTCTACAACCACTTTGCCGACGTCAATGTGTCATTGGCGGGCGGCAAGTGGTTAATTTTGTCCATAGTCCTACTTTACTGGGCAGGCGTGTCCTCCAGCCTCCCCCTGGTATCTACAATTATCTGCTATCCTGACCTGTTTTTTCCTCTTTAAAGTGGAACTTCAGTGATTTTTTTCATCTTTCCATCTATTAAATCTTCTGCTCTTGTTTTAACTTTGGATAGTAATTTTTTTTTTCTGCCAGTAAATACCTTATACAGCCCACTTCCTGTTTCTTGTCTGGTAATTAGCCTAGGCTTATCACATCATACACAGCTCTCTCTCTCTCTCTCTCTCTCTTTAGGTCTCATAAGAGTTTGCCAGGAAGGGAGGGGGGGATGAGTCATAAGAGGGCCAATGAGAGCTGCAGGTGTGCTTCTGTGTGAGTCCAGGAAGTGAACAGGCAGCAGCTTCATCTGCCCACAGTTAAAATGGCTGCAGCCAGACTCAGTGGAGGGAGATTTCTGCAGCATATTTGGCAAGTACAGAATCACAGTATATATAAAATAATATGCAAAGTGGTTGGAGGGAAGCTTCAGAATGGCAAATCAGTTTTTATTACAAATTATGTGAGCAGACTGCAGTTCCTCTTTAAGAGAAGAGGAGAATGTTGACTCAAACACAAGTGATTCCCATGTGATTGAGGAATGAGAGTTGGCTGCACAACGAGTAACATGAAAATCTCCGTAATTAACATAATCCCCGACCAGCCACGTCTTGCTGGACTCAGCACTGCTCCCAGCCCCCCCCATACAGGCCACACTGATTATAAAATCCTATTGGTGACTACACCGTCTGTGGATGGTTTTCCATGGGAAGATCTGCAATCATCCCTTCCTTGGGTAATGTGTAAAGTGCATTCAGTATTCTGACTACAATATCCACACTTGTATGTATCTCTAAAGATGGATACACACTATACAATTTTCCTTTAGATTTACCAAAACCGAATAATATGAGGTCAAACCTTAAGAGTTTCAATTTGTATGAAATCAGGCAAACCAACAGATATACCGTATTTAATCGGCGTATACCGCGTACTTTTTTGCCCTGAAAATCAGGGCAAAATCGTGGGTGCGTGATATACGCCGATACCCGCGCCGAGTTTGAATACTGCGCCGACATATACCGAGCGCAGTACACTCGTATATAGTCGGGCAGTCTCGGATTCCTCTGCGCTCACGTCCTGGACGTGAGCGCGACAGTAGCCGAGCCTGCCCCAGTGTACTGCGCTCGGTATATGCCGGCTCAGTATTCAAACTCGGCGCGGGAAATGAGGGGGAGGACGCCGCACCCGACGAAGAGGACACCCGAAGCCGCCGCGCAAGACACCAAAACTGTAAGTACAAAAAAAATTTTTTTCCACAGGAATGGGGGCAACTTTAGGGGTGCGCGCTATACGCGGGAGCGTGCTATACCCCGATAAATACGGTATATATATATATATGTGTTCTTTGTTAAACAAAATATATCATATTTTTTTATATATATTTGTATTATTATTATTATTAGAAAACCTTTGCCAAATGCATAATAAATTGAAATGTTAATGTGTTTCTTGCCCGTTTAAAAATTTTACTTTTTTCTTAACAAAGAAGTCTAATTTTTAACGGGCAAGAAACACATTAACCTTTCAATTTATCATGCATTTGGTAAAGGAATAATAATAATAATAATAATAATAATAATAATAATAAAATTATATATACATTTTTATTTTATTTTTTTGGCCTCAAAACCGTCACAACCGTTTTTTTAATTTGACAGATTTAACGATTTTTCGCCTAGTGTATGGGCACCATTAGAATCTGGTGCAATTCACAAAGCTAACACTCTGTGCTAAAGATCCTTATTAATAATAATAATAATAAAAAATAAGTGACAGTTCTGTTTTAACAGGTTAAGAAAATGACACTTATGTCTAAAATAAAGATCTGTATCTTTGTGAATTGAGGCGTGTTATTTGGTTTTGTGGTGAGTTTTATTTACTAAGCAAAATCCATCTTACCTGAATGGTTTATCTTTCGCAGCAGCTCAGGAGTAAATATACCTGGAAGAGCTCACAGACCATCATTCATCCCCAGCTGGAAAAACAGCGTCACTCAAGCATGAAACTCACAAGGATTTCTTTAAAGAGCTCATTATGAGAGGTGTGCCTAGTAAATGGCTGTAAGACTCAACATGAAGGGGAAGGCTGAAGAATGTCATCCATGTCAGATCTGTACAACACACTATGGGGGTGCATGACTGTCTCTGGGTGTGAATAAGGTTCAGAAGGGCAGTATTTTTTTAAAGTAGAACTAAAGGCAAATTTTTAATTTTTTTTTTTTTTTCCTGCAAAAAGGTGAACTTCTCCTTTTTAAGTCATCTGTGTCCCATTGTGGAGATTTCCCTTCACTTCCTGTCCCATAGCCAAGACAGGAAGTGAGAAGGAATACCTCCAAAGTGATGGCATCCCTGGTAGAGATGGGCTCTGGCGTGTTCGAAACATGCCTGAAACCTCCAGGAAGCCGACACTGCACAGCGCTAATCACAGGCAGTGAGACATTTCGCGGTCCGCAGCTGTAGCAAAGGGGGGGGTCACTTTTATGTAAACATCCCTTGTAATAGGAATAAAAGTGACCCAAATGTTATTTATTTTTAAAAGAACAGTGTAAAAATAAACGGTAATATAAATAAGAAAATATTTTATTTTATTTTTTAAACGCGCCCCGTCCCGACAAGCTTGCGTGCAAAAGCGAATGCATACGTGAGCAGCACCCGCATATGAAAACGGTGTTCAAACCACACATGTGAGTGAGGTATCGGCGCAATCGGTAGAGTGAGAGCAATAATTCTAGCCCTAGACCTCCTCTGTAACTCAAAACATGCAACCTGTAGAATTATTTAAACGTCGCCTATGGAGATTTTTAAGGGTAAAAGTCTGTCACCATTTCAGGATCGGGTGCAATTTTGAAGTGTGACATGTTGGGTATTAATTTACTTGGCGTAACATTATTTTTCCCAATATAAAAAAAAAATAACTTTCAGTTTTTTTATTTTTTAATAAAAAAAAATAGTGTATTTTCCCCCAAAAAAGTGCGCTTGTAAGACCGCTGAGCAAATACGGTGTGACAGAAAATATTGCAACAACTGCCATTTTATTCTCTAGGGTGTTAGAATTCGTTTTTTTTTTTATAATGTTTGGGGTTCAAGGAAATTTCTAGCAAAAAAAATGTTAACTTGTAAACAACAAATCTCAGAAAGAGGCTCGGTCCTTAAGTGGTTAAATCTGTTAATATAGCATTTAGCGCGGTGTATTGATTTTTCATACGTATATTTGCACAGCAAGTTTTTTTTTTTTATATCACTGCAGCTGGTAACTGGATTATTGTTATTAATTATCTTTGGCGCTTTGGTTATTTACTTTTTGGTTTTATTGCCAAAGTTTAATTGAACAAGCTGAGGTCAGAAGCTCATTGGCTACCATGCACAGCTGCACCAGATTCTGAGTGCACCTGTTTTAGTAAATCTCCTCACAGCCTAAGGTAGAATGTAAGGCCCCTTTCAGACTGGGGTGGGAGCCGCGGTGGCGGTATAACGCTGCTAAAAATAGCGGCGCTATACCGCCGGGATTGCCGCGGGAATCAGCCGCTAGCTGGAATCAGCCGATAAAGGGTTAATACCGCCCGCAATGCGCCTCTATAGAGCTTTCCCATTGTTTTCAATGGGAAGGAGCGGTATACATGCCGCTCCTCTCACCGCTCCAAAGATGCTGCCGACAGGAGATTTTTTTGTCTCCTGCCAGCGCATCGCCTCAGTGTGAAAGCCGTCCGGGTTTCACATTGAGTCTGCAGTGAAGGAGTTTTTCAGGCGGGATAACAGCGCTGTACCGCCTGAAAAACTCCTCAATGTGAAAGGGGCCTAACATGGAGGGGCATTTAGACCCCTTTCACACTGAGGAATTTTTCAGGCGGTACAGCGCTAAAAATAGCGCTGCTATACCGCCTAAAAACTAAGAGGGCTTTCACACTGAGGCGATGCGCTGGCGGGAGACAAAAAAAATCTCCTGTCAGCAGCATCTTTGGAGCGGCGTGTATACCGCTCCTTCACCGCTCCTTCCCATTGAAAACAATGGGAAACCGCGGCAATACTGCCCGCAATGCGCCTCTGCAGAGGCGCACTGCGGGCGGTATTAACCCTTTATCGGCCGCTAGCGGGGGTTAATACCACACCACTAGCAGCCGAATCCCGCGGCAATCCCGGCGGTATTGCGCTGCTATTTTTAGCGGCGATATATCGCCACTGCGGCTCCCGCTGTAATGTGAAAGGGGCCTTAGAGGCAGAGATAAAAAAAAAGCTCAATCGCAAAAGCAGATTTTTTTTTTTTTTTTTTATTTATAATTTTTTTGAGGCCTGTACAAGAGGCCTAAAATGTTTCAGCTGCTTATCTTTGTTTACATTCTGTACATTTAATGTTGCGCTGAAGCTTACTATGTACTCTGTTCTGTACTTCTTAAGACTTGATATAAATTCTAGAACAAAAGTTGGTGTGAGGGGTACATATCTAAAGTCGGACCTTGAATACAATTATACAGCCTCATCACCTCAGAAACCGTTTTTCTCATCTCAGCAATAATGTAAATCCTGTCCATGGAATGTAGCTGGGGGGGGGGGGGGTATTATGACATACGGTGAGGCGTACGCTGTGAGTGTTGGGTGTGTCTTCAGCCTGTATTTTGAGAAGATTTGGAATGTAACATTTTTTTTTGTAGGAAAATGTTACTGAATGCTTCACTGGAATGCGATCAACCAGACAGTCCTGAAAAATATTTGTATAGAGCTCCTGAAGGTAGGCCGTACACAGTGCAAATTTCTTTCCTGCAACCACGGAAAGAAAGGGTTAACATTGATGTCTATGGCCCTCAAGTTGCATGAAAGTCGGACTAAAGTATGGCATGAACTACTTTGAAGTCGCTGCAACTTTAAGTCGCACATATATGAATATTTATCATTTGGAAATGACTTGTCATGCAACCTTCATGTCCAAAGTTGCATGACAAGTCGCACAAGTGTGAATGGAGCCTTAACAGCAATTCAGGATCTCAGTGTGACCCCCGGGTGTGTGAACATTATATTAAAAAGGGACAAAGTCATATTTCACATGTTAACCTTTTCTTTATTAACCACTTAAGGACCCCTTCACGCCGATATACGTTGGCAGAAGAGTTTGTCTGGGCACAAGCACGTACCTGTACGTCGCCTTGAAGAGCCCAGCCGTGGGTCGCTAGCGCGGCTGGTCCTGTTCTCCGCGACCACGCCCGTGGGACCTGCGGACCCGATCGCCGCTGGGTCACAGAGCTGAAGGACGGGGAGAGGTAAGTGCAAACAAACCTTTCCCCGTTCTTCCTAGTGTGATTGCCACTGATCGTCTGTTCCCTGTCATAGGGAACGACGATCAGTGACATCACAAGCTACGCCCCCACACAGTAGTAATCACTCCCTAGGAAACGCTTAACCCCTTAAGAGCCCCCTACAGGTTAACCCCTTCACTGCCAGTGTCATTTTCACAGTAATCGGTGCATTTTTATAGCACTTTTCGCTGTAAAAATGACAATGGTCCCAAAATAGTGTCAAAAGTGTCCGATGTGTCAGCCATAATGTCGCAGTCACAATAAAAATCGCTGATCGCCGCCATAACTAGTAAAAAAAAAATATTAACAAAATGGCCATAAAACTATCCATAAAAGCCATAAAACTATTTTGTAGACGCTATCATTTTTTTTTAAATTGTCGCTCTATTTTTGTTTATAGCGCAAAAAAATAAACCGCAGAGGTGATCAAATACCACCAAAAGAAAGCTCTATTTGTGGGGAAAAAAAGGACGTAAATTTTGTTTGAGAGCCACAACCGCGCAATTGTCAGTTAAAGCGACGCAGTACCGAATCGCAAAAAGGGGCCAGGTCCTTTAGCTACAAAATGGTCTGGGGCTTAAATGGTTAAAGAGACTGGCGCTGGCTATTTAGAAAAAAACGGGCAATTTATTTTAAGCTCCTTCATCCAACCCAATTGCTTGTCTTCCCCCATCTCTCCACTTCCCCTCACATTGCACACCCTCTACTGATGTCATACTTCATATTGGTTTATGATGCCATGCTTCTTGGGTGAAAGTCTTTGTGCCCAAAAGTTGGCAGTTAAAGCTCATCTCTGGACTCAAACAGTCCTTGCAGTGGGGGCTTCTCCCCCTTCCTCTGCACTGGTTACTTGTTACGTCTAGAACCGTGGTCTACAAATGCCACCAGGGGCGGATTGTGGCCCCTTGCATGATTTTATCTGGCCCTTGGGGCACTTTTCCTCCGACTGTCCCCAATGATGGAGCACTAATCCTCCCACTACCACCAATAGGGGGCATATATACTGACCTCAATGATGGGGCACTATTATCCCACTGTCACCAATGGGGGGGGCTGAATACAAATACACACCGCACTTATCACACATTTATGTGTAAAAAAAAATTGACTGCCATTTATAAATTTTCCTTCTACTTCACAATTCTTTGCCACTTTGTGTTGGTCTATCGCTCCTGGAAGTGCAGCATGGTGCCCATAGATGTCAGCGGAAGTTGCGTTGCGATGATTATGAAAATTTGGCCTCAACGCGTTTAAACTATAAAAAGGTCGTCATCGGGAAGCTTCCTGATGATGACCTTTTATGGAGGTGTTGTCTTACAAAGTGCCGGTGACTAACTAGGTTAACTAGCTAATTGTATGATACGTTTAAGTACAGTTCTGTAAGCAACACCTTATTTTCTGGCAGTGCCCCTCCCAAGACGAGACTCTGGATCCGCCCCTGCCTTGATTGCATGATTGGGTTGCAGTGCTGTTATCTTGCAATTGTAATTGGTTGACTTAAAGCGGAGGTTCACCCGAAATTTTGACTTTGGCTCAAGTAAACTAGCAGGCAGAGACAATAATTAATCCATTGTTTTTTTTTTTTTTAATGGCGATCCTTACCTTAGTCCTGCAGCAGTTTCTCCCCTGTCACTCAATATTCCCCGCGGGAGTGGGCGTTCCTAATCACAGGCTGTGATTGACGTGCTTCCGACCGGCGCTTACTGCGTGTCACAAGTTGCCGAAAAAAGCCGAACGTCGGTGCGGCTCTATACGGCGCATGCGCACCGATGTTCGGATTTTTTCGGCAACTCGTGACGCGCAGTATGCGCCGGTCAGAAGCACGTCAATCACAGCCTGTGATTAGGACCGCCCACTCCCGAGGGAAAGCCGGGGGTGAAAATAGCGCTATACCGGTATGTACGAAAAAAAAAAAAAACAGCATACTGTTGGTCTCCTAGGTCGGCTCCATGTATTGTTAAAAAATTATTTTTAGGGTGAACCCCTGCATTAAGCCGGCCAGGAACCAGCTGAGATTTAAACCATGTATGGGCAGGCTGAGTTTACCCAAGTTGATCAACCAGCCTGCTGAATTTTACATGCAAGTGGTTGTTAAAGGGTTTCGGGGACAGCTCCCCCCCTACACCCTCCTGGGAGACCACAATGGCTCGGCGGTTGGGATTCCCCTGTCAACCCGTGGTTGCAGAAAATAAATTTGCTCCATCTATGGCCGGCCTTATAGTGTTTACACAGGTTGAGTACATCCCAGCCATACAACTGATTTCTAGTCTATTGTCAGTCAGATTGCATGACAATCGTCTTACGTTTAGGGGGTACCTCTATTATAATATAACTTTTCTGATGTGACATACTGTGTTCTTGTGTGATATCCCAAGTATAGCTGCAAGTACAGATTTTCGTTAAAGAGGTTGTAAAGGTTTGTTTTTTTATTTTCTAAATGGGTTCCTTTAACCACTTAAGACCCGGACCAAAATGCAGCTAAAGGACCCGTCCAGGTTTTGCGATTTGGCACTGCGTCGCTTTAACAGACAATTGCGCGGTCGTGCGACGTCGCTTCCAAACAAAATTGGCGTCCTTTTTTTCCCCACAAATAGAGCTTTCTTTTGGTGGTATTTGATCACCTCTGCGTTTTTTATTTTTTGCGCTATAAACAAAAATAGAGCGACAATTTTGAAAAAAATGCAATATTTTTTACTTTTTGCTATAATAAATATCCCCAAAAAATATATATATAAAAAAAAAAAAATTTTCGTCAGTTTAGGCCGATACGTATTCTTCTACCTATTTTTGGAAAAAAAAATCGCATTAAGCGTTTATCGGTTGGTTTGTGCAAAATGTATAGCGTTTACAAAATAGGGGATAGTTTTATTGCATTTTTATAAAAAAATATTTGTTTTACTATTAATGGCGGCGATCAGTGATTTTTTTCGTGACTGCGACATTATGGCGGACACTTCGGACAATTTTGACACATTTTTGGGACCATTGTCATTTTCACAGCAAAACATGCATTTAAAATGCATTGTTTACTGTGAAAATGACAGTTGCAGTTTGGGAGTTAACCACAAGGGGGCGCTGAAGGGGTTATGTGTGACCTCATGTGTGTTTACAACTGTAGGGGGGTGTGGCTGTAGGTCTGACGTCATCGATTGTGAATCCCTAAAAAAGGGATCACACGATCGATGCCGCCACAGTGAAGAACGGGGAAGCTGTTTTTTTACATACAGCTCTCCCCGTTCTTCAGCTCCGGGGACTCCAGCGGCGATCGCGTCCGCGGTCCCGGAGCTTCGGACCAGGTCGCGGGCACGCGCCGCGACCCACGGCTGGACAATAGCACAGCACGTACCTGTACGTGCTGTGCCCAGCCGTGCCATTCTGCCAACGTATATGTGCAGGAGGCGGTCCTTAAGTGGTTAAAGCGGTGGTTCACCCTCCTTAACATGATTATAGCATTAAATTCGGCATCGTAGCGCGAGCTACAGTATGCCGGTCTTAAATTTTTAATCTCCGTACTCACTGTGCTATGGATCATTGAAGATTCTGACTCCCGCGGGGAATGGGCGTGCCTATGGAGAGGGAGGATGATTGACGGCCGGCTCTGGCACGTCACGCTCCCCGAAGACAGCCGGAGTAGGTCTCGGCTCTTCACGGCGCCTGCGCACAGGCTATGCGCAGGCGCCGTGAAGAGCCAAGCCTATTTCGGCTATTTCCGGAGAAGCGTGACGTGCCAGGGCCGGCCGTCAATCACCTTCTCTCACCATAGGAACGCCCATTCCCCGGAATCTTCAATGATCCATAGCACAGTGAGTACGGGGATTAAAAATTTAAGACCGGCATACCGTAGCTCGTGCTACGATGCCGAATGTAATGGTAGTAAAAAAAAAAAAATATATTTTTTTTTAATAGGGTGAACCCCCGCTTTAAGCTAGCATTGTTGGTTCACATACCTTTTCCTTCGATTTCCCTTCTAAAAATTTTTGTTTTCTTTGTCCGAATTTCTCACTTCCTGTTTCTCCTTAGTAAGCCGTTCTGGCTGGGGGTTAGACAGCGTTCTCGCCCCCTCCCTTGGGACTACATCCCTGTGGGGAGACGCTGAACACAGCGTCTTCCCGCAGGAATGTAGTCCCACAGGAGGGGGTGAGCACGCTGACTAACCCCCAGCCAGAACGGCTCGGATGATGGGGGGTAAGCTTACTGAGGAGAATCAGGAAGTGAGAAATTCAGGCCAAGAAAAAAAAATTTTAGAAGGGAAATCGAAGGAAAAGGTAAGTGAACCAACAATGCACTGGCTTAAAGGAACCCATTTAGAAAATAAACAAACCTTTACAACCCCTTTAAGGCACACAGAAATGCTAGAGCAACCACTCTATTATGTGTACATTGTATATATTCATCTATTCCATTTGCACCAATTGGGTAACCGTGCCTGCTTAGACTATTGATAGCTTCATCTAATCTGATTGTAGCTTCTATGTTCTCTGTATTATATGTATTCAGCTAATATATTTTAGAAGCTCAGATGTTTTAGAATTATCACCAGTTTAAAAAAAAAAAAAATTGCGACTGTTTGTAGCAGATTCGAGTACATCACATATGCTCATAAAACAAGCTGAATCTTGAAGCGTACATTGAATTACATCTTGCATCTGGTGCTCTACTTTAATTAGATTTTCTTCGTCACTGCCAGCACGGTATTACAAAAGACTTGTGAGCGACGTTAGACAAAAGCTACGTGGGTAATCTGCTTCCTCCACATTCACTTTCTCAGTATGAAGACTTTCTTAAAGCTGAATTCCAGTTTTTTCTTTTTTTTTGCTTGCAAGGTTAACACCAGACTAGCTAAGACCAATGTACATATGATTGTATACTTGTGGGATTATTGTGGATGCTGGAAATCACTGTATAGGTACCTTACCGCTACCACAGTGCAGGGCTGTCTTAATGAGAGGGCACACCTGGGCACTGCCCAGGGGCCCCAGCTGCATGGGGGGGGCCCTGCACTTTCCCCAAAGCAGCTAGTCCTTGAGCCCATGCTGCCCCAAAATTGGGGGCCCCATGGTGGCACTGAGAGTTATAGATACACAGGGGAGGCAGTCTGCCTCCTACCTACTTGATGTCCGTTTGCCTGCACTGTCATCGTTGTAGGGTCCCCAGAGTATTTCTTTGCCCAGGGGCCCATGATGCTATTAAGACGACCCTGCCACAGTGTTTGCCGCTAGCTTTCTGGTCCTGTGCCAAGTGCTGCTTGGTGAACACAGGAGGTCACTTCCTCAGCATGGGCGCCATTCAGATGTTCACTCTGCCATTCTTTGCTTGCAGGTTTTATTGGCTTCCAGGGAAGAGGGGGTCGGGGGGGGAGGTAACAGAATACCCAAATAGTGGCAAAGTATGCTCCCACCTCCGCTTAAAAATAAATGACTTCTGCCTCTCTAATGGCCTGTACACACGATCCGAATATCGGACGAAAACGATCGTCCAAGGAAGAATCGTACGATTTTCGGATCGTGTGTACACTACTTGAGAGCCGATCACGACAGTTCATCCGATATTATTCGATTGGACAAGCACGAAAAATTTAATTTTAAAAATCTGGTCACCTTACTTTAAAAGTCATCTTTTGCCCCTAGGCCCCAGCGTAGGTCTAATGTCAATGGGACTTGACTCTAAAGCTATTCCCTGCTAAGGCATCAGGCCTAGGGAGGCAAAGCATCAAGCCCAAGGGCAATGATGGGATCCTTCACACTGACATGCTCTCTAGGCAAAGCCTAGGAGGAAAAGACCCTTCTAGAAGGATTCCTCAAACTTTTGTTTCCTTACCAACCCCACATCACTGGCAATAAACCGATTAGTGATTGAACAAGAGGAAATCTTCCATAACCAATAACTTTGTATCTTCTTGCTCTATCCACTGGAGATCGCTCCCTGTGGGTAGGCAGAAGTAAACCGTGCCCTAGGGCTAGGGCAAACCCAAAAAAATCAGAAACATAACCAGACCTCAGGGTGAAACAATGAAAGTAGTACCACTCAATGCCCCCCACACATGTATTGGCTGGATCCTTATGGGCATAGACTGGTGCAGGACAGAAAGGATCGGCTTGTCAGGCTCCAGAAGACTTCAACACAATGGTGGCCATCTGTACACAGACTCCCTGTTGCATAAATGTGAATGAGACCGGTAAAAGATGGCTTTGGCTCCTGTTCTCCACCTCTAGAGAACTCCTTTTGACGCATTTCGCCCTTTTAGGGACTAAATGGTAAAGGTCTCTGATTAAACCCCAAAAAGAGCAAAACGCATCTGAGGAATTACAGGTGCAGAACAGGAGCTGAAGCCATCTTTTTCCCATTTCATTCACATTTATGCAACAGGGAGCCACAGTCTGTAGGCACGGCCACTATTTTGTTGAAGTTGGAGCTCAGGCTGGCTACAGCCTACCTGCATACTAAATTTGGGTTAGAAACGCTTCAGTTTGCGGTACAGTCCCTATATTAGTACAATGTCTATATGGCTGAATATATATTTGTGTCTTCAGTGGGGCTTTAACTGGTTGCCGACCAGCCGCCGTCGTTTTACGGTGGCAGGTCGGCTCCCCTGCGCGAGAGCACGTAGCTATACATTGGCTCTTGCGCAGGCCACTCGTGCCCCCCGCTCTCCCCCGACTCCCGTGCCTGGCGGGCGCGATCGCCGGCGGGCACATGCGATCGCTCGTTACAGAGCGAGGACCGGGAGCTGTGTGTGTAAACACACAGCTCCCAGTCCTGTCAGGGGGGGGGGGAAATGCTGATCTTCTGTTCATACAAGGTATGAACAGAAGATCAGTAATTTCCCCATGTCAGTCCATCCCCCCACAGTTAGAACACACCCAGGGAACATACTTAACCCCTTCCCCACCCCCTAGTGTTAACCCCTTCCCTGCCAGTGGCATTTTATAGCAATCCAATGCATTTTTATAGCACTGATCGCTATTAAAATGCCAATGGTCCCAAAAATGTGTCAAAAGTGTCCAAAGTGTCCGCCATAATGTCGCAGTACCGAAAAAAAAACGCTGATTGCCGCCATTACTAGTAAAAAAAAAAAATTATAAAAATGGCATAAAAATACCCCCTATTTTGTAAACGCTATAACTTTTGTGCAAACCAATCAATACGCGCTTATTGCGATATTTTTTTTTTTTTTTACGAAAAATATGTAGAAGAGTACGTATCGGCCTAAACTGAGGAAATTTTTTTTTTTATATATTTTTGGGGGATATTTATTACAGCAAAAAGTAAAATATATAATTTTTTTTTTAAAAGTGTCGCTCTATTTTTGTTTATAGCGCAAAAAATAAAAACCGCAGAGGTGATCAAATACCACCAAAATAAAGCTCTATTTGTGAGGGAAAAAAGGACGCAAATTTTGTTTGGGAGCCACGTCGCACGACCGCGCAATTGTTGGTTAAAGCGAAGCAGTGCTGAATCGCAAAAAGTGCTCTGGTCCTTGACCAGCAATATGGTCCGGGGGTTAAGTGGTTAATGTGGTTCTGGGTCATGTAGCTGTTTCTCTGCATGTTTTTATTAGAGCGGTTTCTCTTTCTGAGTAGGAACGCATGGACACCCAGATAACCTGGGAACTTATTTTCTTACAATAAACTGGGTTTGTACAGTGTAATCTCTTTCCTTTTATGCTGGATCTTACACAGAACGACAAGCACATGGTAAAGGCAGATAACACAGCTGAATCGGCACACCATGACGGGAAAGCCTATGCACACACATCTCCATATTGGTAAATCTGCGGTGGAGTTTGGTATTGCATTGAAAACCGGGAACATTTTTTATTATGTCAAGTACCTAACATTTCCTCCTTGGTTTTAACATTTTTGTATCAATAAAAAGCTATTATTCCGGGGTCTTCTGTTTTTGTGGTTGCTTTGGTTTTTTCTTTTGAGAGAGAAAGAAATTGGCTGAGGCCTATTATCCAGCATTATCCAACAACAGTTACCTTTGCCTCGGGCAATACTAATTATTTGACAAGCAAGGTTATGTTGGAAATCCTTTTTTCCTTTTGTCTTTTTACACCACTTTACATGGGCCGTACTGGTTTTGTTCTATTTGTTTGCCTTTGGCATATCTTATAACTTACTATGTCATGCTCTTATCATATTACTGCTCTGCGAGCAGCTACATTGCTATATGATGTAACCTGTCCTGCCTCTGTTTATTACAATAAACTTTGAATGTTTAAAAAAAAAAAAAATCTATTATTGTATCAGGGCCGGCCTTTGGGGTGTGCGAGCTGTGCGGCCGCACAGGGCGCCATGGGCAACAGTGGCGCCGTGCGGCCATCACAGCTCGCACACCCTAAAGGCCGTCCCTGAGGCTGCCATCCTGTGCCCTCCATCCTCCGCTCTACGCCAGTGCCCGCACTCATCTCACCTGTCACACCCGGCCGCCGGGCACGCGCATTGGGTTCCCAGTGACGCGGCGCGCCCCCTAGTGGCTCTGCAAAACGAGGACAATTGACGGCGGCCAGTAGTAAAGTGGTTAATGTATTTAATATACATCATTGTTACCAGTCTATCCAGTTATTTATTATTGTAATTGTTTGCACATGCACTTAAATTAACTGTTATTAAAACAAATTATTTGTTACAAATATTTTTTTCCTCTTTGTGTATGTTTAGGTGACCAGGGGGCGAGGGGTGAAGATGGGGGGGGGGGGGGCACAGGATTAGCTTGCACAGGGCGCCTGAACACCTAAGGCCGGCCCTGTATTGTATATTTGATGCCATCTCTCCACGCCCATAATACTACTGCCCCTTCCCTCTCATTCTTAAGTTACTACTGTATCTAGGTTTTTCTGCGTGTATAGAAACCTCTCCTCCGTGCATGCCTGGAATCTTTGCTTGTTCTGTTCTGGGACAGCATTGCTTATCATTGAAATTAACTTGTCATGCAAGAAAGTATGGGGGCTTCCGTTGCTGGTCTCCTGTTAAAAATGCCTTTAGTATGTTGGGACAAAGAATAAATACACACACTTTAAGGGGTATCAGAATTCCCTATTGCTATAGCTGTTTTGGATCTGCTACCTGGACAAAACTGTCTGCCAAAGTTTCAGCATGAAAGCCAGGAAACTAGCATTTTCAGTTATGACAGCCTTTGTTATTCATCAGTGACAGGTGCCCTTTAAGACACCTGACATCCCCAAATGGTAACCTTGGCCTGCAATCATTGACACATTGGGGATGATTTATTGAATGCAAGAGACTTGTTCACTTGGCAAGAAAAGTTACACTTTGCAAGGGAATGAAGCTCTGCTGACTTCCATCATCCAATTATGTATGTACATTAAAAGTGCCCATCAGGGCAGTTTATCAGTGCAACCTACCAGTGCCCATCAGTGCAGCCCCATCAGTACAATCCCATCAGTGCAGCCTTATCCGTGCCAATCAGTGCAGCAAATAAGAACAGAAACTGAAGTGGTGTCACCCATGAAGTGCCCAAGAGGTGTAAGAATCGCACCTGTCCTGGGCTGGGGTTTCCTCCTGCCCTCCTCTCTCCCATCATCGACACAGAGACCGGGCTAGGAGCCGGGAGAAAGTTTTGATAGATAGGATGTAAGGATGCCACCGAGTTGGAATGCTCCACCGGTTGATTTAAGTGCAGCCGGTCTGGCCAGTCACCGGATGCTTTATGGGGGTGCCAGTCCCTGCCCCCCCCCCCCTGGCCAAGCATGCCCCATAACTGGCGCCAGTCCTTGCCCAGTCACCGCCAATAACAGTGCCGTTACAGCAAGCTACCAGCTGGGGACTGTTTTTATGAAGTCTCGGGAGAAGATGGGAACTTTTTTTATGTGGAGGGGGCAGAGTGCTGGAACAGCCTATTTGCCTTTAGTAAGTCAACACCAATAAGTCTGCATTGTGGCTCCACAACAGCTATTCTCAACTAGAGTTCCTAGGAGATCCGTGAGCTGTGGTTGACTGACTTCCCATTTGATGGTGCCTGCATAATTCCAGGTCCAATGGCACGTAGAAGAGCAGGCTCTCATCTTGGCTGTCTGAAAGATGGTATTCTGACCACCAATGTACTAGGGGCATTCTTAGCATGATCCCAGTTAATTTTATCAGGGTTCCACTGGAGTAAAAGAGCTACAATAATATCCTCAACGATCACATGACTGCTGTTATATCCCAGCCTCTAGCTGATTGGGGAGGCAATGATGAGAGTGCTGGGTATGCACGGAAGTGGGGCGTACAGTATAGTGAGAGTCAAGGTGGAGAGCACTTGGAGGGGCCAATGAGAGGCAAAATACGGGCCTGTTTGATGTTGTCAAAATGCTACGAAGAAACAGACTAATTTTGCAGATTGTGAAGCTGCACAAGGGCCCACTTGGGACTTTATACCAGATGTGGGTCAGGTGGGTGCTAAAGGTCTTACACTGTCAAGTAGACCATAACGATGCTCATCTTCTATTCTTCGCAATGTCCACTGTGCTTCTGGTTTTACAGGGTGGGCCATTTATATGGATACACCCTAATAAAATGGGAATGGTTGGTGATATTAACTTCCTGTTTGTGGCACATTAGTATATGTAAGGGGGGGAACTTTTCAAGATGGGGGGGGTGACCATGGCGGCCATTTTGAAGTCGGCCATTTTGAATCCAACTTTTGTTTTTGGTGTATCCATATAAATGGCCCACCCTTTAGTATCCAAGTGAGCTCTGGCAACAAGTACCTTCTTTACTTGCTACCAAGCAAAAGGTTGGAGACCACTGGACTACGGAAAAAATGTGCTTGTACTTGGCTTAAACAGGAGTCGCAAAATTGTTCTCCCAGAGTGACCGCTTGATTACCAAGTCATCACATGCAGAATTTTTCCAACCTGTTGCAACATACTCCATGATCTAGATTCTGACCCTTCCCTTGCCTATAAATGAAATAAAAACTCTGGGCCAGATTCACAGAAGAGATACGACGGCGTATCTCTGATACACTGTCGTATCTCTCAGAGTATCTATGCGACTGATTCATAGAATCAGTTACGCATAGATAGCCCTTAGATCCGACAGGTGTAATTGTCTTACACCGTCGGATCTTAGGATGCAATACTTCGGCGGCCGCCGCTGGGTGGAGTTTGCGTTGTATTCCAGCGTCGGGTATGCAAATGAGGATTTACGGCGATCCACGACGGTTTTCACGTTCGTTACTTCGTCGCTAGTAATTTTTTCCAGACGCAAAGTTAAGGCTGCTTTAACATGGCTTAACTTTAGTCGAGCCATGTTAAAGTATGGCCGTCTTTCCCGGGTCGAATTTGCGTAAGACGTCCGGGAATACGAACGTACGTTACACACGTCGCCCTTCAAAAAAATTACGTCACTTCGCGCAAAGCACGGCGGGAATTTCAAAACGGAGCATGCGCAGTACGTCCGGCGCGGGAGCGCGCCGAATTTAAATGGTACACGCCCCATTTAAATTAGGCGGGCTTGCGCCGGACGCCGCCGCTGTAAGTTTTCACGCAAGTGCTTGGTGAATCAGGCACTTGCGATGAAAACTTGCGGCGGTGTAACGTATATATGATACGTTACGCCGCCGCAATTATATGTGAATCTGGCCCTCTATTCACATCACATTGCAAATTTTTTTAATTTCTTACCGTTCCATTATCTTTGGAAGACGCTATTTACTTCCCTATTCGCTATGAGTATTTCCTAACATAAGTACTGTACACGGCCTGCTAGTGACTCAGAAAGGAAATCCCAATGACAATAGCATCTGAATAGGAAGTTAATGTCGCCTGTAGATTATTCCCCATGAGACTTTTCTTCACGTGTTTGTTTATCCTGACTAATTTATTGTAAAGTACAGTGGAGTTGCCCATTAAAACTAAACAGGTTTTATAGTCCTATTGTTAAAACTATTATTTAATGACATAAAGAACTATTTCCTTAACAGATGCAAGGGAAGATTCTCAAGGCCATATGAAGTGCAGTAATGCAGCTAATACTGCATTTAAAACTAGGCATAGACAAGACAGTTGTGTGATCAGGCTGTGTTCTATCTCATGTGTGGCGGGTACCAGCAGATATCGCCAGTATCCGATCAGGAGCATAAAATGCATACTTTACAACTTTCTGACATGAGTAAGAGAGACACCTCTTAGTATAAAGTATGTAGGCTACAGACACACCCTTGCCATGACTACGGTTGTGCCGTCCACAAACCAGAATACACAAAATATAATTGGGATTTTCACCACTACTGTACTTTTCCTTCATATTGCCCTATCTAGTTTTGAGTTTATATGAAAGGCTTTGGGGTCTATTTAAAAGAATTTGCTATTGCAAATAATCACTTTAATATGAGTAGTGTTTATTTCCTATCATCATATGCTCCATCCAGTGGCCATAATGTGATACTTTCCTGAAATCTCTCAATTAGGAAAATACTGAATTATGGCCATTAGATGGAGTTCCCGATTATAGGAAACAACCATATTACACATGCATTATGGTGATTATATGTGACAGCTTTGCAATTGCTTAAGACATTGTAGTATAACATTTTTGGTAGGAAAGGGGAGGTTGTCGATGACCACGTTGGGGCAGAGGATGGCTGAGCCGTATCTATGAACACACACAGCCTGTCCAGGGGCGGATTGTCCATTCGGGAACTCGGGCACTGCCCGAGGGTCCCATGCCACTAGGGGGCCCCATCAGGGTTGCCAGGCTCAGTGAAAACCAGGGACATTATGTAAAAATCTGTGTTTTTTTTTTTTTACATCTGTCCCTGATATGTCCGATACCGACATGCTTTTGATGTGAAAATCCTGAGATTTTAGCTGCCCCATCTCTGCACTGCCACCTGGCGTGGTGGCCACCTGTAAGCCCAGGGGCCCCATAATCTTCTATTGCCCGGTTGCCCCATAAGTTGTCAGTTCGCCCCTGAGCCTGTCTTAGATCCATGCCTGCACGGGTTCCCCCCTTAGCACACGGCTGGCTCAGGGGGAACTCCTTAGAAGAAGTAGTGGAGAGTGGATAAAAAAAAAATATCCTTTCCAATCACTTTAAGGAAAGAATAACCAAGATTTAGTTTCCGGAAGAGGGACAGTCAATTCAAATAAGTGACAGCTGGGGGGCTATGCTACAAAAATGCTCTCAAGCTTTTATTGTGGTCTGTCCCTGTTGGGGAAATTTTATTTCACTTCCCATCCAGACTGGGAATGATGGGGAAGTCTCTTGAGGCCTTGTACACACAGCCGAACATGTCCGATGAAAACGGTCCACGGTTCATCGGACATGTCTGCTGGGAGGTTTTGGTCTGATGCGTGTACACACCATCAGACCAAAATCCCCACGGACAGAGAACGTGGTGAGGTAGATGACACCGACGTTCTCTGACACGGAAGGTCAATGCTTCCACGCATGCGTCGATCCAATTTGACGCATGCGCGGGATTTCGGGCCGCTGGTTATACGTCATAACCAGCGGACATGTCCGATGAGTCATACTAACCATCGGATAAGGGTTCCAGCGGACAAGTTTCTTAGCATGCTAAGATACTTTTGTCCGCTGGAAACCTGTCCGCTAGGCCAGGAATCCGGTCCGCTAGACCGTACACACGGTCGGACATGTCCGCGGAAACTGGTCCGCGGACCAGTTTCAGCAGACATGTTCGGTCGTGTGTACGAGGCCTAACAGAAACACAAATCAAAACAAAATACAATTTTAGTAAAGAGGGCAGAATGTCATTTATACTCCTGTCTGTGTTTTCCTGTTCAGGTGACAACTGCACTCTCATTTCATGTACAGGTGTCACAGGGACAGGAAGTGGGGCGGGATCTCCCTAATGGGTTACAGACAGAGGTAAAAACGTGACAGTGGTTCTCAAGGATCTCTAATTTAATTGGTGGATGGGTTGATCTACACAGTTGATGGCTTCTGTGATATCCTACAATTTCCTGTGTTATTTGACTTTATTACCTCTTTAAATTGATCTCAGGGGGCACTATATTTAAAGACATCAACGATGTCTTACATTGCATTACAGTTGGCACCTGTTTGACAAGTAACGCATACGGGCAAGTGATATCTGGGCTTCAGGTCTTGGATGTTGTGGCCACTCTGTTTTAAATTGCTTACTTTATATTTTGGAGAATGCCAAAAGAGGAACTTGGAACACTGAAGGTGAGCAAGAACACCAAAAACTTCCAGGAGGACAGGAACAGGAACTGTGTCAGGAAAATTAAAATTTTGTAAAAATGTCACAATGTCTAAAATGTTGGGGTCTGACTCAGCCAACTTGGTCCTATTTCCTATAATACATCACTTTTGGGTGGACTGTTTCTTTAATAATTGGCAAATATAAGGTTCTCATATACATATTAGTGGCATCCAAACTAGCTGCTAACAATCTCAGTGGGAAACCATTGTATTGTATGTCTATGAGCTACCTTGACATGTGAACAGGACCATCCATGATGGGTTTTTCCAGACTGATGCTATGGTTTCCTAGATTTTGCGGCTGCCATCTTATGTCAATGGGTACCCTTAGTCCATATTCCCGGGGAACAATCGTATGTCCATTAGCTAAGTTGACAAAGCCCTGGATTGACCTATCTGGGAGATATTGACCATCCATGATGAGTTTTCCCAAACTAATGCTATTGTTCCCAGGATATTGTTACTGTCATCTTATGTCTATGGGAACAGTGAGGCCCCGTACACACGACCGAGTTTCTCGGCAGAATTCAGCCAGAAACTCGATCGGAGCCGTATTCTGCCGATAAACCCGGTCATGTGAACCCTTTTGGCTGAGGTAACCGACGAGGATCTCGTCGGGTCAAATAGAGAACATGTTCTCTATTTCCTCGTTAGTCAATGAGGAAACTTGGCTCGCCGAGATCCTCGGCGGCTTCACAAGGAACTCGACGAGCAAAACTATGTGTTTTGCTCGTCGAGTTTCTCGGAGGTGTGTACGGGGCCTGACACTCATGTGGAACAATCCTATGTGTACGAGCTATCTTGACATATCCCCAGGCTGACCTATCTGGAGGATCGATCATCTAAAGCCTCATACACCCGAACGGACTTCCATCCGACTTTTCTGTGGATTTTTGTTTGAAGGGGATTGGCCGTGAACTTGTTCTGCATACACACGGCAGGACTTTTTCAGCCAACTTTCACCAAATCACGTGTTTTTTCAAGCGGATCTCCACCCTAAAGTGAAGTCGCGCTGATCGGCACCCTCCCCCCCTCCGGTGTCACATTTGACACCTTTCAGGGGGGAGGGGGGTGCAGATACCTGTCTAAAGACAGGTATTTGCACCCACTTCCGGCCACACGTCACGGGCAAAAGACGGGTTTTTTCTGACATCCCGTCCGTCCCCCGTTGTGTGCTAGGAACACTCGGCTCCCAGCACACAGCCGGAGCGCTTCACTTCCTGGTTCCCTCACCGTGGATGGAGGGGGGAGCAGCAGGGTGACGAGCGATCGCTCGTCCTCTGCTGCGGACGCCGCTGGACTCCAGGACAGGTAAGTGTCCTACTATTAAAAGTCAGCAGCTGCAGTATTTGTAGCTGCTGGCTTTTAATATTTTTTTTTGAGCGGACATCCGCTTTAAGCCCTTTACCGCCACCCTTTGGGCAACTTCTGCTATTGTTGTCTGATCTTTAGTATTGGTTTTGAGCATGCGTGTTTGTACTTTGGATTTTAGTCCGATGAACTTGTGTACACACGATTGGATTAGCCGACGTAGGACATTTGTTGCCGGAAAGTTTGTCTGTTTTCACAGCGAACATTTGTTCGATGAAAAAGCGAAAAACATTTGTCCGATGGAGCGTACACAAAGACGGATTGTCCGCTAAAACAGGTCCATCGGATATTTGTTGTCAATTAGTCAGATTGTGTGTATGGGCCTTTTAGATTAGTTTTTCTAGACTGTTGCTCCTGTTCCCTGGATTGTGTGACTACCATCTTCGGTACATGGGTACATTTAGTCTACATTCATTTTTATTCGCATGTTTGCGTTTAAGATTTTGGGCTAGATTCATAGAGAGTTACGCCGGCGTATCAGTAGATGCGCCGTCGTAACTCTGAATCTACGCCGTCGTAAATTTAAGTGTATTCTGGAAACCAGATACGCTTAAATTAGGCTAAGATATGAGCGGCGTAAGTCTCCTACGCCGTCGTATTTAAGGGTGCATGTTTACGCTGGCCGCTAGGTGGCGCTTCCGTCGATTTCAGCGTAGAATATGCAAATGAGCTGGATACGCCGATTCAGAAACGTACGTGCGCCCGGCGAATTTTTTTTACGCGGTTTGTGTAAGGCTTTTTCCATGGTAACGTTACTCCTGCTTCTATGAGGCGTACGCAATGTTAAGTATGGACGCCGTTCCCGCGTCGAATTTTGAAAATTTTACATCGTTTGCGTGAGGCCCCGTACAGATGACCGAACATGTCTGCTGAAACTGGTCCGCAGACCAGTTTCAGCAGACATGTTCGGTCGTGTGTAGGCCCGAGCGGGCAGGATTCCAGCAAACATTTGCCCGCCGGGCCTTTTCCCAGCGGGCAAATATTTCTGGACTTGTTTTAAAACAGTCCGCTGGAATCCTGCCCGCTCGGACATGTTCGGTCGTCTGTACAGACCTACCGTACATGTCCGAGCGCTCGCCATCCCTCGCATGCGTCGAATGACTTCGACGCATGCGTGGAAGCATTTAACTGGCAGGGCCGCCCACGTCGCCGCATCATCGTCGCGGCGACGGCGCCGACACGCCACGCGTATTGTTTACGCACGGATTTCTGTATGATGGTGAGTACAGCCACCATACAGAAATCCCCGGGCATACATGTACGGTGAAAACGGTTCGGCGGACCGGTTTCATCGTACATGTATGCTCGTCTGTACGCGGCATAAGTCGTTCGCGAATAGGGCTGTACGTAAGTTACGTTCACGTCTAAAGCATTGACGATTTGCGGCGTAATTTCGAGCATGCGCACTGGGATTCTTTCACGAACGGCGCATGCACCGTTCGTAAAAAGCGTCAAATACGTGGGGTCACACTAAATTTATATAAAACACGCCCACATCATCCACATTTGAATTAGGCGGGCATACGCCGGACCTCATACGCTACGCCGCCGTAACTTAGGGTGCAAGTTCTTTATGAATACGGAACTTGCGCCCTAAGTTACGGCGGTGTAACGTATCTGAGATATGTTACGCCAGCAGAAAAATACGCCGGGCTATCCGAATCTAGCCCTTTATATGTAACTTGTAGGAATAGCTTGATATTTGTTTGATAAACAAGACATTTATAGCTCTGGAACCGAGTCCGAGTCCTGAATGAGCTTCCTTTAAACAAACTCGGGATTTGCTTTTCTATCCATGTACTTTATTCTGCCAAGTGGAAAAATGACTCATCTCGGTAGAAGAAGAAAAGTTGTCTAACACCCAAATGTAACTTTGTGAAATGTTTTCCTAATTTCAATGTCCAGTTTCTCAGCCTGCTTATTTCTGTAAAACCTCAAAGAACCGAAGACCAGTTAGATTCTCACATACTCCTCGTAATTTGTTTCATCTGTATCCGAAGCAGATAAAGGAATCTCACGAGTAGCTAATAATTTCCAGGAGAAAAAACCTCTGTTTTATGTTTTAGTCAAATTTAAGTAAGGTTAGACTGAACAGGGGTTTTGATTAATTTTGTCGGGACAAATACAATACATGTGTAGCACTCTCCTAGAATAGGTTGCTAGAGAGGCTCAGGTAAATGTAGTCCTTTTTTGGCTCTTCAGTAAACATTGGAGCAGTGTATGATTATTTTTGGCTGTATTTTGCTGGCTGTAGGCCCAACTACTTCTCCCTGCCTTCTAATGTATTCTAGAATGTAGAGGGCTGGAACAGGCAGACCCTCCGACTGAATATTTATGCAGCCTCAGCTGATGATCTGAGGGAGATGCCCAGTAGGTGGCTGAGAAGGGCATAAATAGTTTGAGGTCAGGAGCAGCAGGATTCTTGTCCAGGAGGAGAAATCCCCTGTCTGAAGGGCTTCTGCTCTTCTGGGTAGAACAGCTGCAGCTTGCAGGAGTTCATCAAGGTCCCTGCTCAGTGGGAGATGGAAGGCTTATTGTCAGGAGTTCATTGAGGTTCCAGCTCAGTGAGAGCTGGGGGGGGGGGGGATATCATCTGAAATCAACAAGGTCCCAGCTTAGTGGGAGCTGGGGGTCCTATTGTTAAGATGTCATTGAGGTCTCATCTCAGTTGGAGCTGGAGAGAATATTGTCAGAAGTTCATTGAGGTCCCATCTCATGGAGAGCTGGAGGGAGGGCCTATCATCTGGAATCGCCAAGGTCCCAGCTCAGTGGGATTTGGGGGGTCTATTGTCAGGGGTTCATTGAGGTCCCATCTCAGTGAGAGCTGGGGGGCCTATTGTCTGGAATCAACAAGGTCCCAGCTCAGTGGGATTTGGGGGGTCTATTTTCTTAAAACAGTTGGGGACAAGTCAAGGGGGTTCACTGGCTTGGAGATTCACAGGAGAAGTATTTGGCTGATATTGGACAAGAGGGATCCAAGTATCCGGGGACACCGTGAGTAGAGGCCTGGATGTAGGATCCCAGCGACTGCCTGCTGTTTTATATTTTTGAGCAACTGCCTTGCTGTTGCTGTAGTGGGACTTGTCCTGCTGAGAGTCCCAGGATTGCTTGTGCTTCTAGTCTCTGCCAAGAGGGAGATTTCCCTAAACAGAGTGGACAGAATGGAGATTGTCCTCTATTTACTTTGTACACTAAATTTTGAGAATCCCAAAGCCCCCCCTGCACCCCAAGAAGAGAACCTGGGGCAAATCAGTAGGACCTTTATGGCTTCAGGACTCATCCAGGCCATGTCTGTTGAGCTGCATTTTTCTTCACACCACCCCAAATCTATGATGGGAGCCAGACACGTAGAAGACCATTGTTTTCATCATGGGCAAATCCACTTTGCACTACAAGGGCATTTGAAAGTGTAGTTGCTGTAGATCTGAGGGGGACATGCAGGGAAAATAAAAAATAGTATTTTTGCTTGCACATGATTGGATGATAAAAATCAGCAGAGCTTCCCCTTATTTCAGATCTTCGCCTCAGATCTAAAGCGACTGCCCTTACACGTGCACTTGTAGTGCAAAGTGGATTTGCCTTTAGAAAATCAACCCCTATGTGTCCATCTAACTTATGGTGGTGTGTAGAAAAATGAGGCTCATTGAAGATGTGAACGTGCCCCTAAAGGGAACAAAAATGTGCTATTATTCCAAAAAACATTTTCACTTCGTATTTACTGCGTGCTCAGTCATTGCTGACAATCAAGTGAGTCAGGAATCTTCAGAATGTTTGCGCAAGCTCTCAGATAATAAGAACTTCCTAACATTTAGCTGCTTTGCCATTGCTCATATCACTGGTGAGACACGCTTCACTTCCACTAATCCAACTGCAAATATGCATACGTTAGGAAACACTCATTCCTCAAAGACCAAAGGTGTTTCACAATACACCAGTCTGCTTCTGTATTTATGTACACTTTCACGTAGCCCGGGGAAATGTAAAGGGTTCTCCAGAAAATATGATCTTGGATTCTTCAAGGACCCTGTCTGAGATCACTAGATGGGCTTTATGATAAATGGTTCCCACTCCTTCTTTTGTATTTTATATTGTGTGGATTGCAGCTGAAATAGTTGGGGGGGACTTTGATGTAAGGGGGATTATGTAAAGGAGAGTTTGATTGGACTCTGACCTAAGGGGGGGGGGGGCTATGATGTAAGGGGGTTTCTAATATAAAGGAGACTTAAATATGGACCCTGTGTATGAGGGACTATAATGTAAGAGGGTTTTTAATGTAAAGAGGACTCAGATGAGAACACTGATGTGAGATTGGACTCTGATGTAATGAGGTTTCTGATATAAAGGGGACTCTGAAAGATTTCCAATGTAAGGCCTCGTACAGACGAGAGGATATCCGCTGGAAACGGTCCGCCGGATAAATCCTCTGGCGGATTTGGATCTGATGGCTGTACACACTATTAGATCGAAATCCGCACGGAATACATCCGCAGTGACGTGTCGCGCCGTCGCTGGAAGGTAAGTACTTCCACGCATGCGTCGAATCATTACGACGCATGTGAGGGATGGGAGCGGACGGATTGATCCGGTGAGTCTGTACAGACGACCGGATCAATCCGCTGGACACGATTCAAGCGGATAGATTTCTTAGCATGCTAAGAAATTTCTATCCGCTTGAAATGGATCGGCTGGACGAATCTCCGCGGATAAATATCCACTAGGCCGTACAGACGACCGGATTTGTCCGCTGGAACTGATCCGCGGATCAATCCCAGCGGATAGATCCGGTCGTCTGTACGAGGCCTAAAGGGTACTCTAAAGTAAGGGGGTTTCTTATGTATGGAGGACTCAGATGTGGACCCTGATGTAAGAGAGGGGGGGGGGGGGGGGGCTATGATGTAAGGGGGATTCTAATGTGGGGGGAACTCTGATGGGGACCCTGATATAAGGGAAGACGCGTATGTGGAATCTGATATAAGGGAGGACCCTAATGAAAAATGGTGCTTTGATGTAAGGGGTATTCAAATGTAAGGGACTCAGATGAGGACTCTGATGTAAGGGGGGACTAAAATATAAGGGTGTTTCAGATGTAAAAGGGAATATGATGTAGACTCTGATGTAAAGGGGAACTCTGATGTAAGGCTGACCATACACTGTTTGGAACTCTGCTGGTTCAGCAGGCACTGGCCGAGATTCAAACCATTAATGGGTTGGCTGAATCAGGGCCGGGACAAGGGGTGGACAGGTGGGGAGGCTGCCCTGGGCACTGTGGTATTATGTGAGGTTGGGGGCACCATGAGAATATTGAGGGGAGTGTAGATCTGAGGGGAAGCGCTGCTGATTTTATCATCCAATCATGTGCCAGATTTTATCATCCAATCATATGCATGTCCCTCTCAAATCTACAGCGACTGCACTTCTGAGTGCACTTGTAGTGCAAAGTGGATTTGCCTTTAGTAAATAAACCCATGTGTTCATTCAGAAAGTAAAGAGGCCTGTAAATTACATAATTTACCTGCCCCTTCCCCTTCCCCCCACTCATCCTCAAACATCCCCGCAGCAACAGCTGGCGGGAGAGGAAAGGAGTGAAGCGCTCTGGGGGGGAAGGGGGGCAAGGGCAGTAAGGGGAATCGGTGCTGCACAGGGTGATAAGGGTGTGCCTGGGCACACCTGGCACACCCTGTGAGCACGCCTATGGGGGGGACCCTGATGTTAGAGGGTACTTTGATTTAATGTAAAAGGTACTGATGTGGGAGGGGGGGGGTATGATGTAAGGGGGGTTCAGATGTTAAGGGGACTTTGACGGGGACTGTGATGTAAGCAGGGCCGGCCTTAGGTGTTCAGGCGCCCTGTGCGAGCTAATCCTGTGGCGCCCCCCATCTTGACCCCCTGGTCACCTAAACTGACTTACCTTTCGGTGGACGGTGCAGCTTTGCATTTAAAATGGCACCGCCCGGCGCTTAGACGCCACTGCGCATGCGCCGTCTGCCCGAGAATAGCCAAGCGTTTTCTGGCTTTCCCGTGCAGCGGCGGCGCATGCGCAGTGTGCCTGTCGGGGCCGGCAGCAGCCATTTTTTTCAGGTGCCGCAACCGATGCATTGCACTTCACCCAGTCCCAGGGCAGGGGGACCTGGCAGCGCGCAGGGACACCTAGCAGCGCCTGCTGCTGTGACTCATAGGAGTCAGACTCCTGTGATGATCATGTGAGTAACTGACTGCGACTCACATTCTGCAAGCTGTGATGGCCGCATGGCGCCCCTGTTGCCCATGGCGCCCTGTGCGGCCGCACAGCTCGCACACCCCAAAGGCCGGCCCTGGATGTAAGGGAGAACTCGGATGGGCTAATGCTGAATCGCGTTTGCCTTAATTAAATTTGTTCTTAATCGGATCATGTTGCAAAAAAAAAAGAAAAAAGAACTCCAATTAAACGTATCCAATCATTTGTTAAGTTATAAAACCATTTTTTTATTTTATTTTATAAATGTTAATGAAATCTAGGATGTGGACCTTGTACTGAAAGTTAGGAGACCCCCTGATTTCATGAAAAAGAGATCTAGTATGTCTCTTCTACTCTCAAAGCGGACCTGTTCACACATTTTTATTTTGTGAGTAAAGTTCCACATATTCAAAAATAAAAATAATAATAAAAAAAAAATTGAAATCCTGGAGGTTTCTGCGTAGAATAATTTCTTCAAAAATCTCTTAAAATCCGAGAGTCGCCAACCATGGCCCATGGACCCGCTTCCGTCCAATGTATAAAAACAATTAAAAAAGTCATTAAAATCCCAAACATTTCCCAGCGTACCGTCCCGGATTTAAACTGAACATGCAAAGCTGATTCTGCCGTAGACTGAAGTGAATGGGAGGCACTTGGCAAGGCAGAGAGGATAAAATTCTACTTCTGAATTGCTCATTGAGAATGACTTACCCCCACGTTCCCCCCGTCCTCCTCCTCCATGTTGGCAGGACTTCTCAGCTGGGTACAGGACTGCCCGCCATGGTCCTCAGAAGGGTTCTAGAATGGGCCAGCACTGCTCTGTGTTCTTCTAGATGCTTTGTGTTCAACAAGTGACAGAGATCCAGCCTGCAATACACAGAGCCTGAGGAACGGCTTGCACTGTGGGTGTGAGGAGTGAATCACTCAGTGCTTATGTCAGCAGTCTGGATTGTTCCGCCTCATCCCTCCCAGCTCCCCCTTTTCCTGACAGGATTAGGATGGAGGGACAAGACTTCCAAAATTCCTCAGCTACTTCGTATCCCAGAGCCAACTTCTCCACTCCTTTACCCTATAAAACATTTTATATTCCAGGAGAAGTTTGCTGTCTGGTGTGTTGTGTATCCTCATCATATTCAATGACTTCCCTGCATTCCTTTCTATTGGTAAAAATAACAGACGCTATCTGCATAGAGTTTGCATGTTCTCCTTGTGCTTGCGTGGGTTTCCTCCTATAGTTCTCCCGCTTCTTCCTACACGGTAAAATAACTTACTGGTGGGTTAAAGCCACATTAAAGTGATTGTAAAGGCTCATAATTTTTTTTTACAATTGCCGTATTTATCGGCGTATACCGTGCAAGTTTTTGCCCTGAAATTCAGGGCAAAATCGTGGGTGCGCGATATACGCCGATACCCACTTCCCACGCCGAGTTTGAATTACTGCGCCGACATATACAGAGCGCAGTACACTCGTGTATAGTCGGGCAGGCTCGGCTTCTCTCGCAGTCACGTCCTGCACGCACAGGACGTGACCGCGAGAGGAGCCTAGCCTGCCCGACTATACACGAGTGTACTGCGCTCAGTTCAAACTCTGCGTGGGAAGCGGGGAGGACACCGCAGAAGGACGCCGGACCCGACGAGGAGGACACCACCGAAGACGGCCGCCGATGAATGCCGCGCAAGACACCAAGACTGTAAGCACTAAAATCTTTTTTTTTTTTACAGGAATGCGGGTCCACTTTAGGGGTGCGCGCTATACGCTATTCCCCTTAATATTCATACCAGACCTGAAGGGCCTGGTAATTGAATTTGGGGGGACCCCACGCTTTTTTTTTTTTTATAAATGAATTCTCTCTGAATTGCCGACAATTCATTATAGCATGCAATACCCCGATAAATACCGTACCTCCTCTGTGCAGTTGGTTTTGCACAGAGCAGCCAGGATCCTCCTCTTCTCGGGTCCCGCTTAGGTGCTCCTGGCCCCTCCCTCCTATCGAGTGCCCCCCACAATCAGCAGCTTCCTATAGGGGCACCCGAGCCGAATCACAGCTCCTGTTTCCATTCAGACATGGAGCCAAGAAGCGGCTCCGCCGCCTCTCTCCCCTGATTGGCTGGGTGATTTTGAACACATGTCTCTGCCTTCCCACAGCAAATGCATCCCCCACACAGTTAAAATGGAAGAGTAAACCCTGATGGGTTTTACTTCCTCTTTTTTTCCCCACAAAGGTAAAGCATAATGGGCTACTGTGCATGGCATTGTAGCCCATTATGTGTCACTTACCTGAAACCCAAGCCTGCGATGTCCTAGATTTTCCTTGCTGGCTGGAAGCGTCCATTCTTCACCTCTCTTCCTTCCGGGGCCGCAAACTCCGTCTCTGTAACTGGCCAGAGTCGCGAGACGTCACTCCTGCGCATGTGCACGGGAGCTGCCAGTCACGGCATGACTTCAGCTTGAAACGGCACAGCGTGGCCCTTTCCAGAGTGTGCATGCTCCGAATACACCGGCTCATGCGTGGAAGACATCGCCATACGGTACAAGGAAATTGTAAATATCTCCTAAACCGTGTAGGCTTACCTGTAGGTGAAAGTGGTCTGTTATGCCGCGTACACACGACCGTTTTTCATGTCATGCAAAAAAACTATGTTTTTCTCAACGTGATTTGTCGTGATTCCTCTCAAGCCTGCCTTGCATACACACGTTCGTGAAGAAAAATGCGGTGACGTACAACAACACGTACGACAGCACTATAAAGGGGAAGTTCCATTCGAATGGCACCACCCTTTGGGACACTTTTCTAATTTCCCCATATCATAACTTGCCTCTGAGCATGCACGTTTTTTCCCCCTCGTTAAAGCGTACACACGACTGTTTTTCACGACGTGAAAAATTACGAGAAAAAATAGAGCAGGTTCTAAAAAAAATTGCGCATTTTTCTGTAGCTGCAGGCATCATTCAGATATCACCGCACAAAGCCGAGGATGTCCCAGGGACGTCCTCGGTCATCAAGAGGTTAAGGGGAACCCCGCCGTCAATTTAAAAAATAGGTCTGGTGTGGATTTTAAGGGGAACTCCACCCCAAATTTAAAAAAAAAATGGTGTGGAGTTCCCCCAAAAATCCACACCAGACCCCTTATCTGAGCACGTAACCTGGCCAGCCGCAGAAAAGAGGGGGGGACAGAGAGCGCCCCCCCTTCCTGAACCGTACCAGGCCATATGCCCTCAACATGGGGAGGATGTCCCCATGTTGATGGGGACAAGGGCCTCATCCCCACAACCCTGGCCGGTGGTTGTGTGGGTCTGTGGGCAGGGGGCTTATCAGAATCTGGAAGATCCTGCCCCCCCCCCCTATATGAATTGGTAATGGAGAACTGTCTCTGCACAAAGTGTCATTTCTGAAAGAAAAAAAGTCATTTAAACCGGATTCGCGGCTATAATGAATTGTTGGCAATTCAGAGAGAATTCATTTATATAAAAAAAAAAAAGCGTGGGGTCCCCCCAAATTCAATTACCTGGCCATTCAGGTCTGGTATGAATACGAAGGGGAACCCCGCCGTCAATTTAAAAAAAAAATGATGTGGGGTTCCCCCCAAATATCCATTACAGACCCTTCAGGTCTGGTGTGGGTTTTAAGGGGAACTCCACCCCAAATAAAAAAAAATGGCGTGGAGTTCCCCCAAAAATCCACACCAGACCCCTTATCTGAGCATGTTAACCTGGCCGGCCACAGAAAAGAGGGGGGGACAGAGAGCGGCCCCCCCTCTCCTGAACCATACCAGGCCACATGCCCTCAACATGGGGAGGATGTCCCCATGTTGATGGGGACAAGGGCCTCATCCCCACAGCCCTGGCCGGTGGTTGTGGGGGTCTGCGGGCGGGGGGCTTATCTGAATCTGGAAGACCCCCAGATCCTGCCCCCCCTATGTGAATTGGTAATGGGGTACATTGTACCCCTACCATTTCACAAAGGAAGTGTAAATAGTTGTAAAAAAACACACACAGGGCCAGATTCACAGAAGAGATACGATGGAGTATCTCAGATACACCATCGTATCTCGGATTTTTACTGGTCCTATCTATGCACCTGATTCATAGAATCAGATACGCATAGATAGGGCTGAGATCCGACAGTGTCACACTGTGTTACACTGTCAGATCTGTTTTTTGATTTAAAAATGGCGCCGGGGGCGTTCCCGCTGATTTACACTGAATAATATGTAAATCAGCGAGATACGCGAAATTCACGAACGTACGCGGACCCGACGCTGTGTTCTTACGTCGTTTCCGTAGCGCGGTACCCGTCGTATACTTACCCCTGCTAAAAGCAGGGGTAAGTATTGTTAAGTATGGCCGTCGTTCCCGCGTCGATTTTGAAATTTCCTACGTCGTTTGCGTACGCCGATTCACGAACACGCGCGTCGCAAGTCCCGCTCACGTCGCAACCACTGACGTCCTATTGACGTCAGTGGGAGCAATGCACGCCGGGAAATTCCCCGGACGACGCATGCGTATTTAAATCGGCGCGGGAGCGCGCCTGATTTAAATATGACACTCCCCTAGCCGCGGAATTTGAATTCCGCTGGGGGAGTTAGGATCCGCCGTCGCAAGTTTGGAGGTAAGTGTGTTGTGAATTTGACACTTTCCTCACAAACCTGCGAGGGCGGATCTTAAAACACATAGGTTACACGGATCTAAAGATCCGCTAACCTTTGTGAATCTGGCCCACACAGTGTATCTCTGAGTTCCGTCCGTCGGATCTATGCGCCTGATTCATAGAATCAGGTTCCGCATATATCCCTAAGTGACTTACACCGTCGGACCTTAGGCTGCAATTCCAGACCGGCCGCCAGGTGGCGTTTCGTTTTTTTTTCACGTGGCGAATATGCAAATGAGGATTTCCGCCGATTCAGAAACGAACGCCCGCCCGTCAATTTTTTTTTACGTTGCTTTCGTTCGGCTTTTTCCGGCGTATAGTTACCCCTGCTATGTGAGGGGTATCCTATGTTAAGTATGGCCGTCGTTCCCGCGCCGAGTTTTGAATTTTTACGTTGTTTGGGTAAGTCGATTCAGAAAAGCGCTGGCCGCAAGTTACGCTCACGCCGAAACCAATGACGTCCTACCGACGTCATTTGGAGCAATGGCCGCTGGGAAAAATCGCGGACGGCGCATGCGCTGTTCGATAGGCGCGGGGACGCGCCTGATTTAAATTGTAGACACCCCCCTAGCCGCGGAATTTGAATTCCGCCGGGAGATTTACGATACGCCGCCGCAAGTTTTGAGGTAAGTGCTTTCTGAATACAGCACTAGCCTCAAAAACTGGCGGATTGTAAATCAGATAGATTACGCGGATCTAAAGATCCGCTAATCTATCTGAATCTACCCCTCTGTATTTTTACAGGTGGGTATCTATTTTATTTATTTTTTCTATTTTTATGACTTGGCACTTTACCAAACGCTGGTGGAATTTACAAAGTTGAGGAACCGGACCTTATTTCAGGGCTATTTTTTATCCCAGTTTGCAACTCCTAAACAGATAACATATTTGATGATATGAAAATATCAGGTTGGGCGTGAGAACGCCCTGATAATTGAAGCAGCATGCTTTACCTGCTATTTGGAAGAGGTCCAAATCTTGATGCTATTCTAACTATTTACAGATCTGCCAGTAGAACCTGTACAGAAATGATCTGCTTGTTCCTATTTTCATCATCACAAAATGTGCCATGGCTGGAGGACTACAGAAGGCTCAGTGGAAGAGGTTTCACATACATACATAAAAGTCACAAGCTCATATCTGGCTTTCCATTGGAAGTGATCCAGCAGCAATACAACCGCCCGATCGCTTCCAATGACCCCTGAAATTGTCCCCACCCCTTGCTCCCACCTGCCTTGTTTTATGGGCCCCACTGCTCTATCTGCTGGCCTGGACCCATAATGGTGGGTATCACTTGTAAGCAGTTTGTCGATTTACTACCAGCTCCCACCAAGCTTGCCAGTGACATTACCCATCTTCTTCATGCTTGGGAATGAGATGGGAAGCACGCACATCTGTTATATGGAAAAACTACCATTTTAGGTTACTCACGTTCTCCTGGCATGAGGCCCACCTAGAAATAAAGGAATGTCCACACGTTCGGGTTTTTAATCATTTTTACTACAGGTCAACCGATATTGTTTTTTCTCTGGTCGATGCCGATATTTAGAAATTGCTGGCGGCCGATGGCCGATATATGATGCTGATTTTTTTGGGGCGATATGTTAGGCCGATTGAAAAAAAAAAAAATTCCCCTTCATCTCATAAAATCTAACAGTTGGACCCCTTTCACATTGTGGTCTTTTTTCAGGTGCTTTTGGGCTAAAAATAGCACCTGTAAAGTGCCTGCAAAACAGCTCCCCTGCAGTCTCAGTGTGAACGCCCAAGGGCTTTCACACTGAGTCGGTGCGCTGGCAGGACGTTAAAGTCCTGCAAGCAGCATCTTTGTAGTGGTGTATACCGCGCTCCTCCACCACTCCTGCCCATTGAAGAGAATGGGCACTGCTGCCGAAGCACCTGCAAAGTGCTTCTGCAGTGGTGCTGCACGGGCGCATTTAACCTCTTCAACAACCGCTAGCTGGGTTATAAGTGCCCCGCTAGCAGCCGAATAGCGCCTGCCCGCTCCAGTGTGAAAGCAGTGCCGAAAAAAAAAATATTAAAAGTCAGCAGCTCCCAATGATTTTCATCCATATTGCAGGGACCAGACATTACATTAAAGCCGCAAGCAGTTTTATATTACTTTTTTCTTATAGTAATCTCATTTTGTGCAGGGACAGTTCTAAACATGTGCCACTTCACAGGCATACTATAGACACCCAGCAGGTACGAAATCCAAAGGAATTTTTCATTTATTTTTTATTTAAGCATCATTAAAATCACTGCTCCTGAAAAAACGACCGTTTTTAAAACTTTTTTTCCATTGGTACATGTTCCCTGGGGCAAGATCCGTGTTCTCAAAGACGTTTTACGACAATAACTTGCATATTAGGCTTTAAAATGAGCACTTTTGAATTTGAACGTTTGAGTCCCATAAACGTCAATGGGGTTCTAAATATTCACGTGAACGGTCGGTCCGTTCGAAGGTTCTGGTGCGAACCGAACGGGGGGGGGGGGGTGTTCGGCTCATCCCTATTCTTGACCCAATTTAAGGCCTGTTCACACCAGTGAGGGTGCATTATGCTGCAACTATTGTGTGCCCTCTGGTGTGTGTTGTGCACCCATGCCGCTATTGTAATAATGCATTGCAGTGTTTACATTTTTCTTTTTAACTTTATTGCAAGTTAACAAACACACTTCATTCTATATGTCCTTACATTGAGCTTGGTGTGACTGAGCCCTTAGCGACCACTATAAAAATGTACTTATAGCCAAAACTTTTTTTTTATGGATACAATGTGGAAGGGAAGGAACCACTGGAAAACGTTTCCTGCTATCTGTGTCCTTGTTGGGGAGCATTAACCGCTCTATTTATCCCGATGACCATTGTCACTCAGACAGAATGTGATGTAACAAACTAAATCTTAAAGTGGAACTTTAGACATAAAATTAAATCCTGCTACCTGTAGATCACTTCAGGCTGGCCCATTTTGCAGGTAGAGCTATGTAAAACATAAAAAATAAGTGCCTATACTGTTTAAGATCCAATAATACACTGTCTCGCCCTGCTCTGCACATGCTCAGTTGCTCTCCATTTTTGGCTTTGTGCCGAAAATTAGAGCCACTAAAGGGCAATCTGATGACAGCCTAAAGATTTGCTGCTGCTCAGAGGCTCTGGGCTTCAGTAAAATGACAGCCTCTGGCAAGAAGAAACAGGAGCAGTGTCGGGGGGCAATTTACAGCACACGTTATTTTTGGTGGCATAATTATTCATGTGGAATGTATGTTCCTTTGCTACAGAACATTATTTTTCATTATCAGGTTGTCATAGGTAAAGTTTCACTTTAAAGTTGTTACCAGAACAAAAAGTGAGGGCAAATCACCCAACTGGGACACTTGTTATGGTGAAACTGTCCAAGAGAGGAATTCCCCTCATTTTGGCAAGATTTCCTCTCGCTTCTGGTTGTGTCTTCAGGACAGGAAGTGATGAGAAATCTCCTTAGTGGGACACTGCAAAAAGCCGATACCGAATACTGATACTTTTTTTTAAATGTGTCCCCAAATGCAGCCATGTCCCCCCACATATGCAGCCATGTCCCCCAACATATGCAGCCATGTCCCCAAACATATGCAGCCATGTCCCCCACATATTGCAGCCATGTCCCCCACATATTGCAGCCATGTCCCCCACATGCAGCCATGTCCCCCCACATGCAGCCATGTCCCCCCACATGCAGTCATGTCCCCCCACATGCAGCCATGTCCCCCGTATATCCAGCAATGTCCCCCGTATATCCAGCAATGTCCCCTGTATAACCAGCCATGTCCCCTGTACTGTATATCCAGCCATGTCCCCTGTATATCCAGCCATGTCCCCTGTATATCCAGCCATGTCCCCTGTATATCCAGCCATGTCCCCCGTATATCCAGCCATGTCCCCCGTATATCCAGCCATGTCCCCCGTATATCCAGCCATGTCCCCCGTATATCCAGCCATGTCCCCCGTATAACCAGCCATGTCCCCCGTATATCCAGCCATGTCCCCTGTACCTACTATTAATCACCGCGGCGCGGGGAACATTACAGACAGCTTTCGTTTGAATAGCTGTTTTCCCCGCCGCGCATAGACACTCCCCCTTGCTCGCGATTGGACAGATCCGTCCAAGGGGGAGTGTCTATGCGCGGCGGGGAAAACAGCTATTCAAACGAAAGCTGTCTGTAATGTTCCCCGCGCCGCGGTGATTAACGTGGCGGCGTTGGTGGCGGCGGGGGGGAAGTATTCTATTTTAGTATCGGCGGGAGTACGAGTACTCCCGCTAATACTCGGTATCGGTCCCGAAACCGATACTGGTATCGGTATCGGTACAACCCTAAAATATATATATATATATATATATATATATATATATATATATATATATATATATATATATATATATATATATATAATTTTTTTATTTTTTTTAGCTGTACCACACCAACTACTAAAAACGGTTTATTCACATTCTAAATTATTGCATTCATTATGTTAATTATTTTTAATGTAAAAGAAGTGCCGAAAACTACACTGTTGGTTTACCCAATTATGTATTTTGTGTATTTTTCTTCGTGATGCATATAATGGGACCATAGTAGGAACATGTTCTGGCCTACCCACCTTGGAGCTTACTACTTTACCCCCCCCCCCCCCCCCTTTATGTGTACAGTCTGCCATATTGTAATGGAGACAATGCATAGTCTTGGCACGCAGTGCAATTCTGTGCCCTTATGTCCTTGACATTAACATATACTGTAGAGGATAGGTAGGATAAACACAACCTTTTTGTGTGGCAGAATAGACTTCCATTGTACGTTCTTACAAGGGGAAATGGGAATTCTGACAGAACTGTGAAAACAGTAGCTGCCTGTTCATATTATGTAAGACTGGCACGGCTGCCATAGTTACAGCTTGTGCCTTGTTTCTATTTCAAGAGAAATTATAGCCTTTCAAAACGGCATATTCAAGTCTAATCAAATTCAGTACAAGAATGATGATATGATAGATGACACTGATGAACCTCTCCAGATTCCTGGATTCCTCACAAATTAGGCAAAGTCCATATCTACAGACCTGAAAATAGAGAAAAGTGACAGCTGAGTATATTATATGAATAATTACTTCTGAACTGCCACTAAACTAAAAACCTACTACCCTATGTGCACTAATAAGTGCAGTCCCAACTTCATTGCTACAAAGGGTAGGGGGGTAGATCCACGTACATCGGCGCATTAATCCGCCGGGCGTAGCGTATCTAAGATACACTACGCCGTCGTAACTTACCTTTTTTTCGAATCCTCAAAGAATTCGCGCAGTAAGTTACGGCGGCGTAGTGTATCTTTGGCGGCATAATGGCGCGGCATTCAAATCTCTGTGATGGGGGCGTGTTTTATGTAAATGGAGGCGTGTTTTATGTAAACCGGAACAAGCCAATGTTTAAGGCGGTGACGTCATTCTACGCAAATCTCTATTCGCGAACGACTTACGCAAACGACGTAAAAAATTAAAAATGCGAGGCGGGAACGACGACCATACTTAACATTGAGTACGCCTCATAATAGCAGGTTTAACTACACGCCGGAAAAAGCCAAACGCAAACGACGAAAAAAAATGCGGGTGTACGTTCGTGGATCGCCGTAACTAGCTAATTTGCATACTCAACGCCAAATTCGACGGAAACGCCACCTAGCGGCCGCCGAAAAATTGTACCTAAGATCCGACGGTGTACGAAGACGTACGCCTGTCGAATCCATCCGAGATGCCGTCGTATCTTGTTTTGTAGATACAAAACAAAGATACGACGCGCAAAATTTGAAATTACGCGGCGTATCAAGAGATACGCCGGCGTAATTCTTTCATGGATCTGGCCCAATGTATCTAACTCCAATATATATATATATATATATTACCCCTTTTGTAGTGGTACCCCGTAGGAGCTGCTGAGTGTTGTGGTTCGTATGTCACCCTGCCCAGCCAGGCACACACTTTTCACTCACTCAGAGACATAAAAGCATTCCTTGGATGGGGAATTGGAACTTATGAGATGCCCGAGTAATGAACAGTCAATGGGACTACTATATACAGTCCAGTATATACACTCTACACTCTCCGCTTCTCCTCCTGCCCATCGCTTCCTCTCTTGCACTCTCCAGACTAGCTAGCACTGTGGGCCTGACACTGGCTCAGCCAGGCCCAAAGCAAAGGCCTGTTACAGGTAGGGACCGCGGCCCCAGCCCTCTTGGCTGCAGCTGGCTCGTCTCACTGCCTGTGACACCACCATCCTCCTGTAACAGGCACGCCTTGCGTCGTCAATGCGTTCTGGCATGGAGCGCATACGGCGGCCGCGCAATGACGTCATCGCCCGGCGCCGTGTGCGTTCCACCGTTGAACGCGGAAGTGCGCCGCACATTACGGCGGTTTTCTTTGAATCAGTGCTTATGCACCTGAGCCCAGGCCCAAGGTCACCCCCCTAGACTTGGGAGCGCTCTCAAAGGCTCCGACAGCCTAACACTCCATCTCCATCTTCCAACTGATACAACTCCTCCTGGGTATTTAAGGTATTTCAGGAGACCTGCCGATGCCAATCTAAGTTGGGGATTGGTCAGGGCTCCCCAGAATACCCCAGGTGGCTCCACCTCTCCTCCCACCTCTCTTTCCGGAACATTCTTAAAAAAAGTGGGAGGTCCTGGTGATACCACCTGTGAGTAGCCCAGCACTGCTCTAGGTCACTCCTAACCCAAATCACAAAAACACACCAGGCTCCAAATCATTTGGTGGAGGAGGGATTCTGGTGTGGGGTTGTTTTTCCCGGGTTGGGCTTGGCTCCTTAGTTCCATTGAAGGGAATTCAGCGTCAGCATACCAAGACATTTTGGACAATTTCATGCTCCCAACTTTGTGGGAACAGTTTGCGGATGGCCCCCTTTTTTTCCAACATGACTGATCGAGTTTGGGGTGGAGGAACTTGATTGAGTCCTGACCTCAACCCAGCAGAGCACCTTTTGGGATGAAATATAGCGGAGATGTGAGCCAGGCCTTCTTGTCCAACATCAGTACCTGACCTTTACAAATGCGCTTCTGGAAGAATGGTCAAACATTCCCATAGACACACCTTGTGGACAGCCTTCCCAGAACAGTTGAAGCTGGTATAGCTGCAAAGGGTGGGCCAACGCAATATTGAACCCTATGGACTAAGACTGGGATGCCATTAAAGTTTGTGTGCGTGTAAAGGCAATACTTTTGACAATATAGTATATGTTCAAAATTATGCCTTTTATTCACATATAGCATTTACATCCAAACAGATAAATGTCAGACTTCCTACAGTATGTAAAACAGTACGCAATGTCACTATAGTGAATTTCCAGTTTCAGTTCTGTACTGGAAATGATGTCACCTGGCTCTGTCCAATGCCTTGTGTCAAAGATTGCCCAACTTCATCAGTCAAAGTTCTACTTATTCTATGAATAGAGGGCCAGATTCACAAAAGAGATACGACGGCGTATCTCAGAGATACGATTGTCGTATCAATGCGCCTGATTCATAGAATCAGTTACGCATAGATAGCCCTAAGATCCGACAGGTGTAATTGACTTACACCGTCGGATCTTAGGCTGCAATTCTAGGCCGACCGCTAGGTGGCGATTCCATTGCTGTCGGGTGTAGAATATGCAAATGACTAGTTACGCCGATTCACGAACGTCCACTTTGCCCGTCGCTCTAAATTTACGTTGTTTCCGTAGAGATACGCAGCGTAAAATTAAGAGTGCCCTCTAGGTGGCCTAGCCAATGTTAAGTATGGTCGTCGTTCCCGCGTCGAAATTTGAAAATTCATGTCGTTTGCGTAAGTCGTCCGTGAATGGCGCTGGACGCCATTTACGTTAACGTCGAAACCAATGACGTCCTTGCGACGTCATTTAGCGCAATGCACGTCGGGTAATTTTACGGACGGAGCATGCGCAGTACGTTCGGCGCGGGAACGCGCCTAATTTAAATGGTGCCCGCCCCATTTGAATTAGGCGGGCTTGCGCCGAGCGGATTTACACTACGCCGCCGCAAGTTTACAGGTAAGTGCTTTGTGAATCAGGCACTTACGCTGTAAACTTGCGGCGGTGTAAGGTAAATGGGATACGTTACGCCGCCGCAGCGTAACAGATTTCTACGTGAATCTGCCCCATAGTTTTTGAATACAGTATCTAACAATCCTGGGTGTGTTAGCCAAGTTTAACAGGGCAGATTTTTGGATTCTCTAATGGCTGTATACAGGAATGTGAAAAGTGAGTTCCTTACAACTGTGTTGACTTTTGTTCATGTCCGATGGGGTTTCATTCCCATACAAGTCTATAGGAATGTAAAAAACACTTGACACAGGTCAGAAGGAGGTCAAAGGCTCTAGTTAAAAAATCTAAAGGATCTCTGAAGTGTGTCAAAACTGATGCCATCAAGAAAAGCCCAAAGCCCATCAACCCATGACCTAATGAATGTTAGAACTGCATATTTTGTAATGTCATGGTGATATTCCATCCTTGGTTAGTCTGTACATCGCGTTCTTTCCGCTGAGGTCACAGATGGGTTTCCTGTTTGGGTATTTATAATTTGTGGTTTGGTGTAATTGGAAGGTATCTGTTGGGGGACAGAGGACGCTTCTCCAGAGTGTCATCCTTCGTCACAAAGACTTGTGGTGTGTTTGTGTGTTAAAAAGAAAGTGTAATTCTTCCCAGTCAGTTTCATTTATTATTTTTGGCATTTAAACAACAAGTGGAAGTCCCATCGTGGCTACTTTATTCTTTTGTAGAGCTATGTACTGCAGGCTGATCGGAAGAGAACTCCGGTACAGAGACTTCACACGTGGACAATTTGCTTGCCTGAAGCAGAATAAAGAGTTAACTATTAACCTTTTTGTGTATTGTTTTATTCTTGTATAGATTTTCTTTTGACCTTTTTTTATTTAATACGCTGCTGTATTGGACACACCCGTTCTATTGTAATTATAAAAGAAAATTTCAAGGTAAAATTGCAAAAAAAAAATAGTAGCTTCTTAAAGGAGTTGTAAAGGAAACATTTTTTTTTACCTTAATGCAATCTATGCATTAAGGCAGGGGTGCCCTACCAGTGGCCCGGGGGCCACATGTGGCCCGTGGAGCCTTGTGATGTGGCCCGCGACCTTCTGCCCTGGGATGGCAGGTTGGCAAGCCCAGATAGCAGGTTGTTGTGAATGAAGCTGACAGTAGAGGAAGCAATCGGCTGAAAAGCAGAGCCTCATAAGCCAATGCTTCCTGAATAGCGCCGACTCCTGTAATAGGCAGAGTAATACTAAATGCACTCTGCCCGGGACAGCAACAGCTGGCGATACCTGAATAGAAAACTGTTATTACTAAGATCACAGTGTATGTATGGGCATATGTAAACAGACTTGTGTCCGTTTACACCCACCTACCTCCAATCCGATCTGTTAAAAACACACAAGTGGATCCATCCCCTTCCATCTGATTGGATCAGAAGGCCCATAGAGTTGAGTGGACTGTGTCTGTGTCCACTCGGCATATGCAATGTGGACACAGACCTGTCATCCGCCTACTCTGCTCATTGTGGCCCTCGTTTTTTAAAAGGTTGGGCACCCCTGCATTAAGGTGAAAAAACATCTGATGATGACACCCCCCCCCCCCCCCGAGCCCCCGTTTTACTTAGCTGACCCCTTGAAAGTCCCGCGCTCGGTCCCGATATCCTCTTCGCTGCTCAGCCTGGCTGCTGATTGGCTAGAGCGGATGGATTGAGAGAAGCGCAGCCATTGGCTGGCGCTGCTGTCAATCACATCCAGTGATGCCGCATGCCGAGGGGCGGGGCCAAGAGATACAGTGAGCGGCTATGGCCGCTCGTTGTATCAGGGGAGCGTGCCCACAAGGACTCATCACCATGCAAGCTCTCTCGCATGAATGGGGTGAGTTCTTGCGGGGAGGACCAGAGACAGCCGCCAAGGGACCCCAAAAGACGTGGATCGGGGCCACTATGTGCAAAACGAACTGCACAGTGGAGGTAAGTATAACATGTTTATTATTTTAAAGATTTTTTTTTTTTCCTTTAGTAACCCTTTAACCTGTCTATAAAAGCAAGAAAAAATACTACAAACTCACCCATGGTAATAATAGCTATTCTCCCTCCCTTATTCTGGCTAATTTAAGCAACAGTGACCTATAGTCTTGTCTATGCAGCTCATGGACACCGGTGCCGAAGCGCCCACAAAATTGAGGTGGGTTGCGATTCCCAGTGCTCCTAAAGTGAGATGTGTGGAATTTTTTTCAGATAATATATAGCCATCCCTTAATTTTCTAATAAAAGTTAATCTTTTTTTCCCCATTATTTATTATCTTCTCGATTTAGAAAAATGTACAATTTTTTTTTTTTTTTTTGTCCTTTGAGAGAGGCATATAGGTAATGGGGTAAGGGTGTTACTCTTGTCCCCTCATAATAACAGAAAATGTAGGGCACAGCCACTAAAGGACAAGAAACGGGAATTGGGCACTTAGCACTTAAATAGGTGGTTGGGTGTAGGGGTTTGCTGAGAGGGGGAGGGGAAGGAAATCCCTTTCCTTTTTTTTTTTTTTCATTTGCCCCCTCGGGGGGGGGGGGGGGAGAGGGCAGAGGCAGAAGAGAGAGAAAGAAAGATCAGGAGGATGCAGGATTGTCCCATATTGTTTTTATCTATGTAGTTGGTAATGTTGTTATTTATGTGCATGAAATGTTGAATTCATTTTAAATGTGAATCTTTTTGTACGCTTATTGGCAATGAAATGTAAATTATATCTGTGTTTTAAAAAATTTAATAAAAACTAATTTAAAATGAAAAAATTTACCTAAAAAAACAGGCATTGACCTCATCCCATGTATGTCAATGATTCACATTTCTAGGGATTTTTATGCTTCCACCATTTTTGTTATTGATATTATTATTTTTATATTATAGAATATCACATACACTTTGGTAAATACCACCTGGACTACAATCAAATGTACATGGTTAATAATTTTTCCCTTTTTAGCATGTATTGCAATGCATTTAAATAAAAAAAAAAAATATATATAAATATATATATATATATATATATATATATATATATATATATATATATATATATATAATATAAATATTTATATTTATTCCATTAGTGGTATCCTTCCTTTAAAATAAATGTACTGTATATATCAATAATTAAAGAAGAAACCGGAAACCGGTTAGTCCACTCAGTTGATATCTTTTATGTCAATACTATATATTGTTTGAGGCCTCTTTCAAACAGATGCATAAAAATGCCATGTTTCTATTACATTTTGGATTTATTTTTATTTTTTTCATTTACCCCCCCCCCCCCCCAAACAAAAAAAACAGGTGTTGACCTCATGCCATGTGTTTCAATAATTAGCATTTCTAGGGATTTCTCTGCTTCCACCATTTTGTTATTTATATCTCTTTTTATATTATTTATATTGATGATGAATTTTATTATATTATAGAATATCATATACACTTTGGTAACTACCACCTGCACTACAATATAGTGTACATGGTTAACAATTTCCCCCTTTTTAGTATGTATTGCAATGCATTTAAATACAAAGTGTATATACAATTTTTTTTTCCATTAGTGGTATCCTTCCTTAGAATAATTATATATCAATAATTAAGGAAGAAACAGTAGTGTGCTCAATTTTATATATTTTCTTTGTCAATACAATATCTTCTTTAAGGCCACTTGCACACACATGTCTAAAAATTCATTTTTTTTTTTTAGCATTTTGGCTTTGTTATTTTTATTTTTTTTATTTTTTACTTATCTAAATGCAGCCCATTGTTTTTAATAGGTCTTTACATAGATCAGTAAAAAAAAAAAAAAATTACAAAAATGTGCTTTTGCTGGACAGTATTTTACACACACATGGCACGTCACAAGAAAAGCTAATACATTTTTTTATTATATTTCCCATCCTCGTGTTTTTATGATTTTTGTGATTTTATGAATGCCAGGCATCAGTACCCTTTTTAAGGTGTATGGCAGGGAAAAATAAAAAAAATCTATTTTATTATATCTCTGCAACAAGTGTACATTTCAACATTTTATCCCTATAAAAAGTGAGGAGTGAGCAGGGGGCGGGGCTGAGTTGCGCTGTGTGTGTTTATGGATGCACACAGCCTGGCTCGGGAGTCCCCCTATAGCAGGCGGATTACTATGGGGTCATGCTCAGTGAAGGAGGAGTGGAGAGCGCTGGGGGAGGATCCCAGAAGAGGAGGTAATAGGGCACTCTATGCAATATCCTTGCACAGAGCAGGTAAGCATAACATGCTTTTTCATCTTAGTAAAAAAAAAGTGACTTTGGGCCAGATTCACATAGAATTGCCCAGGCGCAGCGTATCAGAGATACGCTACGCCGCCGTATCTTACCTGGCTCTAAGTCGAATCCAGGAAGATTTTGCGCCGTAAGTTACGGCGGCGTAGTGTATCTCTCGGCGCATAATTGAAAACGGCGGGTAGGGGGCATGATTCATTTAAATGACGTCGCACCGACGTCATTTTTTTAACTTAGACGTGAGTTATGTCCTTTCCTATTCACGGACGACTTGCGAAAAAAAAAAATATTTAAATTCGACGCGGGAACCACGGCCATACTTTAACATGGCAGGTCTATCTATACGCCGCAAAATACCAGCTTTTAACTATACGCCGGGAAAAGCCGACTAGCGACAACGTAAGAGAATGCGACGGCCGCGCGTACGTTCGTAGATCGACGGAAAAAGCTAATTGGCATACCCGACGCGGAAAACGACGCAAACTCCACCCAGAGGGTGCCGAAGTATTGCACCTACGATCCGAAGGCGTACGCCTGTCGGATCGAAGCCAGAAGCCGTCGTATCTTGGTTTGAGGATTCGAACTAAAGATACGACGCGGCAAATTTGAAAGTACGCCGGTGTATCAGTAGATACGCCGGCGTACTTGCTTTGTGAATCTGGCCCTTTAATCTCACTTTAAAACCACTTGAAAGTATTATTTCCAGCCGGCACTTTCTATGTACACAACTCATAAATCATTTTTGTATAACTCCTGGAACAAGGCCTTACAGGGAGTTCCAGGCGACACACTTGGAAAGCATGACAATTTCAGCAAAACAAAAATAATTTATGGGTTGTGTACATACAAAGTCCCGGGCTGGAGAAAATACGCTTAGGTGGTTTGAAGTGTTTGTCAGCGTATTTCTGTGCGCAATTCTAATACATACCGGTTTATAATATTTGATGGACATCCCCACTTGAGGAAGTTTATTGCAAATATTTGAAGGAGTTGAGGTTCAATAATTATACACTATGAGACAATTTTTTTCCCCTTTAGTTTACTGTATTAAAAAAAAAATTGTTGCTGGAGATAGACTTTTCAGAGGGACTTGTTGCCCCTGTGGAAAGCGATCTGCGATGGATCACTTTTCTGAGGCATCTGGGAGGCGACGCGGAGGTGATATGTCGCTTCCTTTCCACCTGTTTTAACCCTGTAAATGCATTTTTTTTGTCGCAGGCTCACAGCCATGGCATAAGTGCATCCCTATTCGGCAGCCTTTGCAGCTTAACCACTTAAGCCCCAGACCATATTGCTGGTCAATGACCTGGCCACTTTTTGTGATTCGGTACTGCATCGCTTTAACTGACAATTGCGCGGTCGTGCGCCGTGGCTCCCAAACAAAATTGTCGTCCTTTTCTTCCCCACAAATAGAGCTTTCTTTTGGTGGTATTTGGTGGTATTTTATTTTTTGCGCTATAAACAAAAATAGAGCGACAATTTTGAAAAAAAGGCAATTTCTTTTTACTTTTTGCTATAATAAATATCCCCCAAAAAAAATATATATAAAAAAAACGATTTTTTTCCTCAGTTTAGGCCGATATGTATTCTTATGCGATTTTTTTTTCACCAAAAATATGTAATAAGCGTTTATTGCTTGGTTTGCTGAAAAGTTATAGCGTCTACAAAATAGGGCATAGTTTTTATGGCATTTTTATTAATATTTTTTTTTTTACTAGTAATGGTGGCGATCAGTCATTTTTATCGTGACTGCGACATTATGGCGGACACATCGGACACTTTTGACTCCTTTTTGGGACCATTGTCATTGATGCAGCGATCAGTGCTATAAAAATGCACTGATTATTGAGAAGCCTCGTACACGCTCGGTTTACTCGGCAAGAACCAGCAAGAAAACTGCTGGCAGAGCTTTCTTGCCGAGTATACCGAGAGTGTGTACGAGGCTTTCAGTTTTCTCGACAAGAAAACTGCCCAGAATCTAGACGAGAAAAATAGAGAACCTGCTCTCTATTTTCTCGTTGTGAGATTCTCGGCAGTTTTCCTGCCGAGAGTGTGTATAGTTATCTGGTCGCCGTGGAAACCTGTGCATGCTCAAAATGACTTTGACGCACGTGTGGTAGCTTCCTAGGCATAGGTAGGGTGCAGCAAGATGGCGGCGACGGCATCGAATGTGATGAGCGCATACTCCTCGTACGCAATGACGTCACCGCATTCTTGCCTTTCAAGAGCACCGCGGTTCTTTTGAAAGGAGAGTCTGTACACTCGGGCGGCCCGTATATACAGGGCTTAAAAATGACACTGGTAGTGAAGGGTTTAACCAGTAGGGGGTGCTGAAGGGGTTAAATGTGTCCTAAGGAGTGCTTCTAACTGTAGGGGGGGATGGGCTGTGTGTGACATGACCCTGATCACCGCTTTCGGCTTACAGGGAACTGTGATCAGTGTCCTGTCACTGGGAAGAATGGGGAAATGCTTGTTTACATTAGCATTTCCCGTTCTTCCTCTCCGTGAGACGATCGCGGGTATCCCCTCTTGCGGCGGGCGCGCGCCCACAATGCCGCTTCTTAAAGGGGACGTACATGTACGCCCATATGCCCAGCCGAGTGCTGACGTATACAGTCGTGCACTGGTCGGCAAGTGGTTAAAGGGACAGTATAAATCACAAGTGTATATGAGCCCTAACTGGCTCTGTTTTAGTATAACTTCTGTTATATTTACATGAATTGTTATGAATGAAATACGTTGAGTTCCTGCTATTTGTATGAATTAGTATAGAATGTCAGCTGCAGACAGCATTTTTCCATCCGGCTGTAATCTGATTAGCACTGATGTTTGCAGTAGTCGCAGTCTGGTGTGTTCTGTAGAAATGATATATTTGCTTTAGAGGTGTATGCCTGATAGCGAGGGCTGGGCATAGTGCATATACGCAGACATTATCACAGATAAGCTTTCATCTCAGATTTTATAAAACGATTGTGATTTTTGTCTGTACAACGTTAAAGCGGAAATAAACCCAAAACCAAAAATGTAATACCTGTATATTGCACCTTACCAATCATTAGATGTGGTGGCTGCATCTGTTTTCTTTTCTTTGCTTTTCCCCCCCTTTTGTTTTCACCCGGTGACCTGGCCAGTAACACACCTCCAATATTACTGACACACAACTCTGGAGAACTAGACATGTGCATGATAAAAAAAAATTGTTTCATTTCGTTTTGATTCGGTAATCTAGTTATTTTGTTTAGTTAAATTTGGTTGATTCGTTCAATTTGTTTTCAGAATTTGTATTCAGAATTTTGGAATTTTCTTTGAATTTACAGATTTTTTCGAATCAAAGCGATCAAAACAAAATACATTTTCAAATCGGTCGAAACGAAAATGTTATATTTTCGATTCAAATACAGCAAAATGATTACAATGACTCTTTTCATTTACCTTTTGGCTTAACACACAGGGCCAGATTCTCAAACAAGATACGACTGCGTATCTCCAGATACGCCGTCGTATCTCTGAGTTGCGCGGTCGTATCTATGCGCCTGATTCTTAGAATCAGTTACGCATAGATTTCCCGTAGATCCGACTGGCGTAACTGTGTTACACCGTCGTATCGTAACTGCATATTTACGCTGGCCGCTAGGTGGCGCTTCCATCGAATTCCGCGTCGAGTATGCAAATTAGCTAGATACGCAAATTCCCGAACGTACGCCCGGCCGACGCAGTAAAGTTTCGCCGTTTACGTTAGGTTTTTCCCGGCGTATAGTTACCCCTGCTATATGGTGGCGTAAGTGCGGCGTACCAATGTTAAGTATGGCCGTCGTTCCCGCGACGAAATTTGAAAATTTTACGTTGTTTGCTTAACTCGTCCGTGAATGGGGCTGGACGTAATTTACGTTCACGTCAAAACCAATACGTCCTTGCGGCGTATTAGGAGCAATGCACACTGGGAGATTTCCACGGACGGCGCATGCGCCGTTCGTGAAATACGTCAATCACGTCGGGTCACACAACATTTACATAAAACACGCCCCCCTGTTCCAAATTTGAATTAGGCGGGCTTACGCCGGCCGATTTACGCTGCCGCAACTTACGGAGCAAGTGCTTTGAGAATACAGCACTTGCCTGTCTAAGTTGCGGATGCGTAACGTAAATCTGATACGTTATGCCCACACAAAGATACGCGATCGTACGTGAATCTGGCCCACAGTCTTTGATTTCAGCAATATGTGTAGTTAGAATTCCACTGGAGGCCACGTTACTGCAAGCTCTGCAAGTAGGCCCAGAAGCCTGTCTGGGGCCTACTAATCCTGAGGTGGTCCTAGGCTGTCTTGCCTGCATGGAAGAAGCCGAGCCAAGCTGAGGAGATCCAGGGGAGGACCCTTTGCCGGAGAGAGCCAGGATGAAGGCTGGTCTCTCAGGAGGGCCTGGTGATTCGTTTGGAGAACTCACCTAAGGCCTCCTACACACGACCGAGAAACTCGTCGTAAATGAAACATCGTTTTCCTCGACGAGTTCCTTGTTGGGCTTGTCGAGAAACTTGACCAGCTTGCTTTGCGTTCACACGGTCAAGACCAAATCTCCTCGTTCTCAAACGCGGTGACGTACAACACATACAACGGCAGGGGAAGTTCGATTCCACTGATACAACCCTTGGGGCTGCTAATCTCATGTTACTGCGTGTTAAGTAAAAGTTTGGTAAGAGACGATTTGCACTTTTCAGACTGTTACAGCGTGACAAATGTGCTATCTCCATTACAAACGCTACTTTTACAGAAGGTGCGCTCCCGTCTCATACTTTTATTCTGAGCATGCGTGGGTTTCTTAGCATACACACAAACGTGTTTCTCGTAGAAAACCAGCCCGATGAGGAACACGACGAGGAAATTGAGACTCCCATCGCGGAAAAAGAGAACTTGTTCTCTTTTTTTCTCGTTGAGTTCCTCGACAGTTTCCTCGATGAAAAACATACACATGACTGGTTTCCTCGGCAAAAAAGCTCTGCCACCAAGTTTCTTGATGGATTCTGTTGAGGAAAACGGTCGTGTGTACGAGGCCCAAGCTAAACTTCCCTCACAGTACTGCCTGATGGCTTAAAGGTTCTGGTACTGTAAAGCTGCTCTACAAATCTACATCAAGGTAACTAGCTACTGGCTGATAAGTCTGTGAGAGACATATGCCGTGTACACACGATTGGATTTCTGATGGGATAAAATCCGATGGAATTTTTCGTCGGAATTCCGATGAAGCAGAGTTTCTTGCCTATACACTATCGGACTAAATTCCGACCGTCCAAAACGCAGTGACGTAAGACACTACTACGAGCCAAGAAAAATTAAATGCGTCGACTTGATTCTGAGCATGCGTGGATTTTACTCCGATGGAGTTCCACACAGATGATCGGAATTTCCTATCTTTTTTTTTTTTTCGAAAAAATTTAAAACATGTTCTATTTTTTTACACCGATGGAAAAAAGTCCTATGGGGCCCACACACAATTGTTTTTTCCGATGAAAAAATTCCATCAGACTTTTTTCATCGGAAAAAACAATCGTGTGTACGCGGCATTATCCGTGAGTGCTACCGGCTGCTAAGTCCTGTGAGAGAGGCTTATCCAGAAATTAGGGTTGTCCCGATACCGATACTAGTATCGGTATCGGGACCGATACCAAGTATTTGCGGGAGTACTCGTACTCCCGCAAATACCGCCGATGCCTAAATAGAATACTCAGTCCCCCCACCCCCCCGCCGCTGCTGCCGCCGCTACACCGCATCCCGCCGGCTGCCTGGTTAATACGAGCGGGGAACATTACAGCTTTCACCCTTGCTCGGGTGATCTGTCCAATCCCGAGCAAGGGGGAGTGTCTATACGCAGCGCGAATCATTACAGCTATTCAAATGAAAGCGTAATGTTCCCCGCTCGTATCGGCGCAGCGTGGCAGCATGCAGGTAAGGGGGGGGGGGGGACATGGCTGCTTATGGGGGGACATGGCTGCTTATGGGGGGACATGACTGCATGTATGGGGGGACATGGCTGCTTATATGGGGGGACATGGCTGCTTATGAGGGGACATGGCTGCTTATATGGGGGAACATGGCTGCTTATATGGGGGACATGGCTGCATATATGGGGGGACGTGGCTGCATGTGTGGGGGGACGTGGCTGCATGTGTGGGGGGACATGGCTGCATGTGTGGGGACATGGCGGCATCTGTGGGAGGACATGGCGGCATCTGTGGGGGCATGGCTGCATATGGGGGGGACATGGCTGCATATGGGGGGACATGGCTGCATATGGGGGGACATGGCTGCATGTGTGGGGACATGGCGGCATGTGTGGGGGGGACATGGCGGCATCTGTGTGGGGACATGGCTGCATATGTGTGGGGACATGGCTGCATATGTGTGGGGACATGGCTGCATATGGGGGGGACATGGCTGCATATGGGGGGACATGGCTGCATCTGTGGGGGGACATGGCTGCATTTGGGGACACATTTTAAAAAAAGTATCGGTACTTGTACTCAGTCCTAAGAAAGTGGTATCGGGACAACCCTACCAGAAATCATTCTGATGGCTAGGTCTTGTGTGAGAGACCTATCCAGGTATTTAGGATCTTCTAAGAGAAAGCTGTTTTTGTCCTTTTGGATTCAAGAAGTCCGCAAGTTATCTGCTAAAGGTATCTGAAACCTCCCCTAACCCTCTATCCTATTACTGCTTCCAAGTTCTCCATTAAAGCATTGAAAAATACTAAAGTCACTGGCACCCGCATTTGTTTTAACTTCCCATTATAGCCACGGACTCAGCCCTGGGGTGAATGTAAGCTCGCTCCCTGTCCCTGGAGGTACCTCTGTGCTCCCAGTATACCCAGGGGGGCGCTACACATCTATGGACACATCGTGTGAAGAAATGTTTGATGTTTTTTTTTAACCACTTCCCGCCCGGTCAATAGCAAATTGACGTCCGGGAAGTGGTTCTGTTATCCTGACTGGACGTCTATTGACGTCCAGCAGGATAACATGCCGGAGCGCGCATTGCGGCGATTGCGAGTGCGGTGTGTCAGTCTGACATGCCGCATCTCCGATCGTGATAAGATGCCTTTGTCCAAGGCTTCTTACCACGTCATCAGCTGTGACCAATCACAGCTGATCAACGCGAACCAGGAAGTGCTAGTAAATGGCATTTTTCGGTTCACGCTGACAGGGAGAGCCGATCGGCGTCTCTCCCTGTCGGGGGGGGGGGGTCTGTGCTGATAATCAGCACATTGATTATCAGCACAGCAACCTCCAATGTACCAATCACCTGCCAACCAGTGCCCCCATAATAAGGTATGCCAGTGCCCACCACAGTAACACCTGTCAGTACCTCATCATCAGTGCTACCTGTCAGTGCCAATTAGAACCGCCTATCAGTGCCAATCAATGCCACCTGTTAGTGGCTGTCACAACCGCCTGTCAGTGCCCATCAGTGCCGCATGTCAGTGCCACCTATTGGTGCCCAACAGTGCTGCATATCAGTGTCCATCAATTCTACATATCAGTGCCAACTCATCAGTGCCGTCTCATCAGTGCTGGTCAGTGAAGGGGAAAACAAAATGTTATGACCAGGGCTCAAGTCCTGTGGGAACGCATGGGAACGGAGTTCCTGCACATTTTTCACAGCAGGAACGCAGTTCCCTTTGCAGGACTAGAGCAGCCGAGCCGCCCGAGCCAATCCTTCACTAAGCGGCGATGCCCAGCTCGAGTCACTGTCAGGGGCAGGCGAACCTTAGTAATCCTTTATGGCTTCCTGTATATGGATTCACCGGGTAGTGTGCGGGTATTCGGTCACTTCCTCGATGCCGCAATGTCTCCTGAGAGCTTTTGTCATTGTTCCCAGGAGACATTGGGAGGTCTGCCGCGAGTTATTATGGGATTTGAGTGGAGTGGATCTTGAGTGGGAGTTCCCACACTTTTCCCCCCGGGACTTGACCCCTGGTTATGACAGAAAATGAACCATCTGACACATGCATTATCACACTGTAATTGTCTGTTTCGTGATCAGTACATCTGCTACTCACATCATGCCCCTGTATGATGAACAGGTAATTATATCAGTAACTCTTAATTAATGATGATAACATTTTTAAGTCTGGCATTTTAAATCGTGAAGTCAGCAGTTGTTTTTTGCACTGAAGTGAATCACATGAGTCCTTCCATCTATGTTATAATCATCCCTTGTTTCCTTTACAGTCACTGGCAGAAAAACAGAGCCGTGTGAAAAAGGAAGTGAAATTACCATCTTGTGATTTATAGGAATGGAGCTGTTAGCCGTCCATAATGTTTTCAACTTAGAAATGTGTGAAAATTTGGATTGGTTCTCCAATTTTCCAACAAGAAAAGTTCGATCGTCTGTATGCAATTTCCGACGTGCAAAAAAACACGCATGCCCGGAATCAATTTGACGCATGCTCGGAATCATTGAACTTCATTTTTCTTGGCTCGTTGTAGTGTTGTACGTCACTGCGTTCTTGATGGTCAGAATTTGGTGTGACCGTTTGTATGCAAGACAAGTTTCAGCCAAGATTCCATCGAAAAAAATCCATGGTTTTCTTGTCGGATTTTCCGATTGTGGGTACACGGCATAACGGTACATCCAAGCGAAAGATATAACACCAACATGTCAGAAAAGAAAAAAGAAATTAAAAACAGAATCAATATTTTTTTTTTTTCATGTTGGTGTTATATCTTTTGCTTGGATGTTATAAGCTGCACTAGTAAATACAGATGGATAAAACAAAAACGTCTTCATGTCAGTCTGCGCAGCAACAAATGTGATTATTTTAAGGGGGGGGGGGTCCTTTTCTATACCCACGGTGCATTGCAATACTTTTCTATACCCATGGTGCATTGCAATACTTTTCTATACCCACGGTACATTGCAATACATATTAAAGTATATGGGCCAGATCCACATAGAAATAGATCTCCGCAGTGTATCAGAGATACGCTACGCCGCCGTACCTTACCTGGCGTTCTTTAGAATCCTCAAAGATTTTGCGCCGTAAGTTACGGCGGCGTAGTGTATTTCTGGTGGCGGATTTCATATTGGCGATTAGCCGATGTGTTTCATTTAAATGAAGCGCGTCCCCGCGCCGAATGAACTGCACATGCTCCGTTTCTAAATTTCCCGCCGTGCATTGTGCTAAATGACGTCGCAACGACGTCATTTTTTTTTACTTAGATGTGAATTACGTCCATCCCGATTCACGGACGACTTGCGCAAAAAAAAAAAAATATTCAAATTTCGACGCGGGAACGATGGCCATACTTAACATGGCAAGTCTAACTATACGCCGCAAAATAGCAGCTTTAACTATACGCCGGAAAAAGCCGGCTAGAGACGACGTAAGAGAATGCGACAGCCGCGCGTATGTTCGTGGATCGTCGGAAATAGCAAATTTGCATACCCGACGAGGAAAACGACGTAAACGCCACCCAGCGGACGCCAAAGTATTGCATCTTAGATCCGAAAGCGTACGAGGACGTACACCTTTCGGATCTAACCCAGAAGCCGTCGTATCTTGGTTTGAGGATTCAAACTAAAGATACGACGCAGGTAATTTGAAAGTACGCCGGCGTACTCTGTCTGTGGATCTGGCCCTATTTTTTTATGCTCTGAGCATGTAAGCAGTGTGCAGAGGGTTAAGTAAGGATATTGGGTGTGAACATGCGCTCACACCCCTCTAGCACCTTATACATTATGTATATGTGAAAGTCAGCCTAAAGATAATTGTTCCATAAAAACACTAATTATGACCTTTCCGGCATTCTCTTTATTCATAGGGCCTGTACTGACTTTGTTGGTTAGGTCCTATTTACATGTATGTAGTAATGGTATAACAAAGGCACATCTTTATTTTGGACAGAGGAAAGGGGGGAGGGGTGGTTCTTGCCATATGGGTCCCATTGGGGAGATTTCCCTTCACTTCCTGTCTCATAGCCACAGGAAATGAGAGAAATCCCTCTTCAATGTTGGAAATTTCTGCTAGTGACCAGGGTGGCCAGGACCGATTTCCTCTCCCACTCAAAATTTGGGATTTATTTTTTACTTTTGGTGATAATGGTTGCCAAGTCAAATAGAGAGGGCGAATCTCCCAAACAGTGAAATAAACAGCGATAAACTCAATAGGTGCTTGAATCCCTCCCCATTCTTACCTAAAACAAAGGTTTCCCTTCAGTTATACTTTACAATTAAAAAAAAAATGTTCTCTAGATGCGTTAACATAAGATATTGTCTAGTAAGGCAGTGTAATGCCGCGTACAGACCGACGTTTTATGGGATGGGAAAAAAACGACGTTTTTCAAACTTCATTTTCAAAAACGATGGAGCATACACACCATCGTTTTTTCCAAAAGCTCTAGCAAAGCGCGGTTACGTTCAGCACGTACGACGGCACTCTGTTCCATTCAATCTTGCGTCCTAACTTGCTTCTGAGCATGCGTGGGTTTAAAAACGTTGTTTTAAACGTTGTTTTAGCCTACACACGGTCATTTTAAATGACACAAAAAACGACGTTTTGAAAAACTACACAAAAAATTGACGCATGTTTCAATTTTTTTTTTATTTGTCGTTTTTCACAAGACATAAAACAACGTTTTCCCCACACACGGTAATTTTTTTTCATCACATAAAGTGATGGTGTGTACGCAGCATAAGGTGCTATGTTGATGTGCTGCTAGGTGTCGTTATAATGAATCCTGAGAGTCTGCTCATATCTTTTTTGCATCATTTGTGGTTTTCCGAAGGTTGATTTTTTATATTTATCTTTTCCTTTATTATATATACACCGGTATATATTTTTTTCCATTTTCTTTTATTTTCTCTTCTGTTGTTTATTACCGTATTTATCGGTGTATACCGGCCACTTTTTTGCCCTGAAAATCAAGGCAAAATCGTGGGTGCGCGATATACGCCGATACCCGCTTTCCCGCGCCGAGTTTGAATACTGCGCCGGCATATACCGAGCGCAGTACACTCGTGTATAGTCGGGCAGTCTCGGCTCCTGGACGTACAGGACGTGAGCGCGACAGTAGCCGAGCCTGCCCGAAAGTACTGCGCTCGGTATATGTCGGCGCAGTATTCAAACTTGGCGTGGGAATCGAGCGAGGAGGACGCCGCAGAAGGACGCCGGACCCGACGAAGAGGACACCCGAAGCCGCAGACGGACGCCGGACCCGACGAGGCCGCCGCGCAAGACACCAAAACTGTAAGTACTAAAAAAAAAATTTTCCACAGAAATTTCGGGCCAACTTTAGGGGTGAGCGCTATACGCGGGAGCGCGCTATACCCCAATAAATACGGTAATTTATCTATCAAATTTAATTATAAAACCATACCCGCCCCCCTCCCACCCCTGACCCCTGCTCATATCCTAATGTGCTTCACCACCTTTTCCCTCTTCCTAATGTGAGCTCGTCGTACTTAGACTTGTGCATGTGTCTGTTGCACTTTACAATTAGCCGATTTATATGTTCATCGGCCTGTTGCCTCTCTGCTGTTGTTGCTCTCAGCTTCTCTGGCTATGACTTGGCTTGGCTTCCAGTACTGGCTCCAATTCTCTTTCTCATAGCTACGACTTACGTACTTTGTCCAGGGATATCTCTTCCTGATCTGTTATGGTTCCTGGTTGCAACTGGGCTTGGATCCTGGTTCCTCCCCTCTATTTGCCACTCAGCCTTACAATTTGGCCCCGTTGTGTTCTCACGTGTCTGTCAGTTGTCATTGTGGGAAAATCCTGAAGACTGAGAGCTGACACACAGCCAAATTCCTAACCTCTTTAGCTCTTTGTTGTTGTTTTTTTGTTATTGGTATTCAACATCTCTTTACATAACAATAACTGACACACAAAAATGAAAAATATTTAAAAATGTAAATGAGCATATGATATGAACAGAAAAGCTAGCAATTTAAATAAATAAATAACGAGTCACTTACACTTCTCTTCAACCAGCACCAACAATTACAATGCAGAGGTGACAGTACAGGTTGCTATGTCATACTGTAGATCATATCCAATTAAATGTAATAATGGCACCTGGCACATGATCTTCACGTTATTTTCCCAACCATTAATCCTTAGGCTGCTTTCACACTGAGGTGCTTTTCAGGCGCTATTGCGCTAAAAATAGCGTCTGCAATGCGCCCAGAAAGAGTCGCTCCTTTCTATCCAGCGTGAAAGCCTGAGGGCTTTCACACTGGAGTGTTGCACTGGCGGGACGTTAAAAAAAGTCCTGCCAGCTGCATCTTTGAGGTGCGGTTAGAGCAGTAAAAATACCGCTCCTATAGCGCCCCTGCCCATTGAAAACAATGGGGTAGCACCTCCAACCCACCCCGCAAAACGCAGCAAAGAGGTGTTTTTGTGGGCGGTTTTAACCCTTTTTCGGTCGCTAGCAGGGGTTAAAACTGCAACACTAGCGGCCGAAAATCTCAGCAAACAAAATGGTAAAACGCCGCTAAAATTGGCAGCGTTTTACCGCCAGCGCACCCTGCACTTCAGTTTTTGGGGATGTTTATTATAGCAAAAAGTAAAAAATATTGCATTTTTTTCTGTTTATAGCGCAAAAAATTAAAACCACAGAGGTGATCAAATACCACCAAAAAAAAGCTCTATTTGTGGGAAAAAAAGGACGCCAATTTTGTTTATGAGCCACGTCGCACGGCCGTGCAATTGTCTGTTAAAGCTACACAGTGCCGAATCGCAAAACCTGGCCGGGTCCTTTAGCTGCATTTTGGTCCAGGTCTTTAGTGGTTATCTGACAATAGCACTGTATCCAAATAACATTTTTTGTCCCCTTTCCCCACAAATAGAGCTTCCTTTTGGTATTTGATCACCTCCGCATTTTTTATTTTTTGTGCTATAAACAAAAAATGACTGACAATTAAAAAAAACAAAAAAAAAATTATTTTTTACTTTCTGCTCTAAAACATATCCAATAGAAGAAAAAAGGAAAAAAATAGAAATTTCTTCATTAATTCAGGCCAATATGTATTCTGCTACATATTTTTGGTCAAAAAATCACAATAAGCGTATATTGATTGGTTTGCACAAAAGTTATAGCGGCTACAAACTATGGGATTGGGATTGATTTATGTAATTTTTTCGTTTTTGCTAGCAAATATCAGGGCAGCCATCACAAATTTTGGGGCCCCTTACACAGCTTTAGGCAGGGCCCCCCTGGAGCAGAGAACGGAGGGGGGGGGGGCTGCGAGATAAGTCAAGTCTCTCTCCTGCCGCGAGTTCCTAAAGTCAGACGAGTTGCTAAAGGTGGGGGGGTCAGACAAAAAAAAATAAAAAAAAATAAAATAAACAGGGGGGGGGGGGGACACTGGGTCCAATCAAAAACTGCCTGTTTCTTAAAAAGAAATACAAGGCATTCTGTGAATGAGGGCGATGCTGAGAGAGCGACCCCGTGTGGTCAGTATGCAGTGGGCCACATGACCTGGAATGGTGTAGCTATAGGGGCAGATCCACAAAGATCTGCCCCGGCGCATCGTATCTGAGATACGCTACGCCGCCGTACCTTACCTGGCTTTGGTTTCGAATCCATAAAGATTTCGCGCTGTAAGTTACGGCGTCGTAGTGTATCTCAAGTGGCGTAACGGCGCATAATTTAAATTGGGCGGGTAGGGGGGGTGTTTCATTTAAATGAAGCGCGTCCCCGCGCCGAACGAACTGCGAATGCGCCGTCCCTAAATTTCCCGCCGTGCATTGCGCGAAATGACGTCGCAAGGACGTCATTGGTTTTGACCTGGATGTAAATTACGTCCATCCCGAATCAGTAGATACGCCGGCGTACTCTCTCTGTGGATCTGCCCCATAGTATATAATATCTAGCATGTGTCACAAATAATATTGTCTATTGTCATATAATATTGTCTATTGTCATATAATATTGTCTATTGTCATATAATATTGTCTATTGTCATATAATATTGTCTATTGTCATATATAATATTGTCTATTGTCATATATAATATTGTCTATTGTCATATAATATTGTCTATTGTCATATAATATTGTCTATTGTCATATATAATAGTGTCTATTGTCATATATAATATTGTCTATTGTCATATATAATAGTGTCTATTGTCATATAATATTGTCTATTGTCATAAAATATTGTCTATTGTCATATAATATTGTCTATTGTCAGACAGCCTATAATTCTGATGGTGACACATCTTTGACTTCTGTAATCTTCTACAGTTCTTTGCGATCAATAAAATGATTAAAGGCTCGTTTAGACGGGCTAAGAAATTTGAGCGCCCATTAGCAAACCTAAGGCGTGAAAATGCATTAATGTCGCATTTTGTGTGTGTTTGCGCCAATTTAAAAAACGATTCTCATGTTCCCCTCTCCCTGGTTCATTTCCTCTTGCATATCCCTCCCATGCCAATTAACCGCTACAAAAAAGCGCGTTGCCCCACTTACTAAACGCAGCCAAACAGCGTTTGCAGCGCATTTACATTGATATCAATGGAAGTGTCCTGGCAAATGACACGTCAGAACAAATTTGACGCAACGCTAATGCAACCATGTGGACAACACTGGGCACTGCACATAGCCTGTCCATATGCACAATGGCCCAGATTCAAGAAGCAATTGCGCCTGTGTAACCATAGGTTACACGGCGCAATTGCTTACTTGCTCCGGCGTAGCGAATGCTCCTGATTCAGGAACATCGCTACGCCGACTGCAGCCTAAAATCTGTGTGGCATAAGGCTCTTATGCCACGCAGATTTTAGGCTGCATTCTAGCGATGACCGCTAGGGGGTGCTCCCATTGTGATCTGTGTATAGTATGCAAACTGCATACTAACACCGATTCACAACGTTGCGCGAGCCCTGCGTACTCAAATTACGTAGTTTGCGTACGTAACGTTACACATCCTAATAGCAGGCGCAGCCAATGCTATAGGATACCCACGTTCCCGCGTCGCGGGATTTAAAATCTACGTAGTTTGCGTAAGTGATTCGTGAATGGCGCTGGACGCCATTCAAGTTCACTCTGAAGCAAATGACGTCCTAGTTTCCCGACGGAGCATGCGCTCTACGCTCGGCGCGGGAGCGCGCCTAATTTAAATGATTCCCGCCCCCGGCGTGATCATTTACATTGCGCGTGCTTACGCCGGGCAATTTTGCCGGCGCTCCCTCGCAATTTACGGAGCTACTGCTCCGTGAATCGAGGGCAGCGCAAAATATCTGCGTGGGCGCAGGGCAAAATCGTTGCCCTGTGCCTGCGCAAATAAAGCGCAAATCTACTTGAATCTGGGCCAATGTATTAGTCCTTACTTGCACAGCTGTTGCCAAACTGGTCCTCTCCGAAGAGAAGTGTGCTCTGGCTTTCACAATATTTGCAAAGGTTTGTCCTTGACCATAGGTGTGTGTAGCCTATTGCATTAGGGTGCGCACCCCAAAGCTTAAACACACGTGCCTTTCTCTGCAGCCTCAGCTGCACTGGGCATTGAATGAATGGGAAGTGCTCTTTGCCGAGTGGCTTCCTGTTCATTTACAAACCGAAGCATAATACACACAGTTTACTATGCTTCAGTTATGAATGGACACAGTGAGGACTATGTTCATTTAGAAAAGGAAGAGGACGATAACTGACATATTCACTAGCTCTTCCCCACTCTCTATCCTGAAACACCTCCCGCAAAGGGCAGAGGGAGAGGAGGGAAGCCAGCAGCACTGTGAGGCTAAGAGGCCAACACAGGGGGAAGCCCGGGCAGTAGCAGGAATCGTCACTGCACGTAGTGATTAGGGTGTGCCCAGGCACACCTGGCACACCCCCTGTGCACGCCTATGTCCTTGACTATTCCAGATTCCCAGGTACACAGCCCTCCATTTCCTAGCCAGAATGACTTTCTCATGGCCTCTCTCACAGCACCATTAGGCTTCCATAGCTGTGGCCTGTCTACTGCCAATGCTGACTTTATATATTGGGATGGAAGTTGTGATCCTATGAGAACGGTGTATGCGGCTTTCATATAGTCACTTTGACTCTCCCTTAGATACTTAAAGTGTTACTAAACCCAGGACCCTGCATTCATTATATACAGTCTGGTCTTCCACAGTACACAGAACATGGAAATTATTTTAGTAAATATAAACCCGCTAAATACCTTTTCTCATCAGCAGTCTTGTGACTTCTATCAGTGTCCAGCCAAGCACTGATTAAAGCTTGTAGGAGGAGATTTCAGTCTCCTCTGACTGTCCTATGGGGCTGCATGACCCCTGACCCCTGACCCTCTGTCTGGACAGTGCTGATTGGCCCTGTGCAGATCACATGCACCTTCCCAAGAAAAAAAAACTCTCTAGCAATACACACCAAACTGAGCATGTGCAAAGTGACTCCAAATTCTCTGTCTTTTTAGGAGATGGATTGGGGACAGTGGAAGAAGGGGAGGATCAGAGAAGACAGGATCAAACAGCCTTTTCACACAATACGGAGGATTATTTTTCTAATGTTTCACAGTGATTGTAACAAGCATGCTTTACTGCATATACAGACTGATTTTACTGTTGTGGGTTTAGTAAGACCTTTTCACACTGAGTTTTCAGGCGTTTTAGCGTTAAAAATAGCATCTGCTAGGACCCTTTTACTCTGGGGCGGTGGGTGCGTCGGCGGTAAAGTGCCGCTATTTATAGCAATGCTTTACAGTAAATTTTGCATCGCTATTTGCCCGCTATCGGGCACTTTTATCCCCCGCTAGCGGCCGAGAAAGGGTTAAAACCACTGTAAAGCGCCGCCACATCGGTGCTTTGCCGGCAGTATAGCCACAGTGGCCATTATTTCAATGGGCAGGAGCGGTAGAAACACTGCTCCTTCACCGCTCCAAGATGCTGCTAGCAGGACTTTTTTTTACCGCCCTGCTGGCGCACCGCTCCACTGTGAAACCCCTCGGGACGGTGTGGGAGCGGTGTATACACCACTGCCCCTGTCCATTGGAATGAATATAGGCGATGCTTCCGAAAGCGCCTGAAAAGCACTTAGGATGTGCCGCATCACAGGCGATTTTAACCCCTTCTTGGGGTTTAAAAGCACCCCGCTGCCGCCCGAAAAACAGCACTAAAGCGCCGCTATAACAGCGGCAAAGCGGCACTTAAACGAGTGGCGCTTTACCGCTAATGCTGCTACCGCCCCAGTGTGAAAGTAGCCTGACACTAAGCTGGCCATACATGGATTGAAATTTAGCCAGTTCAGCAGGGATTGGCTGAATCATTTTACATTTGTTCTTTTCCTGTCTGCTAGCCTGAAAAAAGAAATCACTTAGACCCCTTTCACATTGGGGCGTTTTTCATGCGGTACAGCGCTAAAAATAGCGAACACACCGCTCCTATACCGCGGTAAAGATGCGGCTAGCAGGACTTTTGGAGCGTTCCTGCTAGCGCATCCCTTTAATGCGAAAGCCTTCGGGCTTTCACATTGAAGACTACAGGGCATGATTTTTCATGCGGTATAGCAGCGCTATTTTTAGCGCTGTACCGCATGAAAAATGCCCCAATGTGAAAGGGGTCTAAGTGATTTCTTTTTTCAGGCTAGCAGACAGGAAAAGAACAAATGTAAAATGATGTCAGCGGTTGGGGGATAAATGGCATGAACAGCCCAGAAGCAGTTTTCTGATTGCGGCGTATGAATAGAATGTAGGTGTGAGTCATTTCATTTATAGGTGAGCCCCCAGCCTGCACCATCGATCGCTCTAGGCATAGAGCCATCAATCCTGAGCGGCAGTAATGATGACATTGTGCATATTAACAATGAGATCCTCAGACAACCCAGCGACATACCTGGCATTCTGAAAGACATATTTAGACACCATACCATCCTAGGCACGACGCTGTTTAATAAAGCTGCACCCCTTTCTCATGTAATAAAGGCGAATGCTAGACTGTGTCTACGGAGAAATCATCTGGTTTGCTTTATACACCAAATCAACTTTTAAAGTGTGCCCAGCAGCAACCCAGATCCAGGGGAGATGATCTTAAGTGTCCTGAACTGTAATGAGCCTTCTGACTCCCCCGCACCTCTTTTTCCTCTACAGTTATCTTGAATTCAGCCACACATATCCTAAGGGGGCCAGAAGAAGGAAACCAAATAAGCCCCTATGCACACTTGTGATTGGGGTCATTTGCGATTACCCCTGGACCATACCTCCCAACTTTTTGAGATAGGAATGAGGGACACCTACTATAGGGTGACCAGACATCCCCAGTTTCAGGGGACAGTCCCCTGATTGAGGACACTGTCCCCGGACCAAGTCTGTCCCTGGTTTTGTCCCCGGATTGGATTTAATAGGGGGCAGGGGCAATTTAAAAGACAATGGCCCGGATTCAGATAGAGATACGACGGCGTATCTCCTGATACGCCGTCGTATCTCTGAGTTCCGACGGTTGGATCTATGCGGCTGATTCATAGAATCAGGTTCCGCATAGATCTCCCTAAGATCCGACAGGTGTAAGTGACTTACACCGTCGGATCTTAGGCTGAAATCTCCCGCTGGCCACTAGGTGGCGTTTCGTTTTTTGTACGCGACAACTATGCAAATGAGGAGTTCTGCCGATTCAGAAACGAACGCCCGCCCGTCACTTTTTTTTTACGTCGCTTGCATTCGCCTTTTTCCGGCGTATAGTTACCCCTGCTATGTGAGGGGTATCCCATGTTAAGTATGGCCTTCGTTCCAGCGCCGAGTTTTGAATTTTTACGTCGTTTGCGTAAGTCGATTCAGAATACGGCCGGACGCAAGTTACGCTCACGCCGAAACCAATGACGTCCTAGCGACGTCATTTGGAGCAATGCACGCTGGGAAAAATCGCGGACAGCGCATGCGCTGTTGGATCGGCGCTGGGAAGCGCCTGATTTAAATTGTAGACGCCCCCTAGCCGCGGAATTTGAATTCCGCCGGGGGGATTTACGATACGCCGCCGCAAGTTTTGAGGTAAGTGCTTTCTGAATACAGCAATAGCCTCAAAAACTTGCGCCAGCGGATCGTAAATCAGATAGATTACGCGGATCTAAAGATCCGCTAATCTATCTGAATCTACCCCAATCAGTGCAGAACTAAAATAAAAAAAATAGAATTACACACCCCCGCTCCGCCGTGCCTACTAGCATAGGGGGGTTGTATTTTTCCCATTATCTGTGCCCCTTTCTGATGATCATGTGCTGGTCGGAGCGGAGGGAATATTTCTTTAGTTTCGGGCGCATGCCCATTCCGCTTCGCTTGCGTGTTCTTCTGCCTTGGCTCAAATCCTGGCCAGCCACCTGCCTATCTCTTTGCCTTCCTCCGCTCCCCATCCAGTAGTAGCCGGGGCTCGAAAAGTAAGACTTGAGAGGCTGTGAGGCGGGTGGCGCCGGGCAGAGAGTCGCTGATTGTTGCCGTTACTAGTAAAGAAAAAATATGTCCCCGGATTTCATTTTAAAAATCTGGTCACCTTAACCTACTAGCAAAAGCATGTAGGCATAGGCCACGCCCCTCTGCCATGCCCCCTTAAAGGAGAATTAACCTAAAAAAAAGATTAGTTAGACCCACAAGGACTTTTTTTTTCTTTTTGAAAGACACAAAGTGCATTTTATATACAACTATATAGATCAGACACCAAAATTAGGGACAAATGAGGAGGAAAGAGGAACAGAGGGACATTGTTCCAAATCAGGGACAGTCCCTCGATATCGGGGACAGTTGGGAGCTATGCCTGGAGACTCAACAGGGATGCATGTGGGAAGGTGTGGACAGGAAGCCTCATTGAAAGCAATGGCAGCCTAACAGCATCCACAGTTATTCATGGCAGTTTGTGTGAGATCAGTGAATATCTGCTGATGATTGGCCATCGATCTGCATCCAGGGCCGATCACATAGCTCCCAACTGTCCCTGATTTCGAGAGACTGTCCCTGATTTGGAGAAATGTCCCTCTGTCCCTCTTTCCCCCTCATTTTGGTCTGATCTATATAGTTGTATATAAAATGCACTTAATCTTTCAAAAAGAGTTTCCCAGTGCTAAACCTTTCATCTGATTTCTAAATTGCTGCATTTGTAAATTCCAAAATCCAATATAAAGGAATAGTAATGGTAAAAAAGCACTTGTGGGTTTAACCAATCTTATTTTTTGTACAATTCTCCTTTAAGGGGGCGTGGCAGGGGGGGTGTTCTATGCCTGCATACTTTTGCTGATAGGTGTCCCTCATTCCCATCTCAAAAAGTCAAAAAGTTGTGAGGTATGCGCAGCTGAATGTGAAATTACATGAAAACCGCTGCAAAATAAATGCAGGTGCTGTCAGGCTCCCATTGCTTTCTATGGGGCTTCCTGCCTGCCCTTTGCTGAGTTTTTTATGGGTAAATCGCAAATGGCCCCATTCACAAGTATACATGGGGCCCAAGGAAAAAGTCCTCACAATTTTGAGGCTGGTGCTGCACCCTCCAATCCTGCTGCCCCAGACAGTGCCCCCCGATGGCACCACAACGCACCATACCGGAACATTTGTTGACCCCCCCATTTTACCATATAGCATAAGTCTGAGTAAACCGATAGGCCCCGTACACACGTCCGAGGAACTCGATGGGCAAAACTCATCGTTTTGCTCGTCGAGTTCTGTGTGAAGCCGCCGAGGATCTCGGCGAGCCAACTTTCCTCATTGAACAACGAGGAAATAGAGAACATGTTCTCTATTTGGCTCGACGAGGAACTCGTCGGCTTCCTCGGCCAAAAGTGTACACACGGCCGGGTTTCTCGGCAGAATTCAGCTCCGATCGAGTTTCTGGCTAAATTCTGCCGAGAAACTCGGTCGTGTGTACGGGGCCTTAGAGTTCCAACCTTCCTGGTCAGCATGTTTATTCCATTTCAGTAACCCAGAACATTGTAGCCAGAGAAATCCAGGCAACTAGCATTTTTGAAAGGAGATGAAATGGCATCCCCCTTATTTCTCAACATGTGTACTTTATTTAACCTCTGTACTTCCCTAGCCACTTGCTGACCAGGCCTTTTCTGGAACTTTTTGTTTACAAGTAAAAATCTGTAACTTTTTGTTAGAAGATTAATTAGAACCCCCAAACATTATATATATATATATATATATATATATATATATATATATATATATATATATATATATATATATATATATATATATATATATATATATATATATATATATATATATATATATATATAATATTTTAGCAGAGACCCTAGAGAATAAATTGGCGATTGTTGCAATATTTTATGTCACACTGTATTTACGAAGTGGTCTTTCAAATGCAATTTTTTGGAGGAAAAAATACACTTTATAAAAAATAAAAAAACATTAAAATCATCTGATTTTGTATAATGTGACAGATGATGTTCCCCGAGTAAATAGATACCTAACATGTCACGCTTTAAAATTGCGCACACTCGTGGAATGGTGACAAACCACTGTATTTACAAATCTCCATAGGCAACGCTTTCAATTTTTTTTTACAGGCTACTTATTAGTAACAGAGAAGGTCTTGCGCTAGAATTATTGCACTCACTGATGCATCACATGTGTGGTTTGAATGTCGTTTACATAAGCAGTTGGGACTTATGTATGCGTTTTCGTCCTCTACACGAGCACGGAGGGATGGGGCGCTTTAAATTTTGTTTACACTGTCTCTTTTATTTGTTTTTTTGATCACTTTTATTCCTAATGTAAACATCCTTTGTAATAGAAATAAACATGACAGGTTCTCTTTATTGAGAGATCTGGAGTCAAAAAGACCCAGATCTCTCATTTACTTTTAAAAGCAAAAGTGAAAAAAAAAAACTTATTAATGAAGGTACAACATTTAGCAACTTATTGCTACACTTAGAGGTGCCTCTCTTCTCTTTTATACCCTGTAAAAAAAAAAGCTTTGATATACAAGTGCTTTGGATTACAAGCATGTTCCTGGAACAAATTATGCTCGCAATCCAAGGTTTTACTGTATATACTGTGGGCAGTCTGCATAGTGGCTAAAGTAGACTGTTATTCCAATTCATTCATATTTATTAGTTGGCTTGTATTTGACTGCCACCTACAGGATACTGTGAGTATTACATGTGTACTAAATAAGGGCCCATTCACACCAGAAACTGCACATGACTGCATGTTTACATGCATTTGAAGCACACTTGAATGCATTTTGATTGCATTTTGCATGCATTTTGTGCTGTTTTTAGCGCTTTTCTATACATTTTTGGGCTTGGCTTGGCGGTGCGGTTATGGTGCTTTTAAAGCACGTTCCCTGCATTTAGAGAGGACTTAAAAAGCAGGTGGTTGAGCCATAGTTTTTGTTTTTGATATGCTTAGAAGTCGCTGGTCTGTCTTTCGTTTCATCCCCAGAGTTTCTTCTAGCTCCTAATGCCGCGTACTCCCAATCGGATTTTTTTTCCGACGGAATGTTGCATACACACGGTCACACAAATTTCGTCAAGAACGTGGTGACGTACAACACTACAATGAGCCGAGAAAAATGAAGTTAAATGATTCCGAGCATGCGTCGAATTGATTCCAAGCACGCGTAGGATTTTTGTGCGTCGGAATTGCATCAGAATTTTCGACAAGAACTTTTGTTGTCGGAAAATTTGAGAACCAGCTCTCAAACTTTTGTTTTTGAAATTTCGACAGCAAATGTCCGATGGAGCCTACACACGGTCAGAATTTCCGACAATAAGCTCACATTGAACATTTGTTGTCAGAATTTTCGATCGTGTGTACGCGGCATTACAGTCAGCAGACACTAGGACAGCAAATCCGCCCAGTCTTTTACAAATGGACTTATATACAGTATATGGACCGAATTATATCACTGTTCAGTGTCATACTAGCTTACATACTAGCTTACCTTAGCTTGAGAGCGTCAATACTATTTTTTTTTTATTGCTTTATACAAAAAGAAACGTACTTACCCTTGTTTGCCTCTCCAAGTAGAGGCAAACATCCGTGTCACTGTTCGCGGTCTCCTCCTCAACCACCTCCTGAGGAGAGGTGTGGCCACTCCCATCCACCGATGATTCATGGCTTCCCAGGGGGTCCGACTCGGAATCCCAGAGCATTGACCTCTGTCGCAATCTGCATCAGGATCTCCGCCTTCCTGGCCTTAGTGGTGTTGCCACTCTCTGCACCATGGAGGTACACATCATACCTGGACATGGCCCCGATGATAACATCCTTCTCCTGGTCCAGAAAAATTCTTCTCCCACATTCCCACTGAAAAAAGGCCTTGCTTCTGCCTAAGTTACCCTGCGGATGATCTCTGGGTACCGTGGAGTACCTAATACAAAAGCTTATATCGCTAATTGGTCTTTTTAAAATTTGTTGGTTAGAACTTAGAAGCATCAAATACAGCCAACACGTTTCAGAGGAAAGGCCTCCCACTTCTTCAGGGCTTATGTGCAAAAGAACAAAAAACATGAAACATAACATAAATATCTCATATAAACAATGTAGTAATATATGTCTATATTGATGTAAGGGGAGGCTTTGTGCGGACTCTGATGTAAGGGGAGGCTCTGTGCGGACTCTGATATAAGGGGAGGCTCTGTGCGAACTCTGATGTAAGGGGAGGCTCTGTGCGGAGTCTGATGTAAGAGGAGCCTCTGTGCGGACTCTGATGTAAGGGGAGGCTTTGTGCGGACTCTGATGTAAGAGGAGCCTCTGTGCGGACTCTGATGTAAGAGGAGCCTCTGTGCGGACTCTGATGTAAGAGGAGCCTCTGTGCGGACTCTGATGTAAGAGGAGCCTCTGTTGCGGACTCTGATGTAAGGGGAGGCTCTGTGCGGAGTCTGATGTAAGAGGAGCCTCCGTGCGGAGTCTGATGTAAGAGGAGCCTCCGTGCGGACTCTGATGTAAGGGGAGGCTCCATGCGGACTCTGATGTAAGGGGAGGCTCTGTGCGGACTCTGATGTAAGGGGAGGCTCTGTGCGGACTCTGATGTAAGGGGAGGCTCTGTGCGGACTCTGATGTAAGGGGAGGCTCTGTGCGGACTCTGATGCAAGAGGAGCCTCTGTGTGGACTCTGATGCAAGGGGAGCCTCTGTGCGGACTCTGATGTAAGGGGAGGCTCTGTGCGGACTCTGATGTAAGGGGAGGCTCTGTGCGGACTCTGATGTAAGGGGAGGCTCTGTGCGGAGTCTGATGTAAGGGGAGGCTCTGTGCCGAGTCTGATGTAAGGGGAGGCTCTGTGCGGAGTCTGATGTAAGGGGAGGCTCTGTGCGGAGTCTGATGTAAGGGGAGGCTCTGTGCGGAGTCTGATGTAAGGGGAGGCTCTGTGCGGAGTCTGATGTAAGGGGAGGCTCTGTGCGGACTCTGATGTAAGGGGAGGCTCTGTGCGGACTCTGATGTAAGGGGAGGCTCTGTGCGGACTCTGATGTAAGGGGAGGCTCTGTGCGGACTCTGATGTAAGGGGAGGCTCTGTGCGGACTCTGATGTAAGGGGAGGCTCTGTGCGGACTTTGATGAAAGGGGAGGCTCTGTGCGGTCTCTGATGTAAGAGGAGGCTCTGTGCGGTCTCTGATGTAAGGGGAGGCTCTGTGCGGACTCTGATGTAGGGGGGGCCTCTGTGCAGACTCTGATGTAAGGGGAGGCTCTGTGCGGACTCTGATGTAAGGGGAGGCTCTGTGCGGACTCCTGTGATCATGAAAAATCTTAGACTGTTTTTCTCGATCCATCACTTTTCCACGCTCTATGGGCCACTTGACTGGACTTGCCCCCCAGGCCTAAGGCTGCCAGCCCTCCCCTGGATCACTTTTAAGAGGTTCAGCGGTTTAGAAGCAACTACAATATATCCATCAGAACCAAGACCCAAATCTATCGGTCCAGCGCTATCACACACATTAGACACGTGTGGACGATCTGACTCTGCTGCGTTAGTTCTTTGAGAACTGGAGGTCCTCATGTTGTCTGTTTCTGGCATTGAGAGTCTGAATTTTCAATTTTCGAATGTCAAGCTTGTCATGAATAGAGAGCCATGTGAAGAATAAAGATTTATATCTGTTCAGCTTCAGCTCCATTTCTCAGTTACTGACAGTGTAATCAGTCCGCCACCTGGCATATTGAAGGATGGGTACTGCAATGCTTCTGTGTGCTGGAATGTGCTCAGTGCTCCAGGAGGTAGAAGAGGTGCCACCTGGCAAATAAAAATGGAATTTGTTGCCGATGTCAATGATCAGAAAGAGATCATAAAGCCAATATTTTTTTTTTTATGAACAAAGGTGACAACCTTAGGACACATTCTGTTCAGCTGAGCCAACTGTTTTTTAATATGACCATTTGCATACAGTATCCTTGCTCCTTATGCAGACTGCCACAAGGTGGCAGCAAAACATCACTGAATAGGAAATGCATACAATATAACATTAGAATGAGAAACCAACCTTGCTACCAATGTAGAGAAAGCATCACAGTCTAAACTAGAGCACAAAAGCTATAGTAAAATATCACTTTACCCTCCAGTAGGTTAACCACTTAAGACCCGGACCTTTATGCAGGTATAGGACCTGGCTAGTTTTTGCGATTCGCCACTGCGTCGCTTTAACTGACAATTGCGCGGTCGTGGCTCCCAAACAAAATTGGCGTCCTTTTTTTTCCCCACAAATAGAGCTTTCTTTTGGTGGTATTTGATCACCTCTGCCGTTTTAAATTTTTTGCGCTATAAACAAAAATAGAGCGACAATTTTAAAAAATTCTATATTTTTTACATTTAGCAATAATAAATATCGCCCTCAAAAATAAAAAATATTTTTTTTCCTCAGTTTAGGCCGATACGTATTCTTCTACCTATTTTTTGTAAATAAAATCGCAATAAGCGTTTATCGATTGGTTTGCGCAAAATTTATAGCGTTTACAAAATAGGGGATATTTTTTTTTTTTTTTTTTTACTACTAATGGCGGCGATCACCGATTTTTTTCGTGACTGCGACATTATTATTCGGACAATTTTGACACATTTTTGGGACCATTATCATAGTGTGTGTTTACAACTGTAGGGGGGTGTGGCTGTAGGTCTGACGTCATCGATCGAGTCTCCCTATAAAAGGGATCACTCGATCGATGCAGCCGCCACAGTGAAGCACGGGGAAGCCGTGTTTACATACGGCTCTCCCCGTTCTTCAGCTCCGGGGAGCGATCGCGAGGGGGCGGCTAGAAACGAATAGCCGCGCCCTCGTCCTGGATCGCTCCCCGCGGGTTTCCGACTGCCGCATGTAGCGCGGGGGGTCCCGATCGGACCCCCGACCCACGTCTAGGCAGGGACGTACAGGTACGCCAATGTGCCTGTCCGTGCCATTCTGCCGACGTATATCTACATGCGGCGGTCGGGAAGTGGTTAATTTCCCTCTGTAATTGATCTCCTCCAGCCAGTTCCTATCGTCATACTATACATGCACTCAAGTTCAGAGGTGGCTGGATATCATTGCTTAGATTTTAGGGGTTTCTTGATGGGGGCATTAGAATTTATAGTGTCCGTTGGAAGCTTACAGTGCCTTGCAAAAGTATTCACCCCCCTTGGCATTTTGCGTATTTTGTTGCCTCACAACCTGGAATTAACATGGATTGTTTGAGGATTTGCATCATTTAATTTACAGAACATGCCCACAACTTTGAAGAAGTTTTTTTTTTTTTTATGAAGCAAACAACAAACAGGACAAAATAACAGAAAAAGTCAATGGGCTGGATTCAAGAAGCAAATTGCGCCTGTGTAACCATAGTTACACAGCGCAATTGCTTACTTGCCCCAGCGTAACGAGTTCTCCTGATTCAGGAACCTCGTAACGCCGACTGCAGCCTAAGATATGCGTGGCATAAGGCTCTTATGCCCGCATATCTCAGGCTGCATTCTTGCGATGGCCGCTAGGTGGCGTTCCCGTTGTGCTCAGCGTATAGTATGCAAATTGCATACTAACGCCAATTCACAACGTTACGCGAGCCCTGCGTACGCAGTTTACGTCGTTTCCGTACGGTGGTTTTCGCGTAAGGCTGCCCATGCTATTAGCAGGGGCAGCCAATGTTACGTATACCCGTCGTTCCCGTGTCGCAATCACCCGGCAGAATTCAAATTCGGCGGGTAGGGGGCATGTAGCATTTAAATTAAGCGTGTCCCCGCGCCGAACGAACTGCGCATGCGCTGTCCGTAAAATATCCCAGTGTGCATTGTTCTAAATGACGTCGCAAGGACGTCATTGGTTTCGACGTGAACGTAAATGCCGTCCAGCCCCATTCACGGACGACTTACGCAAACGACGTAACTTTTTAAATTTTCGACGCGGGAACGACGGCCATACTTAACATTGGCTGCGCCTCATATAGCAGGGGCAACTATACGCCGCGAAAAGACTAACGTAAACGTCGTAACTTTATTGAGTCGGCCGCGCGTACGTTCGGGAATTCGCGTATCTAGCTAATTTGCATACTCGTCACGGAAATCGACGGAAGCGCCACCTAGCGGGCAAAAAAAAAAATTGCAGTTTAGATCCGACGCCGTAAGAGACTTACGTCTGTCGGATCTAATGGATATCTATGCGTAACTGATTCTAAGAATCAGTCGCATAGATACGACGGGCCAGATTAGGACTTACGACGGCGTACATGGCACTGCGCCGTCGTAAATCCTTTGAGAATCTGGGCCTATATGCTTAGAGATTAGTTGGATCAATAATACATTTTACCACTGGGTGGCGACAAAGAACCATGAACAGATCCATCAACTTTGGAAACCTAAACTAAAATTGGACAAGAACAATAATGTGTTGCATTTACATTCTAAGTTATATATTATTAAAATTATTATTTATCATTTTATATAATGACATTGTCACCTGTGGTGCCGAACAAAAGGGGATGTATAATGCTCTTTATGGGTTCTTTGTTGTCTAAATAGATGTAATTTATGACATTACTAATTATGTTTTTATCTAGCCTCTGGGCCTGGAAAGTGACTGTATCTGAGTTTACAGCAAATGTTTTTATCTTTTAAATACATTTTTCTAAATATATAAACTGTTTATGTTTTAATATTTACCAATTGTTTAGGTTTTTTTTTTTGCAGCCTGGTTTACATATTTTTCACATACTTTTTTGTTATTTGTAGGCCTAAAAAAGAATGTATTCGTTTTATTCAACTTAATCAAGAAGGAATACAAATTGAATATAAATTGTTCATATTTACCACTTTCACCCAGCAGGTGGTGCACAGTAGGCTTTCTGCACTATTGTGAATATGTCATTTACAATAATACTGTTAACAGCCTGTAGTTTAATATCCTGCTGTTCAGATAAATTTATGCACATAGATTAATAAATCACAGGAGAGACAAACCCTAGTTAGACCCTTTAAAAAGCGAATAAAGACTGCTGGGCTTTCTTATTACATAACTGTAGGCCCTAAAAGATAAGAGTAACTGTTCCCATTAGAAAGCCTATTAGAGGGAGGAATGTCTCTGGAGAAGGGAGCGGACACTGCAAAGGGAGGAATGTCTCTGGAGAAGGGAGAGGACACTGCAAAGGGAGGAATGTCTCTGGAGAAGGGAGAGGACACTGCAAAGGGAGGAATGTCTCTGGAGAAGGGAGAGGACACTGCAAAGGGAGGAATGTCTCTGGAGAAGGGAGCGGACACTGCAGTGGGAGGAATGTCTCTGGAGAAGGGAGCGGACACTGCAGTGGGAGGAATGTCTCTGGAGAAGGGAGCGGACACTGCAGAGGGAGGAATGTCTCTGGAGAAGGGAGCGGACACTGCAAAGGGAGGAATGTCTATGGAAAAACGAGCGGACACTGCAGAGGGAGGAATGTCTCTGGAGAAGGGAGCGGACACTGCAGAGCGAGGAATATCTGGAGAAGGAAGTGGACACTGCAGTGGTAGGAATGTCTATGGAGAAGGGAGCGGACACTACAGAGGGGGAATGTCTATGGAGAAGGGAGTGGACACTACAGAGGGAGAATGTCTATGGAGCAAGGAGCAGACACTACAAAGGGAGGAATGCCTCTGGAGGAGGGAGTGTACACTGCAGAGGGTGGAATGTCTTTGGAGGAGGGAGCGGACACTGCAGAGGGAGGAATGTCTTTGGAGGAGGGAACGGAAATTTTGCAGGAAGGAATGTCTTTGGAGGAGAGAGCGGACACTAAAGAGGAAGGAATGACTCTGGGGGAGGGAGCGGAAACTGCAGAGGGAGGAATGTCTATGGAGGAGAGAGCAGACATTGTAGAGGGAGGAATGTCTCTGGAGAAGGGAGAGGATACTGCAGAGGGAGGAATGTCTATGGAAAAGGGAGCGGACACTGCAAAGGGAGGAATGTCTATGGAAAAGGCAGCGGACACTACAGAGGGGGAATGTCTATGGAGAAGGGAGCGGACACTACAGAGGGGGAATGTCTATGGAGGAGGGAGCGGACACTACAGGGGGGGAATGTCTATGGAGGAGGGAGCAGACACTACAGAGGGGGAATGTCTATGGAGGAGGGAGCGGACACTACAGAGGGGGAATGTCTATGGAGAAGGGAGAGGACACTGCAAAGGGAGGAATGTCTCTGGAGAAGGGAGCGGACACTGCAGAGGGAGGAATGTCTCTGGAGAAGGGAGCGGACACTGCAGTGGGAGGAATGTCTCTGGAGAAGGGAGCGGACACTGCAGAGGGAGGAATGTCTCTGGAGAAGGGAGAGGACACTGCAGAGGGAGGAATGTCTATGGAAAAGGGAGCAGACACTGCAGAGGGAGGAATGTCTCTGGAGAAGGGAGCGGACACTGCAAAGGGAGGAATGTCTATGGAAAAAGGAGCGGACACTGCAGAGGGAGGAATGTTGTTGGAGAAGGGAGCGGACACTGCAGAGCGAGGAATATCTGGAGAAGGAAGTGGACACTGCAGTGGTAGGAATGTCTATGGAGAAGGGAGCGGACACTACAGAGGGAGAATGTCTATGGAGCAGGGAGCAGACACTACAGAGGGAGGAATGCCTCTGGAGGAGGGAGTGTACACTGCAGAGGGTGGAATGTCTTTGGAGGAGGGAGCAGACACTGCAGAGGGAGGAATGTCTTTTGGAGGAGGGAGCGGACACTGCAGAGGGAGGAATGTCTTTGGAGGAGGGAACGGAAATTTTGCAGGGAGGAATGTCTTTGGAGGAGAGAGCGGACACTAAAGAGGAAGAAATGACTCTGGGGGAGGGAGCGGACACTGCAGAGGGAGGAATGTCTATGGAAAAGGGAGCGGACACTGCAGAGGGAGGAATGTCTCTGGAGGAGAGAGCAGACATTGTAGAGGGAGGAATGTCTCTGGAGAAGGGAGAGGATACTGCAGAGGGAGGAATGTCTATGGAAAAGGGAGCAGACACTGCAAAGGGAGGAATGTCTATGGAAAAGGCAGCGGACACTACAGAGGGGGAATGTCTATGGAGAAGGGAGCGGACACTACAGAGGGGGAATGTCTATGGAGGAGGGAGCGGACACTACAGGGGGGGAATGTCTATGGAGCAGGGAGCAGACACTACAGAGGGGGAATGTCTATGGAGGAGGGAGCGGACACTACAGAGGGGGAATGTCTATGGAGAAGGGAGCGGACACTACAGAGGTGGAATGTCTATGGAGGAGGGAGCGGACACTACAGAGGGGGAATGTCTATGGAGAAGGGAGCGGACACTACAGAGGGGGAATGTCTATGGAGGAGGGAGCAGACACTACAGAGGGGGAATGTCTATGGAGGGGGGAGCAGACACTGCAGAGGGAGGAATGTCTTTGGAGGAGGGAACGGAAATTTTGCAGGGAGGAATGTCTTTGGAGGAGAGAGCGGACACTAAAGAGGAAGGAATGACTCTGGAGAAGGAAGCGAACACTGCAGAGGGAGGAATGACTCTGGGGGAGGGAGCGGACACTGCAGAGGGAGGAATGTCTATGGAAAAGGGAGCGGACACTGCAGAGGGAGGAATGTCTCTGGAGGAGAGAGCAGACATTGTAGAGGGAGGAATGTCTCTGGAGAAGGGAGAGGATACTGCAGAGGGAGGAATGTCATTGGAGAAGGGAGCGGACACTGCAAAGGGAGGAATGTCTATGGAAAAGGGAGCGGACACTGCAAAGGGAGGAATGTCTATGGAAAAGGCAGCGGACACTACAGAGGGGGAATGTCTATGGAGAAGGGAGCGGACACTACAGAGGGGGAATGTCTATGGAGGAGGGAGCGGACACTACAGGGGGGGAATGTCTATGGAGCAGGGAGCAGACACTACAGAGGGGGAATGTCTATGGAGGAGGGAGCGGACACTACAGAGGGGGAATGTCTATGGAGAAGGGAGCGGACACTACAGAGGTGGAATGTCTATGGAGGAGGGAGCGGACACTACAGAGGGGGAATGTCTATGGAGAAGGGAGCGGACACTACAGAGGGGGAATGTCTATGGAGGAGGGAGCAGACACTACAGAGGGGGAATGTCTATGGAGGGGGGAGCAGACACTGCAGAGGGAGGAATGTCTTTTGGAGGAGGGAGCGGACACTGCAGAGGGAGGAATGTCTTTGGAGGAGGGAACGGAAATTTTGCAGGGAGGAATGTCTTTGGAGGAGAGAGCGGACACTAAAGAGGAAGGAATGACTCTGGAGAAGGAAGCGAACACTGCAGAGGGAGGAATGACTCTGGGGGAGGGAGCGGACACTGCAGAGGGAGGAATGTCTATGGAAAAGGGAGCGGACACTGCAGAGGGAGGAATGTCTCTGGAGGAGAGAGCAGACATTGTAGAGGGAGGAATGTCTCTGGAGAAGGGAGAGGATACTGCAGAGGGAGGAATGTCATTGGAGAAGGGAGCGGACACTGCAAAGGGAGGAATGTCTATGGAAAAGGGAGCGGACACTGCAAAGGGAGGAATGTCTATGGAAAAGGCAGCGGACACTACAGAGGGGGAATGTCTATGAAGAAGGGAGCGGACACTACAGAGGGGGAATGTCTATGGAGGAGGGAGTGGACACTACAGGGGGGGAATGTCTATGGAGGAGGGAGCGTCTATGGAGGAGGGAGCAGACACTACAGAGGGGGAATGTCTATGGAGGAGGGAGCGGACACTACAGAGGGGGAATGTCTATGGAGGAGGGAGCAGACACTACAGAGGGAGGAATGCCTCTGGAGGAGGGAGCAGACACTACAGAGGGAGGAATGCCTCTGGAGGAGGGAGTGTACACTGCAGAGGGTGGAATGTCTTTGGAGGAGGGAGCAGACACTGCAGAGGGAGCAGACACTGCAGAGGGTGGAATGTCTTTTGGAGGAGGGAGCGGACACTGCAGAGGGAGGAATGTCTTTGGAGGAGGGAACGGAAATTTTGCAGGGAGGAATGTCTTTGGAGTAGGGAGCGGACACTAAAGAGGGAGGAATGTCTCTGGAGAAGGGAGTGGACACTGCAGAGGGAGGAATGTCTCTGGAGAAGGGAGTGGACACTGCAGAGGGAGGAATGTCTTTGGAGAAGGGAGTGGACACTGCAGAGGGAGGAATGTCTTTGGAGGAGGGAGCAGACACTACAGAGGGAGGAATGACTCTGGAGGAGGGAGTGTACACTGCAGAGGGAGGATTGTCTCTGGAGAAGGGAGTGGACACTGCAGAGGGAGGAATGTCTCTGGAGAAGGGAGCGGACACTGCACAGTTAACACTTAGCAATACGTGGCTATACATCTTACACTGTTGACACCAATGCACTGCAGACACAATTTCTGCTAGCGAACGCCTTGTCTCGCTCCAGGTGTACAGCATTTCTAAGCCGGTACCACAGAGTTTGTACTGGTTTCTGCCAACTCAGCAGTCCCATGACCTCACTCCCAGTGATAATGTTCCGTATGTTACTAATGGATGCAGAAAACACACTTCTCCACAACGCCATGCTTGTTCTTCTCCTGGACTTCTTCTACATCTCTCTCACTGACTCCAGGCTAGGTCCCTCTGTGTCACAAGATCAGTCCCAGTATGTGGGAATCTGATCGCTAGTAAAAAGGGCCCAAGCATAACACCTCTTCACTACCAAAGTATCTATCACCTCTGACATGTCACCAGTTTCTTGGCTGGTTGGTTGCTTTAGCATGTGCACAAAAATGGTAGTCATTAGCAACAGCAATATAGACTCCTTAAGACAGCTTCTCTGCTCATTTAACTTCTGTTCCATATAACTTTTCCAGTCCCCTGTTTTAAGCCATGTTCTATTGATATGCCATGCTTGCACTCCTTAAGAGACTTCAGACCAGGCCATTTAGATGAACAATAAAGATATTTTACTGAAGTAGTTAAAGGTAATAAAGGAACAGTTCTCAAAGACATCTTCCACACACTTTCCTGACAAAGTTCTCAAGGGGCCCATATTGAATCATTGAAGTGCCTCAAGAGGTAGTCATATCTGAGTTAGGTGGTAGAGTCCATTAAAGTCTATAGTAAGGCAGAGTCCATGATTGGCAGTAAATCCTCATGAGGTAGCAATAATCCACAAAAGGCAGTCATTCCATGACTGACAGCAGAAGTCTTTGATCCACAGATTCCATACCACAATGGGAACATAGAAGGGGCTCCCTGACAGCATATTGGCTTTATCGTGACAATCTTTCTCCTTGCTGACTCTCTCAGAACACTAATGAGCCCCTATTTATATAGTATGACCTGTAGGGGGTGGGGGCGGTAATCACCTTGAAAAGAGCGGGAAAACTTGACCAGCAGCGTTAACCCTTCCTTCTCGGGAATCACCGGCCCAACAGGTCAACCTAGGACACAGTGCAATAAATCTACATTGCAGCAAGTTACTTACACACATGAGCATAGTTGAAGGGATCAAACCCAAGGCATGTACACAGTATTAGAAAAAACTTTAACACACAGCACCTGCTTACATTTTTTCTAGGGGGAGTGGACAAAGCAAAGGGAGAGAAGGGGGAAGCATGGATATTGCAGATAGTAATATACTCTTTCCTGAGCCTGAAATTGCAATCTGGCTTTATACTAACGATCCAGCATTGTCCTGCTTTGAAAAGCCTATGGCCCGGATTTTAAGAGGACTTATGACGGCGTAGCGCCATGTACGCCGTCGTAAGTCCGAATCCGAGCCGTCGTATCTATGCGCCTGATTCTTAGAATCAGTTACGCATAGATTTCTATTACATCCGACTGGTGTAAGTCTCTTACGCCGTCGGAGCCTAACTGCATTTTTACACTGGCCGCTAGGGGCGTGTAAGCTGATTTACGTGTCTAAATATGTAAATTAGCTAGATACGTGAATTCCCGAACGTACGCGCGGCCGACGCAGAAAAGATACACCGTTTATGTTAGGCTTTTCTATGGCTATATGAGGCATAACTGCGGCGTACCAATTTTAAGTATGGCCGTCGTTCCCGCGTCAAAATTTGAAAAAGTTATGTTGTTTGCGTAAGTCGTCCGTGAATGGGGCTGGACGTCATTTACGTTCACGTCGAAACCAATGACGTCCTTGCGGCGTACTTTGGAGCAATGCACACTGGGAAATTCCACGGACGGCGCATGCGCCGTTCGGGAAAAACGTCAATCACGTCGGGTCACAGTACATTTACATAAAACACGCCCCCTGATCCAAATTTGAATTAGGCGGGCTTACGCCGGCCGATTTACCCTACGCCGCCGCAACTTACAGAGCAAGTGCTTTGAGAATACAGCACTTGCCCGTCTAAGTTGCAGAGGCGTAACGTAAAGCGGATACGTTACGCCCGCACAAAATTACGCCGCTGTATGAGAATCTGGCCCTATGTGTTGCTAAATGCGAGGTCACATGCCACCATCTTCCTTTGTGATGTCATTGTGAGCTGGCTGGCTGATCCTGGTTTAGGCAAGTGCCCCCCTGACGATGATTTGCCAGGTCCACCCTCCTTCTGCTACCGTGATTACGTTGATCCTTCCTGGGATATGTGACGCCTACATCCCTTGAGACTTTACAAGTGGGGGAGTCGTCACTCTCGCCTAGGCAGGTTGAACTGTGAAAAAAAAAATACAAATCAAAATCAGATTGCGGAGACCGTTGCACCTTTTTCCAAAGGCTAGTTATAGATTGGGATGGTTGACATTTTTTGTGTAGTTGGCTGAATTGGGTTTCATAACACACTGGGTGCCTTTAGCTGCCATTGTGCCCTTTCTGGGCATCAAATGCGTCCCTGTGCCTTTAGCCACTTCCATACCAGACACTTACGCACCTTCCTGCCCCAGCCAATTTTCAGCTTTCAGCGCTGTCACACTTTGAATGACAATTGCGCGGTCATGCTACACTGTACCCAAACAATTTTTTTATAATTTTGTTCCCACAAATAGAGCTTTTTTTTTGTGGTATTTTATCACCTCTGCGATTTTTATTTTTTGCGTAACAACTAAAAAAAGACAGAAAATGTTGAAAAAAATTCAGTTTTTATTTTTTTCTGTTAATTATTTTGTAAATAAGTACGTTTTCTTCTTCAATTACGGGCACTGATATGGCGGCACTGATGAGGTGGCACTGATGGGCACCGATGATGCAGCACTGATGGGCACTGATAGGCGGCACTGGTATGCGGCACTGATAGGCACTCATAGGCGGCACTGATGGGCACTCATGGGCGGCACTTATGGGTGGCACTGATGGGTACTTATGTGTGGCATGGATGGGCACTGGGCATGGATGGGCACTGAGGGGTGGCACTGATGGACACTGAGGGGTGGCACTGATGGACACTGAGGGGTGGCACTGATGGCATTGCTGGGCATCACTTGTTTATCCCATATTGTGCCAGTCAGTGCCCATGTTGCCAGTCAGCGTCCATTTGTGGGCACTGATTGGCATCTATTGTTCTCATTTTTTTTCTTGTTGCCCCCTTCCTTGGTGGTCCTGGCGGCTTCCCTGGTGGTCCAGTGTGGGCATCCGAGGGGGGGCTGTGCTCATAAACAATCAGCGGGAACCCCCCCCCATCAGGATAGCCACCGATTGTCTCTCCTCTACACGCACCTGTCATATGCGAGTGAGGAAGAGCTGATCAACGGCTCTTCCTGTTTACATTGTGACCAGCCGTGATTGGACACGGCTGATCACGTGGTAAAGAGCCCCGGCCGGAGGCTCTTTACCGAGATCGGAGATGCAGGGTGTCAGACCCCCACGGGCGCGCGCCGGCATATTATTCTGCAGGACGTCAATAGACGTCCAGTCAGGATTACACAACCACTTCCCGGACGTCAATTTACTATTGACGGGCTTCCTCCAGGCACACCTGCCCTTAATCTATCCACTGCTCCATCTTTTGAGACTCTGAAAATTATAGCATTAGGACCGCAGTATACAGAGGAGCCTTGGCATGGGCACTGTGGCCTACGCATATATTTGCAAATGCATGCAAACAAAACCCTCTGTTTTTAATGTGAATTGTTAGCGAGGATCAATTTGGATGTTTTGCAGGCTGGCTGGTAAGTGTGCTGGGAAATCTTTTGTTTTTTGTGATGTGTGTTGCCTTTCTATGTGCACCTTACTGAAAAGTCTATAGGTTGGGGGGTTGCCATTTTTATGTAAAGGGTGTGCAGGAGATTGCAGGAGCAAAAAGTGTTTTGTACACTTTAATTGGAAATTCTGGAACAGAATGTGAACTACATGGTGGTATTTTTTTTAATGCAAATCATCTATGGCATGTATAAAAAAGGCTAAAAAGGTGAAAAATGATCTCATAAATACTAGAGACCCTTCATCTAACTGTATGCATTAAAATCTCCTGACTTGATTACACCGTGTGATCTAATACTTTAATATTCACTGCTTCTGCAGCGCTTCTGTCTTCTTTGCAAGGCCTTTATAAATAATAATTGCATGTTAGTTATTATGCATTTCAATAACAAATACCGAAAGGATAAAAATATAAAATTTGCATATGTTTTAATTATGTTTGTCTGTGCCACAGTTGAGTTAATGAATCTGCTGAAAAGCCCATTCAGAGATGTCATCACTCAGATTAAACCAATTATTTGTAATGTATTGGACGGCCTGTGACTAACTGAACCAAGAATGGGTGCAAACTTCATATTATTGACTGGCGCTCAATTACAATTAATTGTTGCAGATGTAAGACACCCAGAGACTTTATATATACACTAATGGATTTTGAAAAGTGGTTTTAGCATCCAACAGACAGGATAGCAGGGTGATATTTGAAGGTAGTTTTTGCTATTAGTAGTATAAGTGGACTGGGGGAACAGGACAGAGATAGGAAATGATCCCAAGGCTGTCCTTGTTTTATAGGACAGAAATGCAGAATGAAGCAAAAGACTGAGGGCCATATTCTGAGTATAGTTACCATGGAGTATCTCAGGAAACTCCGTCGTATCTCTCTTTTTTGGCCCGCGTATCTATGCGAGTGATTCTTAGAATCATTTTCGCATAGATACGCTTAAGATCCGACATGTGTAAGTCACTTACACTGTCGGATCTTAAATGTAATTACCCAGCCGGCCGCTAGGTGGCGTTTACGTTCAGGTCTCATTTGTTTATGCAAATGAGCCTGATACGCCGATTCCCGAACAAATTTGCGTTGCGTAACCGTCGCTAACGTCGTTTGCGTAAGCGTAAGGTTACCCCTGCTATATGAGGGGTAACCTTACGCCAGTCCCACGTACGCCATGTTAAGTATGGCGTCGGGTCCGCAACGTATTTTCCCGTCGGGTACGTCGTTTCCCTAAGTCGTTCTTGAATACGACTTTATGTCAGTGACGCACACGTCGGCGTCATTGACGTTTTACGCCGAGAACTGGAGCATGCGCACTGGGCTATTTTAAGCCCGGCGCATGCGCAGTTCGTTTGAATCGGGGGCGCGCTTAATTTAAATACAAGCCGCCCCCTTGGATTTACGCGTGGATACGCCGGGCCAATTACACTACGCCGCCCCAAACTACGGAGCAAGTGTTTGGGGAATACAGCACTTGCTCCTGTAGGTTGGGGCGGCGTAGTGTAAATGTCTTATGGCGCCGCACGCCTAAAATATACGAGAATATGGCCCTAAAATTAGATAAGACCAAGATAGTTTTATTGTTTGTAAAAAAAAAAAAAGTGACCTAAAAACAGCCAACGAGTTACAGTATTACATAATAACAACACACTTGTCACATGATTGTTTCGATTGAATTAAACATTGTTAAAAGATACAAGCAATATACAAAGTAATACATCATATAAAAAAGTAGATGTATATTGTAAAGGAAACCTAAACTACTACTGTTGACATCAGTGAAATGCTACTTGTTTGGCTTCAATAATTTGAGTTGGTGACCTGGAAGAAGTATGCAGCAAGTGTAAAGTCAGAACTAGGGATGAGCTTCGAGTTCGACTCGAACATTGCCTGTTTGGTATCCTGCGACAGGTGATCTCCTCTCCATCGCAGGATACCGACAGCGTTGGAGCGGAGACCGAGAGTGGATTACCACCGCTGGATTCATTTTTTTTTAATAAAGGACTTTACCAACTGTGTCTGTGTTTTTTTTTTTTACAATTATTTACACTTTATTTGTGAAATGGTAGAGGTACCCCATTACCAATTCTCATAGGTAGGGGCAGGATCTGGGGGTCCCCTTTGTTAAAGGGGTCTTCCAGATTCCGATAAACCACTCACCCGCAGACCCCCACAACCACCGGGCAAGGGTTGTGGGGATGAGGCCTGGTGGCATATCATTGGGAGGCAGCTGTCTATACCCAGAAGAGACTCCTACTGATGACATCATGGGAGAAGATGGAGACGTGGGACCTGAGCGGTCGCCGCAGAGATAGCAGGACTATATTCGATCTGCTGGTGGGGTAAGCATCTCAATTGTTATATGACCCAACATCAAATAAGTAAAAAAAATGAGGGGGGGTTATAGTTAAGTTCCTTTTTGAGTGGTTAAAGGTTACGTCTGTGCAAAATTAAACAAACTTGTGAACAATGGCGGTGCGTCCATAGTGGGCGCAGAAGTGCCGCCCCCTCGCTCCTGCACCGTCACTAAACCATACATAGATTCATGCATTGTTTGTATTGTCGCCGCTGCTGCCCACTATTCAGGTGGCCGGCCCCCTGTTGAGCGACGGCCATCTGAATAACAGCGGTGGGTGTGTTTTGGAAGTATCTATCAGAGCCAGTGGCTCCTGATTACAGCATGTGGGCTCTAATCGGCTTCCACAGGATGTGCATTCCCTGGTTAACACTGACGCGCGTCTCAGCCAAGCAGGTTCACCGGATCTGGTAACCGGTCACCTGATTGGCTGAAATGACATTGAGTGCGGGAGAAGACTTCGAGGGATCATGGAGGAGGGTGGCTGACCCGAGAAAGGTAAGTGCCGGGCGGGCCAATCTGGCGGTATTTTTGGAGCAGTCTGGCGGCATTTTATGGGGCAAACTGGCGGCATTTTATGGGGCAAACTGGCTGCATTTCATGGGGCAAACTGGCGGCAATTGATGGGACAGTGGCAACAATTGATGGCACAGTGGCAACAATTGATGGCACAGTGGCTGCGTTTGATGGCACAGTGGCGACAATTAATGGCACAGTGGCTGCGTTTGATGGCACAGTGGCGACGTTTGATGGCACAGTGGCTGCGTTTGATGGCACAGTGGCTGCGTTTGATGGCACAGTGGCTGCGTTTGATGGGCACAGTGGCGACAATTGATGGCACAGTTACTGCGTGTGATGGCACAGTGGCGACGTTTGATGGCACAGTGGCGACAATTATTGGCACAGTGGCTGCGTTTGATGGCACAGTGGCGACGTTTGATGGCACAGTGGTGACATTTGATGGCACAGTGTCTGCGTTTGATGGCACAGTGGCTGCATTTGATGGGCACAATGGCTGCGTGTGATGGTACAGTGGCTGCGTGTGATGGCACAGTGACTGCGTTTGATGGCACAGTGGCGACAATTAATGGCACAGTGGCTGCGTTTGATGGCACAGTGGCGATGTTTGATGGCACAGTGGCGACATTTAATGGCACAGTGGCTGCGTTTGATGGCACAGTGGCGACATTTAATGGCACAGTGGCTGCGTTTGATAGGCACAGTGGCTGCGTTTGATGGGCACAGTGGCTGCGTGTGATGGTACAGTGGCTGCGTGTGATGGCACAGTGGCTGCGTTTGATGGCACAGTGGAGACAATTAATGGTATAGTGGCTGCGTTTGATGGCACAGTGGCGACGTTTAATGGCACAGTGGCTGTGTTTTATGGGCACAGTGGCTGCGTGTGATGGGCACAGTGGCTGCATTTAATGGCACAGTGGCGACAATTAATGGTACAGTGGCTGCGTTTGATGGCACAGTGGCGACAATTAATGGTACAGTGGCTGCGTTTGATGGCACAGTGGCGAAAATTAATGGCACAGTGGCTGCATTTGATGACACAGTGGCGACGATTGATGGGCACAGTGAGGCTGCAATTGATGGGGGTTTTTTTTCGTTTGTTTGCGCCCCCCCAAAAACTTTGAGCACCAGCCGCCACTGCTCATAAAGTACATATCTGCAATACAAGCATGTTTTCCCATGTTGTGGTTCTTCTGCAAATACAGATTTCTGATTGGAAATCCAGCGAGTCCCTCACTTCCTGTAACGAGTTGTCAACTCTGTCTTTGCTGCTCAGGAATTTCCAAGCAATGTTGTCAGCCTTGTCCTGAGCTCCTTCCTGTTGGACTGCAGAACACCTCCTGCTTATGTTATAAAGATGAGAAGAGGGGGTATGTGTTCTTGGGGGTTCTCAGCCCTAATTTGGGCTTTAAACTACAAGGTGGGCAATGGTTATTTTTTTTTACAACACCAAAGCAGCAAGGTGGTACTTAGAGACATTATTTCCTGCGCCAATACTGAGTTTTTTCCTAGACTCTGTATGCAAAGGTCAAAAGCTGACACATGTAAACAGCCTCAATGTACTTTCTCTAAAACACAAAGCGTACATTTTATCCTCATCCAGTCTGTAATAATAATCAGGTGAGTGCTGGAACACAGAGACCTGCTGCCTCAGAGCAAGAAATGAATGCATTATGTATACTTCCTGAACAATATTTTATAGGCAAATGCTTTTCAGCTAATTTTGCCGTCGGCACAAAGACTTTCTCCTTGATAAAAGGTATCCTGCTGGCCTTTTATAGACATAAAATGTCTGATTTATCCTTGATTAGAGAGAACCAAGACTCGGGGTTAGAGAAATTATATGTTTTTATTTTAATTTTTGCTGTAGGGCCTCAGCAAGAAAAATACAGATTATTCTTTTTACAGAAAGGATGGAGCCTTGGCCCGCCAATAAAGAAAACCAAGGCCCACAATATATTATTATGAGGACAATTCAAGGCACCCATTAAACAGTTTTGCCAGAATCCTTACAGTTGTTTACATTTCTTGACTTTTACATTCAAAACAATTTTTAGTAGGGTATAAAAAACCTTGTTCCAGCTTTAAAAAAAAAAAGATGTAGGACCCTCACCAGTTCACCCGGATTCACAAAGCACTTACGCCGACGTATCTCGAGATACGCCGCATAAGTGTAAATGTGCACTGTCGTATCTATGCGCCGTGCCCACAGAACTACATACGTCTGAAAATAGGCTTTATCCGACCGACGTAACTTTCCTACGCTGGCGTATCGTGGGCGCATATTTACGCTGGCCGCCTCATTGCAAATATGCAAATGAGGGAGATACGTTGATTCACGAACGTAGTTGCACCCGGCGCATAATATACGCGGTTTGCGTATGGACCAGGGAGCACAGCCGTCTAATTTTTCGTCGTTTACGTAAAACGTGAATAGGGCTGGGCGTAGGTTACGTTCACGTCGTAGGCAGTGATCCGTCGTATCTTAGGGAGTAGTTTTGACGTGATTCTGAGCATGTGCACTGGGTTGCGTCCATGGGACGGCGCATGCGCCACTCATTTTAAGTACTTGTCTGTCACTCGGCACATCATTAGCATGGGGTCACGCCTCATTAGCATGGCTCACGCCCACTTCCACCTACGCTGGCTTACGCCGAGGAAACCCAGCGTAGATTTGACAGCGAGTGGGAGTGGAGTGCTTTGTGATTACTGTGCTTGCCGCTCTGCGCTACGCCGGCGTAGCCTAAAAAAGATAAACTACGCCGGCATAAATATGCGCCAATGTATGTGAATCCGGGCCTCAGTATCTAAATTGGTGGTTACCTCTTTTAAGGAAGCCCATACCTTATGCCTACTGCTAGTTATAAACTTATGTAGGTTAATTGTAGTGGTAGGTGTTTCCATGTTTCTAAAATATTTGGCTTGTTCATAGCTTTGGGCCACCATCCTTGACCCAGCCAGGTTCCTGACCAGGCCATGGTGGGGGGTTTATCAGGACCTGTCTCCAGGGCTGGGATATGCGGCCTAACAGGCGGCGTGGTGTTTCCTGCAGTGGATTGGCAAGTGAGCTGGGTTACATTTTACATACCATACTTGGGCCGCCATATACTCTTGTCTATTGTTTAATCTTTTTTTAACCCCTATTCTGTAATGCATGATCTATTTACTGCAGCTACCTGTTTTATTTAGATATAAATTATATCTGGTGGCCCTCAAACCAAACGCATTCTTGCTGCTCTTTCCTGCAAACCATTGGCCTGCCCTGGTATGTGTACCCTAATATTATGGCTTACTTTCTGAGGGGGGGGGGGGATTTGAATACTCCTCGAGTATAATACCTGCTTGCATTTGGGTCCTTTTATCCTTATATGTTTTCCTGCATTTAGGCTTTTCAAAACCATCATATAATGCTGGCCAAATAATTCTCCGGGGCTAAACTGTACCTCAACATTCCAGTCAGTGTACCTTCTACACATGCTATTGGTACAAAACAATGGTCAGATAACCCAGGTGGGCACATCCGCCAGACCTGTGTCTCCTGTCCTCCAAACGTACCTGCAGCCTGCAGATTTGCCATAACCAGTCCTTAACCCCTCAATCACGAGACAAGCCACACAGGTGTTGAGGGTTAAACATGCAGAGCATCAACTCTTTATTAAGTACCAAACATACACTTTTAAACACAGTTAGGGACACTCCCCTTAGCCTTGTCATCAAGGGGGTAGGGGACAAGGAAGAACCAATGGGAACTCAACACTTGTACATTGAAACAGAAACTACAGTTGAAACATAAAGAGATTATGATAAGCAGGAAGCCCCTCAATATACATCTCCTGCTGAGAGATGTCTCCAGTCCAGACCATTGTCTACATGCCATGACCCAACACAATTAAACACAACAACAAGAGGGGGGGGATTTGGGGGAGAAGGGATGTAGCATTACATTACATTACATGATCCCAATGCCATTCCAAGTCTCTCATTCTCTTCTGGGCCATAGTCTGTGGGCAGGAGGCCAGCCCACAGTCCCTTCCAAAACACACAGTGACAGTGGGTTCTGTCACAGTTGTATACTCCCATCTTGCCTCCTAGATCCCTGCATTCCCACGCTGCGCATGGCGACGTTCTGCTGTTCAGTGATTGGTTCTGATGCCCAGTGCCCATCCCCAGGCTATGCAGATAGTCGCTCTCTGATCCACCATTTTGATGTGAGCACTTTTTTATAGGATTATGGAACCTATAAACATTGTTGTTTATACAGTATGTTGTTGATATTTGTATATATTATTTTCTTTGAATATGTTTAGTGTTGCACTACCTGCCATACTGAGTCCTAAAGAAGCCGAAAATTGGTGAAACGTTGATCTGATCTGGCATATCTGGTTTTCAGAAGCATACCGATTCTACAATTATATGCAATGTGCTAGTTAATATCTCATATGTTCTAGACTTCAGTTACCATCAATAGGGTATTTTTTAATATGAATATGTGGATCATTTTGAGACTTTTTTGCCTATGCTCTTAATCTTCAATTTTAATGTTTATCAATAAATACATTATGTTTTATAGTTTCATGTGCTCTCCCATATTCAGCCTATAAAGTCCAGTTTTTATAGGCGGGATCTGATTTAGTCAGCCGGCATTCTTTTTGTATGTTTCTGCCTGGTATCCACCTCCTGGTTATCAGCTGACCTATGAGCTAATAATCAGTTCACTTTGTTATTCAACTTCCTAGATTATAATCAGGTGTGAAGACCTGGGGACAGCTGAGTTTTGGCTTGTGTTGGCAGGCTTTGGATTTTCATGGATAGGAAAATGCAGATTGCCTCCACATCACTTCTGTTTGCATTTAAGATCAATTTGAGACGCATACTGTAATGGAACCCCAAATGGGACAGGGGTTAAATCCATTCACGATATCCCATTCCATCCACGACAGCTCATCTGACACTCCAACCGTCCAACAGACATCAGACATCCCAGAATAACGAGACTTGCTCCATTACTGGTTTCAAAATGAAGACAACTTTTAATGGTAACTTTCAGTCTTATATACAGTACAAGGCATGAAAGGAACAATCGACTCCCCACCCACACATCACACCGTGGGGGGCTTCAATCACATTCTTTGAGCTAATTACTAAACATTCTAGACATGTCGACGCCGGCCTATAATTATCATGATCTAATCACTGCACATTCCTTCATTAACAGAACTCAAACAAAACACCATCACACAATGATCTCTTCTCAATCCACATCCCTAGACAGACGTTCTGTCTCTGACAAGTACATTCCACACATAAACAGTATTTAGCATACATAATTAGAGGTCTGGGAGCAGACCTGGATTAACACCTTTACACAATGGACAATGAAATGTCTAGGAGTAGATGCAATTAACACCTTTCAAAAGAATGTGTCCCCACATTGAATAAGCCAACAACTTGTGATATCTCAAGACATCCTGCAAGCATTAATTATTATTAATGTCCCATCTCATGTAATACATGAATTATGATTCACTTGCCACCCCATCTCCTGGCTCAATCTGTGCCCAAAAGTCACTCCTGTTACACATACCTCCCAACTTTCTGAGATGGGAATGAGGGACACCTATTAGCAAACATATGTAGGCATAGGACACACCCCTTGCCACACCCCTTAAAGGAGATTGAACAAAAACATTATTGGTGAAGCTCACAAGTTCTTTTGTACCGCTATTCCTTTTATATTGGCTTTATGACTTTACAAATGCCGCAATTTAGAGATTGGATGAACAGTTTAGCGCTGGGAAACACTTTTTGATAGATAAGTAGTGCATTTTATATTTAACTATTTAGATCAGACCAAAATGAGAGACAAATGAGGAGGAAAGATGAACTTTGTTCCGAATAAGGGACAGTCCCTCGAAATCAGGGACAGTTGGGAGCTATGGGCCAGATCCACAAAAGGGATACGACGGCGTATCTACTGATACGCCGTCGTATCCCTGTTTCTATCTTTGGAACTGATCCACAGAATCAGTTTCCAATAGATAGGGAGAAGATCTGACATGTGTAAGGGACTTACACTGTCGGATCTTAGGATGCAGTACCTCGGCCGCCGCTGGGGGCATTTCTCGTCGAAATGCCGCTTCGGGTATGCAAATTAGCACTTACGGAGATCCACAAAGCTTTTACGCTTTGTTTTTTCTCCGTAAGTATTAGTTTGCAAACGCAAAATTAGGGCTGCTTTTACAAGGCCTAAACTGTTTAGTAGACCCTTCTATCCCGCGTCGCCGTCCTTTTTTTTTTTCAAATTTTTTTTTCCCGCCGCAACTCGTATTTTTTTCTTACGCCTGTCGCGATTCTCAAAACCCGGCGCAACGTAAAACCGCACAAAGCACGTCGGGAAAATAACATCGTGAGCATGCGCAGTACGTTCGGCGCGGGAGTGCGCCTAATTTAAATGGGACTCGCCCCATTTGAATAGGAACGCCTTGCGCCGGCCGGATTTAAGTTACACAGCCGAAAATTTCTAGGTAAGTGCTTTGTGGATTGGGCACTTAGGTAGAAATTTTGCGGCAGTGTAACTTAAATGGGAATATTTAAGTTACGGCGGCTGGCTGTGGATCTGGCCCAATGTTACTGAGATTCTTCACAGATGCATGCATTCACCTGCATTTGACTCCCTTTTTATTTGATTTTGCATTCCCATCGACTTTCATAGAGAGAAAAGCACTTTTGATGAAAACCTAAAGGCTATTACTATTGCTTTTAAAACCAAATCTTGAGTTGCTCCAAAAGGAAAATCTTTGGTACTACCGATACTGCCAGTCTTTTCTTTTTTCATACTCCTATTACTTGGTGAAGTAGGCCATCGTAGTAATGGGACAAAAGATATGTGCTTGTGGGTAGGAGGTAAATTTAAGCTCCAACACAACCCTACGTGTCTGAAGCACTGTGGATTTACCCATAAAAGACAGGCATTGGGGCCTTTAGGTGCCTGGACTTTATTCCTACAAAAGAGTATTTTTCTTTCGTTTTTGTTTGATGTGCTTCTTCGTGTACATCCAGAAACAGGACGCATCTTGGTGGCTATCATGCCAGCCCTACCATAGGGACATAACATGTAAGAGAATCATTTAGAATTGTAGCAAATGAAATGCTTATATAAAAGAGAGATCAGTAGCAGTTTGTGTTCTGTTTAGTGGATTGTACTTTTTATGTTATTGTTGACAGTGTGCAATGTTTCTATGGCATTCGCAAATGACTATATTTATCATATGATTTGTCCTTACAGCGGTTGTTATAGAGATGTTGGAACATTATTCAACAAAGCAGTAATGTATTCGTGAGAGGAAACCTGAACTGAGAAAGTATGGGGGTAGTCATTACTGAGCTGTCTTTCTAAAAATGCTAGTTCCCTATCTGGCATACCGATTCAAAGGCTTCAGGACCTTCCAATCCAGTATGCAGTTTAGAACTTCTGACTTTCGAAGCCCTACATACTTGTTTAAGGAAAGCAGCTTTAAGGCTGGGTTCACACCTATGCAAATTGGATGCGGGTTTTTCTGCATCCCATTCGCATGGTAGGAGATTGTAACCAGCTTTCTATGGAGGAGCCAGTTCACACATCTCTGCCGCTTCTACAGCGAATTTGCACAGAGGTCCTGTGCGTCTTTTGGTTTGTTTCAGGTCTGAATTCAGCCCAAAAATGCAAGCTAAAATTGGACATGAAACGGTGAACGGGGACGCACCGAACCCCTACTGTGAGCCGCATGCGGCAATAGTATAAACCCAGCCTACAGTGGTTCAAAAGGCTGTGGGTTTTTTGCCTTAATGCATTATCTGCATTAACCACTTAAGACCCGGACCAATATGCAGGTTAAGGACCTGGCCCCTTTTTGCGATTCGGCACTGCGGCGCTTTAACTGACAATTGCGCGGTCGAGCGGCGAGGCTCTCAAACAAAATTGGCATCCTTTTTTCCCCACAAATAGAGCTTTCTTTTGGTGGTATTTGATCACCCCTGCGGTTTTTATTTTTTGCGCTATAAACAAAAATAGAGCGACAATTTTGAAAAAAATTCAATATTTTTTACCTTTTGCCATAATAAATATCCCCCAAAAATATATAAAAAAATCTTTTTTTTCCTCAGTTTAGGCCGATACGTATTCTTCTACTTATTTTTGGTAAGAAAATCGCAATAAGCGTTTATTGATTGGTTTTCGCAAAAGTTATATAGCCAGATTCACGTAGGCGGGCACAACGTTAGGCAGGCGTAGCGTATGGCATATACGCTACGCCGCCGTAAGTTAGAGAGGCAAGTGCTGTATTCACAAAGCACTTGCCTACTAAGTTACGGCGGCGTATCGTAAATGGGCCAGCATAGGGGCGCCTAATTCAAATGAGGAACAGGGGGGCGTGATTTATGTTAATGACTCGTGACCCAACATTTTTAACGAACGGCGCTATCCATGGACATATCCCAGTGTGCATTGCTCCAAAGTACGTCGCAAGGACGTATTGGTTGAGACGTAAACGTAAATTATGTCCAGCCCCATTCACGGACGACTTACGCAAACAACGTAAAAATTTCAAAATTCGACGCGGGAACGACGTCCATACTTAACATTGGCTAGTCCAACTTTTTGTTGGACTAACTTTACGCCTGAAAACGCCTTACGTAAACAGCGTATCTTTACTGCGACGGGCAAGCGTACGTTCGTGAATAGGCGTATCTCGCTGATTTACGCATTCTAGGCGTAAATCAGCATATACGCCCCTATCGGCGGCCTAAGTAGAAAGCTAAGATACGACGGTGCAGACCGTCGTATCTTAGCTAGATTTAAGTGTATCTCATTTTGAGAATACACTTAAAGATACGACGGCTTGGATTCAGAGTTACGCTGGCGTATCTACTGATACGCCGGCTTAACTCTTTCTGAATCCGGCTAATAGTGTTTACAAAATAGGGGATAGTTTTATGGCATTTTTATTAATACTTTTTTTTTACTAGTAATGGCGGCGATCAGCAATTTTTTTCGTGACTGCGATATACTGTAGGGGGGCGTGGCGCGCGCGCGCGACCCACAGCTGGGCACTTAAAGGGCAATGTACCTGTGCCCGTGCCCAGCCGCAACATTCTGCCGACGTATATCGGCGTTAGGCGGTCCTTAAGTGGTTAAGGTAAAAATCCTTCAGTATGGATTACGTACCTTACCCTCATCTAAGGGACAGGTCAAGTATAGAACAGTACAAATCAGAGTTCCACGCTTGACTAAAGAAATTTAAGAAGCACTTGCAGTCTTTATGCTGTTGGATGAATCGTTCTAGAGTTTTATTGTAGGTCTATGATGCCTTTAGAGGGGAATATATCAGTGGCGGCTGGTGACATTTTAGAATGGGGGGACGCAAGACCCCGCCCCTCCACATTTGGTCCCTCCCACTTCTCATAAGCCACACCCCCTATAGAATACACTCACTCCGTCCCCTGTATTCCACTTGCTTCCCCTCATAGTGTCAGGAGTATACAGCTCAGCATCACAGCACAGAGTATATAGCCCCAGCATCACAAATCATGGTATATTGCGCAGCCTTACAGATCGCGCAAACAAAAAAATTACACTGTTAGTTATGAAGGACTCTAAATGGGCATGAGATTATGAGAGACTGCGCACATACTGCACAAGATGACCAGAGACTGCGGACATACTGCACAAGATGACCAGAGACTGCGGACATACTGCACAAGATGACCAGAGACTGCGCACATACTGCACAAGATGACCAGAGACTGCGGACATACTGCACAAGATGACCAGAGACTGCGCACATACTGCACAAGATGACCAGAGACTGCGCACATACTGCACAAGATGACCAGATACTGCGCACATACTGCACAAGATGACCAGAGACTGCGGACATACTGCACAAGATGACCAGAGACTGCGCACATACTGCACAAGATGACCAGAGACTGCGCACATACTGCACAAGATGACCAGATACTGCGCACATACTGCACAAGATGACCAGAGACTGCGGACATACTGCACAAGATGACCAGAGACTGCAGACATACTGCACAAGATGACCAGAGACTGCGGACATACTGCACAAGATGACCAGAGACTGCGGACATACTGCACAAGATGACCAGATACTGCGCACATACTGCACAAGATGACCAGATACTGCGCACATACTGCACAAGATGACCAGAGACTGCGGACATACTGCACAAGATGACCAGAGACTGCAGACATACTGCACAAGATGACCAGAGACTGCGGACATACTGCACAAGATGACCAGAGACTGCGGACATACTGCACAAGATGACCAGAGACTGCGCACATACTGCACAAGATGACCAGAGACTGCAGACATACTGCACAAGATGACCAGAGACTGCAGACATACTGCATTACTTGTCCTGCGACTTGGGACTTCAACGTCGCATGACAAGTCGTACCCTATGATTTCCAATGAGAACCGTTCATATCTGTGCGACTTCAAGTCACAGCGACTTCAAAGTAGTCCCTGCATTACTTTGGTCGCACTTTGATGCAACTTGAGGTCCATAGACCTCCAGAATACACAGGCATTGCTTTAAGTCGCATCAAACTTTCAGACTGCGTTAGCCTTAAAGTCGCAAGATTCTGCCACAATTTTTTGCTGCGATTTTGCAGCGACTTGAAGCAATGCCTATGTATTCTGGAGGTCTATGCACCTCAAGTCACATCAAAGTGGGACAAAAGTAATGCAGGGACTACTTCGAAGTCACTGTGACTTGAAGTTGCACAGATATGATTGGATGGGGTCCAAAAAAAACGAATAAGCGGCGGGGGGGGGGGGGGGGGGGATGGGGTTGGGATGGTTTGGGTGCCGTTACGGCTGCTATTTCCACCAATTAAATAAAAAAAAAAAAAGCCGGGTGAAGGAAGGGGTCCGTTTGCCCGCTATTACATACATGTCCGCTATTTGCAATACTTTGATTAGGCAGGGAGGGGATTCGTACCTGTTACTGCAGGCATGCTGGCAGCATAGCTCAGCTTCCAGGCGCACTGAGCTCGAGAGTCCCGACGTCACTTCCGGTTCTTCCTGAGACGTCGGGACTAGCATAGAGACGTGCGGGTGCACACAGAAAGTGTGCACCTGAGCCATAACAACACAGTCCATCGCACCGGAAGCAAGTGGCGCGATGGAGAACGCCACAATGGCATTTTTTTCCGGCCAATGTAGCGCCTCGTCTGCGATTGCACAGACGTGGCGCTACTCACACAGCACTGTGCCCGGCGTCCGGCGCTGGGACACAGTGCACCGAAGGACCTTTTTTGGAAAAAAAAATTCCTTAAAGGGACATGTTTAAATAAACTTTTTTTTTTTTTTTTTTTTTTTAGATTTTTTTTTTTTTTTTTTACTGATTGGGGAGGGGGGGGGGGGCGGCGCCCGGGCGCCCTCTATGGACGGGCCGCCACTGTTTATGCTTAGATAAAAGAAGAGATATTTGGAGGGTGAATCTACAATCAAACCTTAAAGTGAATTATTAAGGGGTGAAATATGACTCCAAAAATAAATCCATTTTTGGCACCACAACCATCTACCGCCAAAGCTCTGCCCTGGAAGTTAGAGGAACTCCACCTCCTCTTGGCTGCTGAAAGCCACGCTCTGCAAGTTGTGTTTGAGGGTCTCATTGGGCTAAAGCCAGCATCCTGGAAACCTTTCAGTTCCAACATCTGCCAGTGGCCAAAGCCGAAAGCCTTTCCGGACTGGACAAATGACACAACCCAGACCCACAGAAACACATAGGTGATTTCACATAAACCTATTGTGAGAGTATTTTTATTTCTTTGACTTTGATTAAAAAATAGTATTACAGTATTGGTGCACTAGCTACCTCATCATTTTGCCTTTGGTATCCTTAGATGTTTATTGACAGTCATTCTCAAACATAACAGTATTGCAATCCAATGGGGTTAACAAATGAATCGTAAAAAGCATTTGTGAGTTACTGTTTTGTTAACATTTCAAAAGATTTTATTATGGAAAGCAGAAATAAAAGGTCAGTTGTAAAACCAAACAGTAAGACACATCTCTGTTAATAACAGACTAAGCTGCTCTTCATACATAATGTCTACAAATAAAAATTTATTTTTTTAACGCAGCCTTTTATTTTGCCCTGCTGGGTATTTGAAATGTGCCTGTGGCTGTATAATTACAATTTTGTCGTAAAATGTTGTAATTTAGTCCCTGGCCACTGTGAGCTGTTAAATTCAGAAGAGGGACGGGGATGATGCACAGTTTATGAATGCTGCCACAGCTAAGATGGAGGCTATTTGTATTGCCAGTATGTACTAGTCGGATTTTAGTAGGTTTTCCCAATTTACAATTTGTTTGGAAATAATTGAGAAGAGTTAGGACATCAGGTTTTATTGCAATCCGTGTCTCCACTGAGTTTCCCCCTGAGTACCAATGGTGGTCAACATTGAGTTGCTCTACCTTGTAGTAGGGTGGCATACCCTTTGTTATATTAAAAAAATGTGATACAACCTTTTAGAAAAGGAGAGAGCGGGACTTTATATGAGGCATGTGAGGGGAAAGATTACAATTGATTGGGGGAAAATAATATATCTGGAATACGTTATAGACTTAATATTTTAATACTTTCACATAATGCATCGTACATGACTATATTACATTATTGAAGAAATTGGTAAACACAAACACACGCTACTTCCCATTCCTTTTTCAGTCTTATTTAGACATTACCCCATTTTTCTCATTTCACAGTTACCACCACTCACTGATTCTTGTCCATACATCATTCCTTGCTTGATGCCTGTGCAACCTGGTGAGTACCATCTGGGACCTTAACTTGTTTATGTTGTTACAGAAATACAATGCATGTTTGCTCCTGATGAGCGACCTGTCAGGTGACAAGTGCACCCCATTGGGGTCAGGGATGCACCACAGGATAGTGAAACCTATGACCGACTGCTGCGATAAGAGAGGAAGTGTGAACCCAAGATCGCCCAGGGCGCGGAGTCTAAGACCCAGCTTTGTTTTCACCAGAGCCTCTAGTGGTAAGGATGGCCTTCGCCGCAGCTGGATCCAGGTCGCGACCATTGGGATCCCCTAGGTCACACTCCGCAGGGAGAGAGGGGAAGCAGCAAGCAGACAAGCGGTAGTGATGGGTAAGCCGAGGTCGGGGCAACAGGCAGACAGGGGTAACCGAGGGACAGGCAAAAGGTCAAGATCACAGGCAAACAGGAGAAGTCAGGGACGAGCCAAAAACGGTACACAGGAAGATAATCGTAGCACACTGCAGACAGGAACTAAAGCAACACTGTTGAACAGCACTGCAGGACTGTAGTGCAACAGTTAATATAGACTTCCTAGGATGGCCTGAATGGGGCCATACAGGAAGGAGAGGAGATAAGAAGGTAACCAGAACAGAGTCAGGTCTTTAATGGACAGATGGAAACAGGTAAGCTGCCAGACGATTGCATATCCATGACACGACCAAAGTCGTGAAACGCGCATAGAGCTACCAACTTCATGCTTCAATATGTTTTACTGCAGTATATTTTATTGTACTCTTTTTGTATTCGGGTCACTGCTTGTATAATAATTTTTTCCCTAATTAAATCTGTGAGTTGTGTATGTTTACCAATTTCTTCAATAATGCAATATAGTCATGTACGATGCATTATGTGAAAGTATTAAAATATAAAATCTTTAATGTATTCCAGATATATTATTTCCCCCCAATCAATTGTAATCCTTCCCCGCACATGCCTCATATAAAGTCCCACTCTCTCCTGTTCTCTTTTTTATCATACAATTATTAGGGATGGAGGTAATTGACCCATTACCTCATATAAAGTCCCAACGTACCCTTTCCCCCCCCACCCTTTTCAACCTTTTATAAAAAGAAATGTATTCCACTATATTTGTCAAGTTACCCCCTAAGCTTTCAAAGATAATATTTCGAGAAAAATATTTATAAAAAAACGTTATCTCTTCCATGTCGACAGATGTGTTGGATCAAGAATGTTTTATCAAATCGGTATGTTAGTTTACAAAGCTGTAGTCAGTGTGGAGATTTCAGTGCTGCAAAAAGTTTCCGCGGACATGTTCGGTCGTGTGTAGGGCTGACCAGACAATTTTCCGGCCGAGAGGACAGGTTTCCAGCGGACAAATGTTTCTCAGCATGCTAAGAAACATGTCCGCTGGAAAGCTGTCCGTCGGTCAGTACGACTCATCGGACATGTCCGCTTGCCCGAGAACCCACGCATGCGTCAAAGTGATTCGACGCATGCGTGGAAGCATTGAACTTCTGCGTCAGAGAACATCGGTGTCGTATACGTCACCGCGTTCTCTGTCCGCGGGGATTTTGGTTTGATGGTGTGTACAACCATCAGACCAAAATCTCCGAGCGGACATGTCCGATGAAAGCGGTCCGCGGACCGTTTTCATCGGACATGTTTGCCCGTGTGTACGAGGCCTTAGTGTAGAAATAAGTTGCTAAATGTTGTACCTTCATTAAATGTAACCATATTGCTACACTTAGAGGCTCCTCTCTTCTTTTTTATACTCAGTTGTGACATGACACTATATTATATCAAAACATCACTTGTATATCAAGGCAAAAATGATTAAAACATTTTTCTTGTCTTGCAAAACGCTCTCAAACCAAGTTACTCTCAAACCAAGGTTTTACTGGGGTTTGATGGAGTTAACTTTAAAATCTTTTTAGTATGAGAGATGGGAATCTTAAAACATTTTACTGTTCGATAGGGAAGAAATTTGTTCTGCTATATTTGCCATATTACCCCCTAAGCTTTTAAAGTTAGTATCTTGAAGAAAATATAAAAAAATAGGTTATCTCTGCCACATTGACAGATGTGTTGGATCAAGAATGTCTTATCAGATCGGCATGTTAGTTTACAGAGCTGTAGTCAGCGTGGAGATTTCAGAACTGCAAAACGTGTAAATTAAACAGCGCCCAAATGTCCCTTGCCTCTACTTTTATCCTTGCTTTTTATAAAGGTTGTGATTAAAAATGCTCAGACATCATCTTACAGCCGGATTAGTACAAAGAACACAAAACAATAAAATGAAAAACAAATACACAAAGAACATTTAACCAAGACCAAAAAATTATCAAATATTTGCTTACCTGAAACCTCCTTCCTGGTTATATAAAAGACAATCATGAGATTATATTATGCCGCGTACACACGATCTGTCAATCCGATGAGAACGCTCTGATGGACCGTTTTCATCAGACCAAACCGATCGTGTGTGGGCACCATCGGTTATTTATCCATCGGTTAAAAAATGTGAACCTTGTTTTAAAATTAACCGATGGATACCTAACCGATAGAAAAAAAACAATCGATTGTAGGCACGTCCATCGGTTAAAAATCCACGCATGCTCAGAATCAAGTCGACGCATGCTTGGAAGCATTGAACTTTTTTTCAGCACGTCGTTGTGTTTTATGTCACCGCGTTCTGACACGATAGGTTTTTTAACTGATGGTGTGTAGGCACGATTGACCATCAGTCAGGTTCATCGGTTAACTGATGGAAAAATCCATCAGACCGTTCTCATTGGATTGACCGCTTAGGGCCCCCCAAAGCTGCGGAGGGCCCCCAAATTACTAGAAGCCCCTCACCCCGCTTCTGAACTCGCTGGCTGCATGGGAGAAGAGGTAAGAAGTCAGAACACCCCCTCCCCCCGCTGTCCCTCCCCCCCCCGCTTCTCAACTTTAATGTGACATGTGCTATAGGGCTATTATAAAGGGCTCCCACTCTGACTTAATTTATGGGGAGTAGCTGGGAATGCCCTGAGGCTGGTGGGAACAGCCAAAACTCAAAGGTGAGAAGGAGAAAAACTAGAAGCCATTGCATTAAAATCTGTCTATTGGACAGTCCAAGAAATATCCAAAAGACTCAATGCATCAGACTCAGTCTAATACTGAAATATCACTTTTGTGTGGGCTGAATGTTTAAAATACTGCAGCTTCTACTGACTGCCGGTATTGCGATGAAAGACTGGAAAAAGGGGACTTGGAAAAAATCTTGCAGATAGTAAGTTACAAGTCTGCGGGTGAGTAAGATATATGGCGGTACATAACATGGGCTCATGAATGTTTGATGACAACATATTTGTGCCGTACAGGCTGCTGGCTGGACTCCCCCAGCATATTCCGCCTGACATCCTGTAACAGTGATTAATGCTTGTTAATAGATCGATCATAGGCATTTAATTGGTGAACGTTCCCTGAAACGATTTAAATGGGCTTTACGGCACGAAGAGTTATTACACTTCATTTATCAAATGCAGGATAAAGAAAGACCTGGGACTGTGATGAATGATGGACTTGTTCTTCTAAAAAAAAAGTTCTTAAGCCGTATTTCTCATGGATCTGTTACCCATAAAGGCAATGTGCTAGTTGTGGAGGTGTTAGAGGACACAAAGTACAGCCGGGGGCTCGGTAGGTATAGACCATGGGTCTTCAAACTACGGCCCTCCAGTTGTTCAGGAACTACAATTCCCATCATGCCTAGTCATGTCTGTGAATGTCAGAGTTTTACAATGCCTCATGGGATGTGTAGTTCTGCAAAAGCTTGAGGGCCGTAGTTTGGAGACCCCTGGTATAGACTGCTAAGATGTCGCCAGCACACCAAGGATCTCTGAAATAGTGTCCAAGAGGTTCATTAAAAGACCACATCACAGTGTAAAATAGCGATGTGGCGGGGCCATGCAAGACCCATCTTCAGGCGTGTGACAAAGACAGAGGTTGACAGAGGTTACAGCATATCCTTACCACTTACTGACTGGTTGCTAGAGGTTACAGCATATCATTACCACTTAATGACTGTATGCTAGAGGTTACAGCACACATTACGGCTCACTGATTCCTTGCTAGAGGTTACAGCATGATTTCTTCTTGTTGATTGGTTGCTAGAGATTACTGTACGTAATACTGCTCACTGATTGGTTGCTAGAGGTTACAGCACATCATCTCTTCACTGCCGAGGGGCGTGATATACATATGAATGTCGCCTTTATTTACATTTGAATGCTGCCAGCCTCTGCTATTTACACTATTCCTCCCACTAACAGCAATGATGGGGCACTATTCCCCCCGAATAACAGCAATGATGAGGCACTATTGCTCCTAATAACAGCAATGATGAGGCACTATTGCTCCTAATAACAGCAATGATTAGGCACTATTGCTCCTAATAACAGCAATGATGGGGCACTATTGCTCCTAATAACAGCAATGATGGGGCACTATTGCTCTCAATAACAGCAATGATGGGGCACTACTCCTCCCAATAACAGCAATGTTGAGGCACTATTCCTAACAGCAATGATAGGGCAGCATTCCTCCCATTGACACCAATGACGAGGCACCATTCCTTTCAATTATACCAACAATGGGCATAATTCCTTCAACTGACAACAATAGGACACTATTTCTTCTACTCACAGCAATGATGGGGCACTGCGCCTTCCACTGAAACTAACAATGGGGCACTATTTCTTCCACTGACACCAATGATGAGGCATTATTCCTCCCACTAACACCCATCAGGGGGGACTATTCCTTCTCCTACTGACTACAGGCGCTATGTGATCTTTTTTTACTTGAACTGACCACAAAGCTATGGCATTTTCTACTTCCACTGGCCACAGTCTGGCCCCCCTAAAGACTGAAGGACAGTAAACTGGCCCTTAGTTTAAAAAAGTTTGGGGACCTCTGATTTAGGAGCTGGTGGACTACTAAGCACATCATTGAAAACTTTGCTGTGCTTTATAAATGTGTGCTATTTGTTTTGTTTTTATTTTCAAAGCAGCAGTATAGCCATGGTAAGGTTTAAAATAACACCCTGGACTGATTGGATGGTGATAATGAAGGCAGATTCGTAATGCTTTCAACATTACTATCAGTACCTTTAAAACAGAACCTGCAATAAAGTTTGATTCAGTGTTTGTTATGCCCCTCACTACACGTGACTGAGGTGTATTCGGACACACTGTTAACTCCTCTCATACCAATGCATTCCAGTAGGCGCAGAATCCTTTTGAACTTTTATTAGTACAAGATAGAGTAAAACTGAAACAGATACAAACAAGTACAATTAGTAAATAATCACACAATTAGAGCATCCCTAACTACCTAGCTAGAGACACAAAGATAAACGTACCGGAGATGGATCGGTATGGCTGACGTGGGATAGAACTCAGCAGACATGTGCTTGCTTCCAAGGAGAAAATGGAAAGAAAGGCCTGAAGATGGTGCAAAGCATTCTGGGAAGGAAATACGGAGGCTTGCATGAGTCAAAACTAACCAGCTTAACTGAATTGAATGGAAATGGTGCAGTTAAACAGAATGTCCATTAGATGGCAGCATTGATTTAATTCAAACAAACTAAAGTCAATGAAGACTATGAAGACGATGAGCCTTATAAATGAAGACATGACAGTGTTTGCATTGTATATAAATTCACCTTATGAGGATAATTTTTCCCCTATCAACCCTACTTGGCTTATCCAACAAGGCCATGTAGCCCACATGGATAACACAACCAATCAGCCTTCAGGTAATTGCAGACAGATTGGTGAACAGTGATTTTTGATTGGTTGCCGTAGATTATTGTATTTGGCACATTGATCTTGGCCTTATTAAACAAAGCCCTGTGTTAGTTAATCCAGGTGCCTTGGAATATAATTATTTGGAACATAAACTTTAACATCTCAATCTGTTTAATCCAATTTCCAAGACAGAACGTTGCAATAATTCCTTCTCTGTTTAATTGAAAATGTCATATCAGCAGAATTAAAATCCACCATTTTATAATTTGTGTGTGTCAGCCTGGAAGCAAAAGAAGTCTGCGTAAATTTTTTTTCCGTCAGACCTTTTCATCAATTCTTTATGGCACTTATATTATTTGGTGTAAATAAAAACTAGGGGTTGTCATAAAAAAGCTAATAAAATTATATGACTATTAATGCCAGCGTCATAAAAAATTCAGCAGCGTGCGTTTTATAACATGTGGGATGCTCAACAACTGTTTGTAAAAATAAATGCAGCCTGCCTAAAAACAATATCCAGGAGAAAGACGGGAAGCCTTGAAGGTTTATTGGACAAGTTTTAGAAAGGCATGCATCATTTGTGAACCCGTAGACCCATCCATCAAACGGCTTCCATATTTCTGATGTTCTAAGCTGACTTGTTGGGATGGGCTGTTGTGTGCTATCATTGCTGGTTCCAATGCTTTATTCATTCACAGCAAAATGATGGAGCCCATTTGAACCTCCCATTTTGTACTTTTTGCCATAATAAATATCCCAATTTAAAAGAAACATTTTTTTCCCCCTAAGTTTATGCCGATATGTATTCTTCTACATATTTTTGGTAAAAAAAATCGTTTATTGATTGGTTTGCGCAAAAGTTATAGCGTCTACAAAATAGGGGATAGATTTATAGCATTTTTATTATTATTATTTTCTTACTAGTAATGGCGGGCGATCTGCAATTTTTATTGGGACTGCGACATTATGGCGGACACATCGGACACATTTTTGGGAGCATTGACATTTATACAGCGATCAGTGCTATAGAAATGCACTGATTACTGTAAAAAATTCACTGGCAGGGAAGGAATTAACACGAGGGGGCGATCAAGGGTTTAAGGGCCAGATTCTGAAAGGACTTACGACGGCGCAGCGCCATGTACGCCGTCGTAAGTTCTAATCCGACCCGTTGTATCTATGCGCCTGATTCTTAGAATCAGTTACGCATAGATATCCATTAGATCCGACAGGCGTAAGTCTTTTACGTCGTCGGATCTTAACTGCATTTTTTTTGACCGCTAGGTGGCGTTTCCGTCGAATTCCACGTCAAGTATGCAAATTAGCTAGATACGCGAATTCCCGAACATACGCGCGGCCGACGCAGTAAAGTAACAACGTTTACGTTAGGCTTTTCCCGGCGTATAGTTGCCCCTGCTATATGAGGCATAATTGCGGCGTGCCAATGTTAAGTATGGCCGTCGTTCCCGCGTCGAAATTTGAAAAAGTTACGTCGTTTGTGTAAGTCATCCGTGAATGGGGCTGGACATCATTTACGTTCACGTCAAAACCAATGACATCCTTGCGGCGGACTTTGGAGCAATGCACACTGGGAAATTCCACGGACGGCGCATGCGCCGTTCCGCAAAAACGTCAATCTTGTCGAGTCACAGTAGTTTTACATAAAACACGCCCCCCTGATCCAAATTTGAATTAGGCGGGCTTACGTCGGCCGATTTACGCTACGCCGCCGCAACTTACGGAGCAAGTGCTTTGAAAATACAGCACTTGCCCGTCTAAGTTGCGGAGGTGTAACGTAAATCGGATACGTTACGCCGCCGCAGAAATCCGCCGCTGACTGAGAATCTGGCCCTAAATGTGTTCCCTATGAGTGTTTCTAACTGAAGGGGGATGGGACTGACTAGAGGAAATTACAGATCCTAGCTATTAGGAAATCACGATCTGCATTTCCTCACTGGACAGAACAGGGATGTGTGTGTTTACACATACATGTCCCTGTTCTGCCTCTCGTGCCCGGAGATCGCTCAGATATTTAAGGTTTATAGTTTGTCCCCATTCCACGAGCGGGTGCAAATTTAAAGCATGACATGTTGGGTATCAATTTACTTGTTGTAACATTATTTTTCACAATATATAAAAAATTGGGCTAACTTTACTGTTTTCTTACATTTGTAAGATCGCTGTGCAAATACAGTGTGAAATAAAGTATTGCAACGACAACCATTTTATTCTCTAGAGCAGTGGTTCTTAACTCCTGTCCTCAGGACCCACTAATAGGCCAGGTTTGCAAGATAACTAAAACACATCACATATCATTTTCTGCTCAGTGATTGCAGAATTCTAGTCTGCATCTCCCCAAGGTAATACTTAAAATTGGCCTGTTAGTGGGTTCTGAGGACAGGAGCTGAGAACCCCTGTTTTAGGGTGTCTGAAAAATATATTTAATGTTTGGGGGTTATAAGTAATTTTCTAAAAAAAATATAACATTGCGCATTTCAAGCCTCCTCTTCACTATCTCCTCTCAGATGACTTGTGTCATCCACAGTGTGTATAAGGAAACACTGATAGTCATGGGCGTCCGCACCATAGGGCAAAGGGGGTCTTTTTCCCCCCCCTGAAATTGCCAGGGAGAGCCAGGAGCAGGGCCGAACTGGCCCTGGGGACGATTTAAGAGGTGACTGCAGCTCTCCCCTCTAGTTGTCCCTTATTTAGAGTGCCTGTCCCTCTTCTGGAATCAAATCCTTTTGTCCCTCATTCCGAAAGGTTCCTCTTTTAGACCTGAAATAAATATACTGTCAATATAGTGTAGTGTTTCAGTCAAGGAAAAGAGGTGCTGTGTAATGTAAAGGGGTCCAGTGATGCAGGGTGCTGTGTAATGTAAAGGGGTCCAGTGATGCAGGGTGCTGTGTAATGTAAAGGGGTCCAGTGATGCAGGGTGCTGTGTAATGTAAAGGGGTCCAGTGATGCAGGGTGCTATGTAATGTAAAGGGGTCCAGAGCTGTGAGGTGCTGTGTAATGTAAAGGGGTCCAGAGGTGCAGTTGTGGAGAGGGGGTACACAGTAGTGACAAAGATGCAAGGGACACAGTGGGGTGTTTTTACATTTTAACGTGGGGGGGCACTTTTAACCCCTGCTAGCAGTCGAAGAAAGGGTAAAATACGACTGTGTATCGCCGCTGCCGAAGCCCCCCTCTGAAAAAATTTCAGCGGATGCCCACGCTGATAGTGCTTATATCATTTAAAAAGAGATTTATTGAATTAAGTAAACACAGGGTACTCACATTATACTGGTGCTTCCAGCACACCAGTCTACAAAAAGCTTATAAACTCTATGGTAGAATATATCTCTCTCATTCCACACAAGCTTTGCAAACACCCTTGTCGGTAGCCAGCTCCACGCTAGTTCCTGGTGTCGTCACCATCCGTGCCTCTCCTCTACGCGTGTCGACACATGGTCATGTGTCTTCCTCAGGGGGATTTCTATTGGAACGTGCAGACTGTCAAACTATTTATAAAGACAGGCACCATTTTCTTGAAGTCTATGGGCGCCGCCATTTTGTTGTGGTCCGCAGAGCACTTTTGCAGTGAACTATTTGTCTTCACCATTTATGAGCACAACTGGATTATATGGAATAAAGGACTTTGCTGTGTGAAATCTTATTCATGTGGAGAAAGCTGTTTTTCTGGAGAAAGCTTTATTTCTGCATGGACACATTTTAAATATTTTTTTGGTAACACGTATTTGATGCTGTTTGGTCTTTATATGCATACTTTATTTTATTTATTTGTTTATAGCAATTATTACACATTATATTTAAAATACTATAATGGATACTTTAGTGCTGCACAGCTTGTTTAATTATTAACTACCGTATATACTCGAGTATAAGCCTAGTTTTTCAGCAATTTTATTTGTGCTGAAAAATGCCCCCCCCTCGGCTTATACTCAAGTTTGTGTCATCTGCATACCTGATGAGCCGTGTCATGCAGTTAGACAGCGGCCATCCAGTGTACAAAAGCCACGCCTCCTCGTCGTCCTTGTCCGTGATAGGGAAACACTCAGTTTCCCAGCAGTGAGTCACTGTTCAGTGTTCCGCCTACCACGGGCGTCCTCTTGTCCTCGGATGTCCATGGAACACGGAACACTGACTCACTGCTGGGGAAATGAGTGTTACGCCCATCACGGATGAGGCGCGGGTTTTGTATACTGGATGGCCGCCATCTGATTGCAATGCATGACACGGACTGATCAGGTATGGCACAGTGAGGCTGCAATGGGCACAGTAAAGCTCCAATGGGCCGAGTGAGGCATGTAATGGGCACAGTGAGGCATGTAATGGGCACAGTGAGGCTGCAATGGGCACAGTGAGGCTGCAATGGGCATAGTGAGGCATGAATTGGGCACCGTGAGGCATGCAACGGACACAGTGAGGCATGCAACGGACACAGTGAGGCATGCAATGGGCACAGTGAGGCTGCAATGGGCACAGTGAGGCGTGCAATGGGCACAGTGAGGCATGCAATGGGTACAGCAGTGGCGGCTGGTGCTCAAAATCTTTGGGGGGGGCGCAAAACGAAAAAAAAAAATTTGCAGCCTCACTGTGCCCATCAAATGCACCACTGTGCCATGCCATCAATTGCAGCCACTGTGCCATGCCATCAAACACAGCCACTGTGCCATCAATTGTCACCACTGTGCCATGCCATCAAACACAGCCACTGTGCCCCTCAATTGTCGCCACTGTGCCATGCCATCAAACGCAGCCACTGTGCCATCAATTATCACCGCTGTGCCATGCCACCAAACGCAGCCACTGTGCCCCTCAATTGTCGCCACTGTGCCAGGCCATCAAGCGCAGCCACTGTGCCATCAATTATCACCACTGTGCCATGCCATCAAACGCAGTGTTTTTTTTCTGGGTTTTTAGTTGTTATTCTGTCTCTATCCTTTAAAATACACCTAGGATAAAAATGTTAGACCCATCATATCTTTGTAATTTGTAATTGGGAAAAAAAATTTGCAGGGGATCAAATAATTATTTCCCCCACTGTGCACAGATGACCAGCAGGTCTATGGGAACCGACAAAGACCTGTGACATATCTGCAATAACCACCTTGACCCAGATGTGCTGCAGGTCTTTGCTGGGTCCCAAAGACAGGGGGCCAGATTCACAAAGAGATACGACGGTGTATCTCCTGATATGCCGTCGTATCTCTGAGTTCTGCCGGTCGTATCTATGCGACTGATTCAGAGAATCAGTTACGCATAGATATTCCTAAGATCCGACAGGTGTAACTGTGTTACACCATCGGATCTTAGGCTGCAATTCCAGGCCGGCCGCTAGGTGGCGTTTCGTTTTTTTTACGCGACGAATATGCAAATGAGGAGTTACGCCGATTCAGAAACGAACGACCGCCCGGCTCTTTTTTTTTACGTTGTTTGCGTTCGGCTTTTTCCGGCGTATAGTTACTCCTGGGTCTATGAGGCGCAGCCAATGTTAAGTATGGCCGTCGTTCCCGCGCCAAGTTTTGAAATTTTTACGTCGTTTGCGTAAGTCGTACGGATGGACGTAATTTACGTTCACGACGAAAGCAATGACGTCCTTGCGACATCATTTGGAGCAATGCATGCTGGGAAAATTTGCGAACGGCGCATGCGCAGTTGGATCGGCGTGGGGACGCGCCTGATTTAAATAGTACACTCCCCCTAGCCGCGGAATTTGAATTCCACCGGGGGGATTTACGATCCGCCGCCGCAAGTTTTGAGGTAAGTGCTTTCTGAATTAGGCACTCGCCTCAAAAACTTGCGGCGGCGGATCGTAAATCAGATAGGTTAGCGGATCTTTAGATCCGCGTAACCTATCTGAATCTGGCCCAGGGTTGAGACTTTTGGCACGTCGGCACACAAGCAAGAATGGATGTACACAGCTTAGGTAAAAACTGGTCTACCTTGTGTAATCTTCTATATATATAAAACTCAACGTGTGTGTGTATGTATGTTACAGCATCACGTCCAAACGGCTAGATATTAACATGAAAATTGGCACACATGTTACTTATATGTCAGCAACAAACATAGGATAGGTGGTTTAACCCTTACCCACCCCCATTTGCCATGGTCTGGGTTTTTCTTTAAAGTCCCATTCAACTCTATGGGAAATACATGTTACTTCATAACTTCCAAACGGCTGTAGATATTTCGATAACACTTAGTCACATGTTACTTATATGTCCACTTAAACTATAGGATAGTTAATTTATCCCTTAACTACCCCCATTTGTGAGGGTCAGGGTGTTCCCACATAACTTCTGTACGCCTGGAGATATTTCAATAATACCTGGTACACATATTACTTATATGCCAAATAAAAATATATGACAGTTAAAGCGGGAGTTCAACCAATTCCTTTTTTTTTTTTTCCCCCTTAGCTTCCTGCTCGTTTTGTCTAGGGGAATCGGCTATTTGTTTTAAAATATGATCTGTACTTACCCGTTTTCGAGATGCATCTTCTTCCGTCGCTTCCGGGTATGGGTCTTCGGGACTGGGCGTACCTTCTTGATTGACAGTCTTCCGAAAGGCTTCCGACGGTCGCATCCATCGCGTCACTCGTAGCCGAACGTCGGTGCGGCTCTATACTGCGCCTGCACACCGGCGTTCGGCTTCTTTCGGAAAATCGTGACGCGATGGATGCGACCGTCGGAAGCCTCTCGGAAGACTGTCAATCAAGAAGGAACGCCCATTCCCGCAGCCCATACCCGGAAGCGACGGAGAGGATGCATCTCGTAAACGGGTAAGTACGGCTCATATTTTAAAACAACTAGCCGATTCCCCTAGACAAAACGAGCATGAAGCTAAGGGGAAAATGTGCTCTCTAACGGTGAACCTCCGCTTTAAATTAACCCTTACCTACACCCTTATATAAAAGATGGGTATATTTATATTACTATGATTTTCCTCCCCAAAAGGTTAAGATAGGAAGACCGGGCAAAGCCGGGTATTCAGCTAGTTCTCCATATTCCGACAATGCATTACACAACTTGTAGCGCATCAAGTCTGTTCTGCACAAATAGCTCTAAATGATAATTATTTCACCTCCCACATAATCAGAAGAATACAGCACTTATTTGTGTTTCTGATGACTGTAATTATTTAAATGGAGCAATTACAGCAGGGTATGCAGAGGAGAAAGATAAGGGGAATAATTATATTATAGAGGTAAAATGAGACGGTTGTTAAGGCAAGTATGACTTTCACAGGAAAGCTTTCAGCCGCAAAGGAATTAGGAATATGTCGTACGTGTTCATGTAACCGGGGCAAGTATTTTACAACAAGATGGAATACCTGCTGCAGGAGGAAAAGTCAGATAATCATCATTTCTCAAAGACTAAAGAGTATAATTTGCATAAATATTGTTTATAAAGAGCAATTAGCAGTAAATTGACATGCAAAACAAGTAGTAATTGAACTCTGTCAATGACAGTTCCAGAGCTCATCGGCATATTGTCATACATTGGCATCCGGGCATCTGCATGGAAATTGTGTTTTTGTGCGTGCCATTACCATGTTATTATTCGGGTCATAGGGGACGGTAATCAACTGATTTCTCTTCTTCTAGGTATTCAGGTGGTTAGACAACAGGCAGAGCTTCATCCAAAAATCACAGCATCCTAAAAACAGAATTTAGACAAGCACCTCCTGGGTGGAATGGGTTAATGAAATTGATGGTGGGTAACAGTACCAATTTTGGGCCAGATTCTCTAAGATTCTGCGTTGGCGTAGTGTAAGCCATTTACACCACGCCACCGCAACTTACTGGAGCAAGTGCCGTATTCCCCAAACACTTGCTCCGTAATTTGCGGCGGCGTAGTGTAAATGGCCCAGCGTATGGCCGCGTAATTCAAAGGGGGCGGCTTGTATTCAAATTAAGCGTGCCCCCACGCCGATCGAACTGCGCATGCGCCAGGCGGAAAAAGAGCCCAGTGCGCATTCTCCAGCTCAAGACGGAAAAAAACGTCAATGACGCTGACGTGAGCGTCATTGACGTAAAGTCGTATTCGCGAACGACTTAGTAAAACGACGTAACCGACGGAAAAAGACGACGCTGACCCGACGCCATACTTAACATGGCATACGGCGGACTGGCGTAAGGTTACCCCTCATATAGCAGGGGTAACCTTACGCTTACGGAAACGACGTAAGCGACAACTACGCGACGCAAATTCGTTTGGGAATCGGCGTATCAGGCTCATTTGCATAGTCAAATGAGAACTGAACGTAAACGCCACCTAGCGGCCGGCGTCGCATTACATCTAAGATCCGACGGTGTAAGTGACTTACACCTGTCGGATCTTGGCCGTATCTATGCGAAAAGGATTCTAGGAATCACTCGCATAGATACCTGGGCTCAGAAACAGAGATACAACGGTGTTTCCTGAGATACACCGTCGTAACTCTTCTGAGAATCTGGCCCTCTGTTGTTAATAAAATATTGCCACAACGCTCATTGAGCTCGTTAGGAAAAATTTGCTTGAAAAAGTGTTCTTTGGGCCATTTACACCATTGTATTGCAGTAATGCACGTTACGTGTGTTGTGTCCTCATAGTTAGATGCTAGGCTGCTTGGTAAATGTAGTTCTTTTTGGCTCTTCTGTAATCAGTGGAGCCTTTGCTGATTGGTTTAGACTGATTAGGATCTCACAGGCTCCAGGCTTGTTTGCTTCTTCCTGTCTTCTGGAAGGCTCCAGAACATAGGAGTGGAGCAGGTCAAATGAGTAGCCTGAATATTTATGGGGTCTCAGCGAATCCCTGGGGAGGTGTGCAGCAGAGCACATAAATAAACAGGGATGTGCAGGCCGGGATTTACTCCCTTTGCCGCCCCAAGGCCGGGTCCTTCAATGCCGCCTCCCCCACTCCTCCCATTCTCTATACACAATACAGGCCCCTTTCACTCTATGCTTCTCCCTAACACTATAGTCAATGCCAAGCTCCTCCCTTTACACCCATAAATTATGTTATTGGTCCTCTCATAAGCATCTGTCCCTAACTTTCAAGCCCCTCCCCTGTCACTATAGCGAATATCAAGCCCCTCCCCTATCATTATAGTGAATGACAAGCTCCTCCTCTGACTCTAGAACCCTCCCCTATATTAACACCCATATGGCAGGCTATTTTTCCCACACTAGTTCCCTCCCATAAATACAGAATTGCCCCTCCTCCTCCTCCAAGCCCCGCCTCCTCTCGCTCTCCAGGACACCAATGGCGGCACACACCTGCTGCAAACACTCGATGACTTTGTTCATATAATCCTCTCCTGACACTTGTACGGAATGAATGGGAAGTCTACGGGGATGCCGGTCACTTAAATCTGAGGCATGTCCGCTCCTCAACCCCCCCCCCCCCCCCGGGTCACCGCTCGCCTTAGCTTCACAATTCCCGCCCATACGTCATTACGTCAGGACATGTAGTGTGACCCCCCCCCCCATACAAGACATGTAGTGTGACTCCCCCTATACAGGACATGTAGTGTGACCCCCCATACAGGACATGTAGTGTGATCCCCCCCCACAAGGACATGTAGTGTGACCCCCCCATACAGGACATGTAGTGTGATCCCCCCTCATACAGGACATGTAGTGTGATCCCCCCCCCACAAGGACATGTAGTGTGACCCCCCCATACAGGACATGTAGTGTGACCCCCCCATACAGGACATGTAGTGTGACCCCCCCATACAGGACATGTAGTGTGACCCCCCCCCCCCCTATACAGCACATGTAGTGTGACCCCCATACAGGACATGTAGTGTGACCCCCATACAGGACATGTAGTGTGACCCCCATACAGGACATGTAGTGTGACCCCCCATACAGGACATGTAGTGTGACCCCCATACAGGACATGTAGTGTGACCCCCCATACAGGACATGTAGTGTGACCCCCATACAGGACATGTAGTGTGATCCCCCATACAGGACATGTAGTGTGACCCCCATACAGGACATGTAGTGTGACCCCCATACAGGACATGTAGTGTGATCCCCCCATACAGGACATGTAGTGTGATCCCCCCTCATACAGGACATGTAGTGTGACCCCCATACAGGACATGTAGTGTGACCCCTCATACAGGACATGTAGTGTGACCCCCATACAGGACATGTAGTGTGACCCCCCATACAGGACATGTAGTGTGACCCCCATACAGGACATGTAGTGTGATCCCCCCATACAGGACATGTAGTGTGACCCCCATACAGGACATGTAGTGTGACCCCCCCCCCTCATACAGGACATGTAGTGTGACCTCCCCATACAGGACATGAGTGTGACCCCCCCATACAGGACATGTAGTGTGATCCCCCCATACAGGACATGTAGTGTGACCCCCTCTCATACAGGACATGTAGTGTGACCCCCATACAGGACATGTAGTGTGACCCCCCCCATACAGGACGTGTAGTATGACCCCCATACAGGACATGTAGTGTGACCCCCCATACAGGACATGTAGTGTGACCCCCCATACAGGACATGTAGTGTGACCCCCCATACAGGACATGTAGTGTGACCCCCCATACAGGACATGTAGTGTGACCCCCCCATACAGGACATGTAGTGTGACCCCCCCATACAGGACATGTAGTGTGACCCCCCATACAGGACATGTAGTGTGACCCCCCATACAGGACATGTAGTGTGACCCCCCCATACAGGACATGTAGTGTGACCCCCCCCCCCCCCCCTATACAGCACATGTAGTGTGACCCCCATACAGGACATGTAGTGTGACCCCCATACAGGACATGTAGTGTGACCCCCCATACAGGACATGTAGTGTGACCCCCCATACAGGACATGTAGTGTGACCCCCCATACAGGACATGTAGTGTGACCCCCCATACAGGACATGTAGTGTGATCCCCCCATACAGGACATGTAGTGTGATCCCCCCATACAGGACATGTAGTGTGACCCCCATACAGGACATGTAGTGTGACCCCCATACAGGACATGTAGTGTGATCCCCCCTCATACAGGACATGTAGTGTGACCCCCATACAGGACATGTAGTGTGACCCCCATACAGGACATGTAGTGTGACCCCCCCATACAGGACATGTAGTGTGACCCCCCATACAGGACATGTAGTGTGACCCCCCATACAGGACATGTAGTGTGACCCCCATACAGGACATGTAGTGTGACCCCCATACAGGACATGTAGTGTGATCCCCCCATACAGGACATGTAGTGTGACCCCCATACAGGACATGTAGTGTGACCCCCCCCCCTCATACAGGACATGTAGTGTGACCTCCCCATACAGGACATGAGTGTGACCCCCCCATACAGGACATGTAGTGTGATCCCCCCATACAGGACATGTAGTGTGACCCCCCCCATACAGGACATGTAGTGTGACCCCCCCATACAGGACATGTAGTGTGACCCCCCATACAGGACATGTAGTGTGACCCCCCATACAGGACATGTAGTGTGACCCCCCCATACAGGACATGTAGTGTGACCCCCCCCCCTATACAGCACATGTAGTGTGACCCCCATACAGGACATGTAGTGTGACCCCCATACAGGACATGTAGTGTGACCCCCCATACAGGACATGTAGTGTGACCCCCCATACAGGACATGTAGTGTGACCCCCCATACAGGACATGTAGTGTGACCCCCATACAGGACATGTAGTGTGACCCCCCATACAGGACATGTAGTGTGACCCCCATACAGGACATGTAGTGTGATCCCCCCATACAGGACATGTAGTGTGATCCCCCCATACAGGACATGTAGTGTGACCCCCCATACAGGACATGTAGTGTGACCCCCCCATACAGGACATGTAGTGTGATCCCCCCATACAGGACATGTAGTGTGACCCCCATACAGGACATGTAGTGTGATCCCCCCATACAGGACATGTAGTGTGACCCCCCCATACAGGACATGTAGTGTGATCCCCCCATACAGGACATGTAGTGTGACCCCCCCATACAGGACATGTAGTGTGACCCCCCCATACAGGACATGTAGTGTGATCCCCCCATACAGGACATGTAGTGTGACCCCCCCATACAGGACATGTAGTGTGACCCCCCCATACAGGACATGTAGTGTGACCCACCATACAGGACATGTAGTGTGACCCCCATACAGGACATGTAGTGTGACCCCCCATACAGGACATGTAGTGTGACCCACCATACAGGACATGTAGTGTGACCCCCATACAGGACATGTAGTGTGACCCCCATACAGGACATGTAGTGTGACCCCCATACAGGACATGTAGTGTGACCCCCCATACAGGACATGTAGTGTGATCCCCCCATACAGGACATGTAGTGTGACCCCCCCATACAGGACATGTAGTGTGATCCCCCCATACAGGACATGTAGTGTGACCCCCCCATACAGGACATGTAGTGTGATCCCCCATACAGGACATGTAGTGTGACCCCCATACAGGACATGTAGTGTGACCCCCCATACAGGACATGTAGTGTGACCCCCCATACAGGACATGTAGTGTGATCCCCCCATACAGGACATGTAGTGTGACCCCCCCATACAGGACATGTAGTGTGATCCCCCCATACAGGACATGTAGTGTGACCCCCCCATACAGGACATGTAGTGTGACCCCCATACAGGACATGTAGTGTGATCCCCCCATACAGGACATGTAGTGTGACCCCCATACAGGACATGTAGTGTGACCCCCCCCCCCCCTCATACAGGACATGTAGTGTGACCCCCCATACAGGACATGTAGTGTGACCCCCCATACAGGACATGAGTGTGACCCCCCCATACAGGACATGTAGTGTGACCCCCCATACAGGACATGTAGTGTGACCCCCCATACAGGACATGTAGTGTGACCCCCCCATACAGGACATGTAGTGTGATCCCCCCATACAGGACATGTAGTGTGACCCCCCCATACAGGACATGTAGTGTGATCCCCCCATACAGGACATGTAGTGTGACCCCCCATACAGGACATGTAGTGTGACCAGGCCCGGACTGGGACAAAAAATAGGCCCGGGCATTTTAGACTGAGCAGCCCGGGGGGGGGGGGGGGCGGGGAGGCAGTATTTTGCGGGGGCGGTTGATGATGGGATGTGGGGTTCCAGGGTTTGGATTTGATTACTTTAACTCCGGTTTTGATGGCGGAGTCCTGAAAATAGTATAAAGCAGCACAAGATGGGGGTTACTCTAATTCAGGGGAAACCTTTAGGGCATAGTGTGCCGAAAAATGTTTTCAAAGAAATTGAGTGCCAGATACATAAAAAAACAGACAAGGTATATTTATAAAGTAAATGCTGTAAACCACTTAAATAGTAAGAAATCAAACAAGCTTTATAACTGGCTCTATAAGTAATGCTTAGTAACTGGCTTTGTGAATACTGAAAAACCTGTTATAAAGCATTAAGCCTTGTACACACCACTATACTGACAGCTCAGGTCGGAGCCCCTGTACTAACAATCCAATGTTAGTACAGCGATCTCCCTGCTGATTTATTGTGTTCTGACAGGGGGACACCCCCCGCCAGAACACTCTGGTCAGTGCTCTCAGCCAGATGGACATGAGATAGGGGTGCAGCCAGGTGGGGGAAGGATAGAGCCAGGTGGACAGGACATAGGGGTGCAGCCAGGTAGACAGGAGAGGGGGATGCACCTGGGTGGAGGGATGCAGCCAGGTGGACAGGAGAGGGGAGGTGTCACCAGGTGGACAGGAGAGGGGAGGTGGACATGAGATAGGGGTGCAGCCAGGTGGACAGGAGAGGGGGTGCAGCCAGGTGGGGGAAGGATGGAGCCAGGTAGACAGGAGAGGGGAGGTGCAGCCAGGTGGACAGGAGAGGGGAGGTGCAGCCAGGTGGACAGGAGAGGGGAGGTGCAGCCAGGTGGACAGGAGAGGGGTGCAGCCAGGTGGACAGGAGAGGGGGTGCAGCCAGGTGGACAGAAGGGGGGGTGGAGCCAGGTGGACAGGAGGGGGGGTGTAGCTAGGTGGACAGGAGGGGGGGTGCAATCAGGTGGACAGGAGAGGGGAGGTGCAGCCAGGTGGACATGAGATAGGGGTGCAGCCACGTGGACAGGAGAGGGGAGGTGCAGCCAGGTGGACAGGAGAGGGGAGGTGCAGCCAGGTGGACAGGATATAGCAAAGTGGATAGAAGAGGGGGGTGCACCTAGGTGGAGGGATGGAGCCAGATGGACGGAAGATAGGGGTGCAGCCAGGTGGACAGGAGAGGGGAGGTGCAGCCAGGTGGACAGGAGAGGGGAGGTGCAGCCAGGTGGACAGGAGAGGGGAGGTGCAGCCAGGTGGACAGGAGAGGGGAGGTGCAGCCAGGTGGACAGGAGAGGGGAGGTGCAGCCAGGTGGACAGGAGAGGGGAGGTACAGCCAGGTGGACAGGAGAGGGGAGGTGCAGCCAGGTGGACAGGAGAGGGGAGGTGTGGACAGGAGAGGGGAGGTGCAGCCAGGTGGACGGTAGAGGGGTGGTGCAGCCAGGTGGACGGTAGAGGGGAGGTGCAGCCAGGTGGACGGTAGAGGGGAGGTGAAGCCAGGTGGACGGTAGAGGGGAGGTGAAGCCAGGTGGACGGTAGAGGGGAGGTGCAGCCAGGTGGACGGTAGAGGGGAGGTGCAGCCAGGTGGACGGTAGAGGGGAGGTGCAGCCAGGTGGACGGTAGAGGGGAGGTGCAGCCAGGTGGACGGTAGAGGGGAGGTGCAGCCAGGTGGACGGTAGAGGGGAGGTGAAGCCAGGTGGACGGTAGAGGGGAGGTGCAGCCAGGTGGACGGTAGAGGGGAGGTGCAGCCAGGTGGACGGTAGAGGGGAGGTGCAGCCAGGTGGACGGTAGAGGGGAGGTGAAGCCAGGTGGACGGTAGAGGGGAGGTGAAGCCAGGTGGACGGTAGAGGGGAGGTGCAGCCAGGTGGACGGTAGAGGGGAGGTGCAGCCAGGTGGACGGTAGAGGGGAGGTGCAGCCAGGTGGACGGTAGAGGGGAGGTGCAGCCAGGTGGACGGTAGAGGGGAGGTGCAGCCAGGTGGACGGTAGAGGGGAGGTGCAGCCAGGTGGACGGTAGAGGGGAGGTGAAGCCAGGTGGACGGTAGAGGGGAGGTGCAGCCAGGTGGACGGTAGAGGGGAGGTGCAGCCAGGTGGACGGTAGAGGGGAGGTGCAGCCAGGTGGACGGTAGAGGGGAGGTGCAGCCAGGTGGACGGTAGAGGGGAGGTGCAGCCAGGTGGACGGTAGAGGGGAGGTGCAGCCAGGTGGACGGGAGAGGGGAGGTGCAGCCAGGTGGACGGTAGAGGGGAGGTGAAGCCAGGTGGACGGTAGAGGGGAGGTGCAGCCAGGTGGACGGTAGAGGGGAGGTGCAGCCAGGTGGACGGTAGAGGGGAGGTGCAGCCAGGTGGACGGTAGAGGGGAGGTGCAGCCAGGTGGACGGTAGAGGGGAGGTGCAGCCAGGTGGATGGTAGAGGGGAGGTGCAGCCAGGTGGATGGTAGAGGGGAGGTGCAGCCAGGTGGATGGTAGAGGGGAGGTGCAGCCAGGTGGATGGTAGAGGGGAGGTGCAGCCAGGTGGATGGTAGAGGGGAGGTGCAGCCAGGTGGATGGTAGAGGGGAGGTGCAGCCAGGTGGATGGTAGAGGGAGGTGCAGCCAGGTGGATGGTAGAGGGGAGGTGAAGCCAGGTGGATGGTAGAGGGAGGTGCAGCCAGGTGGACGGTAGAGGGGAGGTGCAGCCAGGTGGATGGTAGAGGGAGGTGCAGCCAGGTGGATGGTAGAGGGGAGGTGAAGCCAGGTGGATGGTAGAGGGGAGGTGAAGCCAGGTGGACAGGATATAGCCAGGTGGAAAGGAGGGGGGGGTGCAGCCAAGTGGAGGGGGTCATACACCAGTGATAAGGTCTGACTGGAAAGCCCTCATCCCAGCGCTCCCCCCCCCACCACCTGGCAAGTTCTTACCTTGTTGCACTTCTTTCAGCTCCATCCACATGCCAGGCAGCGGTAAGCAGTTAGTGTCAGAAGACCTCCTCCAGCTCCTCCCACGTTCAGCTGATCATTCGGTTCCACCATAGGCGGCCGCAGAACCTTGCTGGCTTTCATGTGCGGGAGGCGGGTCTCGGTAGGTGGTGGTGCACAAGGCCTCTTCCTCTGCTTCCCTGTCCCTCCTCCGTTCCTGGCGTCCTGGTTGCCAGGTGACCGTCGGCCGCGCGAACACCGACTTCCTGTTTAGTGGCGGCCTGGGTTGCCATGGATCGACTCCTCCCACCACCACCCAGCATATGCGGAAGTCAGCGGCCGGCGTTAGAACGCCAGCGCTGCATGTTAGAACTCGCGGCCGGCTCTTCATCCCCCAGACATGCAGCCCAGCAGCCCGGCGGACCCCGGCCCACCGGGCAAACGCCCGGTCTGCCCTATGGCCAGTCCGGGCCTGAGTGTGACCCCCCATACAGGACATGTAGTGTGACCCCCCATACAGGACATGTAGTGTGACCCCCATACAGGACATGTAGTGTGACCCCCCATACAGGACATGAGTGTGACCCCCCCATACAGGACATGTAGTGTGACCCCCCCCATACAGGACATGTAGTGTGACCCCCCATACAGGACATGTAGTGTGACCCCCCCCATACAGGACATGTAGTGTGACCCCCCCCATACAGGAAATGTCATGTAGTGTGACCCCCATACAGGACATGTAGTGTGATCCCCCCATACAGGAAATGTAGTGTGACCCCCCCCTCTCTCTCTCATCTCTCCCCTGCTCTTTCTCCTCTCTCTCTCCCCCGTTCTTCTCACTGCGCATGCTCGGTGTGGCTCCTGGCGGTGAAGATGGCGATGAACAATTTCCTCTTCGCTCAGTGTATTCTCTATTTCCTGGCCTTCCTCTTCAGCTTCATCGCCGTCATCCCGCTCTCCGAGAACAGCGCCGACTTCCACGGGAAATGTCTTCTCTTCACCGAGGGAGTGTGGCTGAGCGGGAACGTGTCCCTGGAGACCCGGGAACATTTCACTGTGGAGGAGTGGGGACCGGAATCCGCCTGCAGGTTCAGCGTCTTCACCGGACTCCTCTCCCTGCTGGCCGCCGCTCTGCAGGCCTGGAGGTCCCTCTTCCTCCTCTGCAAGGGACATGACGAGTGAGTACCGGGGAGGACCGGAGGGGGGCCGGGGAGAGGACCGGGGAGAGGACCGGAGGGGGGGGGGGCCGGGGAGAGGACCGGAGAGGACCGGAGGGGGGCCGGGGAGAGGACCGGAGGGGGCCGGGGAGAGGACCGGAGGGGGGCCGGGGAGAGGACCGGAGGGGGGCCGGGAAGAGGACCGGAGGGGGGCCGGGGAGAGGACCGGAGGGGGGGCCGGGGAGAGGACCGGAGGGGGGACGGGGAGAGGACCGGAGGGGGGCCGGGGAGAGGACCGGAGGGGGGCCGGGGAGAGGACCGGAGGGAGGCCGGGGAGAGGGCCGAAGGGGGGCCGGGGAGAGGGCCGAAGGGGGGCCGGGGAGGGGACGGGGAGAGGACCGGAGGGGGCCGGGGAGTGTGTGGGGAATGGATGGAGGGAAGTAGGATGGACCGTCTGAGATTTCAGCACCATGGACAGCGATCACCTCCTCCCTCCATATACAATGTATCTCCTCTCCCTTCTCTCTCCATTCACATTCAACTTACATCTCTCTCTTTTATCTCTCTTCTTTCTTCTCCCCTCCTCTCTTTTCCTTTCTCTCCTGTCTTTTACTTCCTTTCCTCCACCCCTCTCTCCTTCATCACCCTCTCCCCTCCACCCCCTCTCTCCTCCATCCCACTCTCTCCTCCCTCCACCCCCTCTCTCCTCCACCCCCACTCTCCTCCATCCCCCTCTCTCCTCCATCCCCCTCTCTCCTCCATCCCCCTCTCTTCTCCATCCCCCTCTCTCCTCCATCTCCTCTCTTCCCCACCCCCGTCTCTCCCCCTCCCCCTCTCTCCTCCATCTCCCTCTTCTCCATACCCCTCTCTCCTCCACCCCCTCCTCCATCCCCTCTCTCTCCTCTACCCCCTCTCACCTCTATCCCCTTTCTCCTCCATTCCCCTCTTTCCTCCATTCCCCTCTATCCTCCACCCCCTCTCTGCTTCACCCCCTCTCTCCTCCACCCCTTCTCTGCTCCACCCCCTCTCTCCTCCATCCCCCTCTCATCTCCATCCCCTTTCTCCTCCATTCCCCTCTCTCCTCCATCTCCTCTCACCTCCATTCCCCTCTCCTCTCCATCCCCCTCTCCCCTTCATCCCCCTCTCTCCTCTATCCCCCTCTCTCCTCCACCCACTCTCTCCTCTGTCCTCCTCTCCCCTCAACCCCCTCTCCCCTCCAGCCCCTCTCTCCTCCATCCCTCCACCCCCTCTCTCCATCCTACTTTCTCATCCACCCCTCTCTCCTCCATCCCACTCTCTCATCCCTCCCCCTCTCTCCTCCACCCCCTCTCTTCCATCCCCCTCTCTCCTCCATCCCCCTCTCTCCTCCATCCCCCTCTCCACTCTCTCCTCCATCCCTCTCTCCCCTCCACCCCCTCTTTCCTCCATCCCCCTCTCCCCTCCATCTCCCTCTTTCCTCCATCTCCCTCTTTCCTCCATCTCCCTCTTTCCTCCATCTCCCTCTCTCCTCCATCTCCCTCTCTCCTCCATCCCCCTCTCTCCTTCACCCCCTCTCTCCTCCATCCCCCTCTCTTCTCCATCCCCCTCTCTTCTCCATCCCCCTCTCTCCTCCATCTCCTCTCTTCCCCACCCCCGTCTCTCCCCCTCCACCTCTCTCCTCCATCTCCCTCTCTTCTCCATACCCCTCTCTCCTCCACCCCCTCCTCCATCCCCTCTCTCTCCTCTACCCCCTCTCACCTCTATCCCCTTTCTCCTCCATTCCCCTCTTTCCTCCATTCCCCTCTATCCTCCACCCCCTCTCTGCTTCACCCCCTCTCTCCTCCACCCCTTCTCTGCTCCACCCCCTCTCTCCTCCATCCCCCTCTCATCTCCATCCCCTTTCTCCTCCATTCCCCTCTCTCCTCCATCTCCTCTCACCTCCATTCCCCTCTCCTCTCCATCCCCCTCTCCCCTTCATCCCCCTCTCTCCTCTATCCCCCTCTGCCCTCCACCCCCTCTCTCCTCCATCCCCCTCTCTCCTCCACCCACTCTCTCCTCTGTCCTCCTCTCCCCTCAACCCCCTCTCCCCTCCAGCCCCTCTCTCCTCCATCCCTCCACCCCCTCTCTCCATCCTACTTTCTCATCCACCCCTCTCTCCTCCATCCCACTCTCTCATCCCTCCCCCTCTCTCCTCCACCCCCTCTCTTCCATCCCCCTCTCTCCTCCACCCCCCTCTCTCCTCCATCCCCCTCTCCACTCTCTCCTCCATCCCTCTCTCCCCTCCACCCCCTCTTTCCTCCATCTCCCTCTCTCCTCCATCTCCCTCTCTCCTCCATCTCCCTCTCTCCTCCATCTCCCTCTCTCCTCCATCCCCCTCTCTCCTTCACCCCCTCTCTCATCCATCCCTCTCTCTCCTCCATCCCCCTCTCCACTCTCCCCTCCAACCCCTCCTTCCCCCACCCCACGCTCTCCTCCACCCCTCTCCCCTTCATCCCACTCTCTCCTCCATCCCCCTCTCTCCTCCACCCCCTGTCCCCTCCATCCCACTCTCTCCTCCACCCCCCTCTCACTTCTACCCCCTCTCTCCACCCCATCTCTTCCCTTCACCCTCTCTCTCCTTCACCCCCCTCTCTCCTCCACTCCCTCTCTTTTCCACCCCTTCTCTCTCCTCCACCCCCTCTCTCTCCTCCACCCCCTCTCTCCTCTCTATCCCCCTCTCTCCTCCATCCCCACTCTCTCTCCTCCACTACATCCTCACATATCTGTTTCATTGTTTGTCCTGGTTCTTCTCCATAAGCCTGCCTTATATTGCAGTCCGTGTAGAACCATTGGGCTCTTGCACTGTGTTTGCATTTATTTCTATTGCCAGTCACATAGCCAGCCTTGAGCTGTGAATCTGTCAATGCGGGCCTATGTCAGAAGTGCTGATATGCCTAAGAGAATAATCTGGCTCTCACAATGATTAGCTATACTTCAACTCAAAAGATCAATAGAATTGTGGGCAGAACCACATTTTCCGTGCCACCTTGAATCTGCTCCCAAGCAACTGATATTTAATAGCCTGAGGGGTCATGTTCTTCATGTGACCTATGGCCATCCTTAAAACAGTCAGACTTTTAGTTTCAGATTAAGTATGGAATGGCTAACACCCTTAAACTCTTAGGCCCGGATTCACAAAGCACTTACGCCGTTGTATCTCGAGATACGCCGCGTAAGTGTAAATGTGCGCCGTCGTATCTATGCGCCGTGCCCACAGAACTAGATACGCCTGAAAATAGGCTTCATCCGACCTACGTAACTTTCCTACGCCGGCGTATCGTGGGCGCATATTTACGCTGGCCGCCTCATTGCAAATATGCAAATGAGGGAGATACGTCGATTCACGAACGTAGTTGCGCCCGGCGCATAATATACGCGGTTTGCGTAAGGCTTACGTCCGGCGTATAGTTATTCCCCATGTATGAGGCACAACTCAAGCAAAGGTATGGATCAGGGAACAGCCGTCGAATTTTGCGTCATTTACGTAGTACGTGAATAGGGCTGGGCGTAGGTTACGTTCACGTCGTAGGCAGTGATCCGTCGTATCTTAGGCTGCATTCACACCTCCGCGACAAAACGCCCGACGCCGGACGCTCGTGCCGCTGGAGGGGAGAATTCCCATTGCTGTCTATGAGATGGTTCACATCTCATAGACGCCGTACGCCTGCCGCCTGAAAAAAAGTCCCGGACCCTTTTTTCAGGCTACATTGGCGTTCGGCCATACAAAGCAATGGGAAAGATTTGTTAAAAAAAAAAAAAAAGTTACACCAATCGCGGCAAAATACGCCGCGTACGCGGCGTTACTTGTCGCGGAGGTCTGAATGCAGCCTTAGGGAGTAGTTTCAACGTGATTCTGAGAATGCGCACTGGGTTGCGTCCACGGGACGGCGCATGCACTTATAGGTGGCACTGATATGCATCACTGATGGGCATTCATAGGCGGCACTGGGCACTCTTTGGTGGCACTGATGGGCACTCATGGGTGGCACTGATGAGTACTTATGGGTGGCACAGATGGGCACTGATAGGTGGGCACTGGGCATAGATGGGCACTAAGAGGTGGCACTAATGGACACTGAGGGGTGGCACTGATGGCATTGCTGGGCATCATTTCAGCCAGTGCCCATGTTGCCAGTCAGTGCCCATTTGTGGGCACTGATTGGCATCGATTGTGTTCATTCTTTTTTCTATTGTTTTTTTTTTTTTTTGCTCTATTGTGCACCGGGGGGCACTCCCTGGTGGTCCAGTGTTGGCATCCGAGGGGGGCAGACGCGAGTGAGGAATCAACGGCTCTTCCTGTTTACATTGTGATCAGCCGTGGTTGGTGACTGACTCACCGATCGCCGCGCTGCGCACCCCCATGGGCGCGCGCCAGCATGAAGACCTGCAGGACGTCAATAGACGTCCAGTCAGGATTTCACAACCACTTCCCGGACGTCAATTGACTATTGACTGGGCGGGAAGTGGTTAAAGAGGAAGTAAGCACCCTTAAAAAAAATCTGAAAAAAACCCCTTCAGGAAATAGGCATAATGAGCTAGCATACTAGCTCATTATTTATTACTTACCTGAGATCATAGCCCCCGAGCGGTGCTCGTTCCTCACCTCCACCGCCACCATCTTTCCCTGGTGTCTTCCTCGTATCGCGGCTCCGGCACTGTGACTGGCCGGAGCCACGATGATGTCACTCCCACGCATGAGTGCAGGTGCCGCCACTAACAGCATGATCGCTGTTAGTAACGGCACGCTCAGTGCGCCTGCACGCCGTAGACACTGGTGCAAGTCTTTTGGAAATATGGAGATATTTCTTGCACCTACAGGTAAGCCTTAACCACTTAAGACCCGGACCATTATGCAGGTTAAGGACCTTGCCCCTTTTTGCTATTCGGCACTGTGTCGCTTTAACTGACAATTGCGTGTGACGTGGCTCCTAAACAAAATTGGCGTTCTTTTCTCCCCACAAATAGAGCTTTCTTTTGGTGGTATTTGATCACCTCTGCAGTTTTTATTTTTTGCGCTATAAACAAAACTAAAGCGACAATTTTGAAAAAAAAAATGCAATATTTTAAACTTTTTGCTATAATAAATATCCCCAAAAAAGATTAACATTTTTTTTTTCCTCAGTTTAGGCCGATACATATTCTTCTACATATTTTTGGTAAAAAAAATCGCAATAAGCGTTTATTGATTGGTTTGCGCAAAATTTATAGTGTCTACCAAATAGGGGATAGTTTTATTGCATTTTTATTAATATTTTTTTTTCTAGTAATGGCGGTGATCAGCGATTTTTATCGTGACTGCGACATTATGGCGGACACATCGGACACTTTTGACAGTTAAAATGATACTGGCAGTAAAGGGGTTAACCAGGAGGGGGGTTAAGTGTGCCCTAAGGGAGTGTTCTTACTGTGGGGGGCGTGGCTGTGCGTGTGACGTCACTGATCGTCATTCCCTATGACAGGGAACAGACGATCAGTGACAGCCACACTAGGAAGCGCGGCGATCGGGTCTGCTGTTCCCACGGGGGCAGTCACGGAGAAGAGGACCGTGTCGCGAGCGCGCCGCCGGCTGCGTGCTCGTGACCCACGGCTGGGATCTTAAAGGGGACGTACATGTACGCCCTTGTGCCCAGCTGTGCCATTTTGTCGACGTATATCGGCGTGTGGCGGTCCTCAAGCGGTTAATCTAGGCTTACCTGTAGGGTCTGTAAGGGTTTACAACCACTTTACGCCTGCAGGAAGTAATAGGACATTGTATATATGGCAGGATCAATGGGTATTTTCTAGAGGTCGACCTATATATAGGCAGGCCGATATATCAGCCGATATTTGGCCGTTTTGGAGAAATCGGCATCGGCCGATTTTTATCCAAATTAGGCCTATATTTAACATGTCCACTAGTGGTGCCACGGATCCGGAGCTAGGTCGAAACCGTGGCCTTTCCTGATGCTGTGACCGCGGCGGCAATCCGCGGATTGCTGCCGCGGTTACAGCATCAGAAAAGGCCGCGGCTTCGGCCTAGCTCCGGAGCCGCGGCCATCTTGGTACACCCAGCGCGGCGGCCCTTCTCTCTGTTTACACCCACAGAGGAGGAGGGGCCCGCGCTCGTGGGACACACACCTCTCTCTGGTGTCTGTACTACGGGGGGGCAGAGGGGGGGTCTGTACTGAGGAGGGGGGTGTCTATACTGGAGGGAGAGGGGGTCTGTACTGAGGGAGGTGACACTATTTTGTTTTGCACCAGTGCCACCTGCCAGTGCCAATTAGTGCCACTTGCCATCCAGTGCCATCTGCCAATGCCACCTGCCAGTGCCAATAACAGTGCCACCATCCAGTGCTAATTAGTGCCACCTTCCATCCAGTACCATCTGCCAATGCCACCTGCCGGTGCCAATACCAGTGCCACCATCCAGTGTCAATTAGTGCCACCTTCCATCCAGTGCCACCTACCAGTGCCAACTAAAGTCACCAGTGCCACCTGCTAATGCCAACCAGTGCCATCTGCCAGTGCTAACTATTGCCATCCAGAGCCAATTAGTGCCACCTGCCAGTCAGTGCCAACCAGTGCCACTTGCCAGTGTCACCTGTTGGTGCCACCTGCCAGTGCCATCTGCCAATCAGTGCCACCTGCCAGTGTCAATTAGTGCCACCTGCCAGTGCCACCTGCCAATCAGTGCCATCTGCTAGTACCATCTTTCAGTGCCAATTAGTGCCATGAGCCAGTGGCACAAAAAAAAAAAATCGACCTAAAATATCGGCCGCAAAAATCGGCTTTATATATCGACCAACGGCTGCCCCGATTTCTAAATATCGGCATCGGCCAGAGAAAAACCCATATCGGTCGACCTCTAGTATTTTCTGTACTTGCTGAAAATGATCTCCGCCCAAAAAATGTAAACGAATGCAGCCACCATATCTGAGGAATGGAAACTAAAATATTTAAACCTTTTTGTTCATGGCTTTAGTTGTGCTTTAAGTCTTTTTTATAGTCCTCTATAACAACATCAAAGACAAACATGTAGGACAGCTGTGTACTTTAATGACGGTAGGTAGGTGTTGAATCCTGTCTTGTACGTGTTTGTGGCTGAGTGATGGGATACATGGTTAGAAGATGGTTTAGGATTTATGATGTAGAATCTCATTAGAGTATTTAAGTGACAAGGATAATGAGGCTCGGGCAGAGTAATCTCAAGTCTTCCCGTCTCTCCTCGGTGTTATTAATTAAAACAGATGTCTTAGGAGAGCCCTTATTCCGGCTCTGCGCTGGCTGGATGCTGCGTGGAGCGTCTGCTTATGGCGTTCTTTAAGTTTCCCATGAGTTATATTGCCTTTCTTTCTTTATTACAGCTCTTTCTTTTACACCTTCCTAAATATGCTGATCAGCTCCTTTGTGGTTTTCGTTACCTTTATTGCCAGCACCATCGTCAGCGTTGGGTTTAACATGTGGTGCGACGCAATTACGGAGAAAGGAAGTATGCCCAACAGGTTGGTACAAAAGATTTATGGCTGTCCTTTTATGTAGAGTTGAAAATGGAAAATTCATTTTATAGCAAGTCCACAGTTTTTTTTCATGTTTTTGTGGACATATGTGTGATTAGAATCAAATTGAAGTAAACCCGTCCCCAGATAGCAATAATATTTTGTCTGTTCACTTGCTGCACATTTTCACCGGCAAGTTGTTTACTTGCAGAGCACTTGAAGCACAAGTTCTAGTTGACACTTTTCCAGTTTGTAGCAATTTTGCGTGGTAAGTTTCTAGCAAGTTTCTAGCAAGAGCAAAGTTGCAGTGGAAAGTCTACAGCAATAGCTCTGTAAAGTCACAGTGCCCCCTGTGGTGGGATGACTATTGCAAAACATAACTGAACCAGAACTTGCAGCAGATTTGCAGAATGTTTGCCAAGAAAGTTGATCTGGAGCCATGCAATGCGGACTTGCTGCAACTGTGCATGAAACTTGTGAAGCCTGGCAAGTCTAGCAATAGCTTAGCAAGTCATTTGCAAACTTGCAGCTCAATTGCTTGCTATCTGGGATAGTGAGGAAAATACAGGCACTGCCAGTACTGGCCTTCCTCTGGAAATGCTGGTTGATTAGACAACTAATGCCTTCAATAGTTTGTATCATTAACCTGGAATATTATGTATATCAGGAAGGTTGGAGAAAAGTCAGAAGTCTCGATCTATATTTTTTCATAGGCTAGTTAGTGCCAGGAGGTCAGCAAAGGAAGCCTCCTCCATGTATCTCTCATGACATGTCAATTTCTCTGTTTTCCCTCGCTGTGTGTCTTTGGGGGTTATTTACGAAAGGCAAAATCACTTTACACTACAAGTGCAAAGTGCACTTGAAATTGCACTGAAAGTTCAGTCGCTGTAGATCCGAGGGGGGCGTGCAAGGAAAATAAAAAACAGCATTTTAGCTTGCACATCTTTCCCTCAGATTTACAGCGACTGCACTTCCAAATGCACTTTCAGTGCAATTTCAGGTGCACTTTGCACTTGTAGTTTGCACTTGTAGTGCAAAGTGGATTTGCCTTTCGTAAATGACACCCTGAGAGTCACTGACTCAGAAACAAGTAAGAAGACAAGAACCTCCTGACTTTTCTCCAACCTTCATGATAGGCATACTTCTTCTGGCTTGGTCACTCAAACTATTAAAGCCTGTGGTTCTACAGTATAACCAGGTAACTAGTATTTTCAGAAGAAGGTAGGCAGTGACAGGTCCTTTAATTCTATTAGGAAAGGTTTGCTTTAAATCACCCTGGCATTGTTCTGTACTGTCAGCACTGCAGTCCTTATGGTTAGTATTAAGTCTTACTAATCCCAAAAGCGTATCAACGGTCACTCTCTGGCTCTTTACAATTAATTTGATTCCAATCCTTTTAAGTGAAGATTTACCGGACTATGGGGGTTATCTACGAAAGGCAAATCCACTTTGCACTACAAGTGCAAACTACAGGTGCACTTTAAATTGCACTGAAAGTGCAGTCGCTGTAAATCTGAGTGGTAGATCTGAAAGGAGGGGAAGCTCTGCTGATTTTATTATCCGATCATGTGCAAGCTAAAATGCTATTTTTTTTCCTTGCATGTCCCCCTTGGATCTACAGCGACTGCACTTCCAAGTGTACCTTCAGTGCAATTTCAAGTGCACTTTGCACTTGTAGTTTGCACTTGTAGTGCAAAGTGGATTTGGCTTAAGTAAATGACCCTATGTGATGTCAATACAAAATAAATAAAATAAAGTAGTGACCCCTAGTGGGAGTATTGCATATGACACCAAAAATATATTATATTTACTTTCTGGCTTATCTTATATGTTTTTTCATTTTCCAAAGCTGTGAAGAACTCCAGGACAGAGATCTTGAACTTAACCTGGAAAATTCCTCTTTCTATGACCAGTTTGCAATTGCCCAGGTAAGTAGCTAACAAAAAAACAAATATAACGTTTGTAAATCCTGTGGACTTTTTTTTTTTTTTTGTCTCTCCAAATACACATATATGGTATGAATTGGTAAATAGTAGAACAGAAATTACTGTATTTGCCAGCGTATACAGTAAGACAACTGGGCGTATCAGGCCCTGTACACACGATAGAACATGTCCGATGAAAACGGTCCGCAGTACACACCATCAAACCGAAATCCCCGCGGTGACGTGGCGGTGACGTTGACGCCGCCACGTCACCAAACCAGGAAGTAGTTAGGTGTACTAACCAGCGGACATGTCGGACAGACGGGTTTCCAGCAGATAAGTTTTAAAGTATGCTTTAAAACTTTTGTCTGCTGGAAACCTGTCTGCTAGGCTGTACACACGGAAGGACCTGTCCACTGAAACTGGTCTGCGGACCAGTTTCAGCAGACATGTTCAATCGTCTGTACAGGGCCTAAGACGACCCCCTAATTTTCCAGCTAAAATGTTGGTTTTGGTATATACTCACCGTATAAGATGACCCCCCCCCCCTCACTGTGCCATTGCCTCACTGTGCCATTGCCTCACTGTGCCTGTGCCTCACTGTGCCTGTGCCTCACTGTGCCTGTGCCTCACTGTGCCTGTGCCTCACTGTGCCATTGCTAAACCGTGCCTGTGCCTCACTGTGCCTGTGCCTCACTGTGCCATTGCCAAACCGTGCCTGTGCCTCACTGTGCCATTGCCAAACCGTGCCTGTGCCTCACTGCCATTGCCAAACCATGCCTGTGCCTCACTGTGCCAATGCCAAACCGTGCCTGTGCCTCACTGCCATTGCCAAACCATGCCTGTGCCTCACTGTGCCATTGCCTCACTGTGCCATTGCCAAACCGTGCCATTGCCTCACTGTGCCTTGCCAAACTGTGCCATTGCCAAACTGTGCTATTGCCAAACTGTGCCATCGCCTCACCTCAATTTGCTGATCTTCATTCCAGAAGTGAGTCAGACTGCGGGCGTCCATCTTTTAAAATCCGCTCCCCCTCCTCGTGGTGTTCCGTGATAGGCGTAACAGTCAGTTTCCCAGAAGAGCCTGTGTTCAGCGTTCCACATATCACGGACGTCCTCTCGTCCGAGGACGCGGAGGCTTTCACTTTTGGTTGGAACTCCGCTTTAACATTCTCACACCCTCCAGGAGAGCTAATATAATCTAATATATTGCTACCAGCGTTAAAAGCAGGCCTGCCTCCCAATTCTTTGCACTTGGGCTTATTAATAGTGGAATCCAATATCCACACTCTGCTGGACACTTCAGTGTACATTCCACACTGTGCCTGCATTTTGGAGCCATTCATAAAAGGAACATCACGGGCGTCCTATGGATTTCCCTATGCATGATTGACTGAGCTCTAGTCCTCCTTCTGCTTTTTTTTAAAAAGCAACAGTGTGGCTGTGGTAAGGCTATACCATACTTTATAAACAAGGCTTAATTGGGTTGATTTACTAAAACCGGAGAGTGCAAAATCTGGTGCAGCTCTGCATAGAAACCAATCAGCTTCCAGTTTTTTTTTCAAAGCTTAACTCTAGAAGCTGATTGGCTGCCATGCAGAGCTGCACCAGATTTTGCACTCTAGTTTTAGTAAATCTCCCCCTATGTGTCATAATTGGTGTAGTATAGATTCCCTGGGAGGTACCTACATTTTACTTCTGTAACCAGTTTAGTATGTTTATGTTGCTAACAGGTTATATATAACACTTCACCAGGATACTTTATCTTCACCGTGTATTTTTTCACTTCATTTTACAAATGTATGTAATTCCACTATGACACCTATAGGTTAGTAAAATATTGTTACAAGATTGAGTGACAAAGATTCTGACCTTGTGAAAGCATCATGTTCTTGAAAACCCCATCTCATTTACCCAATTTAAATGCAAATAGCTGGTATAAAAGACGCGCCATTGATTTTCTAAGGGCTCCATTCATAGATTTGCAAAGTTGCCTTTTGAGAGTATTACCTTCCAGTGGTATCTTCTGATATGACTTTCAAGATGACTTTTAAATTTCATTTAATATATAAACAAAGGCTGACAGACCTATTATTGCAAGGCTGCTTTTAATGTCCAGTCTTTCCTTACCCAACGCCTTTGTGTTTATTAATTTAACAATGGGTGAGAATCAGAAATTTCATTTAGAAATATGTGTAGTAATACACGTCACTAATACATTGAGTTGGAATTTCTCCTGACCAGACTATGGCCCAAGACAACTTGCTGTCCCAATCTGGGTTAAATCATATTCCTATGGCAGTGAGGCCAGACTATAGAGAGTAGAGCTCCACGATTCTGGTCAAAATAAGAATCACAATTTTTTTGCTTAGAATAAAGATCATGATTCTCACGGCATAAAATCTTTCACATTATACAAAAAATAAAATAAAAAAATTGGGCTAACTTTACTGTTTTTTGTTTTTTTAATTCACTAAAGTAATTTGTTCCAAAATATTGCATTTGACAGACCACTGCCCAAATACAGTGTGACATAAAATATTGCAATGACCACCATTTTATTCTCTAGGGTCTCTACAAGAAAAAAAAAAAATATATATATATATATATATATATATGTATATATATATATATATATATATATATATATAATGTTTGGGAGTTCTAAGTAATTTTCTAGCAATTTTTTTTTTATTTTAACTTGAAAACAACAAATCTCAGAAAGAGGTTTAGGCCCAGATTCTCATACATTAGCGTTGCTCCTGGGCAGCGTAATATATGAGCTCTACGTTACACCGCCGCAGGTCTACAGGTTTACAGCCTGATTCTCAGAACACTTACCTGTAAACTTGCGGCGGTGTAGCGTTAGATTGCTCAGCGCAAGCCCGCCCAATTCAAATGGGGCGGGCACCATTTAAATTAGGCGCGCTCCCGCGCCGAGCGTACTGCGCATGCTCCGTCGGGTAAATTACCCGACGTGCATTGCGCTAAATGACGTCGCCCCGACGTCATTTGCCTAGATGTATACGTAAATGGCGTCCAGCGCCATTCACGGACGTCTTACGCAAACGACGTAATTTTTATTCAATTCGACGCGGGAACGACGGCCATAGTTAACATTGGTTGCGCCTGCTAATTAGCAGGGGCAACCTTACGCGTCGGGTACGCTACGCAAACGACGTTAATTTGCTGCGTCGACCTCGCGTATGTTCGGGAATCGCCGTACTTACCTCATTTGCATAGAGGACGGGGAAAAGCGACGATGCGACACCTAGCGGCGGGAAAAAAAATTACTTTTAAGATCTGACAGCGTAACAGCCTTACGCTTGTCAGATCTAATGGGTATCTATGCGAAACTGATTCTGAGAATCGGTCGCATAGATACCCGGGGCCAGATGAGGTGTTACGATGGCGCTAATGGTGTTGCGCCGTCGTAACGCCTTTGAGAATCTGGCCCTTAGTGTTTAAGTGGTTAGACTTTTGTAATTTACATACAGAAGTCTATTCCTTTGATGTAAAACACACATTGATACAATGTTTAGACTTCATGTTCTACTGATACAGAATGTTGTCATACTTGGCAGATTGCCCAGATTTTTTTCCCTTTCCTTTGACTGCTGAGAGCAGAGAGCATTCTCTGCATACAAAAGATCGGGAAATACTTTGTCAAGATCGCAACTGGGAAAATTATCGTGATAACGATTCTTGCCGATTAATCGTGCAGCTTTAATAGAGAGTGATCATATGATCTCAGACCCTACACAAAGATACCATGTTACATATTGTAACATTTGTATTATTCTGTTTGATCAGCTGCAGATCAAAGGGATGCGTTTCATCTTCAGATGAAGTCAGGTAAAGCAGCTGACAAGTAAAAAAAAAAATATTTTTTTAATTAATCTCTTTGTTTAACCCCTTATTAACTGTTAGTTTTTGCTAAACAGCCCTAATTAACTCCTCATTCTCCTTATCCATTTCATTATTAATTTCATGCTGATTTTTTTTGCTCGTTGAGATTTTATTAACTATTAATATTTAAACTTTTTTAGTTTGTTTGCTTTGTTAATATTTTTTTTACACATGTAACATATATTTACATGTTTCATGCTTAAAAAAGGACAAAATAGAAAAAAAAAACTTTATTTTCGTTTGTAAATAATTTTAGTGTAATTTTAAACAGGATAAATTGTGAAATAAAATGCACACTTTTTATCTGCAGTAACACTTTTTATTTATTATATAACACTGGAAAAAAAATCATTGTTTTTTTTTTTCATTTTATTACATTTAAGGATTGCGAGAAAAAAAATTGTTGCAAGACATCATTTATGGAAAGCCTTGTTGGTCCTTAAAAAATATATATGTATGACCTTGTTATAGTAAAGAGATTGTAAAGGCTCGTTTTAAAAAAAAAAAAGTAGAAAAACTAACATGTTATACTTACCTCCTCTGTGCAGTTGGTTTTGCACAGAGCAGGTCAGATCCTCCTTTTCTCAGGTCCCTCTTTTGCTGCTCCTGGCTCCTCCCTCCTATTGAGTGCCCCCACAGTCAGCAGCTTCCTATTGGGGCACTGGAGCCGAGTAACACCTCTGTGTGTCCATTCTGACACGGAGCCCCGACCCGACCCAGCCCCCTCTCTCCCCTGATTGTCTTACTGAATTTGATTGACAGTCATGGGAGCCAATGGCGCTGCTGCTGTGTCTCAGCCAATCAGTAGGAGTGTATTGGAAGGCTTAGACATTTGTGGACATCGCTGGAGAGAGTTGGGGCTCAGGTAAGGTGTTTTTTTATCTTAATGCATGGAATGCATTAAGATAAAAAACCTTCTGCCTTTACAACTCCTTTTAAGTTATGACAAAGCTATCATTGAATAAACAAGTCCATAGCAGATATGTAAAAATTGCTCTGGTCCATAGGGGTGAGAAGATGTGAGAAACAAAGTGGTTAAAAAGCTTTGAAGGAAAGCTAACATTATTTGATATACGAGGTGTGTCTACAGAGTTTAGTGAATATCTCAATAGCTCAATGGCAACATAGACCAGGTGTATGCACATGCACATGGCTATGCAGAGAGCGCGGAGTACACGTGACCATCAGGGTAAACCCGCTGAGGGCAGTCGAACGTAGTCAGTGTGAGGTAGGGTCAATGGAGCAATGAGTGAACATCAAGTTCTGCCTTAAATTGGGGAAAACAGTGACAGAGACACATGAAATGTTGGTGCAAGTGTATGGGACAGATGCCGTGAGTAGAAAATGTGTTTATGAAGGAAGCGACTGAGGATGAGCCACATTCGGGTTGGCCGTCGACAAGCAGAACCCCAGACATGATCGAGCAATCGGCAACTGACTCTATGATTGATGGGGAAGGAATTGGGCATTAGCAAGGACATGCTGCGCACCACCATACGCAAATATTTGGGTAAGCGAAAGATCTGTTCCTAGTTTATGACGAACTGAAATGTTTTTTCTTTTTCTAGTTTGGTCTTTGGGCTGCCTGGCTTGCGTGGCTGGGAATTTCCATCCTTGCGTTTTTGAAGGTCTACCATAATTATAGACAGGAGGACCTGTTGGACAGTCTTATTCAAGAGAAGGAACATTTGATTGGAAAGTCGTCATCTAGACATTCTATGCATGAAGAGAAAAGTGGAGTGATATAACCCAACAAGAAAAGCCATAACACATTGCAACATTTTGAAAATGAAAGCCTACAGTGTATCCTTTAATTTGCTTTGGTTCCTCTTAATTAGTTCTCATAAAAGGGGCACAGTGTTTTTTTCCTCTTTGCAAATAAGCTACCATTATTTGGCAATGTGCAGTTGGTCCTGTTAAGAGATCATGCCGGCCACATGGCAACAAATCATATCAAGTGTTTGCTGAGATAGCTACATGCTTTCAAGTTAAAGTGTAAAAGGTTTGTCCACCTAATGGTGATATTTTACTAATAGGTGGAAATTAGTGGGCTGGGTAGTGCCCTGGCTTCTTATATGTCATAGATACTCCAACACTGAGATCTTCCTGCTATAATGTCCCTGACTCTGCTTCTACCCACTTGGGCGTTCCCACTATCCTCTGCGTGTACCAGCTCCTTCTGGAACATTCTGTGTAATATAAAATAAATGTTACAATCCAACAGGGAAAGTGGGAATCCCTTATATTGCCCACAGCAGAGCCAAGAACTCGCCACTGAGAACTCCCCAATCGAGTCCCAGAGAGATAAAAAAGATTATCAGGTGGTTTACCTCTCCAGAATCTACCCCACGACAGGAATATCAGTGTTGAGTGAACTAAGTATTTAAGTAATTCAGTTGTATACAAGTTTGATTTAAAACTTTTTTTTACACCTAAGGCCCCGTACACACGACCGAGTTTCTCAGCAGAATTCAGCCAGAAACTCGATCAGAGCTGAATTCTGCCGAGAAACCCGGGCGGGTGTACACTTTTGGCCAAGGAAGCCGACGAGGATCTCGGCGAGGAAATAGAGAACATGTTCTCTATTTCCTCGTTGTTCAATGGGAAATTTCGGCTCGCCGAGATCCTCGGCGGCTTCACAAGGAACTCGACGAGCAAAACGATGTGTTTTGCCCGTCGAGTTCCTCGGACGTGTGTACGAGGCCTCACAAGGTAAAGGCATAATGTGCTAGTATGCACCGCATACTAGCTTATTTTGTTAAACATACCTTAACCTCCCTGGCGGTATGATTATTTCAGAAAAAAGGTGCTGAAAGCGGTACCATTATTTCCAAGGAAATTTGGCGTTTTATACTGTAGGTCTGTAATTTTTAGGAATAACTCACTTAAATCTGACCAAACAAGAGTCTAGTAGGCATCCTGGGTATGACATTTTTTTTAAAACAAAATTATAATATAATAAATAATTATAAATAATTATAACAAATAATAATATAATTATAGAAAAAATTATTTAATAATGTAATCAACTCAAAATCACTGAAATTTGCTCAGTTGCAGAATTGTCGCTGTCATTACTTTTATTTTTTTATGACGAATTTCCCCACAAATCGCTATCGCACAATTCTGCAAGTGATTATAATTTATTATCGCTGTTTTCTAGCTGCTCTAAAACCATTTTTGACATAAAGGGACACTTTTGGTTGCTATGGACAATCTACAGTTTGCAGGCAGAAAGAACAGTTTTTATTATATAAAAGTACATGCAGGACACTGGGCAGACCACTAGGGACAAGGGGGTGTGTATTTTTTACATACAGTACTGTAATCTATAAGATTACAGTATACTGTATGTAATGTGTTTGTTTACGTTTTTGAATTTGGCGCCGTTTTCCGCTCCCATGCGTCGTAACGTCACAGGGAACGGAGATCGGCGGCACAGGAGGACACTGTGTGAATCGAGCGAGGTCCTGCTCGCTCGCACAGCGCGGTGGCATCGCTGGATCCAGGGACAAGGAAAGTAACTTTGTCTGCTTCTGCAGCGAGGCAAGCCCGAGTCTGACTCGGGGTTACCGCTTTTGGTATGAAAATCTCACCCCGAGTCAGACTCGGGAATACCGCTAGGAGGGTTAAAACAAAGCCCTCCCACGCTGAGATCTCAGAGCTGCAGTGGGCTTCCATCTATACCTGTCTTGCTTCTGGGTTCGTGGGCTCCGGCTATGTGACTGGCTGGAGCATGTGCATGGGAATCGCCGATTACGGCATGGGGCTTGGAAGGAATGGCACAACTGTCCGTTACTTCAGAACACAAATGCGCCAGTGATGTTCTCTTTCTAAGTCCGTCGGAATTTCTGACTGAAAAAGTCAGATGGGGCCCACACAGGGTCGGAATATCCGATGAAAAAATTCCGTCTGACTTTTTTCATCGGAAATTCAGATTTGTGTGTACGAGGCATTGGAGATGTATGTAATTCTTAATATATCCAGCAACCTGAATGTGCTAGTATTATAACAATGTAAGATGTTTATGATGCGTTTCATTCGAAAGAAGCAGCAATTTTGTGCGCTAGATCAAATCTTACACATCAGGCCCCGTACTCACGACCAAACATGTCTGCTGAAACTGGTCCGCAGACCAGTTTCAGCAGACATGTTTGGCCGTGTGTTGGCCCGAGCGGACCATTTTGGGACGGATCGGACAGGTTTCCAGCGGACAACTGTTTCCCGGACTTGTTTTAAAACAGTCCGCTGGAAACCTGTCCGCCCGGACATGTACGGTCGTCTGTACAGACCTACCGTACATGTCCTGCCGCCCGCATCCCTCGCATGCGTCGAATGACTTCGACGCATGCGTGGAAGCATATTTAAGGCGGCCCGCCCACGTCGCCGCGTCATTGTCGCGGCGACACCGCGTCATCGACGCGGCGACACCGCGGACACGCCCCGCGTAATGTTTACGCGCGGGCTTCTGTTCGATGGTGTGTATAGCCATCGAACAGAAGTCCCCGGGCAGTCCCCGGCCAGACATGTCCGATGGAAACGGTCTGCAGACCGTTTTCATCGGACATGTCCTGCCGTGAGTACAAGGCCTAAGAGTACAATGCCAAATTCTCATGAATGTTGGCTCACAAAACAGAATAGCTGCTTATTGATGAGCTTTAAAGTAGGCGAGTTTGTGTTTAATGTGCAGCTACAAGCACTTTAAGATGTATAGATGAATTTACTATAACAACTTGAAAATATGTATTAGCTTGAAATATTCTGTTACTTTTACAAAAAAAAACTTCAACAAACTGCCAACAGGTCAAGCCAACAAACAAGAGCAGGTTTCTGCACCAGCTTTTAGTGCCAATGATCTGCTACTATCCAATGGTTCACATCAGCTCAAGCTTTGGCACTTTCCGGTAGTGTGGGAGCTTACAAGCTTTCTCCTGCCCACCACGCTGGAGATGGGGAGGGTTAAGGCTGTACTTCAAGAAGCTTTGCTTTCAAGTGATCCAGTCACCAATCTCAAATAAAACATATTCTGTAGAGAAATATGTAAATACATAATTCTTCTGCTGCCCATACTACCAAACCCTGCTCCATTAATGAGGAATCGTTGGGTGGAGTTTCTTCTTAAAGCGGAGGTCCACCCGAAATTCGTTTTTTTAAATACTGCAGCTGCTGACTTTTAATAAATGGACACTTACCTGTCCAGCGCACCCGCAATGTCGGCGGCCGAGCAATCGCTCATCTCTCGGCTTCCCCTGCCCCCATCCTCGGTGAGGGAATCAGGAAGTGAAGCGTTGCAGCTTCACTGCCCGGTTCCCTACTGCGCATGCGTGAGCCGTGCGGCGCGCCCTCACTGATCCCCGCTGTCTCCTGGGACCAGTGTGTTTCCCAGAAGACAGCGGGGGGTGACACGAAGGGGGGTGACTCCTGTGGGAGTCTATTCCCGGAAGTGGGTGCAAATACCTTGTTCAGTTTCTATTGCGGTCTATGTCCCTGTTAAGGCGATTCACCCTCTCTATTTGTCCTGTTTACTATTATCATTGTAAGTGAAAATAAAAAAAATCCCAAATTGGGTTGTCCCCAGAAAAGTAATGGAGGGGGGATCTCCCAATGGGCACACTAGTTTTGGTGATCTGGGGGTCACCAAGGAATTCCATTAATTTTCAGGGATTTCCTCTGACTTCCTGTTTGGCCATGGGACAGGAAGTGAAGGTAAATCTCCCCAAATGGAACACAGATGGCCAAATAAATATCTGATGGGGGTTATGACCCTCCCTCGCTCCATCCAAAATGAAAAAAATAGTTTTGCCTATGGTTATACTTTAACATGAATGTCTTCTGCTGCACTCTGGATAATTGGTTGATTATGGTCATGGGACAGTCTAGAAAACATAGAATCATTTGTCAATCACAGCACAGGTTAATTGGAAGGGCATGGGCAAAGAAAAGGGTCACTTTAAAGCAGAAGTTTACCTATAACAACTTGATAAAAAAAATTATGAAACATTAGTTCTACGTTAATAAATTTGCTACCATAATTAGTGTGTGCGGTAAATAGCCTCCAGAATTGCTTCCGTTTTGTCTCGTTGGAGGCTGCCATTTTGTTGAAGCCTAGAGCAGTCACTTCTTTATTGAAAACTCTCCACGTCTCTTTAGTTTAAAAAAATATATATCACTTTCTACAATTAAAATGTGTCTTTTTCCAGCCTTGATTGTTCTTGGCTCAGATAGATGGGAAGGCTGCTGTAGCTGACCGTGCTAAAGGAGAGAATATTAGGGAGATCCTTCTAAGCTTAACACTTTTCTGTCTCCCTGGCAGCAGAGTTTGTCCTGTCACTTCTCCTACTTTTTTGTTTTTCCTCCCTTATCTGTCCTCCATCGGCACAGTCTTGTATTCCCCCCCCAACTCAGTAAATCTTAAAACTGTCAGCAGATTGGCCTCTAGTGACTCACTGATTGTAGGCACAGTGCAAAGAATAGGGAGCAACTGAGACAGACAGGGACTGCCCCCTGCCAGGACACACTAATTAGCGCTTGTTAAAATGGCCGTTACTCAGCCCGTGTGTACCAGCCTTTTTTGTTTTCTTAAGATTCATACTTACCTCTGTGGATGGAGCATCAGACCGAGGCTGCAGCTGTCCCCCAGCGTCTCTGCACTGAGAACTGAGCCACCGAACACTGCCGATGGCTCGGTTTTCACTCCTCCCCAAGCAGAGAGATTCTGACTCTCAGTCAGCATCTCTCCTGCTCTGATCCACTGCGCTCATTGGAGCAATGAGCTGTGGAGGGGCGGGAAGTGGCTCGCTGAGACTGCCTGTGACAAACCCTCGTCCTCAACAGGGCCATTAATCAAGGCAGCTGGCGGATTCTGACTTGGGAAGTCGGGATGACACGGTGCCTCGACTGATGGCAGTGATATCAGGGGAGAGCGGACATCAGACCACTCTCCGCTGAAAACGGGTCACAGGAGTGCAAAGCATTGCACTCCTGTGACCCAAAGGAGAAGCCCAGCCTAAAAGGCTCAGGCTGGACTTCTCCAGGGTTCCGCGTTAAGGAATTCTTTATTGCGGAGAACACTTTGTTATTAGATTAAACAATGGGCGGCTACATTATGCATGCTAGTTCCTTGGTTTCAAGAGCCTTGCACCAAAAAACAGCCAGCACCAGGCTCCCGATACTGAGAACAAATGTAATGCAGCCACACGCCTTGCCATTTGCAAAACCAGTTATATGGCATTGATGTACATAACCCTATTAACAGTGCATGCAAAAATAACTATACCGTTTAGGTGGCTTGGTGCAACAGCTCTGCAATTATGCGTGTGTGCCCCCCCCCCCCCCCCAAACCTGTCTATAAAATGTAAATATTTTTTATGTATTGCTATTTGCTGCCAAAAATGATTTGTATGGCTTACACGAAGAAATATATATATATATATATATATATATTGCATATCTTATAATTATCTAAAACTCAGTGATTCCAGTCTTTAGAAACGTGTGCAAAAATGATTGCAAAAAAACTTTAAGGTGAAGGTTATGAAGACAAGTACTGCTGGTGGCCCATAAAGACAGCTGGAGCAGAATATGAAAATCTGTTTCACTTGTGCTCCAGTCAGGTGGCACATTTTTGAATGTAAAAGTGTGTAATTGTTCAGTTTGGGCTACGACTTCCTTTCATTCCATTTTTATTTGCTCCATTTTTCACCAATCAGCCTATTCTATCTATCTATCTATCTATCTATCTATCTATCTATCTATCTATCTATCTATCTATCTTTACTTTTGCCGTGTACACACGATCGGTTAAACCAATGAGAATGGTCTGATGGACCGTTTTCATTGGTCAAAACCGATCGTGTGTGGGCGCCATCGGTTAGTTAACCATCTGTTAAAAAAAAAGGCAACTTGTTTTAAAATTAACCGGTGGATTCCTAACCGATAGGACAAAACCGATCGTTTGTAGGCACGACCATCGGTTAAAAATCCACGCATGCTCAGAATCAAGTCGACACATGCTTGGAAGCATTGAACTTCGTTTTTTTCAGCACGTCGTTGTGTTTTACGTCACCGCGTTCTGACACGATCGTTTTTTTAACCGATGGTGTGTAGGCGCGACGAACCATCAGTTAGCTTCATCGGTTAACCGATGAAAACGGTCCATCGGTCCGTTCTCATCGGATGGACTGATCGTGTGTATGCGGCATTTTATTGTTGTGTTGAACTTGAATTGTTTTGCATAGTGTTATACAAAATTATATACTTTGAATGACATTTGCAGTTTAATAACCATTGCTTCTAAATTTGGATCTAATGCCGCGTACACACGATCATTTTTCGGGTTGTAAAAAACAAAGTTTTTCAGGCTCTAGAAAAAACAATGTTTTTTTCAACTTGATCATTAAAACGGCCTTGCATACACACGATCGTGAAAAGAAAATGCTCTAGCAAAGCGCGGTGACGTACAACACGTACGACGGCACTATAAAGGGGAAGTTCCATGCGGATGACGCCACCCCTTGGGCTGCTTTAGCTGATTTTGTGTTAGTAAAAGACGATTTGCGATTTTCTGTCTGTTACAGCGTGATGAATGTGCTTACTCCGTTAGGTAAGGTAGTTTTACCAGAATGAGCGCTCCCGTCTCATAACTTCTGAGCATGCGCGGATTTTTCACGTCGTTAAAGCCCACACACGACTATTTTTTATAACCCGAAAAACGACAACGTTAAAAACGTCGTTAAAAAATAGAGCATGTTCGATTTTTTTTTTTTGCCCGTTTTTCAGAACCCTAAAAATGCTCTGAAGCCCACACACGATAGTTTTTAATGACATTAAAAAAAAAAACATAATTTTTTACAACCCGAAAAATGATCGTGTGTACGCGGCATAAGGCTGACCTGTTTGGTAAATGTATGTTTCTGGTTTTGAATAGAGTAGGGAAAATCCCTATCAGATTATTTTTGTTGTCTGCGTCCTTCTGGGGAAATTTCACTTTGATTCTTATGCTAGAGACACAACAAGAGGTGTGTCTGGATTGGGATCTGAATCCACAGCCTTGTCTCTTGTTTCTGGTGAACCTTTAAATCTTTACTCCTCCTATGAACTTCCTATTTAAGTCATGTCTCTGCAACTTCCTGTTTGCCAGATTGTTGTGCTCTCTCCAGCCAATATCTTGCCCCTTTGTGTACTTGCAGCTGTCCTTATTTCCACTACCACTTGTTACCGACCTTTGGCTTGTTTCCTGACTATGCTTCTGCTTGATTACTACTTACTATATTTGCTACTGGACTGCCTGGTGGGTTGACCCCCTGAAGACCGCAAACTGGCACTAACGGGCAGCAAAGCCCTTCTCCACTATCGGGAGCACTAGTGAACACAGGTTAGTGCTTAGACCTTGCAACTTGGGTGAGCTTGCATCATCTGCCAGGGTGACCTGTTTGTTTACTTATCCTGATGGTCGATGGGAGCTTCTCAACTGCTATAGCTAATGGTCCCATAGCCAGACCCCGGACCGTGAAAAAGTCAGAGGAAATCTTCCCAAAGTGAAGTAAATTACCATCTTGGGCCCCATGCACACTGGGAGTTTAGTAGTGGGCAGAGGGGCACAAGTGCACCATCCAGATCCCATGTTAGCAGCCTGTAAAAGGCTAGCAACTGCTGTGGCTATACAGGGATGGGTGGTGCACTGAGCTGTACGTTGGTTTAGTGCAATGTGTACCCTGCGTGCACCACTGAGTACACAGTCCAGCCCTATTTAGCCACAACAGCTATCAGGCTCTCAAAGAGTTTTACAGGCTGGTGACAGTGGGACTGGATGGCACATCCATGCCTCTCAGGCCGAGGATAAATACCGGGCCCCCATAAACTGGGATAATCGCCCAGTGTGCATGGGGCCTAAGTCATCACCAAACTATTTGTCCTCATTAAAGCCGGCCATAGATGGATCGAATTTCGGCCAGTTTAGCAGGATTCGGCTGAGATTCCATCCATCTACAGTATGGACAGGCTGGTTGTACTAAAGTCGATCATTCAGCCGCTAGCAGCAATCATTGTGTTCTGCCAGTAGGGAAAGCTCCCCGCCGGTGGAACACAATAGCGCAGCTATTCCCCATCAACACTGACTCAAGCTATTTTTCTTTCTTGCATCCATGTTGGAAGGAAATAAAATTGTATAAATGATTAAATGATTTCCACTTCCACACCTGCCTACTCTCATTGCACATCTAGATTTCTCTTACTTTCCTCTATCAGTGACTGGTCACTAAGATGGATAGAGGGGTGACATCCCCAGTGGGGACTCAGACAACAACAAAAACTTTTCAGAGGGTCTAACCCCTTAACACTCTACCCACAATTAAGAAAAAAAGGCTGTCTCTTTACATACATTTGAAGATTCCTATATACAGGGGATCAGGTAAAAGATGGGTTGACAACATATAGCAGCAATGGTGACCAATGTACAGGCGCTTTTGCTGCGCTCTACTAATGCAGCCCTATAAAAAAAAAATATTATTGTGCGTGTGACATAATAAATTTATGACATGTTTTTTTTTTTTAACGAACTTTCAAGCATGTTTTGTTAAATAGCACATATGATTGTACCGCTGCTATATTCTGCTACAGGCTTATTCCTGCTCTCAAAAGAATGCATTGCTTCAAGACAACCGTTTCCTATGATGATATTTTGAACTTGTATTGACCAATAGTATTTATTTTTGCCTGTACAAAAGCTGGATGTAAAGTATTCTACATGATGATTTATATTTAGGAATAAATAATGACTAATAATAATGGCTGTTTTGTGTTGATTTTTACTTATCAGTATTGTTAATCATTAATTAATTTGGTGGAATTTTATATTTCAAAGGGTTTTTGCACATTAGAAATGAAAAGAAGCTTCAATGGGAGTTCCACCTTTTTGCAAAAGCAAAAACAAACAAAAAAACAAACAATAAATGCACCCATTTTGCAAAACACAAAAATGGGCATTTGGTATTTTTTTGCATTTGAGGCCCTGTACACACGGCCAGGAATCCCGTCTTTTGAATGGCAAGAACGTGGTGATGTCACTACGATGAGCCGGCACTCTTCACATTCGATGCCGTCGCCACCATCTTGCTACACCCCACACTAAACTTGTATGCTACCGCGCATGCGTCGAACTCTTATCGAGCATGCGCGGGTTTACCTGGGACAGGTAAGCATACAGACGACCGGTTTTCTCGGCAGGAAACACTCTGCCGGGAAACCCGACGAGAAAATAGAGAGCAGGGTTCTCTATTTTCCCATCGGGATTCTCGGCTGTTTTCCTGTCGGGAAAACTGCTAGGGAGCATACACACGGCTGGGATTCCCTGCCAAATGCTCTCCTGGCAGTTTTCCTGCCAGGAAAACCGGTCGTGTGTATGAGCCTTGAGACTGCAAAGCATTGAAGTGCAACCAGTGGATTATGGTGCAATACTCTTTCAGAGTCTTCCTCTAGCTTGGGTCTCTATCATAGTAAACACTTTGCGGTTACGGAGTGGAGGAAGTATCAACAAACTAGTCCTTTGGACTACAGGAGAGTCAGGACACTCTCTACGTTGCAGATAGAGAAAGGAGCTGTGTGTTAGTGGGTGTCCTGACTCTCCTGTAGTCCAAGGGAGGGGGCGAGCACTACACTCCACACCAGGGCGAAAGCCTCGCATTACTGTGTGGAGTTACAGACAGGAAGTGAGGATTTCTCAGAAGAAATAAGGACATTTAAAAGCAAAATCTAAGGATGAGGTATCCGACCGTTTGTATGCTCCATCGGACATTTGTTGTCGGAGTTTCCGCAGACAAATGTGGGATAGCATGCTTTAAAATTGTCCGGCAACAATTGTGCTATTTATTATAGCAACAAGTCAAAAAATTTTTTTCAAAATTGTCGCTCTTTTTTTGTTTATAGCGCAAAAAAATTAAAACCGCAGAGGTGATCAAATACCACCAAAAGAAAGCTCTATTTGTGGGAAAAAAGGACTTAAATTTTGTTTGGGAGCCACGTCGCACGACTGCGCAATTTGTTAGTTAAAGCGACGCAGTGCCGGAAGCTGAAATTTTACCTGGGCAGAAGGGGGGTATATGTACCCAGTAAGCAAGTGGTTAAATGCCACGGCCTACCTGAGTATTGTTGGTGACCATGTCCATCCCTTTATGACTACAGTGTACCCATTTTCTGACGGCTCCTTCTAGCAGGAAAATGCACCATGTCACAAAGATCCAATCATCTCACCACTGGAAAATGAGGTCTCTGCACTCCAATGGCTTCCACAGTCACCAGATCTCCATACAATAGAGCACCTTTGGAATGTGGTGGAACGGAGGATTTGCATCATGGATGTGCAGCTGACAAATCTGCAGCAACTGTGTGATGCTATCATGTCACTATGGAGCAAACGTTCTGAGTAATGTTTCCAACGCCTTGTTGAATCTATGCCACAAAGAATTAAGGCACTTCTGAAGGAAAAAGGGGGTTCATCCTGGTACTAGCAAAGTATCCTTAATATAGTTCCGGTGAGTGTATATGTATAAGAGAACTTAAAGTGGTTATAAACGCTTACCTATACCCAGTGGTGTGACTAGCCTCTGGTGATACACAGAGATTTTAACAAATCCTCCTACATAAGTTGTACCTGTTTATCCTCAGCCATCTCTCCTCTACAGCCTCCGAAAGCACACAGTTTACACAGCATTCCTGAGCTTCCAGAGGTAGGAGGTGTGGATCTGATGTGACAAACTGTACAGCATAGAGCTATGAGCTTAGTGTAATCTGAAACACGAGTGGAGGGAAAGCCCGCCCCTCCCCACACACAGAGTCTCAAAGGGAAACGTTCACAGCTGAGGCTGTCAATCACCTTCTGTGTGCTGAGGGGGGACGGGACCATCCCCCGAATTTGTCGGGTTTGACATAACCTGTCCAAAGTGACTCATGCAGATAGCAGAGAAAAGAAAGAGAGAGCATAGAACAAACTAGGCTTTTTTTGAATGAGACAAGTACACACTATTCCTACATCTTTAGTCACATTGCTTACAGGTAATGAAATATGTCTTATGTTGTCTTCAGTGCCTGTCCTCATCCTGGCTCCGAGTTTCCAGTGATGCAATGTTAATAGCTTCAAACATACAGATTTAGTAACTCTCCCCAACCCCCCGGTTCACAAGTCACAAGGTATGCCAACCTCCTGAACCTTACTATTGGCCCATTGATTATTTATTTGAATGGATTAACCATTTTCGAGCCGGGAAGGGGGGGGGGGGGAAGACCATTGTCAGCGCAGTGGTACCACGTGACCCCCACAGTCCTTCTATTTATACTTCTTGGCGTTCCTCTTTAATGTACAACAGAAGCCTATGGACTAACCCGAGACTGCCTAGGAAGCAACAGACTGAAGCATTATGTTGAATCGAAATAGCTACTGAATAAAAAAAGTGCCAGATAAACATTTTCAGGACTGTCGATTTAATGAAATAATTACATCATAAATTGCGGAGTGAAAACTTGCCGGGTTTATGTTCCGATTAAACTTTATGGATTTTCAAAGAAGCAGCTTTCTAATTTATTTATGTGCAGGATTGTCTCAGCTACTTTGCGTTCTGCATTCAAATGTAATATGATGTAATGTGATGCAGGAACGGATTCTTTGGTTTGGTGGCTGAATTTGGAAAAATAAAGCAGCTGTAGAAGACTTACCTTCGATTAGTGCCCATGGGTATGGTACGGCAGGATGTCTACCTCCCAGAACCTTATAACGAATAACAACAGAAATTGACCCCCCAAAAGGTCAAAACAGGCAGCTTAAGAGCCGGTTCACACTGCGGCGGCACGACTTCGGGGGCGACTCTGCAAGTTGTCCTGAAGATGACTTCAGAGGCGATTAGCAAAATGACTTCTGTATAGAAGTCAATGCAAATCGCCCCGAGCCGCCCCCGAAGTCGTACAAGAACCTTTTTCTAAGTCGGAGCGACTTCTGTCCCTCCTAGAACGGTTCTATTGCATAGGCTGAGCCGCCTGACGAGTCGCCCCAGTGTGAACCGTGGCACCCCCTGCTTCTCAATTCGCGGCAGCCCCCCCCCCCCCAGGGGGCCCATGCCTGAAGCTATGTATGGGGCCCCATAATTCCTAATAAGACTGGTAAGAGTCTTATCTCTGCAGCAGCTTTCCAACAAATAACAAAGTTAAAAGACTTTGGAAGTATTAAAGCCAAAGCATCAACAAGTTCATATTCTCCATATTCTTACCAGGAATGTTTTATTTTAAAGTGAAGCTTTATTGTCAAAAAGCAATTAAAGTGTAAGTATGATGTATATTAATTAACAGTTTTTAAGGTATTTTCTGTAATGTTAAAAATAATTTCTGATGCGACATTTACATCATACATGCACTGCATACCCATATTATCATGTTAAATAGAGATTTATAGATTAGCCACTACATAGATTCTGCCTAATGGTGGCCATGCACAGCAATACTTCATATACAATTGTATTGTCAATCGATTTACTGACCAGGAGAAAAATATGATCAGAAAGTCGAAAGATCGTTTGATACACCATACCCGTCTTATCTGTCTATCTAGTTTCCTATGATCTGATTCTCCTTCCAGACTGATCAGAATCATTTTGATTAGGTTGATCAATATTCTCCAAGTCGATTGATGACACGTTGGGGGGGGGGGGTACTAAAACTGGTGCACACAGAATCTGGCTGTGCACAGTAACCAATCTGCTTCTAACTTCAACTTGTTCTATTAAAGGAGTTGTAAAGGCATTCTATGAACCTTCTGTGTGTAGCAGCCACCTTTAGCACCCCCTAATTACTTACCTGCACCCCATCTCTCTACAGCGATGTCCACGAATGTCTAAGCCAGTGGTCTCCAAACTGCGTCCCTGGGGCCCAATGATGGGGTGCTATTCCTCCCACTGACACCAATGATGGGGTGCTATTCCTCCCACTGACACCAATGATGGGGTGCTTTTCCTACCACTGATACCAATGATGGGGCACTATTTCTCCCACTGATACCAATGGTGGGGCACTATTTCTCCCATTGATGGGGCACTATTTCTCCCACTGATGGGGCACTATTTCTCCCACTGATGGGGCACTATTTCTCCCACTGATGGGGCACTATTTCTCCCACTGATACCAATGGGCAGCACAGTGGTGCAGTGAGTAGCACTTTCGCCTAGCAGCAAAAGGGTCGCTGGTTCGAATTCCGACCACGACACCATCTGCCTGGAGTTTGCATGTTCTCCCTGTGCCTGCGTGGGTTTCCTCCGGGTACTCCGGTTTCCTCCCACACTCCAAAGACATGCTGATAGGTAAAATTGAATCTTGTCAAAATTGGCCCAGTATATATATATCTGTGTGTATGACTGTGTTTCCCAAGCGTGTCACGATCCTACGGGGTAAAATGACCGCACCAGCCAATCAGACTCTGGCTGGAAAAAGCGCCCAGAGGTGATTCACTTTGCATGAGTTGCACTATACAAGTCATTCATTCACCAATGATAGGGCACTATTCCTCAAACTGACACCAATGATGGGACACTATTCTTCCAACTGACACCAATGACGAGACAGTATTTCCCCCACGGATATCAAAAATAGGGTACTATTCCTCCCTCTGACACCAATGATGGGGTATTTTCTACTCCCACTGGCCACAGTCCAGCCCCCAAGTCTGAAGGACAGTAAACTGGCCCTTTGTTTAGAACACAGGTGTCAAACACAAGGCCCATGGGCCAAATCCAGCCCTCCAGGCCATTTCATGTGGCCCTCGCACCTCTCCTGCAAATGCAGGAGAGCTCCAGCCCTCCTCTGGTCCTCCTCCAGACCCTTACTTTCTGCTTTCAAGCCATGCTTTCAGCTTCTTCCAACACAATAAGGAAAGGGGGGTGCACTGTGATGTAAGGGAGAGTGGGGGACTTAATTTCTGATGGTGGGGTGGCTCTTGACATCTAATGTAAAGGGAAGGGGAGTATAACCTTTTTATTTTACACAAAAAAATATAAATAAAAATGATGTCCCTTAGTAACACTTTAATCTCTCAGGAGAAAAGAGACAGAATTGTCCATATAGCAGTGGAATGAAACAGGATTGTCCTCATCCTTATCCACCATTGATCGGGTGTAGTCCATTCTGCTGCAGAAATGATCCCTATCACTATTAGAGTGATTACGTCCTCTGTTATATTTCTTGGATTTGTTTCTATTTTGTAAAGAATTTCGAGAAAGATGCGTTTTTTGTTGTTGATACAATCGCTCAGTTTTTTCCAGGTTACAAGATGTGGAAATATTATTGTTGCTTCCTCAACAGATTCCAACAGATTGCAGCATTGTGTTTTAGGCGGAGAATGAAGATTACGAATCTCGATTTGAAGACGCCGAAGCCCAGCTGCACGTGGTGACAATACAGAAGAGCGATCATGATCAGCAAAACACAAACGGCGATTATCAGGAGCGACAATACGCCGCCGGAACAATGGTGGCTGGCTGCAAATAAAAGCAGAAAACAATCCTTAGAAACAAGGCGAAATTACAATGTAATCAGGAAAACAAAAATGTAAAATCATTTGATAGAAATGCAATTCTCAGAGTACAAGTCTTGATTTTGTGTAGGGAGTTTTAAAATGTAACTCCACCCGTGAGCAAGATTTCTATAACTGCTTTCTGATTGTGTAACTGATTTCCCCATGTGTCCCTTGTGTTGTAAGTACAGTGGTACCTTGGATTACGAGCATTATTTGTTCCAGAAGAATGCTTGTAATCCAAAGCACTCGTATATCAAAGCAAGTTTCCCCATAGGGATCAATGAAAACTCAGATAATTTGTTCCAGTGTCAATGCTAGTATATGCAGTACCGCATGCGGCCAGAGGTGGGGACGTGTTTCTGAGGTCTCCGAGCAGCTCCAAGTGTCTCCGAGCGCCACCGGTGCCCCTGTACCTCTAACCACTTTTGGTACTGCACACCCCGGAGGCTTGGATCCTGCTCGTCTTGCTAGACAGTGCTTGGAAACCGAGTTAGGATTTTAAAAACAAGCTTGTATTGTAAACCGCGTTACTCGCAATCTGAGCTTTTACTTTACATATTTACAAAATATTCTATACACACAAACCAGGTTTTTTGAAGGTCTCTTTAACCACTTACCTCCCGACCTACAGCAAAATGACGGGCGGGCGGTGGTTTAGTTAACCTGACTGGATCCTGTCAGGATGCACCGATTGTGTGCATGCAGGGCTGCGCACTGGCACGATCTGTCACCCGCCATGTCCATGGGACACAGCCGATGACCAATCCGAGTACCGGCTTACTGCTAGTATCATGTGACTGTGAATCTATTTATTATTTGTTTTTGGTTTTGTTTGACTAATTGTGTATTATTATATACTATTATGGTATGTTTTGTCTTTTGAATCGTGACAAAAATAAATCCCCTGAGGAAGCCTGTAGTGGCGAAACTTGTCGGGATAGAGACTATACCGTCACCACTTTTGTAAAAGGAAAAAATAAAAAAACTCCCTGTGTGACACAACCTAAAAGACAAGTTGCTTTTTTTAAAAATAATTTTAAACTTTGTTTGAATAAAAATGTGTTTTTATACATAGATTCCATTGGGGCAGATTCACGTAGATCTGCGGCGGCGTAACGTATCGCATTTACGTTACGCCGCCGCAAGTTTTACGGGCAAGTGCTTGATTCACAAAGCACTTGCCTGTAAAGTTGCGGCGGCGTAACGTAAATCCTCCGGCGCAAGCCCGCCTAATTCAAATGATCCGGGTAGGGGGCGTGGATCATTTAAATTAGGCGCGTTCCCGCGCCGAACGTATTGCGCAGGCGCCGTCCCTAAAATTTCCCGATGTGCATTGCGGTAAATGACGTCGCAAGGACGTTATTGGTTTCGACGTGAACGTAAATGGCGTCCAGCGCCATTCACGGACGACTTACGCAAACGACGTAAAATTTTCAAATTGCGACGCGGGAACGACGGCCATACTTAACATTGGATACGCAACCTAGGGGGCATGTTTATCTTTACGCCGCGTATCTCTTACGGAAACGGCGTAAATTTACTGCGACGGGCAAGCGTACGTTCGTGAATCGGCGTAGCGACTCATTTGCATATTCTACGCCGACCGCAATGGAAGCGCCACCTAGCGGCCAGCGTAAAAATTGCACCCTAAGATACGACGGCGCAGGCCGTCGTATCTTAGGCATGTTTAAGTGTATCTCAGTTTGAGAATACATTTAGACATACGACGAGCTTAGATTCGGAGTTACGTCGGCGTATCTACTGATACGCCGGCGTAACTCGTTGTGAATCTGGCCCATTGTGTCTATGGCACAGTTAAAATCCCATAAAAAAACCTTCCTGTATATATTCCCTATGCAGGGATGTTGGTGCCTTTATGAGTTTGTCACTAATCCATACCACAACCCATCATGTGACAGCCATGACGAACCACAGCAGGTCACATGACAGTTGGATGGCTTCCTTTAAAGCTAGCTGTGATTGGTCAATTCGTTCACATGGTACAGACAGGACCAATCACGGCCCATCTGTACCATGTGATTAGCTTTGACCAATCACAGTCAATCACAACAAAACAGACAGACTGAATCAGTTTCATTCAGTAAAATTCTTGCGTATGACTCTCTGCTTAGTGCCGGCCAGGGTGATGATGGATCATTTACAGTCAAAGTAATAGGTGGCAGACTTGTGTTCTTGTGAATAACAGTGCTTATCGTGGAGGCAAGCATCATCATTCACACATTCACAACAACACAAGCCACCAGCTATCACCCTGCCTGTAACAGATCCATCAGAGACTCTCATATATAAGTGATACAAGGAACGTGTGCTGGTATATATCAACTCTGATATACAGTACAGACCAAAAGTTTGGACACACTTTCTCATTCAAAGAGTTTTCTTTATTTTCATGACTATGAAAATTGTAGATTCACACTGAAGGCATCAACACTATGAATGAACACATGTGGAATTATACATAACAAAAAATTGTGAAACAACTGAAAATATATTTCATATTCTAGGTTCTTCCACCTTTTGCAGCAGACACATCTCTAGAACTGGTAAGAGGAGACTGTGTGAATCCGGCCTTCATGGTAGAATATCTGCTAGGAAACCACTGCTAAAGAAAGGCAACAAGCAGAAGAGACTTGTTTGGGCTAAAGAACACAAGGAATGGACATTAGACCAGTGGAAATCTGTGCTTTGGTATGATGAGTCCAAACTTGAGATCTTTGGTTCCAACCCCCGTGTCTTTGTGCGACGCAGAAAAGGTGAACGGATGGACTCTACATGCCTGGTTCCCACTGTGAAGCATGGAGGAGGAGGTGTGATGGTGTGGGGGTGCTTTGCTGGTGACACTGTTGGGGATTTAATCAAAATTGTAGGCATACTGAACCAGCATGGCTACCACAGCATCTTGCAGCGGCATGCGATTCCATCCGGTTTGCATTTAGTTGGACCATCATTTATTTTTCAACAGGACAATGACCCCAAACACACCTCCAGGCGGGGGAAGGGCTATTTGACCAAGAAGGAGAGTGATGGGGTGCTGCGCCAGGTGACTACCTCTTGAAGCTCATCAAGAGAATGCCAAGAGTGTGCAAAGCAGTAATCAAAGCAAAAGGTGGCTACTTTGAAGAACCTAGAATATGAAATATATTTTCAGTTGTTTCACACTTTTTTGTTATGTATAATTCCACATGTGTTACTTCATAGTTTTGATGCCTTCAGTGTGAATCTACAACTTTCATAGTCATGAAAATAAAGAAAACTCTTTGAATGAGAAGGTGTGTCCAAACTTTTGGTCTGTACTGTATATAGGTGATAAAAAGAACACAGGCTGAGATATAAAGACTCGGATGCAGACCTGGACTGGCTATAGGGCACATCAGGCATTTGCCCAGTGGACTAGGGCCACATGGCTGTATTCTCTATGGAGGGCTGGCAGCTGGCACATGGCTCTTTGGGCAGATGTCATATAACACACACTACAGAGAACATGTGAGTGCAATTATTGCTGTTTTTATTTTTGTCAATTAAGAAGTTAACTGCGCTAGGAATAGGATTGTGCTTCCCTGTCCTTTGTTGTATACACAGATTACTCATAGACCTTGTCCAAATCTTAAAGGGACAGCTACACCATGGCTGGAAGCTTTTGGATTGCACATTGCTGGTTCTTTGAGCAGTATCACACAGAAATACCCGACACACACACAGTGATAGGGGATCACAATGCTGAACTCTATGAACTACGGTAAATATGTTTTTGATTTACATAGAAGAACAATTACCAAGGACTGAAAACTACATTTTATCTAGGTAGGGGGAAACGGCTATGCACGTTTCAGTAAGCTCTATATTGCCACCTGCTGGGTACAATTAGATATACGTGAAGATACACTAACACATTGCTATGTATTGTTTCCTTACCATGCAAGTAGATTACCTCTGGATCTCTAAAACGCACCCTCCTTTCCGGTTTCTGATGGCCATTAACTTCTGCTTTATCTAGAGGCTTCCTTCGTAAAATTGATGACGGCATCTGCAAAAGAGCATCACAGCCAGGGGATTCAACCTCTTACAGACTCAATGATATCCTACAACTAAACATTTGTCATCTGCTGTATATGTAACCTTTGCCATAAAGCATGCTGATTGAAAGGATTTAAAGGGAACCTGTCATGAGAGAGTCATGGAGGTTGCCATTGCTGGCCTCTGCTGTAAATGCCAGCACATTGGCCATCACTCTGACCCCTATGCTTCAAGACTTTGAGTAACTGACAAGTACAGCTGTCGCCAAAAGTTTTGAGAATGACACAGATATTAATTTTCACAAAGTCTGCTGCCTCAGTTTTTATGATGGCATTTTGCATATAATGTTATGAAGAGTAATCTTATGAATTGCATCATGTGTAGCCGGAAGTGCGGGTTGGAACGCAGTAAACACCAGCACTTCCGGGTTACAGGATGGGCGCGATAGGAGAGCCAGGGGCACCTTACCAACACAGATCAGATGATAGCGATTGCCCGACCCCCAGGAACAGGGACCTGGAGGGAGAGATACGATGGTAGGTTTTTTGGCCTGAACTTGTCTTTGTCTCTTTCTGGGGTGACCTGGACACTCTCTGGCTTGATGATGTATATGCATAGGCGTGCACACAGGGTGTGCCAGGTGTGCCTGGGCACACCCTAATCACACTGTGCTGCACAGATTCTCTGTCTTAAAAGTGAGACATCAGGGGTCTGTTTAGACCTCTGATATCTCACCAAAGCCCCCACATGGAGCTTCTAAAAAATTGTACATAAAAAAAATAATAATAATAATATATTATTAAATAAAATTGTGAAAAATAATAAAAAAAGTTATGATAAAAAAATAAACTACATCAATTTCTTCCCTACTGACACCATCCACTGAGATTATATATATATATTTATATATATATATATATATATATATATATATATATACACATACACACACACACACATGTGTTTGAGCTTTGGGTGCACACCCTAATGCCATGGTCTGCGCACACCTATGTGTATATGTATGAATATATATTTGTAACCTTTACCAGAGGGAAGAAAAAAGAGAGAGGAGGGGGGGGGGGGGTGCCATATTGATTCTAACACAATATGTATTAAAGTGGAGGTTCACCCAAAAAGTTAATTTTTAATCTTAGATTGATGCTCATTTTTTCAAGGGGAATCGGGTAGTTTTTTAAAAAACAAAGCCGTACTTACCGTTTTAGAGAGCGATCTTCTCCGCCGCTTCTGGGTATGGGCTGCGGGACTGGGCGTTCCTATTTGATTGACAGTCTTCCGACAGGCTTCCGACGGTCGCATCAATCGCATCACGATTTTCCGAAAGTAGCCGAACGTCGGTGCGCAGGCGCCGTATAGAGCCGCACCGACGTTCGGCTTCTTTCGACTACTCGTGACGCGATGTATGCGACCGTCGGAAGCCTGTCGGAAGACTGTCAATCAAATAGGAACACCCAGTCCCGAAGACCCGGAAGCGGCGGAGAAGAACGCTCTCTAAAACGGTAAGTACTTTTTCATTTTTAAAAAAACTACCCGATTCCCCTAGACAAAATGAGCATGAATCTAATGTTAAAATTTTTTTTTCAGGTGAACTCCCGCTTTAAGCTATTAACACTCCTATGAGCTATAATAGATTGTACAATATGCTGCACTATGTGTAGGACAATTTGCTCGGTCTGCTGGTTGGCCACTTTCTACTGGGATGTGAACGTGGGAGTTCCGTCCCTCTGGGTGTAGCAAGCAACATCAGATGTTTTTTCACCTTAATGCATAGATTGCATTAAGGTGACAAAAAAAAATCATTTACAACTCCTTTAATTTTAGCGTGTGCCACCTCACCCCCCTATTTATAATGTAGAAAGCTTAATGTAAAAGCCTTTGACACTTATGAAATGCTTGTAATTATACTTCAGTATCCCATAGTAACATCTGACAAAAATATCTAAAAACACTGAAGCAGCAGACTTTGTGAAAATGTATATTTGTGTAATTCTCAAAACTTTTGGCCTTGACTGTAAGCAGAAAAGTTTGACCTTTTTCAATCTACATATTTGTTCTAGATCAGTGACCTGCAGAATAATAAAGCCAGAGGGTCCGGGCTACAGCCAGACAACCATGGGCTCATAGGGTTAAGGGGGGGGCGAGTGACCCCCCCTGGAATCGGCAAGGGTCTGCCATGCTCGCATCTGTAGCTGTGCTGACTCTCTCTGTGTTTGTGCAGTCGGCTCCACAGCTGTTGCAAGATCAGTGTCACGGAGCTTACAGAGCTCTTTACTGCCACCTCTGGCTGCTTCCTGTATGTGCGCCCTCGTGTTTGCTTTTCTGCCTGTAATGTATTTTCAAAGGGACATGTGGAAACAGGACTTGGGAGAAGGAAGACCACCGTGACCTTACAAGTGGGGGCTGTGAGTACAAGTGAAGGGAGGAGGCTGTTTGTGTACAGGGGGGGGGGGCTGACATATATACAGATGAGCGGGGCAGCTGAGTGCATACAGGTATGATCAGTGAAGGGGGGTGCCAGATATAGGAAAGATCATATCATCTGCCCTGTCCTGTATACAGCTATATACACCCATCTTCCTTCCTGTATTCCTCCATCATCACTGACTGCAGATATACATCATCTGTCCTGTATATAGAGCTGTATACACCCACCTTCCTTCCTCTATAAACCAATATCATCCACCCCTTCTATATACACTTCGGGCTAGATTCACATAGAGTTAGGCCGGCGTATCTAACTCAGAATCTGCGCCAACCTAAGTTTAAGTGTATTCTCAAACAGAGATACACTTAAACCTATCTAAGATACGACGGCTTGCGGTCGGCGTAGAATATGTAAATCACTAGATACGCCTATTCACGAACGTACGCCCGGCCAACGCAGTACAGATACGCCGTTTACGTAATGCATTATCAGGCCTAAAGATATTCCATCAAATAGCTGGAATAGTAATGTTAAGTATGGCCGCCGTTCCCGCGTCAAAATTAGAAAATTTTACATCGTTTGCGTAAGTCGTCCGTGAATAGGGATTTACGTCCACGTCGAAACCAATAGGCCCGTGCGGCGTACGTTGCCGCAATGCACACTGGGATATGTAGGAGGACGGCGCATGCGCCGTTCCAAAAAAACGTCAATCACGTCAGGTCAAACAAAATTAACATTAAACACACCCCCTCAGCCTATTTTGAATTTGGCGCCCTTACGCCCGCCCGCTTTAGGCTACACCGCCGTAACTTAGCAGGCAAGTACTATGTGAATCATGTACTTGCCTTGCTAACTTACGGTGGCGTAGTGTAAAGACGATACACTACGCCACCGCAAAGTTAGGGCGGGCTATGTGAATCTAGCCCATACTGTACACCCTCTGTATTGTACATTTGATCAGCACAGTGAGGCTGCATATCATGGGCACATGCCTGCGCTTTATGGGATAATGACTAAGCCCCTCCCCTCCCCTTCATGACATTGTCAAAGAAGCGGAGCATAGGTGACCGTAAAATTATGCCCCCCCCCCTGGAAAAAGTTCTGCGGACGCCCATGCAGACAACTAGCATTTTCAGAAGGAGGCCAACCCCTGCGCTTCTCCCATGATAGCCTGACATTAGATGTGTTTATTGTCACAGTCGCACACTGCCCCCCGTAGATCCAGTTTTAGCATTTCATTGCGATGTTAACTGTAACCTTTTATTACATTGGAATAGAACGTTTTCCTTCCTTTTTATTGTCCTCTAAGATGCAATAAATTTAACATTTGCTTTCAAATGGCTTAAAAGCGTACGCTCTGGATCACAGTGCTAATATCGTACTGTCAGAGCCATTTCCAAGTCTCATTTGCTGAGATGGAAAACATGCATAAAAGTAATTCAGCCCAGACAGAGTTCCCTTTAAGGAGATTACCTTTGCTGCAGGACATTTGGTTCGGTTCAGTGCATTTTCTGCATATTTTTCACCTCTTTTTCCCAGTTTCATTTCTCTTTTTTAATATTCTTTTTTGCCCTCAAGGACCTTCACATGTCTCTTCTGCTATTTTTTTATATTAAGAATTCTTACGATTCCGCTTTAGCTTAAGCAATACCTTTAAACAATTCCATTTTTAATTTCTGTGATTTTTTTTTTCCATTTTCATTTTCTAGCCTATTCTTGGCAGTCAGATTCAAGTGCTTGTGGCTGTAGATTCATATTCAGGATAGGTGGTATAATTAAATCAGGGTACGCTTGTATGGCACTGGCTATCTCTATTGCTATCATGAGCAGTGGACAGCCAGTTATTATAGGATGTAAGGAAAAGGAACCTTGGGGCAGATTCACGTACCTCGGCGCATCTTTCCGCCGGGCGCAGCGTATCTAAAATACACTACGCCGCCGTAACTTTTTTTTTTTTCGAATCCTCAAAGAATTCGCGCCGTAAGTTACGGCGGCGTAGTGTATCTTTGGCAGCGTAAGGGCGCGGAATTCAAATGGATGTAATGGGGGCGTGTTTTATGTAAATACGCTGTGACCCGACGTAAACAACGTTTTTTTTTAACGGCGCATGCGCCGTCTGTGGGGTTATCCCAGTGCGCATTCTCAAAATGAAACCGGAACAAGCCAATGTTTAAGACGGTTACGTCATTCTATGCAAATCCCTATTCGCGAACGACTTACGCAAACGACGTAAAAAATTCAAAACGCGAGGCAGAAACGACGGCCATACTTAACATTGAGTACGCCTCATAATAGCAGGGGTAACTATACGGCGGAAAAAGCCAAACGCAAACGACGTAAAAAAATGCGCCGGCCAGACGTACGTTCGTTGATCGCCGTAACAAGCTAATTTGCATACACTACGCGGAATTAGACGGAAACGCCACCTAGCGGCCGCCGAAAAATTGCACCTAAGATCCGACGGTGTACTAAGACATACGCCTGTCGGATCAATCCGAGATGCAGTCGTATCTTGTTTTGTAGATACAAAACAAAGATACGACGCGCAAAATTTGAAATTACGTGCCGTATCAAGAGATACGCCGGCGTAATTCTTTCGTGGATCTGGCCGCTTGTTTACAAAGGCTTAAAGTGATCAACTTGTAAAACAACCCATTCAGTTTAAAATAGAAAAGAAAGGCAAACCATTTTTGTATAAAAAAAAACAAAAACATTATACATACCTTCCCCCCCTTTTGTTTTTGATAAGTGATCACATTCCCTCTGTTCTCAGCTGCATAAGAGCTGGGGAAGGAGAAGCAGCAGTACACTGAGCTTTCCAGTGAATGGCTGTGCAGTGGGGGCGAGTCAGGGCAAGTCTAATCATTGGAGGAGAGTACACTTAAGCTCCCAGCATAGCTAGAGAACTGATCACGGTGTTCTCTCCTGCCTAGTGTGGTCAGTTTTTAATAGGAAAGCAGAGGGCCTGACAGGAACACCAAGAGGGATTGTACATAAAGTAAGCAATACAAAGAGAACAGGATACTTTATCATACAAGTACATGATACAGCAGCCACATATCAGGAATATGAAGTGTTGGGGTATTGTGATAAAAAAGTAAGCCAACCAGTGTGTAAGCAGTAAGTGAGCGAATGCCGGCAACCTGCTCTGAGAGTTGACATTTAATGTGCTAGGCCAGCGTTCTCCAAACTGCGGCCCAGGGGACACATGCAGCCATTGCTTGCATTTATCAGGCCCTTGGGGCACCATTTCATCCACTGGCTCCATCAACAGGGCACTATTCCTCCCACTGACACCAACAATGGGGCGCTATTCCTCCCACTGACACCAACAATGGGGCGCTATTCCTCCTACTGACACTGATGGAGCACTTTTCCTTCTGCTGACACCAACAATGGGGCGCTATTCCTCCCACTGACACCAACAATGGGGCACTCTTCCTTCCACTTACACCAATGATGGAGCACTATTTCTACTACTGACACCAACAATGGGGCTCTATTCTTCCCACTAATACTAATGATGGAGCACTATTCCTCCCACTGATAGGAATGATGGGCCCTATTCCTCCTACAGACACCAACGATGGGGCAATATTCCTTCCACTAATACAAATGATGGAGCGCTATTCCTCCCACTGACACCAATGATGGCGCACTATTCCTCCAACGGACACCAACAATGGGGCACTATTCCTTCCACTGATACAAATGAGGAAGCACTATTCTTCCCACGGACACCAACAATGGGACACTATTTCTCCCATATTACCAAAGATGAGGCATTTTATACACTCACTGGCCACAGTGTATGCACAGTATAACGGCGCTCGTAGCGCCGTTAGTTTGGATTTTTGCCATGACAACAGGCGGCGACGGAGGAAAGTCCCGCCCCGTTGTCATGACAATGTTATGCCAGAACACAGGGCTTTCTTCCCTATTGTAAAATGGCGATGTGGTCCGCCTTAATCGCGCCATTTCCTGTATGGAAATAACATGATTTTTAGGCACAGTAATGCTTAGAGACTCCTGGGAAATGAGTGTCATCATTTCCCAGGAGGCAATGGGGTCTTAGGACAGGAAGTTTTGAACCACCGCGGACTAGGAACTAGGAAGATTACGAAATCTGCCTAGTAACAGTCATATACAAGTGAGTAAAAAAAAAAAATTTAAGATTTTTTTTTTTTTACATTAAAGGCAAGCTGTTAATAAAAAGTTTCTTTTTAGGGTGGAACTCCGCTTTAATGCCTGAAGCTGGGTTAACACTGCAGCACGGATCGACTCACAGCAGAGGTCCGGTGCATCCTATTTCACTGTTTCAGGTTCGATTTCGGTCCAAAGTTTTGGCTGAATTTGGAGATGTGTGAACCGGCTCCATTGAGAGACGGTCACTGACATGCAAATTAGATGTGTGGAAACCCGCATCCAATTCCCAATAATGTGAATGCAGCCTAAAGTAAACTGGCCCTTTGTTTAGTAAGTTTGGAGGCCCCTCTGCTAGACATTTATTTGTACCCCATACTTCTAGTATATAATGAGCTAGTAAAGGGGTCCAAACCTTAAGCCCTGTACACACGACCCAGATTCTGGTCAGGAAAAAAAACGTTGTTTTTCCTGACGAGATTCCTGGCAAGAATCTCTTGCTGGCCGAGTGTACAGATGTACGATTCAAAAGAACCGCCGTTCTTTTGAATGGCACGAACGAGGTGACGTCATCGACTACGACGAGCATGCGCTCGTCACATTTGATGCTGTCGCCACCATCTTGCTTCACCCTACCTATGCCTTGGAAGCTACCGCGCACGCGTCAAAGTCATTTCGAGCATGCGCGGGTTTCCATGGAGAGGTAAGTATACACACACTCGGGTTTCTCGGCAGGAAAACACTGCCGAGAATCTCACGACGAGAAAATAGAGAACATGTTCTCTATTTTTCTCATCTAGATTCTGGGCAGTTTTCTTGGCGAGAAACCTGAAAGCCTCGTACACACGCTCGGTATACTCGGCAAGAAAGCTCTGACAGCTGTTTTCTTGCTGGTTCTTGCCGAGAAAACCGAGCGTGTGTACGAGGCTTGAGTGTTTTCATTTGTTCACATATGTTATCATTTCAATTTTCAGCGTGGCATTACACACAAATAGCTAGATTCAGGTAGGGGCGCGCAACTTTAAGGCGGCGTAGCGTATCGTATTTAAGCTACGCCGCCTTAAGTCAGAGAGGCAAGTACTGTATTCACAAAGTACTTGCCTCCTAACTTACGGTGGCGTAGCGTAAATAGGGCCGGCGTAAGCGCGCCTAATTCATGTTAGGATGAGGGGGCGTGTTTTATGTTAATGGGGGGTGACCTGACGTGATTGACGTTTTTTACGAACGGCGCATGCGCCGTCCGTGTACATATCCCAGTGTGCATTGCGCCAACGTACGCCGCAAGGACGTATTGGTTTCGACGTGAACGTAAATTACGTCCAGCCCTATTCACGGACAACTTACGCAAACGACGTAAAATTTTCAAATTTCGACGCGGGAACGACGGCCATACTTAACAGTGACTAGTCCAGCTATTTGATGGAATAACTTTACGCCTGAAAACGCCTTACGTAAACGGCGTATCTTTACTGCGACGGGCGCACGTACGTTCGTGAATAGGCGTATTTATTCATTTACATATTCTACGCCGAACTCAACGGAAGCGCCACCTAGCGGCCAGCCTAAATATTGCACCCTAAGATACGACGGCGCAGGCTGTCGTATCTTAGCTAGGTTTAAGTGTATCTCAGTTTGAGAATACACTTAAACTTAGGACGGCGCAGATTCCGAGTTAGGTCGGCGTATCTACTGATACGCCGGCCTAACTCTCTCTGAATCCACCTAAAAGTTTAGATAGGTTTGTATATTTTTTTTATGCCAGCTGGTAGTAGGTTGTCTTTTTCTAGTACTGACTTTTTCACCTTTTGAGTTCACATCTAAGGCAGGTCATAGACGAGTCCAGTCATCATTACTGTGCCAGCTGCGACATACCATTTCTATGCCACAATCAAAAGTGCCTGATCCATCATGCTGGATTTTGTTTAGAAGAATAAAAAATACAAATGATGGCACAATTGTATGCAGCATTTTCATTTTTTTGATTGTCAGAACAATCGTTTTTTGACTCATCTATGGCCTGCCTAAAAATTGGTTAGCCACAAACAGATACTTCCATATACAGTCCTCACCTGCCCATTACTGGTAAAAGTTCCTTGGACAAACTAAAGTGTTAGGCCTCGTACACACGATAGCTTAAACAGAGGACAACAGTCTGATGGACCGTTTTCATCGGTCAAAACCGATCGTGTGTGGGCCCCATACTGTAGGTTATTTAACCATCGGTTTAAATTTAACCGATGGATTCTTAACCGATAGGTCAAAACCGATCGTTAGTAGGCACAACCATCGGTTAAAAATACACGCATGCTCAGAATCAAGTCGACGCATGCTTGGAAGTAGGCATGTGCATTTTGTTTCGTTCCGAATCGAAAAATTCGGACAAATTTTTCATTATTCGGACATTCGGGTGCATACGAATTCCCGAATTGTAATATTAACGAATTTAACCGAATCCGAACGAACGTTTTTGAATCGAAAACCCGCGGACGAAATTCGATCGAATTCGAAAACAAATTCTATTCGAATCGAATTCGAAAACAAATTCTATTCGAAAACAAAAAATTTGAATGAAAATTTAAAGCAAATTTGAATCAAAATCTAAAAAATATAAATCGATTTCTAAAAAAGAATACAATAAAATAGAATATAAAATGTTATAAAATGTAATCAAATACAATAGAATATGAACTGTCTTCTTCTATCTATCTTCCATTTTCTGAAATTCGAAATTCATATAGAATGAACTCAAATTCGAATAGAAAAATATTAGAATAGAGTAGAATAAAATAAATAAATAAATAAATAAATAAATACGGTATATATATATATTTTATTATTCTACTCTTCTGATATTTTTCTATTCGAATTTGAGTTCATTCTATTTGAATTTCAGAAAATGGAAGATAGATAGAAGATAGATAGAAGAAGCCAGGTCATATTCTATTGTATTTGATTACATTCTATTAAATTCCATTCTGTTCTTTACTATTCTTTGATTTTCATTCTATTGTTTTATTATTTTATATTCTATTTTATTGTATTCTTTTTTAGAAATCGATTTATATTTTTTAGATTTTGATTCAAATTTGCTTTCAATTTTCATTCAAATTTGTTTTCGAATCGAATTGTTTTCGAATTCGATTCGAATAGAATTTGTTTTCGAATCCGATCGAAATATTATCGAATCCGGTCGAAATATTTTCGAATTCGACCGGAATTTTCGAATTCGGTCGAAAACGAACGAATTTAACACATGTAATGAATCTAACTTAACGAAATTAATTAAATAACGAATTAAAACGAAACAAAACAAATTTTTCCCTTTTGCACATGCCTACTTGAAAGCATTGAACTTCGTTTTTTTCAGCACGTCGTTGTGTTTTACGTCACCGTGTTCTGACACGATCGTTTTTTTAACCGATGGTGTGTAGGCGCGACCGACCATCAGTCAGCTTCATCGGTTAACCGAAAAAAATGGTCCATCGGTCCGTTCTCATCGGATGGACTGATCGCGTGTACTGCCAAACTACATCAGACAGTATCATTTAAGGATTTTAAATCCCTTAAACAGACTTTTTCCTAATTACGTTTTAAGTAGGTATTATTTCACTGTTCATTCATGTGCTGAAAGGACATGTCTCAGTGCTGATCGAAATCAGACTTCAGGGAAAATCCATTTTACTTGAGTGGCATGTAAAAATGAACATTTTTTTTTAAAGTAATAAAGTTTAATTACTTTCGAGAGTGTAGTTACCCTTCAAGGTAAAAATGATCAATTTATCTGTTAAAGTGGGCGTTAGAGCCCAATGAAGGAGATTTAAGTAAAGACAATGCAAGTGTCAAGATCTGATGCCAGTATAAAAGAAATGCTCAGTATTGATAATGAGATAATGAGACATATTATATATTTCATTGCAACCAATCGCATTTCAGTTTACTGATGTTAAAGCGGGAATTCACCCGAAAACTTTTTTTTAACATTAGATTCATGCTCATTTTGTCAAGGGGAATCGGGTAGTTTTTTTAAAAACGAAGCAGTACTTACCGTTGTAGAGAGCGATCTTCTCCGCCGCTTCCGGGTATGGTCTCCGGGACTGGGCGTTCCTATTTGATTGACAGTCTTCCGACAAGCTTCCGAACGTCGGTGTGGCTCTATACTGCGCCGGCCCACCGACGTTCGGCTACTTTCGGAAAATCGTGACGCGATAAATGCGACCGTCGGAAGCCTGTCGGAAGACTGTCAATCAAATAGGAACGCCCAGTCCCGCAGCCCATACCCGGAAGCGTCGGAGAAGATCGCTCTCTAAAACGGTAAGTACTGCTTAGATTTAAAAAAAACTACCCGATTCCCCTTGACAAAATGAGCATCAATCTAAGGTTAAAAATGTACATTTCCGGGTGAACCTCCACTTTAAGGTAAAGGAAAGATCAGTTCTGAATGGTTGATGAAGGATGGTACACTTTGTACACGTTGCTCTTCGTTTTTTTGTTTAGAAACCTGAATGGGCAAGGTTAAATGGTATGTCAGTTCTAAGGATGAACTTTTCTTATTTGCTCTCTTTTTGATTTGTTAAATATACCATTAAAGACATTTAAAATCTTCCTATCTGGACTACAATTTTCACCTATATAAGATGTTACATGGTTACATAGTTAGTCAGGCTGAAAAAAGACACAAGTCCATCTAGTTCAACCAAGGAAAGAAAAAAAAATCATACAATACCATATACACAATCCTATACCCACAGTCAGTGGCGGACTGACCATTCGGGCCACATGCCACTAGGGGGCCCCATCAGGGTTGCCAGCCTCAGTAAAACCAGGGACAGTATGTAAAAATCTGTGTTTTTTTTAAAATCCCAAGATTATAGCTGCCCCGCCTCTCCGGTATGTTTTCAGTGTGTGTATGTGTATTCTGTGTGTATATATACTGTGGCCCAGATTCACAAAGCACTTACTCCGACGTATAACAAGATACGCCGACGTAAATGCAAATGTGCGCCGTCGTATCTGTGTGCCAGACCCACAAACAGATATGCGCCTAAAACCAGGCTACACCCCGCCGACGTATCTTGCTTACACCGGTGTAGGGTGGGCGCACATTTAGGCTGGGAGTATGGTGCCGCTCCCATTGATTAGCCATTCAAACATGCAAATGAGGGAAAAACGGCGATTCACGAACCTGCGTGCGCCCAACACCGGTCGAGGTGCGCGTAAGTTGTACGTCCGGCGTAAAGTTATTCCCCATAAAGGAGGTGCAACCCAGCAGCAGACATGCAAAGGTCTGCACCAGGGAACACAAGCTGGCGTATTTTACGTTGGACGTGTGTCTGGCTTGGCGTAGGTTACGTTCATGCCGTACGCAGTGATCCGGCGTAGTTTAGGCAGTTGTTCCGACGTGGTTGTGAGCATGCGCAGGGGGACGCGTCCACGTCGCGGTGCATGCGCAGTTCGTGATAGGTATCTGTCTGGCGCTCAGCCCATCATTTGCATAGGGTCACGCTTCATTTGCATGGGTCACGCCCACTTCCACCTATGCCGGTATACGCTTTCGAATCCTACGCTACGCTGGCGCAGCGTTGGGAGCAAAAGCTTGCTCAATGCATTGCTTGCCTCTCTGCGCTGTGTTGGCGTAGCGTACATTGGTTACTCTACGGCGGCGTAATGTGCGCCTGATCTCTGTGAATCTGGGCCTGTGTGTCTATATTGTGTGTCTGTGTGTGTATACTGTGTATGTATACTGTATGTGTGTGTGTATTGTGTGGCCCCATAATCTATTGCCTAGGGGCCCCATAATCTCCAATTGCCCGGGCCCCCATGAGTTGGCAGTCCGCCCCTGCCCACAGTTGATCCAGAGGAAGGCGAAAAATCCCAGCAAAGCATGATCCAATTTGCTACAACAGGGGAATAAAATCCTTCCTGATTCCAGAAAGGCAATTGGGTATTCCCCGGATCAACTTTACCTATAAATGTTAGTACCCAGTTATATTATGTACATTTAGGAAAGAATCCAGGCCTTTTTAAAAGCAATCTACTGAGCTGGCCAGAACCACCTCTGGAGGGAGTCTATTCCACATTTTCACATCTCTTACTGTGAACAAATCTTTCTGTATTTGAATATGAAATCTCTTTTCCTCTAAATGTAAAGAGTGCCCCCTTGTCCTCTGTGATGACCCTAAAGTGAATAATTCAACACCAAGTTCACTATATGGACCCCTTATGTTCCCCCTTAGTTCCTATAATCTTTCCTCATAGCTGATTTCCTCCATGCCTCTTATCAGTTTGGCTGCCCTTCTTTGCACTTTCTCCAGTTCCCTGATATCCTTTTTGTGAACTGGTGCCCAAAACTGAACTGCATATTCTAGATGAGTTCTTACTAATGATTTGTACATCGGCACAATAATATCTCTCTCTCTGGACTCCATACCTCTCTTAATAAAGAACAGATTTTGCTTGCTTTTGAAACTGCAGCTTGGCATTGCACTGTGAACCCAGCCTTACAAATCAAAGGGATGAACTTCTCTCTGGAAATGAAGTCAGTTTAAAGCAACCTGTCAAGTAAGCTATTAAATTGTTCCTCTGTTTAACCCCCTATTAACCCTTAATTTACTCTAACCAGCCCTATTAAGTCCTTATTCTCTTTCTCCAATTAATTATTATTTTGATGCTAATTTTATTTTTCTGTTCACTTCTATTTTATAAACTATTTATAATTCAAACTTTTTGTCGTTAATATTTTTACACCTTTATCATATTTTTACATGTTTCACATTGAAAAGAGTGCAAAATTGAAAAAATGCTTTGTAAATATTTTTTCAATGCTTTGTATCATTTCTGAAGTGTAATCAAAAAAGTTATCGACGAGTACTAAAAAAAAAAAAAAAGTACCGGTACTCGATGCATCCCTAAATGTGATGTAACCCAAAGTTCGGTGGTTGATTCTTTTGTTTTGTAGATTTTTGTGGTTAATGTTAGAGTTATGTTACATTAGGATTATGTCCTAGGAGGTTAAATTGCATCCCCTGCCCACATTTTTTACCTTTTGGATAGAGTGGGCAAGGGTTAGACTCTGAATTAAGGACTCCATTAGAGAGATTTTCCCTGCACTTTCTACCCCGGTGACAACTTGTTTTTGTCTGTGTCCCAATTGGAGAGAGCTCCCATCACTTCCTGTCAGAAAACCTCCAACAATGACACAGAAAGCAAGACAAAAATTGCAAATTAGGTGAATGCTTGTGTTGTTATTGGTATTCCCTTAGCAATTTTTCCCTGTACACACGGGCAGAATGTTGGAGGACATTTTCCAGTACTAAAAAAAAAAAGGTACCGGTACTCGTACTTGTAGAAAAAATGGTATCGGTGCATCCCTAACTGTGACACAACCCAAAGTTTGGTTGGTTGATTCCTGAGTGACCATTGCCAAATTGACATAAGAGCTTTCTGAATCCGGTGTTAAGCCTCGTACACACGGGCCAGAATCTCGTTGTTGTGTCTCTAGGATAAGAATCAAAGTGAAATCTCCTCAGAAGGACCCAGACAACAAAAATAATCTGATAGGGGTTTTCCCTACTCTATTCAAAATCAGAAACGTTTAGCTATACATACATTTACCAAACAGGTCAGCCTTAAACCTCGTACACACGACCGAGGAACTTGACGGGCGAAACACATCGCTTTTCTTGTCGAGTTCCTTGTTAGGCTGTCGAAGAACAAGGCAAGTTTCTCCATTCCAGTCGAGGAAATAGAGAACATGCTCTCTTTTTGGCTCGTCGAGTTTCTCAACAGTTTCCTCAACGAAAATGTACACACGGCCGGTTTCCTTGGCAAAAAAAATATCTCCCAGCAAGCTTCTTGCTGTTTTTTGCCGAGAAACTCGGTCGTGTGTACGAGGCTTAAAGCCTCGTACACACGGGCCAGAATCTTGTCAGGAAAAAAACATTGTTTTTCCTGACGAGATTCTTGGCAAGAATCTCTTGCCGCCCGAGTGTACAGACGCTCCTTTCAAAAGAACTGCGGTTCTGCATGTGCTCGTCACATTCGATGCCGTTGCCGCCATCTTGCTGCACCCTACCTATGCCTAGGAAGCTACCGTGCGTGCGTCAAAGTAATTTCGAGCATACGCTCGGGTTTCTTGTTGGGGAACAGGCCGACAAGAATCTCAATGAGAAAATAGAGAGCAGGATCTTTGGGCCAGATTCAGAGAAGAAGTACGCCGGAGTATCTGCTGATACTCCAGCGTATTTTCAAATTTGCAGCGTCGTATCTTTATTTGTAATTCACAAACAAAGATACGACGGCATTTGGCTAAGATCCGACAGGCTTACGGCTTCGTATGCCTTCGGATCTTAGGATGCAATACTTCGGCCGCCGCTGGGTGGAGTTCGCGTCGTTTTCCAGCGTCGAGTATGCAAATTAGCTTTTACGGCGATCCACGAAGGTACGCGCGTTCGTTACGTCGTCGCTAGTCGGTTTTTCCCGTCGCAAAGTTAGGCCTGCTTTTTCATGGCTTAACTTTAGACGAGCCATGTTAAAGTATGGCCGTCGTTCCCGCGTTGAATATCAATATTTTTTTTTTTTGCGTAAGACGTCCGGGAATACGAAAGTACGTTACGCACGTCGCCATTCAAAACATTACGACGGGCGACGTCGTTTCGCGCAATGCACGTCGGGAAATTTTACCCCGGAGCATGCGCAGAACGTTCGGCGCGGCAGTTCTTTATGAATCTGGCCCTTTATTTTTCTCATCGGGCAGATTTCCAGACGAGAAACCTCAAAGCCTCGTACACACGCACGGTTTACTCGGCAAAAACGAGCGTGTGTACGAGGCTTAGGATTCAAACTTCTAAAACTTATAGAGGAATTTGAGGGTGCTCTATCAGTGAATTGGAGGAGTGTAGGTAAGGAAAATTAAGGGTGCTTATTGTACAATGAATAAAGTGCAATAAATCATACTCAATGATCAGAAGTGATCGTTTACCTGATCTGACCTGGTTGGTTAGTATGAGCTACCGTACTTCTTGATTTAACATTAGTGAACAAGCCTGATCAAGTGAATATAAACCTTTGTGTTTACCACTATTGCGTCCTGAGACCTGCATTGCTGTGAAGAGGTTAACCTCTGTTTTACAGCCTCCTTCTAAGTGAAAGCCATTAAAAAGTAGAACTAACACTATATGATTCAGTGTCGGCGAGTCCTTGTATGACATTGCTGACTTAAATTAATCCCACCATCGCAGTAAATAACCGCATGTTGCCTGACACAAGACTAAATAAAATGACCCATATATTACAGCTTGCGATGGACATTCTTTCTAAAGTATTACAGAAAAAGACATCTAGAACACCATAAAACATAAAAAAAAAAAGATCTGCTACATAATAGTGTAACTGTTTGATCCAGCTACCAGTCTACAGCCAAATAAAAAATCTGACATGTGAACCACTTACTAAATGATATTACTCTTGAGATTTTCCTGTTTTTGTGTTGCTGCCCAAGCTGCTTTCAATTATTTCCCAACCTAGCAATTTTCCTATATCGAAGGATCTCGTTTTATTGCAAATAGAGTCGTATAAAAAGAGAACATCTATTGTGATTATATATACTTAGTTTATCTTTATTATCAACGTTTTCAGCCCTTCAAGGCGACACATACATATTTATGTAGCAAATCATTACCCAAGGGTACCGTGCTATGGCTGCATTCGGTCTGCGCTTGGAATTTGGGGACCATAAATTTTATGGCGGAGATTTCCAATTTGTAAAACGGAGGCCTCTTATCGATGTTTTGTTTAGTGAGTGTTATGAATGATACAGGCGAATGGCATATTATTTTATGGCCTTGTTGGTGCTCTAGAATTTTTTTTATGCTTTGAGAAATTTACAAACCTATTGGCAGCAGTGGACCCCCAAGTAAAAGGCACCCTTCTCCACTTGCACTCTTGTTAAACACTCTATGGCCACAATTTTTTTTATTTTTTTCAAATTATTAACTTCAGGAGTTTTGAGTCAAAGGTGCTGCTAATCCTACAGTAAATGAAAACATTTTAGACAATTGTGCAATTCCAACCGTGTGACAACAGTTTGGGGAGGCCCTTTTCTGTTCCATCAGGACTGTGCCTAAAGCCATCCCCATAAAGACTAGGGGGCAGATCCTCAAAGATCTGCACCGGCGCAGAGTATCTGAGATACGCTACGCCGCCGTAACTTACCTGGCTTTGGTTTGAAACCAGAAAGAATTTGCGCCGTAAGTTACGGCGGCGTAGTGTATTTCTCGCGGCGTAGGAGCGCAGAATTCAAATGCGGCGAGAAGGGGGCGTGTTTCATTTAAATGAAGCACGTCCCCGCGCCGAACGAACTGCGTCAAAACTCCCAGGGTGCATTGCTCCAAATGACGTCGCAAGGACGTCATTGTTTTCATCGTGAACGTAAATGGCATCCAGCCCCATTCACGGACGACTTACGCAAACGACGTAATATTCTCAAAATTAGACGCGGGAAAGACGGCCGTACTTAAAGCGGTGGTTCACCCTTAGAGGGCACTTTTTATCCTTAGATTCCTGCTCGTTTTTACTAGGGGAATCGGCTATTTGTTTTAAAATATGAGCATTACTTACCCGTTTACGAGATGCATCCTCTTCGTCGCTTCCGGGTATGGGCTGCGGGAATGGGCGTTCCTTCTTGATTGACAGTCTTCCGAGAGGCTTCCGACGGTCGCATCCATCGCGTCACGATTTTCCGAAAGAAGCCGAACGTCGGTGCGCAGGCGCAGTATAGAGCCGCACCGACGTTCGGCTTCTTTCGGCTACGAGTGACGCGATGGATGCGACCGTCGGAAGCCTCTCGGAAGACTGTCAATCAAGAAGGAACGCCCGCTCCCGAAGACCCATACCCGGAAGCGACGGAAGAAGATGCATCTCGAAAACGGGTAAGTACAGCTCATATTTTAATACAAATAGCCGATTCCCCTAGACCGAACGAGCAGGAAGCTAAGGAAAAAAAAAAAAAAAAAAAAAGAAATGGTTGAACTCCCGCTTTAACATCGAGTACACCACCATATAGCAGCTTTAACTATACGCCGGAAAAAGCCGAACGGAAATGACGTAAACAAATGCGACGGCCGCGCGTACGTTCGTGGATCGTCGGAAATAGCTAATTTGCATACTCAGCGCAGATTACGACGGGAACGCCACCTAGCGGAGGCCGAAAAATTGCATCTAAGATCCGAAGGCGTACGAAGACGTACGCCTGTCGGATCTAACCCAGATGCCGTTGTATCTTGTTTTGAGGATTCAAAACAAAGATACGACGCAGGAATTTTGAAAATACGCCGGCGTATCCATACGCCGGCGTAATTTCTTTGTGGATCTGCCCCAAGGTTTGTACCGGAGGAACTTAAATAGCTTAAAAGCACTGATGTTAGCCCTTTTAAATGTCGTTGGAATGAACTGGAGTGCCAATTGCAAGCCAGATCTATTCTCATCCAACGTTTGTACCTGCTCTTACCAATGTTCCTTTGGCTGAATGGGTACACATTCCCACAGACCCACATCAAAAATCCTGTGGAAAGCTTTCATAGAAAAGGGGAGGCTGTTGTAGCCCCAAAGGGAATTAGAGGGCAACTCTATGTTAGCGTCCATGTTTTTTTATGGGACGTTCAACAAGGTGTGATTGGCCAGATGTCTTCAAACCTATGGTCATGTAGTGTAATTGTTAACACAATCAAAGGAGGAGATTCAGTATTAAAAGGCTCCCTTAATAGATTTAAGATGCTTAACTTTATTTTGGCACCAAGAGGGCTGTATTGTTTAAAATGGTTGCAAAGCTCAGTCATGAGATCTGAATAAAGCACATATATGTGTAGTGATTGCTTGTCTCACTCTAAAGCTTCAATTGTTGTTTCTCTCTTGTACTTCATTCCTTTGTTATCAGCATAAGCCACTTCTTAAAGTTTTCCTGACACATGAGATACAATTTGTGGAGGGTCTATTTACAACACAGTTCTTCTGCTGTGAATGGGGGGGGGGGGGGGTCCTTTCCTCCAATAAGCTCTCATACAGTGTCTCAGACCTCTAACTGCAGCTCTCCACTCCCTCCTCTGTAATACTGAAAAATGCAGAAAGATTTATTCTAAAATCAGCATTTTTGAAGGGATGTACAAAAGTAAAGACTGCAAAGTAAAGACTGCAGATAAACAAGGCTAGTTACTTCACTGGGTATATGAATGGGTTTACAACCACTTTAACAGTGGGGGAATGTTTTTTTTTAAAACAATGAGTAAATATGGTATTTTGTGGTTAATGTTAGAGCTGTGTTACATTAGGGTTGTGTCCTAGGAGGGTAAATTGCATCCCCTGCCCACATTTTTTCCCTTTTGGATAGAGTGGGCAAGGGTTAGACTCTGAGTTAAGGACTCCATTAGAGAGATTTTCCCTGCACTTTCTACCCCGGTGACAACTTGTTTTTGTCCCCATTGGAGAGATCACCCATCACCTCCTGTCTGGAAACCCGAGCAGCACTCTCAGCCAATGGTAGAGCGCTCTGATCGGTGTGTTCCGGTGGGTGGGCTGTCCCCCTGTCAGAAAACAATAGCTCAGCGTGGGAGATCGCTGGACTAATTTTGCATGGTTAGTACAGCGGCTTCCAACTAGACACGTCAGTTTTTTTTGTGCAACCGGCAGGGTTAGTGTGCATCCGGCTTTACTTTCTGTCTGGTGATAACATTGTCACCAGAATAGGAAGGAGTAAAGCTACACACATAGATTTCTCTCATCCAACAGGCCAAATAATAGAAACCCAACAGATTCATCTATCTCTGTTAAACAATGTGAATGAAGAAACCTTCCTTACCAGCTATTGTATTTTGGCAACCAGCAGATGTAGCTATCCGAATACCCAAACAGTGACTGCATCTGATTGGATGTATTAACTGTTCAAGCAACAATTATTCACCCAGCTCCTTTGACAAAAGTTGATTTAAAAATCAAGATTTGTTGAGTCAGGTGGTGCCAACAGTGCCACCCACAGCTCGAATTTTGGCAGGCTACAATAAAAACCTAACAGGTGATAACTCTTCCCTACACTACCCAAAGCTAAATTAAACTGGTTAGAGTCTATGTAAAAAATCTAACTGAAATATATTGCTTAGCATGGTCCATTAAAGTGGATATGCTGGAAAACAACTGCCAAAAAAAGCATGTCTACTTTCTGGAGGTGCCGTGACATCAGGATGTCTTGCTGGTGGCTCCTGGGAAAGCTAGGTACTAGAAATCCCTCAAGAGTTAGTGGATAAATTAATAGGTTAGGGCAGTGATGGCAAACCTTGGCACCCCAGATGTTTTGGAACTACATTTCCCATGATGCTCAACTACACTGCAGAGTGCATGAGCATCATGGGAAATGAAGTTCCAAAACAACTGGTGTGTCAAGGTTTATCAACACTGGGTTAGGGTATTCGTTAGGATTCAAGTGAAGTTGGGGGCAAGTATAGACTATAGAGCTCATCATGTTTTTGGCCAATTATATAATATACACTTGTACTTGGCACTCAAAACTCCTGTAATAATAATTACTTGCTTCTGGCAAGTAAAATTATACCATAACAGAACAAAACAGCATCCAAGTTTAAAACGGCTGGATTTATACTAAAAAAAGTACATTATACAAACATTCCAATGGGGAAAAAAATTGCATGCACAGTCCCACAATTTTCTGCTTTAATGCAAAGAATAAGAACAAGAAAATAGGTCAAAACATAAATAAAAACATCAGTGTTTTCTCCTACCCTTAGAGTACAAATCAAAAGATGAATAAGGGTCCGGCTGTGAGAGGACGCAGTCTAAATATTGTATGCTAATAAAAAAGTCGAATACAGTACATTATATATACAAGGGTTGATGAGTTAATTTTAGCCTTCAATATTGTACACCATGTGGCTCATATCACCGTGAAGTGTTATTTATTTCAACAATGCATGATGATAAATTGAATGGCATTATACACCTAGGATTTAGGAAAATGCATGTTTTATACACATACGTAATAAATTGCGAACGGAAAAGTACATAGATATACGAGACCATAATGCAGAGCTGGAGGGCATGCTGTAAAACATACCACAAGGAAAAAGGGAGATATGAAACAATGCATTGAATTTTCCATTTATTTCCAAAATACACCAGCCGGGGAGCTTGATGTCATGTCCATACTACGGTTGTTTGCCTTAAATTTTCTTTTAGGCTGAGAACATTCAAATCACTGGCCTAAACAAAGACTTTTTATTTATTACTTTGTACTAGGTATAACTAGAAAGGTTATGATGGGGTGGTGTAAAAGGAGCCCCACTATTAAACCAGTGTGGATCAAATTAAAGTATCTTAAAGCGGGAGTTCACCCTAAAAAAAAATGTAAGATTAGATTCATGCTCGTTTTGTGAAGGGGAATCGGGTCGTTTTTTAAAAAACAAAGCAGTACTTACCGTTTTAGAGAGCGATCTTTTCCGCCGCTTCCGGGTATGGTCTTTGGGACTGGGCGTTCCTTCTTGATTGACAGTCTTCCGGCGGTCGCATCTATCGTGTCACGAGTAGCCGAAAGAAGCCGAACGTCGGTGCGGCTCTATACGGCGCCTGCGCACCGAAAATCGTGACGCGATAGATGTGACCGTCGGAAGCCTGTCAATCAAGAAGGAACGCCCAGTCCCGAAGACCATACCCGGAAGCAGCGAAGAAGATGTATCTCTAAAACGGTAAGTACGGCTTCGATTTAAAAAAAACTACCCGATTCCCCTAGACAAAATGAGCATCAATCTAATGTTAGAAATTGTGAACCTCCACTTTAAGTCAAGCTGACAGGTTTCTGCTAAAACTGCAGTAATCTTACCTTTAAAACTGCAGTAACTTTACGTACCTTGTTCTGGATTTAGTGCTGAAAGTGGGTGAATGTTCACATTTCACATATTCCTGAACCTGACCTTACTTTGCATGACCAAGAACAGTCATTCTCAACTAGGGTTCCTCCAGAGGTTGCTAGGAGTTTATTGTTCTGTGGTTGATTGAACTCCTACTTGATGCATAGTTTAAAGGCCAAAGCCACTTGGCAGAGTCAGCAGCACATTTTTCCCCTGACCCCTGATTAATTTATATTAACAAGAGTTTCTCGAGACCTACATTTTTTTTCAAGAACCTAGAAGGTTGCATTCAAGCCACAGCAGACCATAGATATACGGTATATTGGTTCAACAGCTGGTAGAGAACCTCCATCTGAAATGCTGCCTTCAGCTGCACCGCTGGTGTGAATTGGGCCTAAGGTCTTGACCTTGCAGTCGCAGTTTGAACAATTTAAGGTAGTTTTTCTCTATAAGACTGAGCTAGCTTTTGAACAAATTTACTAATTTATCTACAGTATTATAACTTATCAACAGTGTTTCTCAAAGAACAACTGGACTCCGAACAGGTTTTTATGATTTCGGATTGGTTTGGTTATAGTTTGGTCACCTACTTGATTTTTAAATCACGCTAGTAGGAGCAGTTCTCTGGTTTTCATTGAACACAAGGACAAATGTCCCATCCCTAACCTTAAGCCCCATACACACGGTCGGACTTCTTGACAACAAACTTTAAAATGAGCAGGTTTTCAAAAAAATCCGACCATGTGTATACGCTCCATCGGACAAACTTTTTTGGGTTTCATCGGACAAAAGTTCACTCTGCAAACGGACAAACTTTCAGCAACAAAAGTCCTACGGTGCAAAGTCCTATCGTGTGTACAGAAATCCATCGGACTTTAGTCCAAAGTACAAAACAGGTATGCTCAGAACCAATGTTAAAGGAGTTCTCTGAGCTAAAACTTTTAACCCCCGCTGTGCCCGGGCTGTAAAACTATACAAAATAAACTTTCACTTACCTGCCTACGATCCCCCGTTGTTCCGTTATTGCCGCCCGTGCTCCGGTTCCTGTCAGCTTCCTCTTCCTGCGGGTCGGTGACTCACCGTGCGCTCAGCCTATCAGCGGCCGCAGCAATGTCCCGCCGCGGCTGCTGATAGGCTGAGCGCACGGTGAGTCACCGACCCGCAGGAAGAGGAAGCTGACAGGAACCGGAGCACGGGCGGCGATAACGGAACAACGGGGGATCGTAGGCAGGTAAGTGAAAGTTTATTTTGTATAGTTTTACAGCCCGGGCACAGCGGGGGTTAAAAGTTTTAGCTTAGAAAACTCCTTTAAAGTCAACCAACAATAGCAGAAGTTGACCAAAGGGTGGCGGTAAAGAGCTGAAAAAACACGTGATTTTGGGAAAGTTTGCTGAAAAAGTCCTGCCGTGTGTATGCGTACCAAGTTCACAGCCAACACCCTTCAAACAAAAATCCACGGAAAAGTTTGTTTGAAGTCCGACCGTGTGTATGAGGCTTAACCCTAAAATATAACTATCCTATTACCCTAAAATTTAATGCAGCTTCTCCAATTCACCCAACTCCAGTATGAAAGATTTTTGAGTGGAGTGAGGTTTGAACCTTTAACTTGACCCTAATAGCCGGTTCACACAGGGGCGGCACGACTTTGGGGGCGACTCCGCAAGGCCATCTCAAGATGACTTGAGAGGCAACTTGCAAAATGACTTCTGTATTTAAGTCAATGCAGGTCGCCCCGAGTCGCCCCCAAAGTCGTACAGGAACCTTTTTCTAAGTCGGAACGACTTGTGCCGCTTCTATTAGAACAGTTCCATTGAATAGAGCCAACTGCGACTTGTCAGGCGGCTGAGTCGCCTCACAGGTCGCCCCTGTGTAAACCGCTCTTACACAGAGCATATTGAAAGCCAAAACATTTTTGATTTTGATAGAGTAGGGGAGGGTTACAACTGTTATCAGATGTTTTTTTTTTGGGAAATTCATCCAAGACTTGTCACAGGAACAAGTATCCCAATGGAAAAATTCCTTTTTCAATTGGCAACTCAAAGGCCTTGTACACACGACCGGATCTATCCGCTGGGATTTATCCGCAGATCAGTTCCAGCGGATAGATCCAGTCGTGTGTACGGCCTAGCGGACATTTATCGGCGGATAAAAATCCAGCCGACGGATTTCAAGCGGATAAAAATTTCTTAGCATGCTAAGAAATCTATCCGCTTGAATCCTGTCCAGCGGATTGATCCGGTGGTCTGTACAGACTCACCGGATCAATCTGTCCGCTCCCCTCCCTCGCATGCGTCGCAATGATTCGACGCATGCGTGGAAGTCTTTACCTTCCAGCGTCGCGCACGTCGCCGCGTCCTCGTCGCCGCGACGGCGCGACACGTCACCGCGGATGGATTCCGCGCGGATTTCGATCTGATGGTGAGTACAGTCATCAGATCCAAATCCGCCAGAGGATTTACCCGCTGGAAACGGTCCATCGGACCGTTTCCAGCGGATATCCTCCGGTGTGTACGGGGCCAAAATGTTGGATTTACCATTACTTTTCTACCCATGACACTTGTGATGAAGAGAATTGTAGAAAGTGAATTTCCCCAACGTCTAACCTGTCACCACTCTAGCCATAAAAGCACATCCATTTCAGCCTGCCTGTCTTCCAATGATCACACTTCTGGTGAAACCCCCCCCCCCCCCCCCTCCTCCTTGCACAGCCATTCACTGCAAAGATCAGTGTACTGCTGCTTCTCCACCCCTAGTTCTCTAAGGCCCTTATGCATCTGAGAGCAGAGATCATGGGATCATTGATAAAAAAATAAATAAAGTTATTGATGCTGTTTTTATATATACAACCAACCAGGGCCTCAAATGCTTCTCACACTGATCCCAAAAGAAATGCACAGCCTGGGAATATTAAATGTATGGAGGAGGGAGGGGAGAGAGGAGATTCAGCGATGCTGAGGATTAAGGCGTATGACATGAATGGAGGCGGCCTCTCAAACCTTGTATTTAGCAGGTAGTGGAAACTGCCCCTCAGTTGGACATAGATACCGAGATACCGAGTGTCAGCCAGCTTAAAGGGGTTGTAAAGGAAAACATTTTTTTTCATAATAAGCATCCTTTACCCGCAGACATTCCTCTTTTTACTTCCTCATTGTTCGTTTTTGCTCAGAAGTTGCTCTATTTCTTCTCTGTTCTGTTCACTTCCTGCTTGTCTGATTTTACTGACCACCGTGAAGGGAGGCTTTACTGCGGTGGTCAGTAACGTGCTCACCCCCTCCTGGGAACTACATCTGTGCGGCAGGACGCTCTCTACATGTTAGAGACTTCAAGGAGGTGTGAATTACTGGGCGTGCCGCAATGCATACTGGGAAATGTAGTTCTTACATGAACGAGCGCCGCAAACCAGGAAGTGAATGAGAGAACAGAAACTAGAATGCCGGAGGTGATATAGATGAAGGAATTTAATAGGTATTTACTTGTTTTTTAACAGAATCATTACACTATTCTGTCTGTCTACCTTGCAGACATTAAAGCGGAGCTCCACCCTAAAGTGGAACTCACGCTGATCGGAACCCTCCCCCCCTCCGGTGTCACATTTGACACCTTTCAGGGGGGAGGGGGGTGCAGATACCTGTCTAAAGACAGGTATTTGCACCCACTTCCGGCCACACAGTTTCGGGAAAACTGCGGGCATGACGTCACCTCCCATCCTGCTCTGGGAACACTCGGCTCCCAGAGCACAGCGGGAGCCAATCAGCGGCGCAGCGCAACTCGCAAATGCGCCGTAGGGAACCTGGTAGTGAAGCCGGAGCGTTTCACTTCCTGGTTCCCTCACCGAGGATGGCGGGGGGAGCAGCAGAGTGACGAACGATCGCTTGTCCTCTGCTGCGGACAGCGCTGGACTCCAGGACAGGTAAGTGTCCTAATATTAAAAGTCAGCAGCTGCAGTATTTGTAGCTGCTGGCTTTTAATATATTTTTTTTTCATGGCACATCCGCTTTAATTTTAGGCAAAAAATGTTTTTCCTTTACAACTCCTTTAAAACTTTCCCCCTGTTCAGAAGTTTCCTGTAATAAAGACCACTCACTGCTGCTCCCTTGCCTTGTGCAGGGTAACTGGTCTTGTCTCCGCCCCCTTCGTTTTCTACAACCAGCCTGCTGGCCCCTCCCACAGCTCTGCTTTCTGCAACGGATATTTACAGCACAGTGATGATGTCACGGTTACCTTTATATCTTAATACCTGGCTTTGCAAAAGTGTTTGGTGCACACAATGTGGATTTATATGCTCTCTAGCTATTGGGGAACATATTTAAATGGAATCTGTTGTGCCCTTTTGTGCTTTAACCACTTGAGACCCGTGCTATTGACAAAAGACGTCAACAGCGCGGTTCTCAGGTGCCAACTGGACGTCTTTGGACGTCATTTAAAGTGCATTACCCGCGCGCGCCTCTGGGGGGCACGCAGCGGGTAAACACTGTCCCGGCGCATCGCTGGGAAGCCGATGCGTGTACCTGGCGGCCGCGATGTCCGCCGGGTACACGCGACACCCCTTCCTCACCCCCTAGTGTTAACCCCTTCACTGCCAGTCACATTTATACAGTAATTAGTGCATTTTTATAGCACTGATCGCTGTATAAATGTGAATGGTCCCAAATTTGTGTCAAAAGTGTCCGATACGTCTGTCGCAATATCGCAGTCCCAATAAAAATCGCAGATCGCCGCCATTACTAGTAAAAAAAAAAATAATAAAAAAAAATCATAATTCTCTCCCCTATTTTGTAGGCGCTATAACTTTTGCGCAAACCAGTCGCTTATTGCGATTTTTTTTTTTTTTTTACAAAAATACGTCGAAAAATACGTATCGGCCTTAACTGAGAAAAAAAATAGTTTTTTTTTAAAAAAAATTGGGATATTTATTATAGCAACAAGTAAAAAAAAATATATATTTTTTAAATTGTTGTTTATAGCGCAAAAAATAAAAACCGCAGAGGTGATCAAATACCACCAAAATAAAGCGTAAATTTTGTTTGGGAGCCACGTCGCACGACCGCGCAAATGTCAGTTAAAGCGACGCAGTGCCGGAAGCTGAAATTTCGCCTGGGAACGAAGGGGGTTTATGTGCCCAGTAAGCAAGTGGTTAAAAGCAATCTAAACACTATTGGCAGTGTGGGCTTTATCTTTGTACCCATTCCAGGAAGTATCCTCAAATGCTATGAAAACAACAACTTCTAAAACCACATATTCTTAAAAAAAAGCTGTTGAATATTTAATTGCATCCATCCCCTCTGCACAGAACACAATGTTTCTTGGACTTTACTGCTGCATTCTGTCATCATAAAGCAGTTACATAAACAGTCGGGACGTTAAATAGCTTCATTTAGACCATCTTATATGGGGAACAGGAATGTGTGAAAGTCCTTTATTCTACTGTTATATACATTACCTGCCAAGAGCCATGTGTAAAATGTGACGGGGTCTCTACATTAATGCCGGGGGACTTATGAAAAATGAATACCATGGGGCAGTGGGGGATCCCTGTAGGATGAATTTTTTATAAGGCTCTTAGATTAAAGTCTGCATCCTGATCACCTTAATGTAAGAAGTGTAATAAAATATTGACATTGTATAGTTATGATTGTATTGCTGGCCTAGAATGTACACGTGATGCAAGAGGGAAAGTCTGTTTTTTTTTGTGTGTTGAAGCTGATCCCCATCCAGATATAAAAAAAGACACCTCTGGATGCAGTTATGTATTTATAAAAAATAAATAAATGCAATTAAAATGCAACTTTTTAAAATAATATAATTTGACTTAAAGTGGTTGTAAAGGCTGTTACTTTTTTTTCTTGTCAGGCTCCATTCACATCAAGGCGTTTTCACGCCAGACGCCCGACGCTCGTGCCGCTGGAGGGGAGATTTCACATTGGTGTCTATGGAGATGGTTCACATCTCACGCCGAACGCCGAAACGCCGTACGCCTACCGCCTGAAAAAAAGTCCCGGACCCTTTTTTCAGGCGGCATTGGCGTTCGGCCATAGACAACAATGTGTTGTCAAAAAAAAAAAATCGCGGGTTAAATACGCCGCAATTTGTCACGCCAAAATACGCTGAAATACGCCGCGTTACAGTGTGAATGCGGCCTAACATAGGGCCAGATTCACAGTGGAGATACGCCGTCGTATCTCTGTTTCTATCTATGCGACTGATTCATAGAATCAGTTACGCATAGATATCCATAAGATCCGACAGGTGTTATTGTTTTACACTGTCGGATCTTAGGATGCAATACCGCGGCCGCCGCTGGGGGGAGTTTGCGTCGTAAACCAGCGGCGGGTATGCAAATTAGGAGTTACGGCGATCCACAACGGATTTTCGCGTTCGCTACGTCGCCGCTAGTCTAGTTTTCTGTCGCAAAGTTAGTCATCGTTTTGGGTGCCTTAACTTTAGTCAGCAATCGTATTGCTGTATAAAGTATGGCCGTCGTTCCCGCGTCCAAATTTAAAAATTCACGTCGTTTGCGTAAGCCGTCCGGGAATACGGAATTACGCTACGCGCGTCGCCGTTCGAAAAAATGACGTCACTTCGCGCAAAGCACGGCGGGAGTTACGAAACGGAGCATGCGCAGTAGGTCCGGCGCGGGAGCGCGCCATATTTAAATGGCACACGCCCATTTAAATTACGCGGGCTTACGCGGGAGGCCGCCGGCGTAGTTTTCATCGCAAGTGCTTTGTGAATCAGGCACTTGCGATGAAAACTTGCGGCGGTGTAACGTATCTACGATACGTTACGCCGCCGCACTTCTACCTGAATCTGGCCCATTGCTCCCAACTGTCCCGGATTTTGAGGGACTGTCCTTGATTTAGAGCAATGTCCCTCTGTCCCTCATTCCTCCTCATTTGTCCCTCATTTTGGTCTGATTTTATATAAAATTCACTTTTTATTTATCAAAAAAGTGTTTCCCAGTGCTAAACCTTTCATCTAATTTCTAAATTGCTGCCATTGTACATTCCAAAAGCCAATATAAAGGAATAGTAGTGGTAAAAAAAAAACTTGTGGGTTTAACCAATCTTGTTTTTTGTACAATTTTCCTTTAAGGGGGCGTGGCAAGGGGTGTGTCCTAAGCCTGCATACGTTTGCTGATAGGTGTCCCTCATTCCCGTCTCAAAAAGTTAAGAGGGATGTTGTAATATTAAACATGTTATACTTACCTGCTCAGTACAATAGTTTTGCATAGAGTGGCCCCCAAACCCTGCCTTCTGTGGCCCCCCCAGGGTGATCTTGGATCTTTCTCTTGTGTCTGCTCCATAGTAAACTGCTTGCTATGTGGGCTGATGTGCAGGCTCAATCCCCAGCCAGGCTGTGTGTGTCCATAGACACACACAGCCCGCGACCCGGTCCGAAGCTCCGTGACGTGACAGCGGGACCCGCCGACCTGATCGCCACTGGAGTCCCGCGATCGGTCCCCAGAGCTGAAAAATGGGGAGAGCCGTGTGTAAACACAGCTTCCCCGTTCTTCACTGTGGCGCCGTCATTGATCGTGTGTTCCCTTATATAGGGAACCACAATCAATGATGTCACACCTACAGCCACACCCCCCTACAGTTAGAAACACAGATGAGGTCATACATACATGGTGAGCATTGCTTCTGAGCATGCGTGTTTGTACTTTGGAGTTTTGTCTGACGGACTTGTGTACACACGATTGGATAATCCGCCAACACACATTTGTTGGCGGACAATTTCAACCACTTAAAGCGGAGTTCCGGCCACAATTTCACTTTTTAAATATAAATACCCCTGTAATACACAAGCTTAATGTATTCTAGTACAGTTAGTCTGTAAACTAAGGTCCATTTTGTTAGGTTGTTACAGCATTTAGACACTTTATAAAATAGAAATTGACTGGGGCCATCTTAAATGTGGGCATCATGAAGCCAGACTGTATGACTTCCTGGATTTCAGCCTTGCAGATCTCGCACATGCTCAGTGCTGCACAAGCAGTGTCAGATCAGGTTTCAGCACCTATGCTGTCCAAGTCACATGATTCTTTGAAACTGGGAAGTGCACAGACTCCTGGAAAGTTACACCCACTACATTCCCAGGAGTCTGTGCGGTGTAGGTTAGGAAGCATTAGGCACCTAGGTGCAGGAAGTGGGAAGATTAACTATTCTGCCTAGCAACAACACTTTGAAGGCATCTAAAAAAAAAATGTTTTTCTTAAAGGACTAATGACATTTTTTAAAAACTACTGATGTAATGTTATATTTATGGGTGGAACTCCACTTTAAGACCCGGACCTTTAGGCAGCTTAAGGACCCGGCCAGTTTTTGCGATTCGGCACTGCGTCGCTTTAACTGACAATTGTGCAGTCGTGCGACGTGGCTCCCAAAAAAAATTACGTCCTTTTTTTCCCACAAATAGAGCTTTCTTTTGGTGGTATTTGATCACCTCTGCGGTTTTTATTTTTTGCGCTATAAACAAAAATAGAGCGACAATTTTGAAAACAATTCAATATTTTTTTACTTTTTGCTATAATAAATATCCCCCAAAAATATATAAAAAACATTTTTTTTCCACAGTTAAGGCCGATATGTATTTTTCTACATATTTTTGGCAAAAAAAAAAAAATCGCAATAAGCGTTTATTGATTGGTTTGCGCAAAAGTTATAGCGTCTACAAAATAGGGGACTGTTTTATGGCATTTTTATTAATATTTTTTTTTACTAGTTATGGCGGCGATCAGTGATTTTTATTGTGACTTTATAGCGGACACGTCGGACACTTTTGACACCATTTTGGGACCATTGTCATTTTTACAGCGATCAGTGCTATAAAAATGCACTGATTAATGTAAAAATGACACTGGCAGTGAAGGGGTTAACCACTAGGTGGCGCTGCAGGTGTTAAGTGTTTCCTAGGAAGTGATTCTTACTGTTAGGGGGCGTGGCTACACAGGACATGTCACTGATGACCGTTCCCGCTGGGCGGCAGATTTAAAGGGACGTACCTGTACGCCAATCTCCCGTGCCAGTGGGCCAGATTCACGTAGATCAGCGGATCTTTAGATCCGCTCGATCTACCTGATTTAAGATCCGCTCCGCAAGTTTGGGAGGCAAGTGGGTAATTCACAAACCACTTACCTCCAAACTTGCGGCGGCGGATCGCAAATCCCCCGGCGGAATTCAAATTCCGCGGCTAGGGGGAGTGTACTTTTTAAATCAGGCGTGTTCCCGCGCCGATTTAAATGTGCATGCGCCGTCCGCGAAATTTCCCGGCGTGCATTGCTCCCACTGACGTCGCTAGGACGTCAGTGGTTTTGCACTTATGTAAACGACATCCGTCCGTATTCGAGAACGACTTACGCAAACGACGTTAAAAAATTCAAATTCGACGCGGGAACGCCGGCTATACTTAACATTGGCTGCGCCTCATCGAAGCAGGGGTAAGTATACGCCGGGAAAGCCGCTACGGAAACGTAAGAACACTGCGTCGGGTCCGCGTACGTTCGTGAATTTGCGTATCTCGCTGATTTACATATTATTCAACGTAAATCAGCGGGAACGCCCCCGGCGCCATTTTCAAATTGAAAATAAGATCCGACAGTGTAACACAGTGTAACACTGTCGGATCTTAGCCCTATCTATGCGTATGTGATTCTATGAATCAGGCGCATAGATAGGACCAGTGTAAGTCAGAGATACGATGGTGTATCTGGAGATACACCGTCGTATCTCTTTGTGAATCTGGCCCATTGTGTCTACGTAAATAGTCGTGCAGCGGTCGGCAGTGGTTAAAACCCAGTGTGCATAAGGATTTAGTATACGATACTCTTAGACTGCATTCACACCTAAGCGTCAAAACGCCCTGACGCGGGACGCTTCTGCCGCTAGAGGGAAGAATTCCCATTGCTGTCTATGGAGATGGTTCACATCTCATAGACGCGCAACGCCTGTCGCCTGAAAAAAAGTCCCGGACCCTTTTTTTCACGCGACAGGCGCGTTTTCCCATAGACAGCAATGGGAATACTTTTAGGAAAAAAAAAAAAAAATTGAAACATTTGTACTCGCGGCAAATCTGCCGCTACACGCGAACGCGGCTGTCGCTTAGGTGTGAATGCAGCCTTACTGACATCATCGTTGTCCCTAGATCTTCACTATGTGGCCAACCCAGTGTTAACCACTTCCTTACTGGGCACTTAAACCCCTTCCTGACCAGAGGACTTTTTGCGATTCGGCACTGCGTCGCTTTAACTGACAATTGCGTGGTCGTGCGACGTGGCTCGAAAACAAAATTAACGTCCTTTTTTCCCCACAAATAGAGCTTTCTTTTGGTGGTATTTGATCACCTCTGCGGTTTTTATTTTTTGCGCTATAAACAAAAATAGAGCGACATTTTTGAAAAAAAAAAAATATTTTTACTTGTTGCTATAATAAATAGCTCAAATTTTTTTTTTTACGTTTTTTTTTTATCCTCAGTCTAGGCCGATACGTATTCTACATATTTTTAGTAAAAAAAAAAAAAAAAAATCGCAATAAGCGACTGGTTTGCGCAAAAGTTATAGCGCCTACAAAATAAGGGACAGAATTATTATTATTATTTTTTTTTTTTTACTAGAAATGGCGGCGATCTGCGATTTTTATTGGGACTGAGACGTTATGGCGGACACATCGGACACTTTTGACACGTTTTTGGCGCCATTCACATTTATACTGCAATCAGTGCTATAAATATGCACTAATTACTGTATAAATTTTTTTTTTACTAGAAATGGCGGCGATCTGCGATTTTTATTGGGACTGCAACGTTATGGCGGACACATCGGACACTTTTGACACATTTTTGGCGCCATTCACATTTATACTGCAATCAGTGCTATAAATATGCACTAATTACTGTATAAAATGTTTTTTTTACTAGAAATGGCGGCGATCTGCGATTTTTATTGGGACTGCGACGTTATGGCGGACACATCGGACACTTTTGACACATTTTTGGCGCCATTCACATTTATACTGCAATCAGTGCTATAAATATGCACTAATTACTGTATAAATGTGACTGGCAGGGAAGGGGTTAACACTAGGGGGTGAGGAAGGGGTTAAATGTGTATCCTAATTAGTGTTCTAACTGTGGGGGAGGGGGGGTGACTGGGGGAGGTGACCGATCTGTGTCCCTATGTACAAGAGACACAGATCCGTCTCCTCTCTCCCCTGACAGCACCGCTGTCTGCGAGAGCCGGGAATGAGAGATGATCTCATATGTAAACATATGAGATCATCTCTCATTGGCCGCACAGATCGCCTAGGAAACGGCCGCTCCGATTGGCCGTTCACAGCGATCTGTGACTGGCTGTGTCCAAGGGACACGGCCAGCACAGCAGTTCCCCGCTGCGCGCTCGGGAGCGCGCGCGGGGAACGCAAAAAGGGGCGGCCGTAAAAACACGGCCTCCCAGAGAAGTAGAGCCACCCGGCGGCCGTATATAGTCGTACGGCCGTCGGGAAGTGGTTAAAAAGGCTCCTAATCTAATAGGTAGATTCAGTAAGAGTTAGGCCGACTTATCAGTAGATAAACCGACCTAACTCAGAATCTACGCCGACTTATGTTTAAGCGTATGCTCAAACAGAGATACGCTTAAACATATCTAAGATACGACGGCTTGCGCCGTCCTATCTTAGATTGCAATATTTCGGATGGCCGCTAGGTGGCGCTTCCATTGCGTTAGGCGTAGAATATGTAAATGAGTAGATACGCCTGATTCACGAACGTACGCCCGGCCGACGCAGTACTTTTACGCCGTTTACGTAAGAGATAGGCCGCGTAAAGTTAGAGCTAGGCCCTAGTTGGAATAGTAATGTCAAGTATGGCCGAAATTCGAATTTTTTACATCGTTTGCGTAAGTCGTCCGTGAATCGGGATTTACGTCCACGTCGAAATCAATAGGCCCGTGCGGCGTACTTAGCCGCAATGCACACTGGGAAATGTAGGCGCCCGGCGCATGCGCAGTTCGCAAAAAAACGTAAAAAACGTAAGGTCAAGCCCCATTGACATACAACACGCCCCCCTCAAACACATTTGAATTAGGCGCCCTTACGCCCGCCGATTTAGGCTACGCCGCCGTAACTTAGCAGGTAAGTACATTGTGAATCATGTACTTGCCTCGCTAACTTACGGCGGCGTAGCTTAACTACTTGCCGACCGCGCACCGTCATTATACGGTGGCAGGTCGGCTCTCCTGGGCGAGAGCCCGTAGCTATACGTCCGCTCTTCGAGCGGCCACCTATTTTGTAAACGCTATAACTTTTGCGCAAACCAATCAATAAACGCTTATTGCGATTTTTTTTTACGAAAAATATGTACAAGAATACGTATCGGCCTAAACTGAAGAAAAAAAATGTTTTTTATATATTTTTGGGGGATATTTATTACAGCAAAAAGTAAAAAAATATTCATTTTTTTCAAAATTGTCGCTCTATTTTTGTTTATAGCGCAAAAAATAAAAACCGCAGAGGTGATCAAATACCACCAAAAGAAAGCTCTATTTGTGGGAAAAAAAGGACGCCAATTTTGTTTGGGAGCCACGTCGCACAACCGCGCAATTGTCAGTTAAAGCGGCGCAGTCCCGAATCGCAAAAAGTGCTCTGGTCTTTGGGCAGCAATATGGTCCGGGGGTTAAGTGGTTAAATTCCTAAAGCTATGCCGCCGCAAAGTTGCGCAAATGTACCTGAATCTAGCTAAAAGTCTTCAGGAAACATCTTAGCTGGTACATCAGACATTACACCAGCACTGCCTACTGGAGCTTTCAAGGGTCTCAAACTAGTGGCCATCCAGCTGTACTACAAGTCCCATCATGCCTCTGCCTGCGGGAATCATGCTTGTAACAGTCAGCCTTGCAATGCCTCATGGGACTTGTAGTTTCGCAACAGCTGGAGGGCCAGCAGTTTGAGAACCCTGCGTTAAATAGCCAACATCAAGGGGCACTGAAGGAGCAAACTGGAACTTCAATATGGCCTTTGTGCTCCTCTCCTTTTTGTACTGACTTTTAATATGAGCCATGAATTGTTTCAGTTAAAACTTTTTTCTTTACCGGCATTTTTACTTTATTTTTATCCCTTATGAACTCACTTATTTATCTCAAGTCGCAGGTTCTAGATAAAAATCCAATTTAAAGCAATTTGCATCATGCCGCATAATAAACCGTGAGCACTTTTACTGGCTTATTATATTTGACACGAGAAAATTTGCTGCACTTTCTATTCATTTTTGCACCGTTATCGTCAGGAGGCAATAGATATTTTGCTGTACATCAGCCCATTAGATCTAACAAGCATTTAAATTGCTTTTTGCAGAGTCACAAAGATTTATTAATCCCTGGATAAGATGCAGTGATTTGTTTGCGTAGAATGGCACCGTCACTATGGTGATAATCTCTATTGATGGGAAACCTCCGTGCCCATTGGGAGGACATCTGCTGTTTCCCTGCCAAGGTCAAGCTAGATGATACGGCCAATTAGGTTACCGGTATAAAAAAAATGGTAAAAAGTTACAATTTATTTCTCAAAACCAGCTAAACACCAAAAGGACGTTTATTGTAAAATTTATAGACTTATTTGATATTAAATTTTCCTTTTGTAAATGGTGACAGTAATAGGTTTAATGAAAGGAAAATCTGAAATGCTTTATATATATATATATATATATATATATATATATATATATATATATATATATATAAATAATGTAGCGCTACCCCCGGAGGTGCCGCTGGTTAGATTTGGGATCGGCGTTGGTTGACGTTTTCAAATGCTTTATTTCTCCGGTCAACGCGACCAACATGTCAACTTGAGGTAGACAGGTTGGTGAAAGAAGAATGAACTTCGCAGAATCAGGCTATGGATAAGTAAAAACAGTCCTGCTTTTACAGCAACTCTTTCCTCGTCGCCACTTCAGCCGAAGTGGGTAAAGTGCCCCTGGACAGGTCCCTCTCAGGAACCTGGCAGCCAGAGCGCCACTTAGAACTTTTGGGAAGGAGCAAGTCTCTGCCACAGACTTGGCTCTAATGGACTTTTGGGTTTAAAGATGAGACCTCTGCCACAGGCCTAGTACTTGAAAGTTTGAACGGTAGAGCGAATCCTCCCAGTATGTCATTTGGGGTCACCGACTAACAGCCTGAATGCAACCTGTCAGTGTCTGGTGCCCAGATCCCCGGTGCCCAGATCCCTGATGGTTCGTTCAAGTCCTATTGGATCACCTGCCTCCGGGTTCTCCTCAGACCGATCCCCCACCGAACAGCACCCAGCTTGGGATCTTCTCAATAAGGATGGGAACCGAGTAAGCCACTGGGGTCACCTGGCAGCATCAGTTGCTCGCATGAAGGTGGAAAGCTCTTGCGGGGGGAGACGAGACAGCCGCCGAGGGACCCCAGAAGACGTGGATCGGGGCCACTCTGTGCAAAAGGAGCTGCACAGTGAAGGCAAGTATAACATGTTTGTTATTAAAAAATATATTTTTTTTACTTTAGTGATCTTTTAAGAACAACGGATATCTGCGTGGATGTTGAAAAGCACACAAGGAAAATGAACATATGTGGACCACATTGGCAGATCTTTTCTGCTTTTAATGAGAGTTCCTGTTGTCCCTGAACAGTGTGGGTGGTCAGCACCCATCCAGCCTGCCAGTGTCTTTAAAGGACTTGTAAATCCTAAGGGAATTACATTTTGTTTGCTAAAGTGCTGTATATTATAAAGACCACCATTACATTTTTTTAGTTTTTTTGTTAAAATGTTTGTTTTCACCTGTTTTTTATACCTGTTGCATGTCAGTGGTGCGGAACTCCTGCTATTTCTTTGAAGGAACTTCCTATATACATGCAGCCATAATTGTATAGCATTTGTCAGGGTGGTGTTCCTGATGGTGACACACGTGGACCATGCATGCAGAATGCAGTCTGTATCCCATGTGACAGGGTGACAACACAGGAGCACAGATGGGAAACAATAACACCGTATAACAGGAAGGACCTTTATGTTAGCCCCCATTCACACCTAGGCGTTTTGTCGCCTGTAGTGTGACGCCGCTGCCGCCAGAGGAATGAAAACACATTTCCCTCTATGGAGATGGTTCACATCTCCACGCCGAACGCCGGACGCCTGCCGCCTGAAAAAAGGTCCCGGACCTTTTTTTCCAGGCGGCTTTCGGCGTTCGGCTAGGAGATGGGAACCATCTCCATAGAGGGTGTAATCTTGGGGCACATCTAGGCGGACAATACCGGTGTTTTGTCGCCGCAAATCGCGGTACAAAACGCCGCTATTTGTACCGCGATTTGCGGCGACAAAACGCCGCGAATTTGTCTGCCTAGGTGTGAATGGGCCCTTAGAGTTACCAGGCATTATTTTAAAGGATAAGTTCACTTTATATTATATTTTTTATTTAATATATATATATATATATATATATATATATATATATATATATATATATATATATATATATATATATATATATATATATATATATATATATACACACACACACACACATACACACTTTTTTTTTTTAAGGTAAAAAAAAAAATGTGCATTTACAATTTTTTTATTTGTTTTGTAGGAGCCTGGTAAGCATTGCACCCGCACTCAGCAGATCGCAAGTGTCATGCAGGACCTCCTACAGACTGTCAATGTAAGCGGTCTGGCCATACATCGTAAGGGCAGGCAGTTTCACACTGACAGGAAGACCACAGCACTCAACAGCTGCAAAGACTGTCGGCATTTGTAGTTTTTACATTCACAGAATTCTGTGAATGAATGATGTGGCCGGGTTGGTGGAGCTACATTAACATGTTACATAAAGAAGCACTGAAATTTCGGCGGCCGAAACATATCGGCAGAAAATGGTGTTATGGTCAGTTTGCAGATAAGAGAAAAAGGTGCTGATAATGGCACCAAAAATACACTGAATTTTACCGCGATTTTGCTTATGGTTTGTCTTTTATGGATCATGTGACTAAAAACTGCATCAAAAACGTAACACGGGTGCGTTATTGGTTGTGAGTGGTTGTACTGGCGCAAATAAATATTAAATATTACGTGTTAATATAAATTTAATTATTTGGTCTGCTGCAGTTGTTGTGTACTCCACCAGGTGGTGCAGTTGTGCAAAATATTAAAGTGTATTCGTACAGTTTGTACTCCTGCGCTGACAGCAAATTTCCTGCACGATTGCACTGGACTATTTAGTGTATTTATAGTTCCGTATTTTGATTAATAGCGCAGACGCGCTTAAGAGTTTGCAGGGGAGAAGGGGTCCATATATTTTGTGTTTTATATAATTTTTACATTTTGTTTCTATATATGTGAATGTATCACAGATTTAGAGATAACGATTCACAAGAGCTGGTGTATGAATGTCACGGATATATACATATTCATTTATATTTTAAGGTCAGCGCAGGAGTACAAACTGTACGAATATACTTTAATATTTAACGGGTGCGTTATTGATGCGTTCATACTTCGTTTTCAATGCATTTCAGCGGGGAGGGGCCATTTTTTTAACTGACCAAAAATGCAGCAAGCAGGATTTTTAACACCACAATGGAAGCGCAACAGACCAGTTTGAAGACATACATAGAATTTAAAGGATTGCATTTTTCTTGAGCTTTTCTTGTGTTAAAAGTGCCATATTTAATTTTATATATATATATATATATATATATATATATATATATATATATATTTTTTAAACTGTCATTTTTGGTTTCAGTTTTGGCCAAGTGCATCCTGCATTTGCGGTTTTGGTTTCGGCACCAAAATTTCCATTCAGTGCACCTCTAATGTTACGCCCTGAATAAGGGTATAACATGTTAGGAAAGGTGAACTTATTCTTCAACCTCCCTGGCGGTATGATTAATTCAGATTTTAGGCGCTGAAAGCGGTACCATTATTTTGCATGGAAATTTGGCGTTTTACATTGTAGGCCTGTAATTCTTAGGCCTCGTACACACGACCAAGTTTCTCGGCAAAAACCAGCAAGAAACTTGCTGGGAGATATTTTTTTGCCGAGGAAACCGGTCATGTGTACATTTTCGTTGAGGAAACTGTCGAGAAACTCGACGAGCCAAAAAGAGAGCATGTTCTCTATTTCCTTGACGGGAATGGAGAAAATTGGCTTGTCGAGTTTCTCGACAGCCTAACAAGGAACTCGACGAGCAAAACGATGTGTTTCCCCCGTCGAGTTCCTCGGTCGTGTGTACGAGGCTTCAGAAATAACTCACTTAAATCTGTCCAAACAAGAGTCTAGTAGACATGCCGGGTATGATAAAATTTTAAACACAAAATAATAAATTATAATACAATAAATAAATAATTATAATAATATAATAATAATAATAATAATAATAATAATAATAAAAAATATTACTTTTTTTGATGACGAATTTCCCCACAAATCACTATCGCTTAATTCTGCAAGTGATTCTAATTCATTATCGCTGTTTTCTAGCTGGTCTAAAACCACTTTTGACATAAAGGGACACTTTTGGTTGCTATGGACAATCTCCAGTTTCCAGGCAGAAAGAACAGTTTTTATTATATAAAAGTGCATGCAGGACACTGGACAGACCACTAGGGACAAGGGGGGTGTGTATTTTTTACATACAGTACTGTAATCTATAAGATTACAGTATACTGTATATATTGTGTTTATTAACTTTTTTTAATTTGGCGCCGATCTCCACCCCCGTGCGTCGTAACGTTGCAGGGAACGGAGCTCGGCGGCACTCGGCACTGTGAATCGAGCGAGGAGAAAACCGCTTGATCACACAGCGTGGCGGCATCGCAGGATCCAGGGACAAGGTAAGTAACTTGTGCATGTGGACTCTGCGAGGCCGTCCCGAGTCTGGCTCGGGGTTAACGCTTTTGGTCCTGAAATTCCCCCCCTGATCCAGACTCGGGAATACGGCCAGGGGGGTTAAAGCTGAACTCTGAGCAAAAGAAAAATAAGTTTTCCTATGCAGTGTAGCTGTTCCCGCACTGCAAGGGTCAACTGCTCATTTTCTAGGCGATTGGAGAATGGAGATATACTTACCTAATCCTCCGATCCACCCAGCACAAGACCGTTTCCTGTGTCTCACGTCTCTCCCCCCCCACATGGTCTAGCGGTCTTGTGTGGTGGACTGTTCCTGACATCATCATGTCCACAGCTGGTCTATGGGTGTGATGGTGTCAGGAACAGTCTACCACTAGACGGTAGGGGAGCTCTTCCATTGGAGCAGAGCAGGCATGTACTGGTCATTGGGACTACCGGGAATTTCCCGGTGGGCCAATGGCTCAGTGGGCCTGTCAGGTGCAGTCCTGGAGCCGCTCCTCTCTGACAGTGAGTGATCGCGATTTCACTCCTGTTAGGAGGAGCAGCTCCCAACACTTGCTGGGGAGAGAATTAGGCTATCTGCTCCCTCCAGCCGGCAGGGGCAGATAGACAGCCGGCAGGCTTTCCTTCCTCTCTCCTTATCACTTGTCACCTATCACATGATTGGAGAGAGGAAGAAGAGAAGCTGCCTTCAGAACTGTGAGTACATGTGGGAGGAGGGACACTCTGCTGTAACGAGGCTGGTGATGGGGACACTCTGCTGTAACGAGGCTGGTGATGGGGACACTCTGCTGTAACGAGGCTGGTGATGGGGACACTCTGCTGTAACGAGGCTGGTGATGGGGACACTCTGCTGTAACGAGGCTGGTGATGGGGACACTCTGCTGTAACAAGGCTGGTGATGGGGACACTCTGCTGTAACAAGGCTGGTGATGGGGACACTCTGCTGTAACGAGGGTGGTGATGGGGACACTCTGCTGTAACGAGGGTGGTGATGGGGACACTTTGCTGTAACGAGGGTGGTGATGGGGACACTCTGCTGTAACGAGGGTGGTGATGGGGACACTCTGCTGTAACGAGGGTGGTAATGGGGACACTCTGCTGTAACGAGGGTGGTAATGGGGACACTCTGCTGTAACAAGGGTGGTAATGGGGACACTCTGCTGTAAGGAGGGTGGTGATGGGGACACTCTGATGTAACGAGGCTGGTTTTGGGGACACTCTGCTGTAAGGAGGGTGGTGATGGGGACACTCTGCTGTAACGAGGCTGGTGATGGGGACACTCTGCTGTAACGAGGCTGGTGATGGGGACACTCTGCTGTAACGAGGCTGGTGATGGGGACACTCTGATGTAACAAGGCTGGTGATGGGGACACTCTGCTGTAACGAGGCTGGTGATGGGGACACTCTGCTGTAACGAGGCTGGTGATGGGGACACTCTGATGTAACAAGGCTGGTGATGGGGACACTCTGATGTAACAAGGCTGGTTTTGGGGACACTCTGCTGTAAGGAGGGTGGTGATGGGGACACTCTGCTGTAACGAGGCTGGTGGATGGGGACACTCTGCTGTAACGAGGCTGGTGGATGGGGACACTCTGCTGTAAGGAGGGTGGTGATGGGGACACTCTGCTGTAACGAGGCTGGTGATGGGGACACTCTGCTGTAACGAGGCTGGTGATGGGGACACTCTGCTGTAAGGAGGGTGGTGATGGGGACACTCTGCTGTAACGAGGCTGGTGATGGGGACACTCTGCTGTAAGGAGGCTGGTGATGGGGACACTCTGCTGTAACGAGGCTGGTGATGGGGACACTCAAAATTTAAGTGGACCAGTCTGGATGAAGTCCAGGGCCAAATTGTTGTCCCAGTCCAGCCCTGGAGCAGAGGATCAGGTGAAGCTTTGCCGATCCTTTGGAAAAAAATAAACAGTTGACAGCCCCACTACATGGGAAAACTTTTTTTTTTTTGCCCAGGGTTTAACTTTTATGAATGTTTAAAAGTTTAAAACACTGAAAATCTCATTTGAAATGACATGAAAATATGAAGCTCATATAAGATATTTTTTAGGTTTACATACACTTTAGGATCTGTCTGGTATTGTTGCTAGTTGAGCCTTTTGCATATGGAGAAAGGGACAGCCCAGTCTGCACATTGATTTACTAAAGGCAAATGGACTGTGCACACGTTGCAAAGTGCAGTTGCTCCAGACCTTTGTAAATGAGCAGATGCTCTGCTGATTTCCATCGTCCAATCATGTGCAAGCAAAAATGCTTTTTAGTAATTTTCCTTGCACCTGATTGGGTACTCTTTGCAAAGTGAAGCTTTGAATTTACTAAGCTCTGGAGCAGGGATCCTCAAACTACGGCCCTCCAGCTGTTGTAGAACTACACACTGACATTCACAGACATGACTAGGCCTGATGGAGGACCCTAGTTTGAGGACCTATGCTCTGGAACAACTGCACTGCACAAACTATTTACCGTATTTATCGGGGTATAGCGCGCTCCCGCGTATAGCGCGCACCCCTAAAGTTGCCCCGAATTCCTATGGAAAAATGTTTTTTGCACACACAGTTTTGGTGTCTTGCGCGGCATCCATCGGCGGCCTTGTCGGGTCCGGCGTCCGTCTGCGGCTTCGGGTGTCCTCTTCGTCGGGTCCGGCGTCCTTCTGCGGCGTCCTCGCGTCCTCCCCGCTCGTTTCCCGTGCCGAGTTTGAATACTGCGCCGATATATACCGAGCGCAGTACACTCGTGTATCGTCGGGCAGGCTCGGCTACTCTCGCGCTGACGTCCTGTACGTCCAGGACGTCAGCGCGAGAGGCGCCGAGACTGCACGAAGATACACGAGTGTACTGCGCTCGGTATATGCCGGCGCAGTATTCAAACTCGGCGCGGGAAAGCGGGTATCGGCGTATACCGCGCACCCACGATTTTGCCCTGATTTTATACACCGATAAATACGGTACCTTTAGTAAATCAACCCCAATGAGTCTAGATTCACATCTGTAGGGGTGGTACTGCTAGCATATGCACAGGCACAGCACAACTGCAAAAGATGCCCGTGGGTGCGATTTACATGCTGTCCCGCACAGTATGAACCTAGGCTTACGACCAGCTTTGATCATTCTTCTAAGCGACAACGGCAAACATTTGAACACAGTGTAAATAACTCAGAAATAAACTTACAGCGAGCTTCTGAAGTCTCCTAAGGTCGTGTCTTGGTTACCCAACAAGGTCCAGTGTTGATGTTCAGATCAAAAATAACTAGAAGATCAAAAATAAAAAAGCAAACCATCAAATAAGCCAGAAGAATACGGACAGCACAAGAAAACGCTGGATCTTCGCAGGAAGGGTGTATGCCATCCCAGCTGGAGAATAAAATTAGATTCCCAGTCTGTCGCTGAGAAACGGTTCGGACAAATATTTATCACGTGGGAATCTGCGTTTTCCCAAAGTGAAATATGGCGACCTCCCTCTCGCTGTATGGGGCCTAGAACGAGGATCTTTGTTCATGTGAAATCTGTTTATACTCAGTGGTGACATTGATGGAGCATTTATTTGAATGTTGTTCTGCGCTAATCTGCACGTCTTTCCTGATCTATGTATCACCCTGACATGTTGACTTGCCGGGACTTCGCCAGTCCTATTAATAGTTCTTTGCGTCATTTCTTAAAGGAATGCTGTAATAAGTGAACCATGAAAGCTGCCATTGCTTCTGAGTCTGAAAATGCTAGTTCTCTGACTGTCAGGGAAACAGCATTTTCAGAAGGAGGTCAGCATTGGCAACACGGATTTTTATCTCAGTACAGGTTTCCTTTAACCACTTAAGGACCGGACCAATATGCTGCCTAAAGACCCAAGGTGTTTTTACAGTTCGGCACTGCGTCGCTTTAACAGACAATTGCGCGGTCGTGCAACATGGCTCCCAAACAAAATTGGCGTCCTTTTTTCCCCACAAATAGAGCTTTCTTTTGGTGGTATTTGATGACCTCTGCGGTTTTTATTTTTTGCGCTATAAACAAAAATAGAGCGACAATTTTGAAAAAAATGCAATATTTTTTACTTTTTGCTATAATAAATATCCCCCAAAAACATATATAAAATTTTTTTTTTCATCAGTTTAGGCCGATACGAATTCTTCTACCTATTTTTGGTAAAAAAAAAAAATCGCAATAAGCGTTTATCGATTGGTTTGCGCAAAATTTATAGCGTTTACAAAATAGGGGATAGTTTTATTGCATTTTTATTTTAATTTTTTCACTACTAATGGCGGCGATCAGCGATTTTTTTCGTGACTGCGACATTATGGCGGACACTTCGGACAATTTTGACACATTTTTGGGACCATTGTCATTTTCACAGCAAAAAATGCATTTAAATTGCATTGTTTATTGTGAAAATGACAGTTGCAGTTTGGGAGTTAACCACAGGTGGCGCTGTAGGATTTGGTGTACACTGTGTGTGTGTTTACAACTGTAGGGGGGTGTGGCTGTAGGAATGACGTCATTGATCGAGTCTCCCTATATACGGGATCACTCGATCGATGCAGCGCCATAGTGAAGCACGGGGAAGCCGTGTTTACACACGGCTCTCCCCGTTCTTCAGCTCCGGGGAGCGATCGCGACGGAGCGGCTATAAACAAATAGCCGCGCCGTCGTCCCGGATCGCTCCCCGAGGGGACCCGACCGCCGCAAGTCGCGGGGGGGGTCCCGATCGGACCCCCGACCCACGTCTAGGCAGTCACGTACAGGTACGCCAATGTGCCTATACGTGCCATTCTGCCGACGTATATCTACATGCGGCGGTCGGGAAGTGGTTAAAGAGGAATATAATGCAAAATGATCAGGATTACCACACTGAAAGGATATCTGAACTAGAGCTGCACGATTCTGGCTAAAATGAGAATCACGATTTTTTGGCTTAGAATAAAGATCACGATTCTCGCGGTGTAACAACTTCTTTCACATTATACAAAAAAAATGTGCTAACTTTGCCGTTTCATTTTTTTTAATTCATTAAAGTGTATTTTTTTTTTAAATTGCATTTGAAAAAAATCGCTACGCAAATACGGTGTGACAAAAAATATTGCAACAACCACCATTGTATTCTCTAGGGTCTCTGCTAAATATATATATATATATATATATATATATATATATATATATATATATATATATATATATATATATATATATATATATCATGTTTGGGTGTTCCAAGTCATTTTCTAGCAGAAAATAATGATTTTTTTTACTTGTAGCAACAAATATCAGAAAAGGTTTTGGTCTTTAACCACTTGCTTACTGGGCACATAAACCCCCTTCGTTCCCAGTTCGAAATTTCAGCTTCCGGCACTGCGTCGCTTTAACTGACATTTGCGTGGTCGTGCGACGTGGCTCCCAAACAAAATTGACGTCCTTTTTTCCCCACAAATAGAGCTTTCTTTTGGTGGTATTTGATCACCTCTGCGGTTTTTATTTTTTGCGCTATAAACAAAAAAAGAGCGACAATTTAAAAAATATATATATATATTTTTTACTTGTTGCTATAATAAATATACCAATTTTTTTTCTCAGTTACATTTTTCGACGTATTTTTGTAAAAAATAAATAAAAAAATCGCAATAAGCGACTGGTTTGCGCAAAAGTTATAGCGCCTACAAAATGGGGAACAGAATTATGATTTTTTTTTATTATTTTTTTTTTTACTAGTAATGGCGGCGATCTGCGATTTTTATTGGGACTGCGATATTGCGGCGGACGTATCGGACACTTTCGACACAAATTTGGGACCATTCACATTTATACAGCGTTCAGTGCTATAAAAATGCACTAATTACTGTATAAATGTGACTGGCAGTGAAGGGGTTAACACTAGGGGGTGAGGAAGGGGTTAAATGTGTAGCCTGGGTGTGTTCTAACTGTGTGGGGGGAGGGGGGTGACTGGGGGAGGTGACCGATGCTGTGTCTCTATGTACAAGGGACAAGGATCGGTCTCCTCTCCTCTGACAGCACGTGGAGCTCTGTGTTTACACACAGAGCTCCACGTCCCTGCTGTGTTACCGACGATCGCGTGTTCCCTGGCGGACATCGCGGCCGCCAGGTACACGCATCGGCTCCCCAGCGATGCGCCGGGACAGTGTTTACCCGATGCGCGCCCCCCAGCGGCGCGCGCCGGTAATGCTTTTAAAAAGACATCCAAAAGACGTCCAGTTGGCACCTGAGAGCCGCGCTGTTGACGTCTTTTGTCAATAGCGCGGGTCTCAAGTGGTTAAATGGTTAAACTTCCTTCATCTACACCAGAGTTCTTTCCTTTGATAAAAGAACAAAAACATACCTTTTTTCCACTTATTCGCCTGTTGTAATAAAACTTGGCAGGCTGCCTGGATTTTGTTTTTCCAGCTGTGAGAACTCTCTGCACTTGTTAGATAGATCGTGACATCCAACCAAAAATGCTATTTAACCACTTGCCGACCTCCTCATGTAAATATACGTCAGCAGAATGGCACGGACAGGCACATGTACGTACCTGTACGTCCTCTGCTTGACGTGGGTCGGGGGTCCAATCGGGACCCCCCCCGGTACATGCGGCGGTCAGTAACCCGCGGGGAGCGATCCGGGACGACGGCGCGGCTATTCGTTTCTAGCCGCCCCCTCGCGATCGCTCCCCGGAGCTGAAGAACGGGGAGAGCCGTATGTAAACACGGCTTCCCCGTGCTTCACTGTGGCGGCTGCATCGATCGAGTGATCCCCTTTATTAGGGAGACTCGATCGATGATGTCAGTCCTACAGCCACACCCCCCATAAGTTGTAAACACACACCAAGTGAACACTAAATGTTACAGCGCCCCCTGTGGTTAACTCCCAAACTGCAACTGTCATTTTCACAATAAACAATGCAATTTAAATGCATTTTTTGCTGTGAAAATTACAATGGTCCCAAAAATGTGTCAAAATTGTCCGAAGTGTCCGCCATAATGTCGCAGTCACGAAAAAAATCGCTGATCGCCGCCATTTGTAGTAAAAAAAATAAAAATGCAATAAAACTATCCCCTATTTTGTAAACGCTATAAATTTTGCGCAAACCAACCGATAAACGATTATTGTGATTTTTTTTACCAAAAATATGTAGAAGAATACGTATCAGCCTAAACTGAGGAAAAAAAAAATTTTCATATATGTTTTTGGGGGATATTTATTATAGCAAAAAGTAAAAAATATTGAATTTTTTTCAAAATTGTCGCTCTATTTTTGTTTATAGCGCAAAAACTAAAAACCGCAGAGGTGATCAAATACCACCAAAAGAAAGCTCTATTTGTGGGGAAAAAAAGGACGCCAATTTTGTTTGGGAGCCACATCGCACGACCGCGCAATTGTCTGTTAAAGCGACGTAGTCCCGAACTGTAAAAACACCTTGGGTCTTTAGGCAGCATATTGGTCCGGGGCTTAAGTGGTTAATTAATTTTTAGTATTCAAAGCAAACTAACCCTACCATCCATGTCTCTATGCTTTACTTTGCTGAGACCATGTTGAGTAAGGGCAGATGATTAATTTACTTCCTGGAATCCACCTGGAATCCATGTCCTCTTAGCTCCGGCATGCAGGCAGGAGGGTGTGCTTAGCTGAGAAAGCCCCTCCTCCCCTCCTGAAGACTCCTGGGATGTATGACATCATTTTCCTAGGCATGGAAACCAGGAAGTGACTGAGGAAATGTAAAAAAAAAGTTTTATACAATACACTTTTCTATCGATTTACTAATGATAGAAGCATGAGGATTAAAAATAGTCAATGTTGATTGAAAGAGTGAAGTTCCACTTTAATGAGCTATATGGGGTCTAATTTTAAAATAAGAACACCATATTGATACCAGATAATAAGAATAAATGATACTTTCATAGCACATGACATCATCTTTGTTCAGTGATTATGCATATAGTCAATCTCTTCTTGTGCAAAATAATAAAAAAAAACTTGTAGAATCTAATCTTCTGCTCAGTAAATCAATTGTTGAAGGGGATTTGTACTGGTGACACCAGTATATAGCCATTACTGGATTTACAACCCTTTCTTCCAGTATACTAACTTACTGTTCAAGGCTACGGTAAGCTCCGGTAATTGAATATAAGCTTGTAAAGTTCACCTCTATATTTTCAAGCCTGACCTTTGCTTGCTCCATCATTGTACATAATATAGTTTGGAAAACATCCACAAATTCATGTTTTTCATTATAAATGGCCCATGAAATATACAGTTTAAGATTAATGTTCAGCTCGTGTTGTTAAAAAAAACAAAACAGAAAGACAAATACATTTTAAACCTGCAAGCAAACCACCTATCGCATTTTTTGAAAGGCATGAATTTTGGGTATAAAAAAACAGGGTAAAATGTTATAAATATAGAACACTGAGGGAAATTAAAACCTTCTTCTTATACATGCTATATACCCTTAGATGTCACATATGTCAAACACAAGGCCACCAGGCCTTTTCATGTGGCCCTCCTACCTCTACTAGCAGCTGCGGCACCCCCTTTTATCTCTGCCCCCACCTTGTCCCAGTTGGCAGCGGAGAGGAGGACAGAACTCTTTCACCAAATCCTGCGCTTCTCCATGCAGCTGCCTAGAGGCTTGTCTCCACCCCCATCCCATCTCAGCAGTTGGAAGCAGATAAGAGGACAGAACTCCTGCTACAGATCCTGCACCTCTCTGTGCAGCCGCAGCACCCTCTTGTCTCCACCTCCCCTGGTTTTATCATTCAACAGACTCAAGCAGCTGACTCCAGCCCTCCTCCTTACCCTGCTCCCCACCTCCACCCCCAGCAGCAGCACAAGGTAAGGGGGGGGGGGGGTGAACTGTGATGTAAGGGATGGTGGGGGACTCTTGACTTCTGAGGATGGGGGGAGCTCTTAACATCTGATGAAGGGTGGTGGGTGCTCTGGACATCGTGGCCCAGATTCTCGTAGATTGGCGTATCTCCTGCGTCGGCGTAACGTATCCGATTTACGTTATGCCGCCGCAACTTACACGGGCAAGTGCTGTATTCTCAAAGCACCTGCTCCGTAAGTTGCGGCGGCGTAGCGTAAATCACCCGGCGGAATTCAAATACGGCGGGTAGGGGGCGTGTAGCGCCGAACGAAATGTGCATGCGCCATCCGTAAAATCTCCCAGTGTGCATTGCTCTAAATGACGTCGCAAGGACGTCATTGGTTTCGACATGAACGTAAATGACGTCCAGCCCCATTCACGGATGACTTACGCAAACAACGTAACTTTTTAAATTTTCGACGCGGGAACGACGGCCATACTTAACATTGGCTGCGCCTCATAGACCCAGGGGCAACTTTACGCCGGGAAAAGCCTAACGTAAACGTCGTAACTTTACTGCGTCGGCCGCGCGTACGTTTGGGAATTCGCGTATCTAGCTAATTTGCATACTCAACGCGGAAATTGCAGTTTAGATCCGACAGCATAAGAGACTTACGCCTGTTGGATTCAATGGTTATCTATGCGTAACTGATTCTAAGAATCAGTCGCATAGATACGACGGGCCAGATTAGGACTTACGACGGCGTACATGGCGCTGCGCCGTCGTAAGTCCTTTAAGAATCTGGGCCCTAGTCTCATAGATAAAACTGGCCCTTTGAGGTCAACTATAATGCTGAAATGGCCCGCAATGAAATTGAGTTTGACACCCTTTCTATAAACTATAGAGCAGGTGTGTCAAACTTAATTTCATTGTGGGCCGCATCAGCATTATGATTGTTCTCAAAAGGGCCGGTTGTATGTGTAAGATTAGATGTCCAGCGCATCCTCTTCCCTTACATTAGATGTCAAGAGCCCCCCCACCATCAGAAGTTGAGTCCCCCACTCTCCCTTACATCACAGTGCACCCCCCTTTCCTTATGCTGCTGCTGGAAAGAAGCTGAATGCATTGCTTGAAAGCAGAAAGTAGGGGTCTGGAGGAGGACCAGAGGAGGACTTCTTTAATATCTTTGTGTTCCAACATATGATTTTGGCCTTGGTGCTGGTATATAGGATGCTTTCTAGGTAAGAAACAGGTTTCCAACTGGTAAGGCATTTAAAATACTTCAAAGATGCCCAGGGATCACCGGAGCCAGGATTCACAACGTGCACCCCTGGCCAGGCAGGCGGGCGGACAACAGACCCCGCACCAATGGCGTCTGTCCCTTAAAGGAGTTGTAAAGGAAAACATTTTTTTTGCTGAAATGACTGTATACAGGGTATAGAAACATAATAGTTAACTGATTCTTTTTAAAAATGATTACAAATAGATAAAAATCAATCATATAATGTACCAGCAGTTTCTAGTTTCGTTTTGCATGTTGTTTCCTGCTCTGTGATGTACAGATCCACAGAGCCAATACAGGGCAGTGATGGTTTGGAAAACTAAACTGATTGGTGCTGTGGGGTTTTAGACACACAGTAATCACACCACCTTGATTAGTGACCACAGAGAGAAAGCTCCCAGCACTGTGGTGATCAGGAAACAGACAACCAGGAAGTGTGGAGATCAGAGAAGAATTACAGCAAAAACGAACAATGAGGACATGAAAACAGCACTGCATTAAGGTAAAGGAAGCTATTAAGATAAAAAAAAAAATCCTTTACAAACCCTTTAAGTACCCCTCCACAGCATGCACAGCGGGGCAACCACTCCCACTGATTCGCTGCTGAGGGGGAACACTCAAAACACCATGACCTGGCTGCTGCCACCCTTGGCCAGGGGTGGTAACAACAATGGTGGATACTCCCAGCACAGCCATGGCTGGAACAGAGGCTAAATTGCCCTCAATCATTCTGGTCTGAGCCAAATAACAGCTCAGACCCCTATTAAATTTAGAGCAGCGCCTGTTCTTCAGAAGCAGGGCACTATGGGCCAGATTCACAGTGGAGATACGCCGTCGTATCTCTCAGAGTATCTATGCGACTGATTCATAGAATCAGTTACGCATAGATATCCCTAAGATCCGACAGGTGTAATTGTTTTACACTGTCGGATCTTAGGATGCAGTACCGCGGCCGCCGCTGGGGGGAGTTTGCGTCGTAAACCAGCGTCGGGTATGCAAATAAGGAGTTACGGCGATCCACGATGGTTTTTCGCGTTCGCTACGTCGCTGCTAGTCTAGTTTCCCGTCGCAAAGTTAGTCGTCGTTTTGGGTGCCTTAACTTTACACAGCAATCGTATGTGCTGTATAAAGCATGGCCGTCGTTCCCGCGTCGAAATTTAAAAATTCACGTCGTTTGCCTAAGACGCCCGGGAATACGGAATTACGCTACGCACGTCGCCGTTCGAAAAAATGACGTCACTTCGCGCTAAGCACGGCGGGAATTTCGAAATGGAGCATGCGCAGTAGGTCCGGCGCGGGAGCGCGCCTAATTTAAATGGCACACGCCCGTTTAAATTACGCGGGCTTACGCCGGAGGCCGCCGGCGTAGGTTTTTATTGCAAGTGCTCAGGCACTTGCGATGAAAACTTGCGGCGGTGTAACGTATCTACGATACGTCACGCTGCCGCACTTCTACCTGAATCTGGCCCTACATCTATAATACAAAATTGGAAAAAAATCCAGCAGGGAGAATTGGAGCCCCTCATAATGGGCACAGAAGGAGAGCGGACCTGGGAACTCAAGTGTAGATCTCAATAGAGTCCCAAGAGATATAAGAAACTGGCAGATGGTTTAGCTCTCCATCATCCCCACAAACCCTAAAATATTAGTTCTGGATGGGCTGACCTTTTAAGTTAACACAGTTACAGCTCACTTATGCATGACTGTTAATTTAATCATACCAGTTACAGCAAATAAACACCACAAAGGATCCTGTTCATCTAACACCTGACAACAGTCAATCTACGAAACATTAACTCACGTCCAGTGATACACAAATAAGATCAGCCAAGAGGTTAATGAATCAGAAACATTGTGACAGTTTTGGGCCTTTGTCATCCTCTTAAAATGGTTTATCTGATTTGCATAGGCTTAAAAATCATACATATTCATGTTTTGATGGCTTAAGCACGAAGGCTCCAAAAAGAAATCTTGTCTGCAGGGATTGTCACTGTTTTTATAATGTCATTTTGTGTTGTTTTTTCCTTTCTTATAATCATCCCCACAGCATTTGGCCTTATCAAACACAACGTGGCGTCGAAGGGATGATGATGGATGACTCCAAGAATTTGACATTTATGTTCCCAAAGAGTCAAGAGCTGTTCTGGCGTGAATCAGACCCTTCCACTTCTCGTGAAATTAATTCCTAACCCTTGATGACTCCGCTTGGTTTTATGTGTCCTGTGTAAACCTCAGTTTTCTTTCACATCTCAGGGACCAGTTACAAATCAGGTTCATCCCTGCACATCAAAAAATAAATAAAACAATTAAAAAGGAAAGAAAAGGTGCCCCATTTCATTGATGCAAATGTTTAATATGTCCTCTCCTGACTTGTCCATCAAGATCAGTAATATAACTATCCTAACCTCCCTTCATATCAGGGTGCTAAGTGTAATACTGAACTTTGACCTCTCATTTTAGCTCCGCATCCGATCACTGCCCAAATCTTGCCACCTTCACTTAGTACAGGGGTGCCCAACCTTTTGAAGAGCAAGGGCCACTTAAGCGACTTGGTAACCGGTCACGGGCCACAATGAGTGGAGTGGTTGGATGGCAACCCACTCGGCACTATAGAGCCCACTCTACTCTCAGCACACCAATAGAAGTAATAGAAGTTCTCCAGTTACGCCGCCATAATTTAAAATCTGCGTCGGCGTATCATTATGCCAATTCTCCAAGGCATATACATCTAAAAAATAGGCTTCCTCCGCCGACGTAACTTGAATGCGGCGGCGTATAATTGTGTGCAATATTACGTTGGCCGCTAGGGGCGCTTCCATTGTTTTCAGGTAAGAATATACAAATTACCTAGTTACGTCGATTCACGAACGTACGTGCGCCCGGCGGTAGTTTTTTACGTCGTTTGCATAAGGCTTTTTCGGCGTAAGGTTGCTCCTGCTATTAGGAGGCGCAGCCAATGTTAAGTATGGACGTTGTTCCCGCTTCGAAATTTAAATTTTTTACTTTGTTTGCGTAAGTCGTTCGCGAATAGGGCTGGACGTCATTTACGTTCACGTCGAAACCAATACGTTGTTGCGCCGTACTTGGGAGCATTGCACACTGGGATATGTACACGGACGGCGCATGCCGTGTCAATCACGTCAGGTCGTCATATATTTACATAAAACACGCCCCCCTTCCACATTTGAATTATGCGCGCTTACGCCGTCCCCATTTACGCTACGCCGCCGCAACTTACGGAGCAAGTGCTTTGTGAATACTGCACTTGCTCCTGTAAGTTGCGTCGGCGTAGCCTAAATACAATACGCTGCGCCGCCGTAACTATGCGCGCCCCTACCTGAATCTAGCCCACTGTGATTTTAGTAATACAAACTTACCTTTAATAACAGTATTCTATTCTATTTTATTCCATCCCAGAGCAGGAGGTCGTGGGCCACATCAGAGGGCTCCGTGGGCCACGTGTGGCCCCCGGGCCACTGGTTGGGCACACCTGACTTAGTAGCATCTCGAAAATATGCCCCGTCTTCAGCAATAAAACCACTAAGCTACTTATTCACTCTCTTGTTATCGTTCAACTTGACTATTACAGCTCCCTCTTTATTGGCCTACTATGAATGTTACTGCCAGACTCATCCATCTTAAAGCGGGAGTTCACCCAATGTTGTTTTTCTTTATCTTTTCCCCTTAGATGGATGCTCGTTTTTCCTAGGGGAATCGGCTAGTTGTTTTAAAATATGAGCCGTACTTACCGTTTTCGAGATGCATCTTCTCCGTCGCTTCCGGGTATGGGTCTTCGGAAGCGGGCGTTCCTTCTTGATTGACAGTCTTCCGAGAGGCTTCCGACGGTCGCATCCATCGCGTCACTAGTAGCCGAAAGAAGCCGAACGTCAGTGCGGCTCTATACTGCGCCTGCGCACCGACGTTCGGCTTCTTTCAGAAAATCGTGACGCGATGGATGCGACCGTCGGAAGCCTCTCGGAAGACTGTCAATCAAAATAGGAACGCCCAGTCCCGCAGCCCATACCCGGAAGCGGCGGAGAAGATGCATCTCGTAAACGGTAAGTACAGCTCATATTTTAAAACAACTAGCTGATTCCCCTAGACAAAACAAGCAGGAATCTAAGGGGAAAAAGTGTTATGTGCGGGTGAACCCCCGCTTTAACAACCACTGAGTGTCTGGAACCCTTCTTGGCCAATCCCTACACTGGCTCCTGAACACCCAACAAATAAAATTCAACATACTAATGTACAAAGCCATTCACAACTCTGCCCCCAGCTATATCACTCACCAATTACATCTCAAAATATCACCCGAACTGTCTTTTCTGCTCTTCCCGCTTTTTAGATCCCTCATCACCTCCTCCAGGACTTCTACAGAGCATCTCCCATCCTCAGGAAATCCCCAGATCAACCTACCAATATATCTCCTGCATCTCTTCAAGGAAGAGCCTATTGCACCTCTACCCAACAACAGATTTTTTTTTTCTTTTCAACAACTCACACATCTATTACCTTTTGTGCTCATTGACCTTCCCTCTTAGGGCTTCTTCACATGGACATACTACATTGTATGCTTGTGCAAGAGCCATGTTTATGAACATGGGGATGCAAAAGTGTTCCATGCATCCCTGTTCAAGCGGTCATGTCAATTGGGATGCAGCTACTGCACTGATTCTCCCAATCAGACACCAGTGCACGTGTCAGTGCACAGCCCTGAACGCACACTTTCTGGCACTAATAATCCCCCCTTACCTATGCATTAGAATACCCTATTTACTTAACTCGCAATGGAAAAGTAACACATTTAAGTCCCCCCTTCCTGCTTAGAAAAAGTATATTGCTCCTTCTTGCAGGGGGGTGGGATAGCATATGGTAATACTCACCTTACTCCAAGGTCCCTTGAGAGCCTGCGGGCCGATCCTTTGCACTTCAGAAATGGAATGTAGGCAGTTTCTCCTATTAGTGGCCACGTCTTATTTATTTAGCACCCTTCTGACACCCAAAAGGCAGGGGCAGGCTAGCATTTAACTCCCAGGTCTAGGTCCATGGTTAAAATGGGACAAGAAAGGATAAGAAAAAGGATATTGGGCACCAGTCAATTTTGTCTTTTAAAAGCTTTATTGCAGAATGGTGGATACCATAGTAGTTCACTTACAGACTCAACAGATCCAGATCAATATCCAGCTTCACAGTGTCAATCTTAAGCCAAAATGGCAACACTGTAAGCCCATTCCCAAATTTCAGGTTCAACCTCCAAGTTGTGTCACCAGGCCATTCCGAGAGACCAGCCCTTTTCCTGGCCTCTCCTGGATCTTCTCCTTGGCACATCTTCCTCTAAACACCAAGCAGGATAGCGTCAGCACCACTTCAGCACTCATTAGGCCCCAAACAGGCTATTGTGCCTAACAGCAGAACTCCATCCAGCAACACCTCTTCAGGCCTCAGCCTGAGGCAAGAGAGCAGGCACATGGCCTATCCCTAATATTTATATCCACCCCAGCATGCACCAGTGTCATAAATCTCCTACTGGATTGGCTGAAGGAAAAAAAATATATTCATAACTTATTTTTGTTTGTGAAATCTCATACTATGACCAGTGATACAGTGACATCCACTGGCAACTGTGAAGATTACAAGCCAACTTAAAGTGGTTGTAAACCCAACCACACATCTTGCACCTACAGGTAAGTCTAGATTGAGGCCTTGTACACACGACCGAACATGTCCGCTGAAACTGGTCCGTCGGACCAGTTTCCGCGGACATGTCCGACCGTGTGTAGGGCCTACCGGACAGTTTCCCTGCCTAGCGGACAGGTTTCCAGCGGACAAAAGTTTCTTAGCATGCTAAGAATCTTGTCCGCTGGAAGCCTGTCCGTCGGACATGTCCGATGGTTAGTACGAATCATCGGACATGTCCGCTGGCACGAAATCCCGCGCATGATTAGACGCATGCGTGGAAGCATTGACCTTCCATGTCAGAGAACGTCGGTGTCGTCTACGTCACCGCGTTCTCTGTCTGCGGGGATTCTGGTCTGATAGTGTGTACACACATCAGACCAAAACCTCCCAGCAGACATGTCCGATGAAAACGGTCCGTGGACCGTTTTCATCGGACATGTCTGCTCGTCTGTACAAGGCCTAAGGCTTACCTGTAGGTGCAAGAAATATCTCCTAAACCTACACGGTTTAGGAGATATTTACACTAATTGCAGGCACCGATGTCTACGGCGCATGCGCGCCATAGACAACGGCGCAGGCGCACTGAAAGTGACGTTTTTCCTAATGGCATAAACAGGGTAATGCTGTATTCCCGCACATGCGTGGGGATCTCCCACTCCCGTGCAAATGAGCGGGAGTGACATCATCGCCACTCCGAATAATCACAGTGAAGTATGTGCGAGGGGACATGGCGGCGGTGAACGGGGAGAACTTCAGGGGCTTAGATCTCAGGTAAGTGCAACATAATGAGCTAGTATGCTATGCATACTAGCTCATTATGCCTTTCTCTTTCAGTTTTTTCCCCCCTGTTTTTCTGGGGGGGGGGGGGGTTACTTCCTCTTTAAGCTCAGGTAAAAACCAGGTGAAATATTATACAAGGAGCCCAGCCAAAAACTTAAATTACATAGTATGTCCTGTTTAGGACAAGGGGGGGAGGCTACATATACATTGTTGAGGAAAGATTAGTCAGAGACCAACATGCAGAGTAGACTCAGCTGACTGGTCTTCACTACTGTCACCGACGGAGAGAGATATTGCAGGATGTGGGATAAGATGAACATTACTGCGTGCAATCCCATCCCTTTGCAAAAACAAGCAATATATTCTTTATGGAAGGGAAAGGCAAATCTGTCACTTTTAATAATAATACTGGAGGGAGGCTTTGAAGCTGAACTCTGGGAACTACACGAAACACATCCTTGCAGTGCGCCCCACACTGCAAGGGTTAAATGCCCAGTATGTCTGGGGAGAGAAGAATAAGATAAAATACTTACCTTATTCTTCTCTCTGGCAGACTTCCAGTGATCTCCTCTTTTCTCCACCACCCCAGGTTGTGGGCAGGCTTATGTCATCCTCAAGAACACGGCAGGACTATAGGACTTGCATTATACCTGATGTCAGAATGTGAACGCCGGCTGTAGTATCTTTTGCCGCGTACACACGACCGTTTTCCGCAATGTGAATTTTTTTTTTTTAATGTCATTAACCACTTAAGCCCCGGACCAATATGCAGCCTAAAGACCCAAGGTGTTTTTACAGTTCGGGACTGCGTCGCTTTAACAGACAATTGCGCGGTCGTGCGACGTGGCTCCCAAACAAAATTGGCGTCCTTTTTTCCCCACAAATAGAGCTTTCTTTTGGTGGTATTTGATCACATCTGCGGTTTTTAGTTTTTGCGCTATAAACAAAAATAGAGCGACAATTTTGAAAAAAATTCAATATTTTTTACTTTTTGTTATAATAAATATCCCCCAAAAACATATATAAAAACATTTTTTTTCCTCAGTTTAGGCCGATACGTATTCTACCTATTTTTAGTAAAAAAAATCGCAATAAGCGTTTATCGGTTGGTTTGCGCAAAATTTATAGCGTTTACAAAATAGGGGATAGTTTTATTGCATTTTTATTAATTTTTTTTTTTTTTACTACTAATGGCGGCGATCAGCAATTTTTTTCGTGACTGCGACATTATGGCGGACACTTCGGACAATTTTGACACATTTTTGGGACCATTGTCATTTTCACAGCAAAAAATGCATTTAAAATGCATTCTTTATTGTGAAAATGACAGTTGCAGTTTGGGAGTTAACCACAGGTGGCGCTGTAAGAGTTAGGGTGCACCTAGTGTGTGTTTACAACTGTAGGGGGGTGTGGCTGTAGGACTGACGTCATCGATTGCGTCTCCCCTATAAAGGGGATGACACGATCGATGCGCCGCCATAGTGAAGCACGGGGAAGCCGTGTTTACATACGGCTCTCCCCGTTCTTCAGCTCCGGGGAGCGATCGCGACGGAGCGGCTATAAACAAATAGCCGCGCCGTGGTCCCGGATCGCTCCCCGAGCGGACCCGACCTCCGCATGTAGCGGGGGGGGGTCCCGATCGGACCCCCCACCCGCTAATAGGCAAGGATGTACAATGACGCCCATGTGCCTGTACGTGCCATATTGTGGACGTACATTTACATGCGGAGGTCGGGAAGTGGTTAAAAACGATCGTGTGTGGGCTCCAGAGCATTTTTCGCAATGTTAAAAATGGGCATTAAAAGTTTAGAACATGCTCTAAATTTTCGCGTAGTTTTTCACATTGTTGTTTTTAACGTCGTAAAAAAAATGGTCGTGTTTATAAATAACGCGCATGCTCAGAAGCAAGTTATGAGACTGGAGCGCTCGTTCTGGTAAAACTAGCGTTCGTAATGGAGATAGCACATTCATCACGCTGTAACAGAATGAAAAGCACCAAACTTTTACTAACACAAAATCAGCAAAAGCAGCCCCAAGGGTGGCGCCATCCGAATGGAACTTCCCCTTTAAGCCTTATGCATACTGGACGTTAAAATAACGTTATAAAAACGCCAGTAGCTTTGCAGTGAGTTTTTCAACTTTTTTCAACGTTTTTACAATAGCGTTTTTTAGCGTTTATTAGCGTATTATAGCTTTTTTTGGTTGAAGATTTTTTTTTCAATGGATCAAAAGCGTTAAAAAATGCTGGTGAGTGACGTTTTTGAGCGTTTATCAGAGTTTATTGACGTTTATCAGCGTTAGAGCGTTTTTACAGCTGAAAAACGTCTCTCTGGACCCACTATTTTTTTTTTTTTTTTACTGCTCAAAAACGCCACTGCACAAAACTGCTGATAACAGCCTATGTGTGTTATGGACACATAGGATAACATGATGGAGAGTTTATTGACTGTAGAAAAAACCATCTACTGCCAAAAACAGCTGCTGTAAAAACGTCCAAAAACGTCCAGTGTGCATGAGGCCTAAGGCTCCATGCACACTGAAGCTGATAAACTGCAGTTTATTGGCGTTTTGGCTTTTTTTTTTTTAAAGCCCATAAACTGAACTGTATGTTAGCCTATGTGCCCATGCACACCTGGGCGTTTCTTAGTGTTAATGAGCTTTGAAGTTTATTGTTTTTTTTTCTGAACGCCAGAAATTTGCGTTTAAAGTGCAGTTTTTCGGCGGGAAAAAGTTTTAAAAACGCAGAAAAACGCTCTAAAGCGCTCATAAACGCACAAAAACGCAGGCACCAGCGTTTTTTTTAATCCATTGAAAAAAAAAAAAAGGCAAAAAAAAAGTTAAAAAAAAAGCTACACTGAAAAACGATGATTAAAGCTATTGCAAAAACGCTAAAAAACGTTGAAAGGCTCCCTGCAAAGCTACTGGCATTTTTTATAGTTTTTTTTAGCTTCAGTGTGCATGGAGCCTTATAGTGCGAATGTATTAATTGAAAAAAAATAGACAATATTTTCTGAAAGATGGATGTGCCAAGCGAGCGACCTCCTGTGTTCAGTATGCAGAAGGTAAGTCACTCAAGCAGCACTCAAGAGAGAGCAGCACTAACTTTATGTAGCATAGGTACAACACTGAGTTCCTGCATCCCGGGTGTGAGATATGAAGAATTAGATGTAATTGAGCTGGACCATTGCAAGGTAAAAAAAAATAAAAAAGATAAATCCTGGAGGGCAGCTTTAATTTTACCTGGCTCCGCCTCTTAGTAAGCACCTGAGAGCCTGAGCCAGACGCTCCCACCACCTCCACAGCCCAGGGCTTCAATGAATGAGAGACAGAGCAGAGAGCCAGAGACTGACAGTCACCAGCTCTCTGCTCACAGAGCTCTGAGAACCGAGTGATCGTAGAGATGGGGGGCAGACCACAGATGCAGCATTCACCTAGGTAAGAAAAAAAAATGCAGAACTTCTCTTTTAATGCAGAGTAACAATGCCGTGAAACAATAAAGTAAGTAAATCCAGTCACTGTTGTGTAGAGTAGACTAACCCATTAGAGTTATAGATTGGTGCCAATAAATGAATATTTAAACAGCCAGCTAAGCATTTAATCAGCTTGAAATCAAACCAAGAGCTAATAAACAACCTTTCTTCACTTGTGGGGAATTTGTAACAATTACTTCTAAATGAGAAGGTAAATACCAGGGGATAGCAATAGGAGAAAGAGGCCATCAGTGCAAGGGATCCAAATATTGCTGTTCTTTCCCTTTATAGAATAAAGCAGCATTTCGCATCCATCACCTCTCATTTCTTCGATTGCTTGGGCCTCAGCCATGCCAACTTACTCTGAAATCCAGGATGTCATCCTGTTTCTTTATCCTGTCACCTTGCAAGATGTATAAATCCCCCTGTGTTCCTCTCACTCACCAATGACTTGTTTCGGGGCTTTTCCCTGCATAGTTACTGGGTGACCCGTACTTTACAGCTCATGACCCACACCTGGGGTACCGATCACATATGATCCAGCCGATGGTCTCCCCAAATATAAGGACAAAGAAAGGACAATCTAGTGCTCTCCGTTTTACAGGTTTCCTAATAGCCACAACATTATGACCATCCACCATAACCCACGAAGCATTGATGTCACTAGATCTCTGAAGGTACACTGTGGTATCTGGCACCAAACTGTCAGTAGCAGATCCTTTAAGTCCTGTAAGGTGCGAGGTGGGGCCTCCATGGACTGGACTTATTTTTCCAGCACATCCCATCGATGCTCGATTAGGTTGAAATCTGGAGGATTCGGAGGCCAAGTCAACATCTCAAATTTGTTCCTGTGATCCTCACACCATTTTTGCAGTGTGGCAGGGCACATTATCCTGCAGAAAGAGGCCACTGCTATCAGGGAATACCATTTCCATAAAGGGGTGTGTTTGATCAGCAACAATGTTTAGGTAGATGATTTGTGTCAAAGTAATATCCACATAAATGGCGGGACTTAAAATTTCCCAGCAGAACATTGGCCGAAGCATCACACTGCCTCAGTGGGTTTGCCTTCTTTCCATACTGCATCCTGGTGCTATCTTTTCCCCAGGAAAGTGACACACGCCTGAAGAAGTCCCGCCAACGGACGTAACGCGTACGGGGGAGGAGGAGGAGTCACATTTGACGTCACCCACGGCCATCTTTCTGGTTGGAAACCAACACTGTTGTAACATGCTCGTTTGCCTGCACTCGATTGGAGTGTCATGTTTGTAAGTAGATTTTCCCCTTTTTTATCGTGAAAGAAACCTGTAAAACGGAGAGCACTAGATTGTCCTTTCTTTGTCCTTATATTTGGGGAGACCATCGGCTGGATCGTATGTGATCGGTACCCCAGGTGTGGGTCATGAGCTGTGTGACCAGTTGCAGGTCGAGTCTGGGAGGTGAGAGGCTTGATTATCTGTGGTGGATGGGCTACAATCACCGCTTTACCGTCTTTTCTATTATTGCACCTAAGGAGGCTTCTCATCAAGTATTTCTTCCATGCAATGCATGAGTCTATCCATTATACACAGTTGGGGGTGGCTGGAGAGAGGGGGCGACGCCTGTGTGCCCTTAATGGACGCACCGCCACTAGTCCTACATACAGTGATACCATGGAGAATGAAGGTAGTCACCCTTTAAGAGGTGTGTTGCTGGTGCATTGAGGTGTCATTGAAAATGATATGTTATGCAATAGCGTGAAACTGGCCTATTGTATTTTTTTCAAATGCAAGCCTGTGTTTGCATAGATAAAGTCCCTGTGCAGCAGATTGGAACTGATAAAGGGAGAAGCATAACAAGGAGACAATTGGTTGTGCTACAGGGCAAGGAGAAGGCTAATGGGAGGAGAGAGCAGAATGACAGAGAGATGAGCTCACCAATCTGCTGCTTCTCCTTTCACTGTCCAGTCACATGCTGGAGGACAGACAAGACCTGTAATGCCGCGTACACACCATCAGTTTTTCAGATGAAAAATGTCCGATGGACTTTTTTAATCGGAAAAAACGATCGTGTGTGGGCCCCATCAGACTTTTTTCCATCGGTGAAAAAAAATAGAACATGCTTTCAATTTTTCAGATGAAAAAAAAAAAATTATAGGAAATTACGATTGTCTGTGTGGAACTCTATCAGAGAAAAATCCACGCATGCTCAGAATGAAGTCGATGCATGCTCGGAAGCATTGAACTTCATTTTTCTCGGCTCGTAGTAGTGTTTTACGTCACCGCATTTTGGACGGTCGGAATTTTGTCTGATAGTGTGTAGGCAAGGCTGATGAAAGTCAGCTTCATCGGAATCGAAAAATTCCATCGGATTGTATTCCATCAGAAATCAGATCGTGTGTGCGCGGCATCAGTGTTACTTAAAGCGGTGTGTTTTTTTTTTGCAGCCTACAAGGTCAAGTTTTTTTTGCAACCTGCAAGGTGAAGTCATAATGTGCATACTAGCAAATTATGTAAAACTTACCTTAGAACTAAGCCCTTCCAGCGGCACGCTGTCCTTGCTGACAGGGCTTCCATCTTCACCAGGTCTTCCTTTTGGGTTTGTGGACCTGATGGCGCCACTCCTACGCATGTGCACAGGAGCCGCCGTTTACAGCACAGGACTCTGAAAGGAGTTGTAAAGGAAAAAAAATGTTGGGCTAAAATTAATGGGCCGGATTCAAATAGCCCGGCATAAATTTGTGCGGGCATATGGTATCTCAGATACGCTACGCCGCCGTAACTTAGTGAGGCAGGTTCTGTATTCAGAAAGCCTGCGGAATTCAAATTCTCCATGTAGTGGGCGTGTTGTATGGTAATGAAGGCTGACCCCACGTAATTGACATTTTGGACAAACGGCGCATGCGCCGTCCATGAACGTAACCCAGTGTGCATGCTCCAAATTAACCCGCAAAAAGCCAATGCTTTTGACGTGAATGTAAATTACGCACAGCCCTATTTGCGAACGACTTACGCAAACGACGTAATCGACGGAAAATTCAACGCTGGCCCGACGTCCATACTTAACATAGGATACGCCTCATATAGCAGGGGTAACTTTACGCCTGAAAAAGCCTAACGTAAACGACGTAAAAAAATGCGCCGGGCGGACGTACGTTTCTGAATCGGCGTATCTACCTAATTTGCATATTCCTTGCGTAAATCGACGGAAGCTCCACCTAGCGGCCAGCGTAAATATGCAACTAAGATATGACGGCGTAAGAGACTTACGCCAGTCGGATCTTAGCAAAATTCTGGCGTATCTTGTTTTCTGAATACAGAAAAAAGATACGCCGGAGCATCCTAGAAGTTACGCGGCGGCGGCGTATCAATAGATATGCCAGCGTAACTTCTTTCTGAATCTGGCCCAATGTCTGCAAAGTAGACAGACAGAATAGTGTAATGCCGGGTACACACGATAGGATTGATCCGCGGACACGGTCCTCCGGACCGTATCCGCGGATAAATCCTCTGGCGGATTTGGATCCGTTGGCATGTACTCACCATCGGATCCAAATCTGCGCGGAATTTAACCGTGGTGACGTGTCGCGCCGTCACCGAGATGATGACGCGGCGACATGCGCGACGCTGTCATATAAGGAAATCCACGCATGCGTCGAATCATTACGACGCATGCGAGGGACGGGTTCGGACGGATCGATCCGGTGAGTCTGTACAGACCACCGGATCGATCCGCTGGAGCCGATTCCAGCGGATAGATTTGTTAGCATGCTAACAAATTTTTATCTGCTGGAAATCGGAAATATCCGCGGATAAATATCCGCTGGAACGTACACACCAGGGGATCTATCCGCTGAAACCGATCCGCTGAGATTTTTCAGCGGATGGATCCTCTCGTGTGTACGGGGCCTAATGATTCTGTTAAAAAACGAGTAAATACCTATTAAATTCCTTCACCTATATCACCTCCGGCGTTCTAGTTTCTGTTCTCTCATTCACTTCCTGGTTTGCGGCGCTCGTTCATGTAAGAACTACATTTCCCAGTATGCATTGCGGCACGCCCAGTAATTCACACCTCCTTGAAGTCTCTAACACGTAGAGAGCGTCCTGCCGCACAGATGTAGTTCCCAGGAGGGGGTGAGCACGTCACTGACCACCGCAGTAAAGCCTCCCTTCACTGTGTTGAGTTACAATCAGACAAGCAGGAAGTGAACAGAACAGAGAAGAAATAGAGCAACTTCTGAGCAAAAACAAACAATGAGGAAGTGAAAAGAGGAATGTCTGCAGGTAAAGGATGCTTATTATGAAAACATTTTTTTTTCCTTTACATCCCCTTGAAGGAATGGCCGTTCAGAGCGAATGCGCTGGTGACGTCACTGGCTGCATCTAAACTGCGTTTAGGAGATATTTACAGTACCATTAAATAAGCTTTATTATAGGCTTACCTATAGCTAAAAATTATGCATAGGAGTTTACTTCCACTTTAACTGCAGCAGAGAAAACCAGGGGCCAGATTCAGGTACCTGCGCTGCGGCGTAACGTATACCATTTACGTTACACCACCGCAAGTTTACAGCGTAAGTGCCTGGTTCACAAAGCACTTTCCTGTAAACTTGCGGCGGTGTAACGTAAATCCGCTCGGCGCAAGCCCGCCTAATTCAAATGGGGCGGGCACTATTTAAATTAGGCGCGTTCCCGCGCCGAACGTACTGCGCATGCTCCGTTTTGAAATTTCCCGCCGTGCTTTGCACGAAATGACGTTGCCCGACGTAATGTTTTGAATGGCGACGTGCGTAACGTACTTTCGTATTCCCGGACGTCTTACGCAAAAAATAAATACATTTGAAATTCGACACAGGAACGACGGCCATACTTTAACATGGCTCGTCTAAATTTAAGCCCTGAAAAAGCAGGCTTAACTTTGCGACGGGAAAAAAAACGACTAGCGACGACGTAACGAACGCGCGTACCTTCGTGGATCGCCGTAAAAGCTAATTTGCATACCCGACGCTGGAAAACGACGCAAACTCCACCCACTGGCGGCCGAAGTATTGCATCCTAAGATCCGAAGGCGTACGAAGCCGTAAGCCTGTCGGATCTTAGCCAAATGCCGTTGTATCTTGTTTGTGAATTACAAATTAAGGTACGACGCGGCAAATTTGAAAGTACGCCGGAGTATCAGCAGATACTCCGGCGTACTTCTTCTGTGAATCTGGCCCCAGGTCTCCAGTCCTGCCAGATAGGGCTCTGCTGGGTGGCAGATCTGTGTAAATCTCAAATCTGGCCGGATATAAAGACAAATCCTTTGGCAAATAAAACAGCTCCCATATGTGTATTTATTCTGTGTACGTATTTAGCTGTTTGCCTGGAGTTCAGTTTTAAATAAGTGTGTTGGCATACAATGGATGTGAACTCTTCATCTGATCCAGTATATTACTAGAGGGGGCAGTCTTGCTCTTCTAAAACTGAACCATCGGTCAGCTCGCTGCGAAAAATATTACAACGCTTAATCTGAGTGATTACGGCAAATGTACATAGCCACGCTTATGTAGGACCAGTTCTGTTACTCATTCTAATGACCATGATGCAAAGCAATTACAGCATACATGCAAATGAGACCCAGATCATTATGATAATGATAACAATAACTTCACACCAAAGGTTTGCAGCCTGTATTAAAAAATAGCGTTCTATTTGTTTTCCTCGTACGCTTCCCCTCTACAATTTGTTACGCAGTCTTTTTTTTTGCAGGAACAGATTTTATTTATCACGACCATCAAACACTTGGGAACCCAGGATCACCAATTACGTTTATTTTACCTGTCTCACCAGTCCCAAGTAAAATCACAATAACCTCCGTGATAGGAATGGCGATTGCAGGTTGAACGGCTCCAGGAAAGAATTGTTTAGTTCAATTCTCTGTGTCTCCGATAATTGCAAATGTCGTTCCTGGGGCTGTAGCTAAAATTTCTGTCCTGATGTTTTTGACAGCGAAATTATTTTGAAAGCTGAAAAAAGGCACCGCTCCTCTCGGCATCAATATTTCAGGACCTCTTCCGTCAAGTTTGGCCTGCTGGCAAATTCAAGGTGGAACACGGGCGTAGTGAGCTCAAACAAAAGTTGGGAACGTGATGGAAGGTGACAGCATGTAACAACCACTTAACTATCAAAACCTGTTAGAGTGGATCATATTGAAGGACAGGCAAAGTAAAATGCCTCCATTTTTATGGGGATACGTGGGCACAATGTAAAAACACTGTCAGCAGATTTCTAAGGTTTACACTACACCAGGTATGTGTGATAATTTGTACATTGTTATTAAAGTGGTTGTAAACCCACATTTTTGACTTTTGCCTACAGGTAAGCCTATAATAAGGTTTACCTGTAGGTATAAAGAATATCTCCTAAACCTGTACTGTTTAGGAGATATTCCCCTCGCAATGCGCCGCTGATTGCAGTGGCGCATTGCGCAGGGGGATCCTCGGCTGAAGGGCTGGCCGCCGCCGGCCCTTGCCGGAATGAAATCTCCCACGCGCATGCGCGGGAGTGACGTCATCGCCGCTCCAGCCAATCACAGCGCTGGAGCGGCGATACCCGGAAGACACGCTCGGCTCGGCTCAGGGTGGACCAGGTAAGTTCCCTACACCTCGTTCCAAGGTAAGTATTTCATAATGAGCTAATATGCGGTGCATACTAGCTCATTATGGCTTTTGCCTTGCAGGTGTAAAAAAAAAAAAAAAAAAATGTATATGCGGGTTTACAACTTTTAGGAAAAAAGATTTTAGCTGAGCAACTGAAAATCTAAATAGCACCACATCCCTAAATACGTAATAGCATATAAAGAAAGATTTTTGTGGGACTTTTAGTCCCCTTTCACACGTTTTTCAGGCGCTTTGGCATTAAAAAAAGCGCCTGTAAAGCGCCTGAAAGAAGCCTGAAAGAAGCCTCATCAGCAATCCCAATGTGAAAGCCCGAGTGCTTTCAGGGTACTTTCACACTGAGGCGCTTGGTGCAGTGTTTTACCGTCGTGTTTGCCGCGATTTTCGGGCGCTAGCAAGAGATTTAACCCCCCGCTAGCGGCTGAAATAGTTTTAAACCCGCCTGCAAAAACACCACTTTGCAGCGTTTTGCGGGCGGTTTGGAGGCACTTACCCCATTGATTTCATTGAGGACTGGAGTTGAGAAACACTGACCTAGAGAAGAAGATCTGAGTAGACAATGTGCATGACGGAAAATAATTGTTTTGCTTTGTTTCGTTTAGATTGATTAATCTAGTTATTTGGTTTAGTTAAATTTGCTTGATTCGTTCAATTCTTTTCCGGGATTCCTATTTGAAATTCATATTCTTAATTCATTTTGTCTTTTTTCAAATTTTCTTTGAATTTACTGATTTTTTCTATTTAAAACGTTCAAAGCGATAAATTTCGAATCGGTTAAAGTGAAAATGTTAAAAAAAAAATTGATTCGAATGCGGCATAGTGAAAAACAAAATAAAAATCTTCACCAAATGATTTCTATGACTTGTTAAATCACCTTTGGCTTAACAAAAACAGCATTATTTTGAAATAGTACTCTAATAACACACACAGTCTTTGATATGTTTACAGTTCAAATTCGAATGGAATTCGATGTATAATCTGAATTTTGGAAATTCGGATGAATTTTGTTTCGTTATTCGGAGAATCTGTGAACTTCAATTATAATGTAATTCGGGCATTCGGATATATCCGAATCTCCTGGTAGCGAAAAATGTGTCTGAATATTAATTCAGAACTAAATGAAGCGCATGTCTAGATCTGAGAGGGCACAAAACACATTGTTCAGTTTTCATACTCTCTTTATCCTTTGTTCCTAATGTGCAGTGAACCTCCTTTCTTGATCCTAAATTCCCACTGCCCAGTATTCCTCTTATCACTGCCAGCCAAGCCTTGATGAAGGGTTGCCGTGAGTCCTCAAATTGTATTGGCTTTTAACTACTAGTAATAGATCTATACTAGATGGGTGGTTCCTCCTTTCTTTACCCTGTGTTCTCATTGTCCAATGTTCCTCTTCTCCTTATCCTCTGTAAGGGAAAATATTTTATGGGGGGGGGGGGTTTGTGCTAGTAGGGAGAATTGGGGGGTATTTGTGCTAGGAGGGGGACATTGTGGTATGATGGGGGATTGGGGGGGAGGTATTCTGTGCTGGATGGGTGGGATTTGGCGTGGGGGGGGGGGGAGGATTTGTGCTTGGAGAAGAAATTTGAGGGGTAGAGGATTTGTGCTGTGAGGGGGAAATTGTTTGGGGGAGGGTGGGGGGATATCGTGCTGGGCCATATGGGGAGAAAGAGGATTGGAGTTGGAGAGGATGGTGGGAAAAATATTTGGGTTAGGAGGGGCGATTTCAGCAGGGGGGGGGGCAAATGTTCACTGGGAGGATGGGAAATTTATACTTCGGGAGTGAGCAATTTTTTAAGGGGGAGAAGTGGGATTTTCACTGACACATAATGCTTGTACATCATGAGGGAAAGGGGGGCGCAATTTGGCATGTTCACCCTGGGTTCTAGATGACCTTGTCCCAGCACTAGTTCCTCTTCTCTTTATTCTTTATTCTCACTTCCTCATTTCTTAACCCTCTGTTCTCATTGTCCAATGTTGCTCTTCTCTTTATCCTCTGTTCTTATTTTCCAGTGTTCCTCCTCTATCCTCTGTTCTAATTGTCCAATGTTCCTCCTCTATCCCCTTTCCTTTTTTTCCAATGTTCCTCCTCTATCCTCTGTTCCAATTCTCCAACGTTCCTCCTCTATCCTCTGTTCTAATTGTCCAATGTTCCTCCTTTATCCTCTGTTCTCATTGTCCAATGTTCCTCCTCTATCCTCTGTTCTCATTGTCCAATGTTCCTCCTCTATCCTCTGTTCTAATTGTCCAATGTTCCTCCTTTATCCTCTGTTCTCATTGTCCAGTGTTCCTCCTCTATCCTCTGTTCTCATTGTCCAATGTTCCTCCTCTATCCTCTGTTCTAATTCTCCAAAGTTTCTCCTCTATCCTCTGTTCTAATTGTCCAATGTTCCTCCTCTATCCTCTGTTCTAATTGTCCAATGTTCCTCCTTTATCCTCTGCTCTAATTGTCCAATGTTCCTCCTCTATCCTCTGCTCTAATTGTCCAATGTTCCTTTCTTTATCCTCTATTCTAATTGTCCAATGTTCCTCCTTTATCCTCTGTTCTAATTCTCCAATGTTCTTCCTCTATCCTCTGCTCTAATTGTCCAATGTTCCTCCTCTATCCTCTGCTCTAATTGTCCAATGTTCCTCCTTTATCCTCTGTTCTCATTGTCCAATGTTCCTCCTCTATCCTCTGTTCTCATTGTCCAATGTTCCTCCTCTATCCTCTGTTCTCATTGTCCAATGTTCCTCCTCTATCCTCTGTTCTCATTGTCCAATGTTCCTCCTCTATCCTCTGTTCTAATTCTCCAATGTTCCTCCTCTATCCTCTGTTCTCATTGTCCAATGTTCCTCCTCTATCCTCTGTTCTCATTGTCCAATGTTCCTCCTTTATCCTCTGTTCTCATTGTCCAATGTTCCTCCTCTATCCTCTGTTCTAACTGTCCAATGTCCCCCCTCCTCTTTTCTCATGTTCCAGTGTCCTTCCCCTCTTTATACTCTGATCTCATTTTCCAATGTTCGTCTTATAGTTATCCTTCATTCGCATTGCCCAGCTTTCCTCCTTTTTAACTTCTGTGCTCATGTTCCAATGTTCCTCTTCTCTTTATCCTTCATTCTCATTCTCCAGCTTTACTCCTTTTTAAACTTCTGTTCTCATTGTCCAGTGTTCAGGGGTCAAGTCCTGGGGAAAAAAGTGTGGAAACTCCCACCCAAGATCCACTCCCCCACCAAAAAAAAAAAAAATGATACTCTCATATGCATAATTACTAAACCACATGTTTTTTTTCTTTTTCGATCCACTGTACCTTAGTAAACCTTTATGTTACTGGCCGCTTCCTGTATATGGATTCATCGGGTAGTGCGCTCCTGGGAACAATGACAAAAGCTCCCAGGAGACATTGCGGCATCGAAAGAAGTGACGGAATACCCGCACACTACCCGATGAATCCATATACAGGGAGCAGCCAGTAACATAATGCATTACTAAGGTTCGCCTGCCCCTGACAGTGACTCGAGCTGGGCATCGCCACTTAGTGAAGGATTGGCTCGGCTGCTCATGTCCTGCAAAGGGAACTGCGTTCCTGCTGTGAAAAAAGAGCAGGAACTCCGTTCCCACGCGTTCCCGCAGGACTTCAGCCCTGCCAGTGTTCCTCTTCTTTCCTATAACTCAGTTCTCATTGTTCAGTTTTATTTCTCTCTGTATCCTTTCTTCTCGATGTCTAGTGTTCCTTCTGTCTTGATCCTCCATTCTCATTGTCCAGTATTCCTCCTAGCACTAACAGCCAAGCCTTGATGAAGGGGTGCTGTGAGTCCTCGAATTGTGTTGGCTTTTACCTACTGATCTTTCATCCAGATTAATAAATCTATACTGGATGGTCTTATCTCTCACACCTTTTTATACATATACTTTGATGTTTTACCAATGACCACAGTTTTGTTCATCGTTTATCTGTCAAGTAGCACGTCTAAACAGTAGGGCTGTGTCGCACAACTGAGGGCCAGGGTAAGCGCCACACACCAGAGATTGCGGCCCTCATCCTGCACCATCTCTGCTAACATCTGGGCAAAACTACTTTCCAGAAATGTTAGTAGCTGCAGCTGTTTCATGTAAGAGCCGCTGCTGGATCAGAGAAAACAGTTGAATGTATTACAGATAGGCCCACCTCCTGCTGCGTGCATTTGTGTGCATTTAATGAACAGTAGCGATCTCTCCCGAAGCAATGACAATTTGGTTCACGCTGGTTCCTCATCTGAAAGCCTGCTATGGTTATGAAAACTCACAGAGCCGTGCACCAACATGTCTGCAGGTCTCTCAAAGCAGCTAAAATCTTACCTTAAAATAGCTAATGGGCCATGTGTTTTCCTGAGTCCTGAGTGGGTACTATGCTATGAAATTGCTAAAAGGGACATTAAACACAGAGGGGGGAATAGAGCATTTACTTTGAAACAGACAGAGATTGTTGGGTTCTTGTATATATATTTAAAAAAAAAATACAGAGCTAACTCTTTGTAAGCATTTTACTGTGAAAAAATATAGTTTGTTGCAGGAATTGTTTCAGTTTCAAAGAAATTTTGATATATGTTGTTTAGAAACTTTTTCAGAAAGTGATGATCCTTGCAAAAGGGTGTTTTTTATATAGATTGGGATGCTGAAAAGATATCTGATTGCCTGTCTGTTTAGGAAATGCTTAATGAATCTCAGGGAAGCAATGAACATGTCCGACAGGCATGGATGAGCCCAACTTCCCCACATTGGAGCAACCCCACCAGGTCCCGTGCTGGGCAGCTTTCCTTATGCAAAGTTATCATAAAAAGCATGCAAAAATGGAAGCCAAAGAATAAAAGGGTCAAATCCATTTATTAGCTAGTACTACAAAGCATCCAACACGTTTCCAGGGTCAAATTTTTTTTTCCCCTTCATAAGGGCTTTAGTTAAAGTGGTTGTAAACTCTTACAGACCACTTTACCTACAGGTAAGCCTAGATTAAGGCTTACCTGTAGGTGCAACAAATATGTCCTAAACCTATACGGTTTAGGAGATATTTGCAAAAGAAAGACACAGATGTCCAGGGTGCATGATTCCCAGATAGTAGCTAATGTTCCCTAGCTCTTTAATTAAAAAATCATATTTCAGCTTGTAAACTATCTGATTGTAATCTCCTTCTTGTTCAAAACTAGTTACAATGTCATCAACATAGATAGGAATGTATATCCATCTGTCTTCTTGATTCTTGGAGTAGAGACAGGGATCTGCTTTACTTCTTGAGAATCTCTCTCTGGTAAGTACTTAGTTCACTTTCTCATTCCACATCCTTGCAGATTGCTTAAAGGGGTGTTCCAGCCTTTTTTTAAGTTTATTAAAAGTCAGCAGCTACAAAAAGTGTAGCTGCTGGCTTTTAATAAACAGACACTTACCTGCTCCACGGTTCCAGCGACGCGCCGGCCGGGGCTCCGCTACTCACCCCCCCCCTCGCCGGCCAGCGTCTTCATTCCTAGCGTGGGCACCCGGCAGTGACAGCTTTCGGCTTCACGGCCGGGCACTCACTGCGCATGCACGATCGGCACTGCGCATGCGCGAGCGGCGCGGCGCCATCCGATTGGACAGGCGCTCGCCTACAGGAAGGGGCTGCAATAAGGCGATTAAGCTATTCGCCTTACCAGCCCCTCGGCGGAAGGAGGAAGTGGGACAGGAAGTTCCACTCCTCCTGACCCCCCCACTCCCCCTCCCAAAAAAGTTACATGCCAAATGTGGCATGTAAGGGGGGGAAGGAGTGGATTAAGCGGAAGTTCAATTTTTAGGTGGAACTCCTCTTTAAGACCATAGATGCTCTTCTGAAGTTTACACACAAAGTTGTCTCCTTGCTCAAACCCTGGTGGTTGCTCCATGTAGAGGTCTTCTTTAAAGAAGTTTTAACATCTAGGTGTTTGCCATTCCGGCTGCAACACTTTTTGGAAGCTGGTGGGGGGATCCTTTTTTTGTGTTTTTGGGTGGAATTTTTGTAGCTAAACAACCCTTATACAATACATCTACAGCCTAATTAGTGTAAAAAAAATGAAAATTAATTTACTAATATTTTCTTCTATTCAAAATTAGAGTGAATTGCCATTGCACAACATTGCATTCGCCATAATGTATCCAGGTATTGTACCGATGATAAATTCAGTCAAGTGCAGTTTAACTGTCACAATACAGAACGGCTACTCTACATATTCAGAGAGTGGTTATAGCCGCAGGCAGATCTTTGTTCTCAATCTCCGATGTGTAACATAGTGACACTCTACTCTACATGAATGCGTCGGTCTGTACATTTGCTTTGCTTTGTTGTGGGAGCAGTCCATGCTGTCATTCATTACATCTAATCATTTATCAATAGCCAAGTCAAAAAAAAAAGATTGGCTTGAATATCCACCTCAGGACCTGGCAACCTACAGTCCTCCTGCCACTAAAGGACTACAAGTCTCATCACATCCTGACAGCATGGCGATACCGAATTACCCAAAGAAAACAGATTTAATCTGCTGATATAGATTTATGGAACAAGCTGGATAAATGAATGCCGTTTTAATTAGAGCAGAGTTTCCAGTGGTGAAATTATTTATGATGAGCTGAACAGAACATCATTAAAGGCCCCCCTGGCTTTTTTCAGTCGCCATCTTAATCAAAATCTTTGCTAAGCACTATTTAGAATGATAATTTAAAAAAATGATCAACCATCCCTGTGAAAGCAGATTACCATGGTGAATGAACAGCCTGAACTAACATGAACTAGCATTCAAGCATTTGAATTTCTGCTATTGTGTATGTCCAGTCCTCCAGATCTTTGTAGATTGAAGGAAAACCCAAAAATATGGATTATATATAGATCAGGTCAAATATTGCTGTGTGTCGTCATCCCTTAAAGCGGTGGTTCACCCTAAAAACTACTTTTTCTAATTCCACTGCCCCCCCACATTACAATCCGATTAAGGCTCTTATTATTTTTTCCATGCTGTACATACCTTAGTACAGCATATTCACCCGTGCATCCGGGTTGCGAGTCCCGCGGGAGTGGGCGTTCCTCACATGTGTGTGATTGACGTTTTGCCCAAAAACGAGCTCCCCCCCGTCCCGTAAGCCGCGTCACGATTGGCGAAAGGAGCCGAACGGCGATGCGCATGCGCAGTATAGCGCCGACTCGCCGTTCGGCTCCTTTCGCCAACCGTGACGCGGCTTACGCGACGGGGGGAGCTCGTTTTTGGGCAAAACGTCAATCACCAGCATGTGAGGAATGCCCACTCCCGCGGGACTCGCAACCCGGATGCACGGGTGAATATGCTGTACTAAGGTATGTACAGCATGGTAAAAATAATAAGAGCCTTAATCGGATTGGAATGTGGGGGGACAGTGGAATTAGAAAAAGTAGTTTTTAAGGGTGAACCACCCCTTTAAATACATGCATAGAACAGATACCCCTCCTAGGAATGGGACTATAAAGGCACAAACTAAAGAGTATTAAAAACAAAAGGTTTTAGTCATTTATTGGTACAAAAAGTAAAAAAACATCCTAGAATAGATATTGTTCACAGTGATGGATATATATATATATATATATATATATATATATATAGTTACATAGTTACATAGTCAGGTTGAAAAAAGACACAAAGCTAATCCAGTTTAACCATAAAAAATTAAATAAAAATAATAATATCATACAATCCCATATACCCAATTCTATACCCACAGTTGATCTAGAGGATGGCAAAACAAAACAGCAGAGCATGATCCAATTTGCTACAGCAGGGGAAAAATGTTCTTCCTGATCCCCCGAGAGGCAATTGGATATTCCCTCATAGTTGAGCTCCTCCATGCCTCTTATCAGTTTGGTTGCCCTTCTCTGCACTTTCTCCAGTTTCCTAATATCCTTTTTGAGAACTGGAGCCCAAAACTGAACTGCATATTCCAGATGAGGTCTTACTAATGATTTGTACAGGGGCAAAATAATATTTCTCTCTGGAGTCCATACCTCCCTTAATACAAGAAAGGACTTTGCTCACTTTGGAAACCGCAGCTTGGCATTGCATGCCATTATTGAGCTTATGATCTGCCAAAACCCCCAGATCCTTCTTCATTATGGATCCCCCCAGTGGAGTTCCCCATAGAAGTCAATGGAAACGAAAATAATTTATTCCGCATTGACTTTTATGGCATGCAATATTGCATGTGGCCAGAGGTGGGGGGTGCCAGAGAGCCTCAGAAATACTCAGGGACAGCACGGCTGAACTTTGGAAAGCTCCAGGAAGGCTTGGAAATGCAGTATTTGCGAGTGTTTTTCCGAGTATTTCTGAGTATTTCTGAACGGCTCCGATCAGCTCCGGCGTCCACTCACCACTGGTCAAATGTGGTACTGCACACTGCAGAGGCTTGAATCCTGCTCGTTTTGCGAGGCAACACTCACAAACCATGTCAGGATTTAAAAAAAAAATGCTTGTATTGCAAAATGCTCGTATTGCGAAACGCTCGTTAGCCACGTTACTCGCAATCCACGATATATATATATATATATATATATATACAGAGCTTTTTTTCTCAGAAAATAGGTGCAGGAACTCAACCACGACCCCGTTCAGATTTCAAAAACAGTAGACGGGTCTTAAAGGGGCATTAAATACCAGGATTGCATTACATACAGAGTGCAGCGTTCAGGGGGTTACACACAGAATGCAGAGCTGTCACTTGTAAACTCAGAAACCAGACTTCTGTGTTTACAAGTGATTGTGGTGAGCAGGCACCAAAGGGTCTGAGCCAGAGGTGGTGGAACTGAGTTCCCCCAAGTTCCCCCTGAAAAAAAGCCCTGTATATATATATGAAATAGGTAAAAATTGCGCTATAAAGAGATAAATTAAAGTCCATGTGTGTATCAAACAAATGATACATATGAAAGGTAGTCCATATTAACGTGACAAAGGAAATAGTTCCATATCCGTGTCCATCACCAAATATACCAGTGAATCCACCACCAGCTATGGAAAGGCTTACCAGCTCCAGTAGACCCCTTGTCATAGGGGGTCAAAAAAACGCCTGTGGCTTAAACCCAGCCAGGGCCTTTCTACACACTTCAGGAACACTCCACACTCCAGATGGTGTCAATGGAAATGAATAGAGGGTTGCCACTGAAAAAGAAACCAAAACGGCTCCACATAGTGTAAAATATTGTTTAGGTTTATTAGAGATCTCACTCACGGTAATACACAATGAGCCGACATCCAAAATAGCCTTAAGTTTAGTGTGGTGGTCAGCACACATCTAAACAAGCATGATCGTCAGGACAAGAGAAGACAGATAGTGATGTCAGCATGTCGCTCCACCCTATGCGTTTTGTCACAACTGACGTTGTTCTGGGGTACGCTGGCGCAATTTTTACCTATTTCTTATACAATGTTTGTGATTGTGTTGCACAATATAATTGCTGCTTATTATACTTTTGTAGAGATAGTTGTTTTAGCGCAGTTTTCATATATACATAATACAAAAATTAGATAAAAGAACAGAGATTATATGGGAACAATCCCAAAGGGATATAGATGAAGGCACTGACGCGTTTCGAGGACTCTTCAGAAAAAACTGTAGCAGGAAAACACATCTAATGCTGCATATAAAATCAGGGATAGTTGTTAATGCCACCACCATGAACAATTCCGCTATCAGAGAGAAGCGAAAGCCACAGGGGCCCACCTGCTGAGATCTCCCATCAAGGCCATAAAAGCTTAATTGATATTGGTGTAATATAAGAAAATGGATGAATGCCAATAGAAGGCTATGAGGGTCTGAGAAGAAGCCAGCAGGTCAGGACACCCTCTCAGATAATGAGTCAGGTCATATATGAATAGAAGACCTCCCGAGTAGCAGGGGAGGGCTGGCAGCCTTAGGCCTGGGGGGCAAGTCCAGTCAAGTGGCCCATTGAACTGCCAAATGAGCTCACCATCCATGGCCCATATGGTTATTCAATGCAGCCTCACCAGGGCCCATCAGTGCAGCCAACTCCAGCACCCATCAATGCACCCTGATCACTGGGGTAGGTTACATGGGGTGTATGGGGGGGAGATGGGGGGTCAGCTAGGCGTGTCAGGGTCTCTCAGCTCAGCAGATCCTTGCACGCCGCAGCCTCCTGGGGGAGTAAGGCTCCTGGTCCTGGAGTCAAGTTGCTGCCAGCGCGCAGCCCTGCTTCCCAACTCCCTCACTGCCTCTGCCTGCTTTCAAGAATCCGGTCCCAGGGAGTTGTAGTTTCCTCTGCGCTGCTCTGTTTTCCACCCACCGGGAGCTTGAGCGTGGACTACAACCCCCGGCCCGACTTCCTAGTGCAGAATAAAAAACAAAAATGGTAGCGGGCAGCGGCTGCCGGCCATTTTGAACATAAATTAGAGTGGCTTGGGAGGCAATTGCCACCCTGCCCCCTGGCCCAGCCCTCCCCTGCCGAGTAGATATCTTCAGGCTTATGGGAGATCCTTTAGGTAGACGAGGCGTCTGCAGCCTCCTTTTATTCAACTTCCATTTTTGTTACATTACAAGCCAAGGAGATCATGGAGATCCTCTGGGGTGTAGAAGCCGCCTATCCGGGAACCAGATTATCCACATCAACATCAGTCCTTTAAGATAGAAATACCAATAAGGTAACCTTATTAGTTCAGAAGCTATTTTACCAATTTCCTACAGAAGTGGCTTTGTTTGAAGCTTCAGTAAGACAAAGGCAGCCAAAAGGCAAACCGTTAGTCATTTTTACGTTTGCCAGTGCAACAGGCGTCTTCAAATTGATGGAAGCTGAAGAAATGAAGTCCATAAAGCACTTTTATTTTACAAAGCATCACCCATATCAGTTAAGCCAGTAGGGATTCACGAAATACACAGCATTCTTGCGAAAGGCGAAGGGGGACACCATGAAAAGGGGGAGACCGAAAAAAACTCAGAAGTTCTCCAGTCTATAAGACCAGCAACTCTCGTATTAGATGTACAAAGGAGCTGTACAATGCAGCAAAAAGAAAATATTGATTTTTAAACTACTATGCAGTGATCCAGCCATGAATTACAACCCAGGAGTATTACAGTTCAGGTAGTATTTTTCACACACCAAGTTTTGCAAATATCTCTGTGCCTGGAGTTCACCGTTAAGATCATATGGAGATATGAGGCTAGGCATGGACAGACACAACTCCTAATCCTTGGAATCCATCTACATGAGGTTGTAAAAACACCCCAAAATACCTAAAATAAGGCGCACATATTAATCTGCATTTGTTCACAGATATGTATAGGTCAGAGTGATTAACTGACAAAGAATGATGTGCCTTAGAACTGCTGATGTCGATGTATTTTCCTGCTCGGTATCTAATAAATGCATACATTACAGTTATAATTAAAATAATTAAAATGCCAGACTTCATCTTCTCAAGCTAGCAATAAAAAAACTGATGCTAAGAATTCTGTATACAGACAATGGATGACCTTGAACCACCAGTTTGTAATCTGCCTGCAATACTTAGCATGTAGAACCCGATACACAATATTGCAACTAGGACGAATAGGCACAATTTTGTGTGAAATGCCAAAGAAGCATAATTGCTGGAAATGTTTTGAAAGGAGACCTAATTGCTCTTTCTGAAAATGCCATCTGCCTGGCTGGCATGCTGATGTAAGGTGTTTGATAATTGTATGTTACGGCATGCTATAACACAAGTGCATTACCTTTTTTTTAAAAGGTAACTTTATTGTTTACAAATAAACAAAAAGAGTAGTACAAACATACAGAAACAGCGATCAGAACAGGCGAGCAACATATACGCTCAAAGGCCCGGATTCACGTAGCACTTACGCTGGCGTATCTCGAGATACGCCGCGTAAGTGTCAATGTGCGCCGTCGTATCTATGCGCCGTGCCCATAGAACTAGATACGCCTGAAAATAGGCTTCATCCGACCGACGTAAGTTTCCTACGCCGTCGTATCGTGGGCGCATATTTACGCTGGACGCAAGGGGCGCTTCCATTGATTTACGAATCGAATATGCAAATGAGGGAGATGCGCCGATTCACGAACGTACTTGCGCCCGGCGCATTCATATACGCGGTTTACGTAAGTCGTACGTCCGGCGTAAAGTTAAGCCTCATAAAGCAGGGGTAAGTTATGTTAAGGTATTGATGCGTCCTGTTTTTTGGAAATAAGACATTGATTGTTTCAGATTTTTTTAAATTTTTTGTTTTTTCATTGGGACTCATTGAAATATACATTGTGATTGGGGCAACCCATTCGCTTCTAGTGATTTCTATCTATCAATTGCACAATGTCATAATTTTGCATGCTAGTTGATTCAATTATCACGTCATTTGCGTGGCTTGTTTTTACTTTACATTGGTCCTATTTGTGTGTGTCTCACATTTTAAGCTGCTTACATATTTGTTTTCTGTTTATATACTTGATAACGCAGTATTACCATATTTTTCCATGTTAAGGTATGGACCAGGGAACAGCCGTCGGATTTTACGTCGTTGACGTAGTAGTACGTGAATAGGGCTGGGCGTAGGTTACGTCACGTCATAGGCAGTGATTCGACGTATCTAATGGAGTATTTTAGACGTGATTCTGAGCATGCGCACTGGGATGCGTCCACAGTTTGGCGCATGTGCCGTTCGGCCCATCATTTGCATGGGGTCACGCTTCATTTAAATGGATCACGCCCACCTTCCACCTATTTTGAATTAGGCGGGCTTACGCCGAGGAATTTACGTTACGCTGGCGCAACGTTGGGAGCGATTGCTTTGTGAATACTCTGCTTACCTCTCTGTGTTACGTCGGCGTAGCGCATATGAGATGCGCTACGCCGGCAGAAATATGCGCCGATCTACATGAATCCGGGCCAAAGTGTCCATTCAATATATCGGTGTCTGATATGGAAAAGATCACATCCTCAATAAAAATAAAGAAAAGGGGGGGTCAAAATTATGCACATTGTACGTTAAGAATTTTAAGGTCAAAGAGTTAGAAGAGTACAATCACAATAATATCCAAAAGTTATAAATTACAGAAACAGGATGTGTAACTGAAATAATTAAGGTGAGAACAAGAATGTTTTGACCGAGATACAGAATTTATTCATCAGATGACACAGTTTGTTCAGAATCTACCCAGAGGGACCAGACTTTGTGGAATTTCTTAGGACAACCCCTAGCTTTGTAGGTCAATTTATACATTGGGATGGACTGATTTACCAAGGCAATCCAAGAAGTGATAGTGGGGGAGGAATGTGATTTCCATTTCATGGATATAGATTTCTTGGCATAAAAAACTAACTAAGCACATAAAAAGCTGTATGCTCCAAGGACAACTGTCATCATCAATATAGCGGCTATATCTCAGGAACCATGGACTCAAAATGGCCACCATCTTTGGCAGCGCCTATGTCTGTAAACAGACTTTTTCACAAATGAAACATCTGAAAACTCCAATCAGATCTAGACTAACTGATGCACACTTGTGTAGCACTACCCCCGAAGGAGCTGCTGGTTAGTTTTGGGTCTACGCTCTGGCTATCAACCCCTGAAACTGGCTCGAACGATCCCTTGGCACAACTGGTATCAGTAAGGATGGTAGACCCCTCTGGTTGCAAGAGGACACAATAATAACACACAGTAAAATTTACAGATAAGTTGTTACCTTGTGTTGCACGGGATAATAGATGGACTGCACACAGGTTTGCACTTAACCAAGGAAACTTTACTTGGTAAGATAATAAAGTAAATGAACAAAAATAAACAGGTAGAGGACTATTTACAGGGCCCTGCAAGAGTCAATGGGTATAATAAATAAATACAGGTTTGATTATAGCACGTAAGACAGACCTGTGTAAGCACACAGCAAAGGGATTCCTTCAGTAAGGTATGTCTAATACTGAAGCACCCCTTCACCAGGCCTCACCCAGCTCTCACTAACAGCAACACTGTGCAACCTAATATAACCAAATACTTTAGATAATAGAGTATATGTATATCAGCAACTGACTCTTCCTAACAGACAGTTTTTAAAACATGTGTCTCACTAGGAAGGTTTGGTTGATCAGACCAAACCTCAATACAATCGTTCTCAACAGTTCCTGGGTATCTTCGCTAGCATGCCTTGGCGCGCAATGAGTAGTTTGTAATCCAAAGATTTTTGGGCTGGTGCCCGTCTCACCCAACCAGGCCTGGCCCTTCTGGACTGCTCCGCCAGCGAAAACTCCTTTCCGTCACTAACAGTTCCCGGTCTTCCACACTGCTGATCAAAAAGGTCACCAGCTGCTCTTGGACACGGTCCAGTCACGTCAGGAATCCCCCTCACAGGATGGGCGACTTGCATAGGCGAGTGTAGGTACAGGCTTCTCAGGCCTAGGCTCCAGGAGACAAGCCTCAACACAGGCCTCCTTCTTGCTTGGAGAGGCGGTCCAGAGAGAGTGAGCCAAAGACGTCCCCCTCCTTAAATTCCTTCTCCCAGCAGGCTGTGCGGGGTGCAAAGCACTTTGGGATCGCACAGTTGCACTCTGGATATTGTAGTCTGTCAATTGACCAGGGCAATGGAGTCTTTATCTCCCTGTACTTCATTTCCCAACATTCATTGCTGTACAAGGGTAAAACAAACAGGAGGTGGCTATAATACAATTGGCCACCGGAGGGAGCTGAGTTCCTTCTTTATCTACCGACGGTAGTCTTTTACCCATATCGAAAGTGACACCTTGCTACACTTGCATCACTTGTCCCAACTACCAGTGACAAATATGGAACCGGACATTGACCATCTCATTAGCCAAAAGCAGGCCCATACTTCCCATTGAAATACTAATAAGTTTATGTTGGTTAAAATTGTTCTTCATTTATAACATTGTATTGTTTTTTCCTGTTTTTTTGCGCACTACAAATAAAATATGTGCAGTGTACATAGAAATTCGTTCTGAGGAACAGTGAACTGGCCCCCTGTTTAAAAAGTTTAGGGACCCCAAGCCCAAGAGACACCTTAGGGCAGTGATGGCAAACCTTGGCACCCCAGATGTTTTGGAAATACATTTTCCACAATGCTTATGCCCTCTATGTAGATGAGTATCATGGAAAATGCAGCGCCAAAACATCTGGGGTGCCAATTTTCACCATCACTGCCTTAGGGGGTTACAAATATTAGACTGCTGTGTAATTGATCTTAGGAAGGCTGTAAGGCCCCGTACACACGGCCGAGAAACTCGACGAGCAAAACACATCATTTTGCTCGTAGAGTTCCTTGTGAAGCCACCGAGGATCTCAGCGAGCCACGTTTCCCCGTTGACTAACGAGGAAATAGAGAACAAGTTCTCTATTTGGCCCGACGAGATCCTCGTCGGTTTCCTCGGCCGAAAGTGTACACACGGCCAGGTTTCTCAGCAGAATACGGCTCCGATCGAGTTTCTGGCTGAATTCTGCCGAGAAACTCGGTCATGTGTATGGGGCCTAACTTCTGACCAAAAGGCCTTAATAGGTAGGCATTCCCAAACCTTATAGAAGAATGTACCATCCACAGCTGAGCACTTAGTGCAAACAGCGGAGGGTAGTTTACCAAGGTAGAAAAGAAGGCAAGCAGTATAGTATGATCGATACAAAAATGTAGTTTGTATAACCTTATGCCTAGATGAGATGACTGTAGGACAGAGGCATTACCTTAGCGCATTGGGACGCTATTTAAAATAAATGGTTCCTCAACATAGCAACACATTATGTGCATTACTTCCTTTTTTGCGGAATTGTGAATCCGGCCTTATAGACAATAGACTGTACTTTCTTTTTATATTCATTTAAATGTGCATTCGTTCTTTTTCTCTTTCCCTATAAATGATTAATAATTTTTTCATCTTAAGAGCTGTGGAACAACTGCCTTCATTCTCTGCACAACGTCTGACATTTTAAATGAGGCTCACAATGTAAGGGCTGCATTGGCTCTCAATCACAGTCAGTGCTGGAAGGGTTGCAAGGCCATGCCTCCCAAGGCTCGTGCCCTGGGTCTTCGACTGAGTGCCTCTGGGGTTCTTTGCAGTCAGTGTTGCTGTCATGACAAACATACATTAATCTTTGCTCAACTTTGGTTGTGAAATGTTTTATAATCCATTATCACATCCTTAAATTTTTCGCCCCCAATTCTTTAAAATCATGTTGGGTAGATCATTTAGTGAATTAGAGAATCTGACATTTTATCATTAATTGCTATGTTTCCATATTAAAAATACTTGCAGCGTGCCAACCCTGGTGATCTTAGGCCTCGTACACACGACCGGGTTTCTCTGCGAAAACCATCAAGAAAACTGCTTCTTGCCGAGATTCCCGTTCATGTGTACGAGGCATTCAAAAAAGAGAACCTGCTCTCTTTTTTCTCGTTGAGATTCTTGTCGACCTGTTTCCCGACGAGAAACCCAAAAGTGTGTATACTTACCTGTCGCCGTGGAAACCCGCGCATGCTCGAAAAGACTTTGACGCATGTGCGGTAGCTTCGACAGCATAGGTAGGGTGAAGCAAGATGGCGGCGACGGCATTGAATGTGACGAGCGCATGCTCGTCGTACGCGATGACGTCACCGCGTTCTTTCCTTTCAAGAGAACCGCGGTTCTTTTGAAACGAAAGTCTGTATACTCCGGCGGCAAGAGTTTCTTGCCAAGAATCTCTTCAGGGAAAACAACAGGTTTTTCCTGACGAGATTCTCGGAACATGTGTACGAGGCCTTACTGGCTGCCACAATGCCTATGCAAAACTGTAGCGCGTCTTGCTGTCAGTAAAAGTATCCTGTTAGCTTCCTGTTCACTCATCACAACTCATTCTGCCCTGTCTAGTGAGATCCAAGAGAAAAGCAAAGCCTTAGGCCCCGTACACATGACCGAACATGTCTGCTGAAACTGGTCCGCAGACCAGTTTCAGCGGACATATTCGGTTGTCTGTACGTCCGACCGGACAATTTTCCGGCGGATCGGACAGGTTTCCAGCGGACAAATGTTTCTTAGCATGCTAAGAAACATGTCCGCTGGAAGCCTGTCCGTCGGACATGTTCGGTCGTCTGTACAGACTCACCGGACATGTCCGCTCGGCTGAAAGCCCTCGCATGCGTCGAAGTGATTCAACGCATGCGTGGAAGCATTGACCTTCCAGGGCCGCGCACGTCGCCGCGTCATTGTCGCCGTGTATCGTGTCCGTGCGGATTTCTGTTTGATGGTGTGTACAACCATCAGACAGAAATCCGGCAGCGGACATGTCCGATGAAAATGGTCCGGCAGACCGTTTTCATCGGACAGTCCGTCCATGTGTACGGGGCCTCAAACATCAGAACAGCCTTTTTTTTGCCCACATTGTTAAGTAGTATGTGTGTGTGTATATATACATATATATTGGTACTTGGCATACCGGACCGAGCAGCAGGGTCCCAATCTTGAGGCCCGCTGTGGAGATGCCAGACCCTCCTAAGGACTGGGTCTCCAACCACATCTGTGCAAGGCCTTGCGTTTAAAGTGGGGTGGCTTTACTCCTTGCTGTCAGGGCTGAACATGAGTAAGGAGTAAAATATGTTGTAAAGAGCTGGTGGAGGATAGTCAGCACTCCGTGCTAATTCCTTCAAAATGTCTCCATAGTCAGTACCAGGACAGTTGTTACTTCTGTGTGTCAGGCCCAGTAAAGTAATTTCACCTACAGCCATCAGGTGGCGTTAACCACAAAAGAAGTTCCCTATGTTAACAGATATATACACCAGTCAGCCATAACTTTATGACCACTGACAGGTAAAGTGACTAACATTGATTATCTTCTTAGAATGGCACCTGAAAGTAGTATATATTAGGCAGCAAGTGAAAATGTTGTCCCTGAAGTTGATGTGTTTAAAAGCAGAAAAAAATTAGAAAACAAGGATTTGAACGACTTTGACAAGGTCCCAATTGTAATGGCTTGATGAGTGGCCCGGATCTTCTCCAAAACGGCAGCTCTTGTAGGATGTTCCTAGTCTGCAGTGGTCAAGACCTCTCAAAACTGGTACAGAAAAGGAAAACTGTTGAACCGGTGACAGGGTCATGGGTGGCCAAGGTTCATTGAATGCTTATGGGGAACGAAGGCTGGGCAGTATAGTCTGATCCATGGGAAGAACTACTGTAGCTCAGATTGGTGAAAAAGTTATTGCTGGTTCCGATAGAAAGGTGTCAAAACACACAGTGCATCGCAGTTTTTTGCATATGGGGATGCATAGCCACAGACTGGTCACGGTACTTATGCCATGTCCGTAGCCACAATGGGCACGTAAGCATCAAAACTAGACCACGGGGAAATGGAAGATGGTAACCTGGTCTGATGAGTTCAAGAATGGTGTGAGGAACGCAACAAAAAGTTTGGGCTGTAGACTCCAAATTCTACAGATCTCATTGAGCATCTGTGGGATGTGCTGAAAGAAAAACTCTGATCCATGGAGGCTCCACCTTGCAACTTAGAGGTCTTAAAGGATCTGCTACTGATGGTTTGGTGCCAGATACCACAGCATCCCTTCAGAGGTTTAGTTGAGTCCATGACTGGTTATGGTCAGGCCCGGATTTCCCACAAGGCCACCAAGGCCAGGCCTCGAAGCGGCAGGGCACCATAGGGCGGCAACGGCATGGAGTCCCCCGTTGGCCCAAACATACAGTTAAGGGCGGTAGGTTGCTTTCTAGCAGAACTAAATGTAGTGTGTGGGGAATCCGCTCGCTCGTTGTGATTGCGGCGCCAAAATCACTTGTAAAATGTGTGCTGCCATCCGTCCTCCCCTCTCTCTCCCCCCCACATACCTCTCTCTGCTGGCTCTGTCTTCGGGACTCCGTCCTCCCCTCTCTCTCCCCCCCACATACCTCTCTCTGCTGGCTCTGTCTTCGGGACTCCGTCCTCCCCCCCGGCCGCCGAGTTTGTCTCCTGTCCCTGCCGCTGCTGTACACAGTGAGAGGGGTGAGCTGTGCTCTTCCCATCTCAGCTGTGACAGGAGTTCTAGCACAGTGCTAGGACTCCTGTTTTGGAGCTGACAGGGTCAATAAAGAGAACATGTCACCTCCCATTGCTATTACACAGGTAATTGTTTTCTCCCGTGTGATAACAATAAAGTTAAGTAGAAAAAAAATTTGATAAAAAAATAAAAATAATAATTAAATTATTAAAATAAAAAAGTAATTAAAAAGTAAATAAGAAAATGATATAACAATTAAAAAAGTAAACCACAAGCTACAAATGAAAAAAAAAAGTGATAAAAAAGTAAAAAAAATATATATATATATTTGAACTAACCGTGCCGCCCCTGCCACCCGGTTGCCATTCTCAATTGATTTGGGAGGGTGGTTCGGTTGGCGGGGAGGAGGTACATTGCAGAACCTGGCCTTGGGGTGGCAGGGAAAGCAAATCCGGCCCTGGTTATGGTGGATGTCATAATGTTATATACTGTATATACACTCACACACTAGAAGGTAAGGGAGAGATAAATATGGTGTAGTACCCACCTACAAGAAGGTTGAAAAACTTGCTTGGCCTTTCTTTTCAAACCCAAACTCCAGCTAAGAGTTTTTACACTTTCAGATTTTTCTTTTATTACAAGGAACCATCATGTGTCACTGAATCTATACTTACACATTCTATACATTTATTTAGGATTAAACTCTAATCTAATTGGCATTAATTGTTTTGCAGTATCATCTGCTCCTAGCTTTTCCCCGCCATGCATAAATGATAACATGTCATGTTCTTGGTGGGTCACTAAGAAATATATGAATCAGGGTGAAAATACATTATCTTCCAAATACCCATCTTGTGATTTCCCCTTGAATGGCTGATCACAAGCACCCTCTAGTCATCCAACACAAAGGCATTATCTCTGCTGGATAAATACACTAGCTCATTAATCTGATGCAACCTGTCAAAAACAGGGCGCTTCATTAAAAATGTGCATCTATTTGAGCTCTAGGTTAGTTAGTTGGTATTTCACATTTTTAATCATTTTCATTTATATTACAAAAGGAAGCAGTAATATATTAGCAGCTAGCTTCAGACAATGTGACTGTACAGGATGGAAAATTTACTGAGCTTTTAATCTTTTTGGGCATGTAAGCCAGTTTTTAGGGATGTGTGTGAAAAAAAACATATCTATACATGCAGTACATGGAATTCTGTCAGGGTAACAGGTATTTTTTACAGGGATCTAAAGAGACAAAACAAGAAATGTGCATGTATGAGGCCTCGTACACACGACCGAACATGTCCGCGGACCAGTTTCCGCGGACATGTCCGACCGTGTGTAGGGCCTAGCGGACCGGATTCCTGGCCGAGCGGACAGGTTTCCAGCGGACAAAAGTTTCTTAGCATGCTAAGAAACATGTCCGCTGGAAAGCTGTCCGTCGGACATGTCCGATGGTCAGTACGACTCATCGGACATGTCCGCTGGCCTGAAATCCCGTGCATGCGTCGAAGTGATTCAACGCATGCGTGGAAGCAAGGTTGTTAGGATGAGTTATCCAGCCCTGAGTCACTGAACCCTGACCCAGATTTTTAGCTCAGGCTCAGCCCTAAGCTAAAATAACGTTTTCTACACTAACAACTCTAGCACACTAGAGGGTGCTACACTGCATTTAATAAAATAAGGTAAAACAATTCTGCGTGCAGCTCCCCCCCGCAGCCCCCCTAAATACATACCTGAGTCTGATATTGATCCAGCGATATATATGAGAGGAGCAGCTCTCTCACTCCTCATTGGCTCAGATACAGCAGCAGGAGTCATTAGTTTATACTGCTGTCAATCAAAGCCAGTGAGGAGGAAGGGGGGCCGAGTCCAGCTCTGTGTGTCATATGTCATAAGAGCAGGATCAGAGCAGGTAAGTATGACATGTTTGTTATTCTAATAAAAAAACAAAGCACTTTTAGTTACACTTATATAAAGGAAGTATTGTAGTCACACAGCACCATTTAAAATTGACTTCAGCATTTAGTCAGCGGGTACAATTATGGATTTAATAGAAGTTTTCACATTTGCTTGAAGTTCTTTCCTATGACTTTTGTCTTCAAAGATATACAAAATTTGTTTTTCTAATGTACTATAAATCTTTATCTTATTCAAGTTGTTAGAAGTCAGTTGCTTGTAATCTATAATCTACAGTAAAGTCTTTAAACGCTAAACTTTTTTTTTTGTTTAAAACATGTAAAACCAATTTGCTTTCATTAGTTTCCACTTCTAGCACTAATTGAGCACCCTGCCGCGATAAACCAGCATGCAGAATCAATGATTATCGCAGCAATGTAGTTGGATATTTGAAAAGAAGTTAAAGAAAAATCAATGAGCGGCATACAGACCAGCTTTTAGCAAGGCCTGCTTCTGGCTGACTCTCTGCAGAGCAGGGGTGAACAAATATGCCCAGGCTTGGTTCACAAGGCATTCATTGAATCCTGCATTATGATGGACGCTCACTCACCAGGGCTATGGTGTACAGACAGCTACATCAGCAGCATGGGCCATTGTGGCCTCTATGTGCAGCAGGGTCCAGAAGAGTGGTCAGGAGTTATTTGGAGTTAGTTTGCCTTTTCATGTTTCAAGAAAAGGTAAACCTACCAAATAAATACAGCAGCAGCAGCAGCACACTAATCTGATTAATTTAAGCTTGAAAAAAAGTCTTTAAAAAAAAAAAAAAAAAAAAGTATTTTTATGTTATTGTTTAACCACTTAAGGACCGGACCAATATGCTGCTAAATGACCCAAGGGGTTTTTACAATTCGGCACTGCGTCGCTTTAACAGACAATTGCGTGGTCGTGCGACGTGGCTCCCAAACAAAATTGGCGTCCTTTTCCCCCCACAAATAGAGCTTTCTTTTGGTGGTATTTGATCACCTCTGCGTTTTTTATTTTTTACGCTATAAACAAAAATAGAGCGACAATTTTGAAAAAAATGCAATATTTTTTACTTTTTGCTATAATAAATATCCCCCAAAAACATATATAACATTTTTTTCCCTCAGTTTAGGCCAATACGTATCCTTCTACCTATTTTTGGTAAAAAAATCTCAATAAGCGTTTATCGATTGGTTTGCGCAAAATTTATAGCGTTTACAAAATAGGGGATAGTTTTATTGCATTTTTATTAATTCTTTTTTTTTTACTACTAATGGCGGCGATCAACGACATTATGGCGGACACTTCGGACAATTTTGACACATTTTTGGGACCATTGTCATTTTCACAGCAAAAAATGCATTTAAATTGCATTGTTTATTGTGAAAATGACAGTTGCAGTTTGGGAGTTAACCACAGGGGGCGCTGTTGGAGTTAGGGTTCACCTAGTGTGTGTTTACAACTGTAGGGGGGTGTGGCTGTAGGACTGACGTCATCGATCGAGTTTCCCTATAAAAGGGATGACTCGATCGATGCAGCCGCCACAGTGAAGCACGGGGAAGCCGTGTTTACATACGGCTCTCCCCGTTCTTCAGCTCCGGGGCGGGTATAAACGAATAGCCGCGCCGTCGTCCCGGATCGCTCCTAAAACCACCGGAACCGCCGCATGTACCGGGGGGGGGGGTCCCGATCGGACCCCCGACCCACGTCTAGGCAGGCACGTACAGGTACGTGGATGTGCCTGTTCCTGTCATTCTGCCAACGTAAATGTACATGCGGCGGTCCGGAAGTGGTTAAGGTTTTGGCTGCAACGCTTGATTTTATTAGTCAGAGGAAATAGGCCTGGTGTCACGCTTACCCCAAACGCAGGCAGTCAGACACTATAGCTGGCTACTGTAATATTCACCTATAACAGCTCCCTTTCCCATAAGGCAAACAGGCCTACCTGTACAATGCCTTAAACTTTTCATACCCCTTGACATTTTCCACATTTTGTCAGGTTACAACTGAAAACATAAATGTATTTTATTGTGATTTTATGTGATAGACCAACACAGAGTGGCACACAATTGTGAAGTGGAAGGAAAGGGATAAATGGTTTGCAAAATATTTTACAAACAGTGGCGTTGCTATGGGGGTGCGGGGGGAGCGGCCCGCACCCAGGTGACACCCGCCAGAGGATGTCACCAGGCTCAGACTAGCACCAGAACGGCATTGAGAGGTGCGCCGCGGCTCCTTCCTACCCTTCCATAATCTCAGCTCCGCGATGTGCGGACAGAATGGGGGAGGAGGGAGGGAGTGAGGCAGAGACAGAGGAGCCCAGGGTCCGACTGTCCTACACACGCCAAGGCTGCAATCACATCTCTGTCCCCACAGGCTGCACGCACTGCCGCTTCCTCCTCGGCTCTGACCTGTACACAGGCTGGGAGGAAGAGCCAAGGAGGAGAAGGAGTGACACCATCCACGCCACCTGCCCTGAAGTATGTAAAAGGAGTACTGCAGAGGAGGGAGACATGGTGATTAGAGAGGGGGGCATTGGCAGGTAACAACTATGCTGCCAGAAGTGATTTTGGGAGGGGGGGGGGTTAGAGGATAGGTGCTAGGGGGTGCTTTGTTTTGGGTTATAGAGGACTTGCACTAGAAGTAGAAGGAGGGGGACAGATTTGAAGTTTGACCCCTCCCTCCCCAATCCCATCCTGGCTCCATCCACCCCCCCCCCATCCCATTCCGGCTTTATTGTGGCAGGTTAAGGGGGGAGCCGCACCGACGAACTAGCCTGCTAAATAGGGGGGTGGCACCATGTTTTACCGCACCAGGTGACACCAACCCTAGTGACGCCACTGTTTACAAATAAATATCAGAAAAGTGTGGTGTGCATTTGTATTCAGCCCCCTTTACTCTGATACCCCCTAACTAAAATATAGTGGAACCAATTGCCTTCAGAAGTCACCTAATTAGAAAATAGAGTCCACCTGTGTGAAATTAAATCTCAGTATAAATACAGTGAGGACATCTTTAAATGGACACTTAGTGCACCAACGCAGTGCCCTGTGAAGATACAGGACATTTCCATTGCAAGGACTCTCCTGTTCCTTCTTTATATAGCAGGGACTCAGGGCCTAATCCTCAAAAACCCTGCGCAACGTAACTTTTTCAATTTAAGTTACACCGCCGGAAAATTTCTACCTAAGTGCCCGATCCACAAAGCACTTACCTAGAAATTTTCGGCTGTGTAACTTAAATTCGTCCGGCGCAAGGCGTTCCTAATTTAATGGGGTGAGTCCCATTTAAATTAGGCGCGCTCCCGCGCCAGACGTACTGCGCATGCTCCCGACGTCATTTTCCCAACGTGCTTTGCGCGGTTTTACGTTGCGCCGGGTTTTGAGAATCGCGACGGGTGTAAAAAAAAAAATACGAGTTGCGACGGGAAAAAAAAATTTGAAAAAAAAAATACAGCGACGCGGGATAGAAGGGTCTACTTTTACAAGGCCTAAACAGTTTAGGCCTTGTAAAAGCAGCCCTAATATTGCGACGGCAAACTAATACTTACGGAGAAAAAACGAAGCGCAAAAGCTTCATGGATCTCCGTAAGTGCTAATTTGCATACCCGAAGCGGCATTCCGACGAGAAATGCCCCCAGCGGCGGCTGCGGTACTGCATCCTAAGATCCGACGGTGTAAGTCCCTTACACATGTCGGATCTTCTCCCTATCTATGTGAAACTGATTCTGTGGATCAGTTCCATAGATAGAAACAGGGATACGACGGCGTATTAGTAGATACGCCGTCGTATCCCTTTTGAGAATCAGGCCCTCAGTGTTTATGGTCATACTCATTAAGGAGGAACTCTAATGTTAAGCCTAAAGTTGAAAATTCATAATTTTGCCTGTTGCATCACATGTTTATCGCCTGGACTTGTGATTTCAGGATTTAAGGGGAATAGGCTGATCGTTAACAAGTCAGTGCTGTTTCTCTTTATGCCTGAACATGTAGGCCACATTAGAGCTATTTAAGTTGTTTCAGCTGTGCTATTTTTGCGCTCCAGCTAAAAAAAAAAAAAAACATGGACAGGCGTTTTTAAGCTGTAAAAAAGGCTAAAAAAAGTGGCTGTAAAAACGTCCATGGAAATGAAGCCTTATAAATATACTGGATTACCCCTTACTGTTTTTTGATGGTGAAAGTTTCCCAGTAAACATACTTTCTGGTTCAACACAGTTTGTTTGGTTTGTTGTTTGAAAGGGGGTCTAACACAAACCTTTTCAGGGTGGCCTTGTTTCTCAACTTCTGATTGCACACTTCACTGCTCTATACAAAACTAAAAAAACTAAAAAAACAAACATTTTTATTTTGATTTAACAAAAATATGGACAAACAAGAAGGCAAAAAATGTCAGTCACGTAAAAAAAACAAAAAAACATTACTGCTCGCTGAAAACACATATTTTCCCTTTAATATTACTGACTAGCAGGCAGTTTTTCTTCTTTTTTTTGTAAACAGTACATTACAAGACACAATAATGGGAGGTAATAATAAAACCATAACATAATCATGCTTGCTTTCATAAGGTCACCATTATGTAGCAATCATGTTTTTATACAATGCATTAATTCCACAGTTGGGATTCTATTAAATGCTCTGCATCGGCTTGTAGAGAATCATACGCCGTATGTTAATTGTCCTTTCCTGAAAATGCGCTATTTGGCTGAATCAACAGCCTGCCTGGAATATCAAAGTGTCTGCTACTTAATGCGGAGTCATTCCGTAATGCTCTGCGGAAAGAGGCTTTACAGTCAAAAACATTTGAGGCTCTTAATGGATTGTGCAATTAATCTTATTAATAAGTGATTGTCAGTAACGCTACGCTTTCAGAGATTGTTACAGCTTGTAATTATTAGTCGTGATAATAGGCAATGTTAAAGCTGAACTCCGGGCAGATATAAAAGACACACATTAGCACAGCTTTTTATGAATTAATTCATCATTAGATGTCTTTTTTTGTAAAGCAAACAGGTAGGTACCTGAATTTTACTTGGCATGAGACTATAGCGGTTTCTGTACAGCAGAATTCAGATTGGGAGAGGGAGGGGCAGCAAAAGGAGCCAATCAGCTGGGCTGGAGTACTCATATACTAACAAGGGACATGCTAATAGGAGGAAAATGCAGAATGATAGCTAGACACACATATCAGCTGGCTGCTACTCCTTTCACTGTCCAGTCACAGGCTGGGGAAGGGACAAGACCTGTAAAGCCTCGTACACACGATCGGGCCATCCGATGAAAACGGTCTGAAGGACCGTTGTCTTAGGTTAACCTATGAAGCTGACTGATGGTCCATCGTGCGTACACACCATAGGTTAAATAACCGATCATGTCAGAACGCGGTGACGTAAACCACAACGACGTGCTGAAAAAAACGAAGTTCAATGCTTCCAAGCATGCGTCGACTTGATTCTGAGCATGCCCAGGTTTTTAACCGATGGTTTTGCATACTAACGATCGGTTTTAACCTATCGGTTAGCAATCCATAGGTTAAATTTTAAAGCAAGTTGCCATTTTTTAACCTAAGGTTAAATAACCTATGGGGCCCACACACGATCGGTTTGGACTGATGGTTTAACCTATCGTGTGTACGAGCCTTCAGTCTTACTTAAAGTAGTAGTTAAAGGGGTCGTATCTCTTTTGTGAATCTGGCCCAAATTAAATAACTAATAATAACTAACATATTAAATTATATGTATTGGAATCGCCTTTCAAATTTGGCTGTTTGTCAACATATGTAACGAAAGTTACAAATTATCCAAAATAACGAATGCTGCATATAAACAAATGGAATGGAACAAATGAATAATTAATAATAATAAAAAGTTATTATTATTATAAATTTGTTACATTCCATTCGTTTAGATACAGCATTAGTTATTTAGGATAATTCGTAACTTCAGATAAATTTGTATTCATTACGTACATTCACTAACAGCCAAATTTTAAAGGAAGTTCCAATACCTATAATTTACTAGTTAGTAATAGTTAAGTTATTATTAGTAATTATTTCAGATTTTCAAATTTTCGGATTTTCTAATTTTTAAATTGAAAATTTCCGACTTTATGAGTTTACAAATTTTCGAATATTCAAATTTACGAAAATCCGGAAAAATTTGTTAAACGGGTTTTGTCGTAATTCGGAAAAAAATGAATTTGGAACGAAACGAAACGCACATGTCTACGCGATAGATAATATTAATGTAGTGCACCCCCTAAGGAGCCACATGTATACTGGGATCCCCCACACTGTACAGCCAGGCACATCACATTTTCACAGGCTCAGTCCTTGACTTTGCTTTTTTTGTTTTATTGAGGGTAATAACTTGGATAGGGGTGGGAGATTATGGGGTCCCCATTTGACTTTAACAACAACTTTAGGGACAATTCTCCTCTTCTTCACACTTGCTTGCAGAACCCAGTTGGAACACTCACTTAGTCACTTAGTCAGATGAAGATGAAGAAATGGCCGATTACAGGCAGGAACCCGAGGTCCCTTAGGTGTGTAGTAGAATTTCAGTGTCCAGCTTGCATCAATACTAGAGGCCCCAACTCCCCCCGAGACTAGGGGACACCCGTAAGGGCTACCAACAGCCTCCAATGGTGGCGATCAGCAGCTTCTAGTGGGACTTCGATATTGCGGCGGACATTCTGACACTGATACCTTTGACACTTTTTTAGGAATCAGTGACACCAATCAGTGCTTAAACTGATTAAACTGAAGGGGTTAACATCAGGGGTGATCAAAAGGTTCACTGTATGCCTAGCCAGTGTTTATGTGATAGCGTCTACAAACTATGGGATATTTTTATGAAATTTGTATTTATTTTTACTAGTAATGGCGGCAATCAGCGACTTATGGTGGGACTGCGACATTGCGATGGATACAAAGTGACCCTTTCTGGGGACCAGTAATCAGTGCTAAAAAACGTAGCGTCACTGTATAAATGAAACTGGAAGGGAATTGGGTTAACTACTGGGGTGATCAAGGGGTTAAATGTGTTCCCTGGGAGGTGTTTCTAACTGTGGGGGAGGGGAATCACTGGAGGAAAAGAGAGATCGTGATTCAGCTTAGCTGAAACACGATCTCTCTCTTTTTCTCCCTGACAGAGCAGTGGTGTGCATTTTTTACATTGGCTCACCGCTGCTTCGTCTCTCCTGTGAACGATCGGCGGGTCGGGTGCCCCCTAAACCTCGTGCACAAAATCACATAGAGTTACATTACGTACATTTACCTAACCGAGCCCCTTCTCTCTCCAGCGATGTCCACGATCCCCTCAGCCATCCAGGACAGGCCTCCTGATTGGCTGAGACAGAGCAGCGGTGCCATTGGCTCCCACAGCTGTCAATCAAAGCCAGCCAGCCAATCAGGGGAGAGGGGGGGCAGGGCCAAGTCTGGTCTTGGCTTGGGTGCCCTCTGTAGCAAGCTGTTGGCTGAGGGGCACTCAAAGAAGAGAGGGGCTAGGAGCAGCAAAGAGGGGCCCGAGAAGAGGAGGATCGTGGCTGCTCTGTGCAAACCCAACTGCACAGAGGAGGTAAGTATAATGTATGTTATTTACAAAAAAATTACTTTACAACCACTTTAACTTTCCAACTCTATCCAAAACGAAAGACATTTAAACAAAACAGTTTTATTATTTTAAGTGTTTTTTTTATGTTCTGAAGTCTTACTATTCCAATGAACTGAGCCGAGGAAGGGGAACATTCCACAAGGACACCATCCAGAGGTAACTGTATTCGCCAAGTCTCATTTATCTCGTTGCTGTCATCCCTGTGTGCAGCTTTCACACAAACCCCAGATTACAATGTCATTATGTCTGCACAGAGAAAACACTCTGCTTGACTGGAATGAGGGGGTGATTTTTCAGCGAAAAGCTTTCGAGTCGAAGGTTAAAGCATACTGGGCTTTCTGTGGTATAAGCCAAATGCTAAACTGGAGCTTTATGATGGGAAAACAGGCTGTTAAAGGCTTGTTGGTAATTCCAGTCTAGTATTTTGAGAAAATAAATTGCCGCAATAGTGATTACATGGATACTGAGGCATTACAGAGCTCCAAATAAGAGTTGACAGTCCAGAGCTCTTTTTTGTGTTTAATTTAAAGGAAACTATAAAGTTTTATTCTATTGGTTTAAAGTCCGGTCTAAGCTTAAACCTGCTCCCAACACAATTCTAAGCCTTATGCTAACTACCCTGTAAAGGAAAGATGCTTACACTTACCTACATTGGGGGTTCTCCAGTCCGGTCACGTGATTGGGTATCAGCGTCAGCTTCAGTGCTCAGAGGGACAGTTGCACAGTGAGTATAACAAGCATGCTTTACTGCATATATATAGCTAGATTCAGAGAGAGTTACGGCGGCGTATCAGTAGATACGCCGTCGTAACTCTGAATCCACGCCGTCGTAAATTTAAGCGTATTCTGGAAACCAGATACGCTTAAATTAGGCTAAGATACGAGCGGCGTCGTATCTTAGGGTGCATATTTACGCTGGCCGCTAGGTGGCGCTTCCGTTGTTTTCCGCGTCGAATATGCAAATGAGCAAGATACGCCGATGAACGTACGTGCGCCCGTTGCAATTAGTTATGCCGTTTACGTAAGAGATACGCCGGCGTAAAGATAAAGCTGCTCCCTAGGTGGCGCAGCCCATGCAAAGTATGGACGTCGGAACAAGCCTATCTTTTTACGTCGTTTGCGTAAGTCGTACGCGAATAGGGCTATGCGTAGGCAGTGTTCGACGTATCTTAGGCATTCTATCCGACGCATGTGCACTGGGATACGTCCACGAACGGTGCATGCGCCGTTCGTTGATAACGTCATTTACGTGGGGTCATGCTTAATTTCCCTAAAACACGCCCACCTCTTCCTCATTTGAATTAGGCGTGCTTACGCTGGCACATTTACGCTACGCCGCCGTAACTTAGGACGCAAGTGCTTTGTGAATACAGCACTTGCCTCTCTAACTTGCGGCAGCGTAGCGAAAATACCATACGCTACGCCCGCACAAAGTTACGCTGCCCTACCTGAATCTGGCCAATAGTCTGATTTTACTGTTGTGGGTTTAGTAACACTTTAAGTTTATATGTTTTAAAACTAACGTTTTATATATATTTTTTTACAATATATAAAATGTGTTATATAAATATACATTTAAAACATGATAAAGAATTACCAAAGCGCTATTGGTTAGCTAAGAAGGCAGCTTGACACAAGTTCTTCCCTTGCAGTCACACTGTCTCTTGCTGAAACCTTAAAAAAGTGGATGTAAACCCTCCATACACCCAGTGAAGTGAACAGCCTCAGATGATACACAGAGATGAAACCAATCTCCCTATATAGGTTTTACATCCATATCTGCTGTCTTCACATTTATATACTGTTTAGAAAGTTCAGATCGTGTTAGGAAATTTTCTCTTCCTGTTTAACACAGCGTGTCTGGGCATACAGCCAAGGTGGCTAAAATTGCTGATTGGAGGAAAGGCACACACCCCCTCTCCATATAGGCAGAGACTCTCAGGCCACGTACACACGGTGGTTCCAAACCGATGAGAATGGTCCGACGGGCCATTTCCATCAGTTCACCGCTGAAGTGGCCTGATGGTCTGATTGCGCGTACACACCATCGTTCCAAAAACCGATCGGGTCCGAACGCGGTGACGTCAAACACACGACGTGCTGAATAAAACGAAGTTCAATGCTTCTAAGCATGCGTCGATTTGATTCTGAGCATGTGTGGGTTTTGAACCAATGCTTTCTGTACTAACCATCTGTTTGGACCGAACGGGCAGCGGGCCATGGGTTCGATTTTAAAGCATGTTTTAAAATTTTGGACCGAAGGACAACAGACCGATGGGCTATACACACCGTTAATTTGGACCGATGAAACTGAACCTCGGTCCATTCTCATCGGTTTTGTCCGACCGTGTGTACGCGGCCTCAGAGTTGTTTTGTAACAGGGCCAGCTCCCTGCTAATCTATTTATAGCAACCTCCCCTGACAGAAATGTCAGGCTGCTTTTATCTGATGTGTCCGAGAATTTGTCAAGAGTTATCAGGCTGATAACAGAGGAACGGTTCAGGAGAGAGCTATGGGACTGCAGATATATGTGCCCAGCAGGGCCACTATCAGGAATTATGGGGCCCCTTACCCAGCTTCAGGCATGGGCCCCCTGGAGCAGAGAACCGGTGGGGGGTGCTGCTGCCTCAAATTGAGAAGCGGGGGGGGCTGCCGCGAATTGAGAAGCGGGGGGTGCCGACGCTAATTGAGAAGTGGGGGGGGGGGGGCGTAAATTGAGGTCGGAGGGCTTTGGGTACTGACGAACAAAAAATATAAAAAAAGGAGGGGGTTGCCCTGGGGACCTCTGGGCCCCTTACAAAAAAGAAATACAAAAATATATAAAAAAAAGGGGGTAGCCATCCGGGGCCCTGGGGACCTCTGGGCCCTTTAATAAAAAGGAAAAAAAAAAAGAAATAAAAAAAATATATTAAAAAAATGTTTTTTAAACAAGAGGGGGGTTGCCATCTGGGGACCTCTGGGGCCTTTAATAATATATATATATATATATATATATATATATATATATATATATATATAAAAAAATTGGGGGGTTGCCATCTGGGGGCCCCTGGGGACCTCTGGGCCCTTTAATAAAAACAAACAAAAAAAATATATAAAAAAAAAGAAAAAAGGGGGGTTGCCATCCGGGGCCCTGGGGACCTCTGGGCCCTTTCACAAAAAAAAAAAAAAAAGATTAAAAAAAAAAAAAAATGTTTTTATAAAAAAAAAAGGGGGGGTTGCCATCCGGGGGCACTTACAAAAAAAAAAAAAAAGGGGGTTGCCATCTGGGCCCCTTACAGGTGTACTGCCTGTACCACCCTGATGGCGGCCCTGGTGCCCAGCTCAAATTTCATGAATTGGGTTTAGATCCGCTTTAAATGCAGACATCCAAAAAGAGAAGAGTCATGGCTGTGACTCATTCACGTGTGTGTGTGTGTGTGTGTGTGTGTGTGTGTAACTTGTAGCTTGAGCTACTGAGCTCTGTAAACATGAGGTAAAGAGAAACAGGAAAATGTGAATAGATGCCTAAAAATTCACTTGATAATGGCATATAAAAATACTAATTATTATTATGCATCATTATTTACCAGAATAAAATATTGAAATATATATATTTAGCACTGCTCAAATTAAAAAACAAAATAAAGAAAATATATTAAGTCCCTCTGTAAACTCTGTTTAAACAGATTCTGCCTTTTTGCTCATTCAGGGAAACTAATAGGTTCTCTTGTAAGAAGAAACTCCCACCCACTGACACTCACATTCACAACACTACCGCCACTGTGCCTCATTGAGCCTTTGGTAATTGTCGGGTCCTTCCCGATATAACATGTAGCTTCCTCCAAGGATGCAGTATTTGGGCCTCAACAGCCAATCAGGATGTGGCTACTTTGTAAAGAAAACAAACTAGATGAATTTTCTCACCTTTGGTTTTAATGGATCTGGAATAAATTTACATGGTTTAAGTTGGGTATTCACACCCACACACACACGCTGTTATGCCGCGTACACACGACCAGTTTTTCATGACGTGAAAAATAAAAAAAAATTAATTTGTGTGTAGGCTCCAGAGCATTTTTTGCGACGTGAAATGGGTGTTAAAAATTTAGAACTTTGGTGAGACGATTCACTAAGGTAAAGGAAGCTATTTATGGAAAAAAAAATGGTACCTTTACAACCCCTTTAAGAACAAGATCTATGTGATGGCTCAAAAATCCAGGTTTCATTCTTTTAGCTGCCATTGTTTTATAAAAAGTTCATAAATTCATTTTCATCTGTTGCCCGGAGTTTTTTTCAACAAAAAATGAATTATTAGAACATATGTGATATTTTCCCTTTAAATGCCATCCAGCTGCTTGAATCTCAAGCAAAGAAAATGAGTGCAGGCAACCGCACAAAATAAACCATCTGATGGCACAAACACAATTCCGTATTGATGAAATGAGCGATATTATCTGTAATTTCGTATTAATCATCCCTGGGGAAGGTTCTCCTAGCTATGAGTTATTGAGACACTGATAAATCTGCTTTATGGAATAACAGGAAGTGATCTAATCTCCTGGGTGATGGTATCGCTGGTTTGATGAATATACCCCAATAAATACAGCAATCATGGTCATACATCATCAAGAAGGGAATGTGTGCTAAAGCACCCAGAGCTCTGTTAAACTCATCTTACTGACAGTACATGGCTAGGAAATTCTGAGGTTCCACAACATGCTCAGTCCTTCCCAGTGGCGGCTGGTGCTCAAAACTGTGCCATGCCATCAAACGCAGTCACTGTGCCATGCCATCAAACGCAGTCACTGTGCCATGCCATCAAACGCAGTCACTGTGCCATGCCATCAAACGCAGCCACTGTGCCATGCCATCAAACACAGTTACTGTGCCATTAATTGTCGCCACTGTGCCACTGTGCCCCACAATTGTCGCCACTGTGCCAATTGTCACCACTGTGCCAATTGTCACCACTGTGCCCTTTAATTGTCACCACTGTGCCCATTGTTGCCACTGTGCATGTCACTGTGCCCTTTAAATGTTGCCACAGTGCCCATTGTCACCACTGTGCCTTTTGTCACCACTGTGCCCATTGATGCCACTGTGCTCTTTGTCACCACTGTGCCCATTAATGCTACTGTGCCCTTTGTCGCCTCTGTGCCCATTGTCGCCGCTGTGCCCTGTAAAATGCACTTACCTTACTCCTTCCACGTCCCTCGATGTCTTCTCCCGCCTTGGTGACGCTTCAGCCAATCAGGTTACCGATAACCAGAATCGGGGAACCTGATTGGCTGAGACGGCCGTCAGTCTTATCCAAGGAACGCACCCCCCGTACGTTTCCGAGGATAAGACATCCGGGAGCCGAGGGCTGTACTCGGAAAGCCTATCAGAGCCAGCACAGCCAACCAGCTGCCGTTATTCAGGTGGCCGGCGCTCAAGTTCCGGCCATCTCTGAATAGACCAGCGGCGGCTGGCAACAATAACATACATTCATGCAATGCATGAATGTATGTTATTAGACTCAGTGGCGGGCGAGAGCCAGAGGGGGCGGCGCTGCAGCGCCCTCTATGGATGAACCGCCACTGGTCCTTCCTTCTCTGACTCTTGCTTTTCAAGAAAGTTAGGATTCATTGGAGGCAAAGCCGCCAAAAGTAACAAAAAGACTGCAAGAGTGGATCCAAATATTTTTGGATAATGGTATTAAAGTGGCCTGGAACTAAAGAATTTCAAATTTTACTATATTATAGAGAACATCTAGAAATGCCAAGAAGTCAAAACTGTATCTTTCCCCTTGAATTCCTCCTGAAAAATAACAGCGTACTTCTTGTATCTACAACCTCATATATCTTCAGAACAAGATCATCTAAGACACTTCTGCTTCTGACTTCTAGTCTCGTGAGATTTGGAGTAAAACTTGACAAGGTCACCAGTGAGCTGTTAACTGTTTTCTTTTCTGGGGAGAAAGCTGTACCTGGGAACCTGCAGTGCAAGGACAAAATCCTGTATTCAGCTACATCTGTTTCATAAATCTGGGATACACCATCTCATTTTAAGCTTCATGGTCAATAACGCACCGGTTATTAGATTGCCAGCCTACAGGGCAGCAGCTCTTATAATATGCCCTATGCTTTTTTTGGGGCATGACTTTCATAGTTTCAGTCATCTTCCAAAGGTCAGTCTACCCAAAACTTATATTTGAGTTTTTGGTAGCTGCTGAAGAGTTAAATAACCTGACAGTTTCCCATACATCACAATTCCCAGTGGACATGAAAAGAGCTGGGATTTATGATGGAGAGATCTTTATGCTGGGGATCTACGTGTAGCACCCTCCTAGATATGTGCTAGGTTAAGCAAATTTAGTAACTGGCTCACTGTAATCAGTTGAGCTTCATGTGATTATTTTTATCTGTTCTGGGTTTCACTGGCTGCAGAGTTTACTACTTTCCCCCGTCTGTCTGTAAATGTTCTGGAAGATAGTGGGCTGGGATAGTCAAATCAGCAGCTGCATATTTCTGCATCCTTGTCTAAACTCTAGGGCGGGGATATGCAATTAGCGGACCTCCAGCTGTTGCAGAACTACAAATCCCATGAGGCATAGCAAGGCTCTGACAGCCACGAGCATGACACCCAGAGGCAGAGGCATGATGGGATTTGTAGTTTTGCAACATCTGGAGGTCCACTAATTGCATATCCCTGCCCTAGGGGTAACGAGAGAACTGAGCGATCAAACAACACTGATCGCTTAGTTCTCCTTCCGTTCTCAGCCATGACTGCCAGTCTCCAGCTCTCTGCTCTTCCCTACAGTGCTCACTGGAGCAATGGGCTGTGAGGGGGCGGAGGGGCTGGCTCAGGTTCTCAGCAAATCACTGAGAGGTTGAGCCCGGTGCAGGCATATGGATGGATCCTGACCACATGGTTGGGATCATTCCCAAGCCTGGAACGAGTTGGTGACATCATATGTGATCCA